>NC_141703.1:52730286-53441506 GCF_971803275.1 Cyanistes caeruleus
TACAGTTCACAAATGTTAAGTCAGTAGAATTCACAATTATTCCCTGAATAGCTAGTGTTGGAATCAAACATTTATATGAATTGTGGACACCTAGGAAACCTATTATCCCACAGTAAATGACTGAGTTTTCCATGTTTTTCAAGCAAGAGGGCAAGAGTACTGAAAGGTTAGCAGAAGAATATCATATTCATCTAATTTAGAAATCTGAATAACGGATACAGATTTTTATTCTATAATGTTAAATAATCATTTTAACTTCTCAGAAGATAAGACGTTGCAGGAAATACTTCAGAAACCACATTGCATTAGTGAACTTGGTTATTTAAAATTTTGAATGCATTCTTCTTTTTGTTGCAGACTGGGATGAACATCAGTAATTTCTTTCACTATTGAGTTTATAAAACTTAAAACACAGTAGATTAGGGTAAAACTATAGAAAACTAATCAAAACAGCTAAATTCTAAAATATAAAGAAGTTCTCTTTAAATAGCTGGACAGATATATAATTACCTGATATGATGTTTGGGGTTTTATTCATTAAGGAAAACTCATATTTTTTGTAGCTCATTTAGCAAAACAACATAAAGCCACATATATGTTTCAAGTGCATTAGTTATAGAAAATGATTAGTTTTAATGATCTACATTAGAAGAGTTTTGTAATGGCCACATTAAAAGTAGAAGTCAAATGACAGTACATTTCTAGATATTTAAATTATCTGTGTGGATAATTCTTTGAAAAAAGTCTGAACAATTATGTAAGTAATTTTTTTTTTCTATGAGGTGCCCTAGTGTAAGGCCTGACAATGCCTTTGATCAATATACACAACTGCTCACTAGCAGCTCCACTGTGACTAGGAGCAATAGATAGCTTTGTTTGTAACATTATAAGTAACGTTGCACATCAGCTATGTTGTAATTCACAGGGGATGATAAAATGTTGATAATATGCCTCTTAAATCACACTTCTTCTGATAGCCTAAAAAAGTAAAATCTTTACCTTTGAAAAAGACCTTTTAAGATCATCAAGTCCAACCATCAACCTAGCACCACTACCAGGTTCACCATGAAACCATGTCTTCAAGTGCTGTATCCACATATTTTTAAACATTTCCAGGAATAATAACTCCACAATTCCCTTGGGCAATCTGACTCAATGGTTTTACAATCTTTTCTGTGAAATTTTCCTCATACCTAATCTAAATGGTCCCCTGACACAGCTGGGGGTCATTTCTTTTCATCTTGTTACCTGGGAGAAGAGATTGACATCTACCTCACTACAATCCCCTTGCAGGTAGTTTTATAAAGTAATGTTTCCCTGAGCCTCCTTTTCTCCAGGCTAAACAACTCCCTCATCCAACTTGTGCTCCAGACCCTTAAGCAGCTTTGTTGTCCTCTGGGCTCACTCCAGCCCCTCAATGTCTTTCTGGTAGCGAGAGACACAAAATTGAACATTGGACTTCAGGTGTGGCCTCACCAGTGTCAAGTAGGGAGGATCAGTCCCTTCCTGATGGCCACATTATTGATGATCCAGATCAAGATGCCATTGGCCTTCTTAGCAACCTGGGCACTGCTGTCTCATGTTTAGCCAACTGTCAATCAACATGAAAAGAAATAAATTAATGAGGAATTTGTTGTTATTTCATGTACTATGATGTACATGATGCTTAGAAAATGCATTTCTCATCAATTGTCCTCATCCTTGTATCTGGAATGAACTTATAAACACAGTTTCTGTCATTAAAACATTTACTAAGAAAAAGTTTAAAAACAATAAAAATATTTTTTAAAACTCCAAATATTATTTCTAACTGTAATCCCCAACAATAGTCCTGTCACTTGTTTTCTTTATAAAACTTGAGAAAGGGATAAGAAAAAAAAATTATTTAAGAAAAAAAAAACTTCATCAAAAATAATAGTGATGGAAATTGATTAGAGAAGGTGTTTCAAAATAATATGAAGTTTTGTCTTTGCACAGTCCTTTAAATGAGTATCAGGTCAAACTGGTCTTCTGTGTTGGGTCTGAAATGTGGGCAAGTCCTTTGTTTCTTTTTCTAATGCTCAGGTAACAACATTCAACCAAAGGGATATAAGAAGGTGCAGAATACAGTGGCTTTACTTCTTTCATTATTTACTCTCAGCTTTGTCATTCATTCATTATCACTTATATTTAAATAATCTGTCCTTCACACTTAAATATTTTTGTATTTATGTATACTAGGCACAGGTTTATGTTTTTGGTGACTGCGTCCTCAGATAAAAGATTGCATTGATTATCTTTTCCAGCTTTAGTTTACATCCAAATTAATGTCACATCTGTAACAAAATGGTTTGCTCCTCTGTTGTCAAACACTGTAGGGCCAAGGTTAGCAAATTAGCTAAAATTAGCATATAGACCTTCTGGCAGGAAAAGAAAGCTTCCTACTTGGAGCTGGGCACTCAGCTGGATCTGTCAACTCGAAGCTGCCACTGGCCTCATTATCTCATTTGTCTTAGTTAGCCTAAACTGGCAGTTATGTCTTCATGGCAAATGTTTGTTTTTACAAATGAGCAATGAAGCAGTAAGTAGAAGACATAAAATGAGGATGAAGAATGAGTCGAAAGCTTATGGACAAGAATTAAAGTCCAGCCTAACATGGTTACACTCTTAGGGGTGTATAGGCCCCTGATCAGGAAGTTGATGAGGCTGCCTAAAGACTTCTGGAAACGGCATCATGCTCCCAGGCACTGGGTCTCACGGGGAACTTCACCTTGGTAACTGCTGGAAAGACAGCACAGCCAAGAACACACAGCCCAAGAGTTTCATCCAGAGCACTGACCATAACTTTTGACACAGCTGGTGGAGAAGCCAATGAGGAAAGGCTTGTTGTACTAACAAAGACAGACTGGTTGGGGATGTGACAGCTGGGAGCAACCTTGCCTGCCAGGACTATGAGATGGTGGAAATAGGGGAGTACATAGCACCACTTCAGGAGAGAAAACTCTGACCTAGTCAAGGGCCTATGTGGTGGTATGCCATTAACAGGATATAATATATGCCATATATATGATATATATAGGATACAATATGCCATTAATACTAATGGTATGTCATTAATTAGGACTCTAGAAGGTAAGCGTGCCCCAGAGAGTTGGTTAATATTCAAACATCACTTCCTTCAAGCTCAGTATTGGTGGATTCCCACGAGTAAGACATCAAGCAAAAGGGACGGGAGCCCTTTTGCTCATCCAAGCCCTGCATGGAGGAGTAGGGAAATTCTGCAAAAAACATAAAAGAAGAAAGTGGGAATGTGGAAAATGAAAATGTGGGACTATGGAATGTGGAAAATGGGAAAGGACACTTGGGAGAAATGCAGGAATGTTACCAGAGTGTACAGGAATGCAACAAGGAAAGCTACCTGAAATTAACTCCAGCAAAGGATGGCAAGGACAACAAGAAGAGCTTCCTCAAGTATGTCAGTAGCAAAAGGAAGACTAGGGAAATTGTAGGCCTGCTA
This sequence comes from Cyanistes caeruleus, assembly GCF_971803275.1. Classification (NCBI taxonomy): domain Eukaryota; kingdom Metazoa; phylum Chordata; class Aves; order Passeriformes; family Paridae; genus Cyanistes; species Cyanistes caeruleus. Next base: position 52,733,783 of record NC_141703.1, read on the forward strand.
CTGAATAAGGTGATGGAGGAGACAGAGGAGTTACTGAATACCCTCTTTGCTTTGGTCTTAGCTGCCAAGGCCAGCTCTCAAGAATCCCTGGAGACAAGAGCTAAAATCAGGAGAAAGGCCTTTCCCACAGTTGAGGAAAATCAGGTTAGAGAATAAATCTGACACCCACAAATCCAAGGGCCCTGGTGGGCTGCACCTACCAGTGCTGAGGGAGCTGGCAGATGTTATTGCCAAGCCAGTCTCCATCATATTTGAAAGGTCACAGAGAACAAGAGATGTGCCTGAGGATTGGAGGAAAGCCAGCATCATTCCAGCCATCAAAAAGGGCAAAGGAGGACTCAGGAATCTACAGGCCAGTCAGCCTCACTTCCATCCCTGGAAAGGTGATGGAGCAGCTCAACCTGCACATCAACATACATGATTGGGTATGTGCAGGAAAAAAATGTTATCAGGAGTAGTCAACAGGGATTCACCAAGGAGAAGACATGCTTGACCAATCTGATAGTCTTCTATTGATGGCATGACTGGTTGGGTAGATGAGACATGGATGTTGTCTACCTGTATTTCAGCATGGCTTTAGACACTGTCACCCATAATATCCTGATAGGAAAACTCAGGAAGTGTGGCTTAGGTGAACAGTGAGGTGGATTGAGAACTTGTTGAATGCCAGAGTTCCGAGTGTCATGATCAGTGAGAGTCTAGCTGGAGGCATGTAGCAAACAGTGCTTCCCAGGGGTCAGTCTTGTTCAATTTATCAATAACCTAGATCAAGGGACAGGGTGTATCCTTAGCATGTTTGGACAGGTAGGAGAGTTGGGCAGAGAAATTTAATGAAGTACAACAACAGCAAGTGTGGGATCCTGCATCTGGGAAAAAATAACCCCCTGGACCGCTATAAACTGGGGGCCACCTGCTGGAAAGCAGTTCTGTGGAAAAGGACCTGGAAATCCTAGTGAACAACAAGCAGTTTATGAGCCAGCAGTGTTCCCTTGTGGCCAAGCAGGCCAACAGAACTCTGGGATGCATTAGGGAGAGCATTACCAGCAGGTTGAGGCTGCCCTTTACTCAGCCCTTGTGAGGCCTCACCTGTAGTACTGTGTTCAGTTCTACCCCCAGTTCAGGAAAGACAAGAAACTACTGGAGAGAGTCCAACAGAGGGCTGCCAAGATTATTAGGGGACTGGAGCACCTATCTCATAAGGGAAGAGAAAGCTGAAAGAGCTTGGGTTGTTCAGCCTGAAGAAACAATTGAGAGGGGATCTTATCAATGAATACAAATGTCTTAAGGGCAGGTGTGTTAAGAGGGTGGGGCCAGACTCTTCTCAATGGTTCTTCCCAGTGACAGGACAAAAGTCAGTGGGCACAAACTTAATCACAGGAAATTACCTCATACCTTATTAGGAAGAAAAAATTCATTACCTGTATCATTCCTCAATATGAAGAAAAACTTTACTGTGAGAGTGACAGAGCACTGGAGCAGGCTGCCCAGATATGTTGGGAAGTTTCCTTCTCTAAAGCTAATCCAAAAACCACCTGCACTAGATAGTCTCCAAACATCCCTCCCAGCCATTCTGGGACTATAAGACTCCCCAGACAATTCACTGAAGAGGGTTGACAGAGGCTCCTGTACTCTGGGTAAGGCACACAGGACAAACACCAACTACATATTCTCAAGAGGTCAAAATCACTTTAACTGGCAAACTACAGAAAATCAAGGAACTTTGGCAAAAGGTTTAGTACAACATACAATCAGCATCAAACACTTCTCAGAGCAATAACTTGGCCCATTCAACTTAGCAAAATTTAAACCTGTTTGATGCTGTTACTTTAAACATGTTGGATATTAAGTTACTCCAAATGTTCCAGGAAGAGGGAATTAGAAGACAGAAATTATATGGAAAAGTGTATATATATATATACCTACTAACTCCTGGGTTCCAGCAGCATTCAGACAGAAATTCCAAGAAGATGTAGAGAGTCAAGACATAATCTTGTCTCATGCTCAGCTTTAATGCCTCTGGGTCTTCCTGGGCCGTCCCCCTGGGAGGGTCTTCCAGTAATTGGGCTATGCAGGAGCCGGGTTAGGGCAGAGTGGAGCTCTGCCTCAGGTGCACCAATGAGCCAATGTTTGGAAGCTCTGCAGGACTGGGAGACAGTCTCTAGTGGGGGCATGGGATGGTTCAGTGAACAAGGCCTGACCTACCCCCTCCCACACACACAGACATCCCAGAAAGTCTTGTGACATCAATCCTTCCAGGTTCTGATAGTAATTATGGTTGCTACATTTCCCTAAAATTTAATTGAAGAATGCTATAGCTTGTGACTGGCTTCTCTGATTTTAATTCCCGGGCAGTTTTAAAGGCTATCCTTCTCTTTCCTGACTCAGTAAATGTACTATAAAGTTATGGAAAGAGAGGTTTGAAACTAATGTTAAATACATTTCTCTTCTTTCTCTTTTGATTTTTTTTTTTTTTCTTTTTAACAACATCAACATGTCTTTCATTGAAATGTTTTAGAAAGCATAACTAGATCATCAAAACAACATTGCCACAATCATGATGATGTATATACACCCCATTTAACAGCGCTGACCAGATTAGGCAGTCAGGAAGGTTATACATCTTATTAAATAACATCACATTGCACTCTGGGCCACAAAATGACAATGATAGAATTTTCTAGTTAATCAGCATAGAAAGGCATTGCACAAAGGAGAGCTATAAAAGTTATATAATATGCTTTTATGCTTAGTGATATCTGTCACTGCAATCTCACTTCCAGTCATGTTCTGAAAATGACATTTCTAAAGCACGTTTTAAGTACTAAAAAAAATTTCCTGGCATAAGAAAAGTCCATCCTTCTACTCCCCCCATTCCCATTTCCAAATTTTTGCACTCCTGTATTCAGAATAATGGGGAAGTTATATACGTTGAAGGGGGATTGGCCCCTTAGTTTCTAAATAAGCATGCAAGAACAAGTGAAAATTATTATGCAAAATATAACTTATTAACCACATTTTTCTGAAATACTTAATAATGCTAGAATATTTTTGCAGTGGTACAAAGTTATGTCTAAAGGATATAAGTTACCTTTTATAAAATACTTATATGATTTTATCTTCTTTCACATAAGAAATGCTCTACTGCCTAAGATCTGAATTGTAGACCTGTGAATCAGGTTTAGGTCTGGTTTTCATCCAGTGACTGTATAATATAAAGCACAAACGGTGCCTGCAGTGCATAGTTACCCTTTCCAAGCAGAGCAGACTAAGTATGCTGATGAATGAGACCATGGCTTTCATTCCCATCACAGACCTATGAAATTCATCACTGCATAACTGGAAGATCTGTAGGCAGGGAGAATCTTATTCTAGTTCAGCCTTCAGGGCCATTGATAGTGTAATTCTTTTGAAACTGAAAAGATATTCCTGTGAGTGTTTAGTGTTTATTACACATTTCTTACATATTTCATCCACAACTGCCTTTTATGAAAGGCTCAATCCCATTAAGATTTAGTAGGCACGATACCGGGTCATCTATCCATCTATATCTGTGTGTTCCTATAATGCATATATAGTTTGTCTAGTTTATAAATAAAACTGAGGTTCAGGCTAACAGATTGATCCATGACTGCTTGCACAGCCATTTTGGATATATGCAAAAGGATAAAAATAAGTTTTCCATCAATTTATAAGTTTGAAGGGAGGAAATATGACCATCTAGAATCCAGAAGAGAAGAAGGAAAAAACCAACGAGGTATGGTTTACCTTGTTGACCTCTAAAATGTTTTGGATTCTCTGAAAGCTACTAACAAATGCCGTGTCCCTGATTATTTCTTTAATATTTCTTTAAAGGTAATAATTCCTTCATGTTATTGAGATGCAATTTATTTCATGGATTCATTCTATTATTCAGAAACTGTCATTTACTGTATTACATAGGGCAACTTTCTAGAACAGTATGCATATTGTATTACCAGATTATGTCATTCCATATTATGTTTCTTCTAAAATAAATGAATAGTTAATAAGAATTATATGAAATTTAAGACACTGAAACATTTTTGATAGAGAAGTTAAAGTTGTAAACTTTAACATTAAGACAGACAATGAAATGTTTTATCAAAATTTTTATAGGACTATCTGTACATAATTAAAGTTTTTAAATTTAATGTCCCTTATTTAATATGTGTTTATTTAAAATTTTTTTGAGTAAATTTGACATTTTAAGAAAAATCTTAAAATAAATAGTCTTTTTTGGACTCTGAAACACAGAAATTTAAAAAAGTTACAGTCTTGACTATGCTATTACATTTTCAGCAAAACAAACTTTGAGTTGTTTCACAGGGAAAGATATAAGCTGATGATTTGTGACAGGAAAAACTGATTAAAATGAGGCCAAAATAAGTGTTTAACATTAATTAACCTGTTTTATGAACTTATTTAATAGCATGTTCATCATTATGGTTTGCACTGCCTGACTTCTGACCTCTGACCTAATATTTTAGAAGCAGCAGAGTTCTTGCAGGATACAGCTTCAGACATATTGTATTACTTATTCAACACACTGTGCAGAAATATAAAAGAATGCACCAGTTTCAAGGCATTTGTTATCAATATTCTAGGTAGAAAACCTGTATTATTTCAACTCCATCTTTATTGACCTAGAACCCTGTCAAGTGGAACCTATTTTTTATTCTAACTTCAGGATTTTAAAACAAAAACAAAAACAAAAAACAAAAACAAACAAACAAAAAAAAAGTGAATGAAACCATTAGAAAGACAGGATTAGAACACAACATTCAGGACCAGAGTTATGTAAAACAAGCAACTCTGTGATCAAGGAGCATCAGTTGGAAAAGAAGACAACAGTCTCAGAAGTGGGGAAAGGTCATGGAGAAACCAGAAGTTGATAAAGTATTTATGGAGCATTGATTTTTTTCATCAGTATACATGCCTTACAATTATGAGGAATCACAAAAACACGCAGGAAAGTCAGAGGGCTCCTGAAATACAACCAATTAAGCAGAGAATTAAAGAACTGCCAAGAAGATAGATCAACAGTGCAGCAGTATGTGCTTACAGCCTTGAAAGCCAACTGCATCCTGGGTTGCATCAAAAGAAGTGTGTCCGTGAGGTCAAGAGAGGTGATTCTCATGAGGACAGAGTAGAGGTGAGGGTATCAACACAAGAATGATGTGTCCTAATAGAGAGAGTTCAGAGAAGGGCTGCAAAGGTGATCAGACGAATGGAGCAACTCTCCTACAAAAAGAGGCAGAGAGACATGGGGCTGTGCAGCGTGGAGAAGAGGTGGCTTGTTGTGACTTAACTGAAGCCTTCCAGAACCTGAAGGGACATACATGAAAGATGGAGAGACATTACTTAAATGCTCATATAGGACAGAACAAGAAGAGATAGCTTTAAACAGACTAGGGTTAGATTAGGAGTCAGGATAGAGATGACAAAGCATTGAACAAGTGGCCTGGAGAAGTTGTGGTAGCCCCATCCCTGAGAGTGTTCAAGGCCAGGTTGGGTGGGGCTCTGAGCTACATCACCTAGTGAATGGCATCTCTGCCTATGGCAGAAGATTCTCATATGAGTCAAACAGGGATGAAGATAGGAAAGACCCTAACCTACTTGAAGCTGAATTGGGTAAAGGGCAACAAGAAGGCTTTCTAAATGTCTAATACTTACAAAAGGAAGACTAGGAAAAATGTGATATCACTACTGAATTATGAGAAGAACCTAGTAATAAAGCATAAATTAAAAAAATGATATATTCATTATCACTGTACCTCAGTCTTTTCTGGTAATATAAGGGTTCAGGATTCTCAGGTCCATGAGGCCTATGGGAAAGTCTAAACACAAAAAAAACCTTCAGGGGAAGAGGTTAGGGAACATTTTTTAAAAAAATGAATGTGTAGAAGTCAATAGGATCTGGTGGGCTGCACTGATGAGTGCCAAGGGAGCTGTTTTATGCGATTGCAAGGTCAGTCTTGATTATCTTTAAAAGGTTATGGCAAATGGAAGAGGATCCTAAGAACAGGAGAAACATAAATGCCACATCTGTCTTGAAGAAAGGCAAGAGTGAAGATCTAGAGTACGACAGGCGAGTCAGTCTCACACTGTTCTCTAACAAGGGGATAGAGAAAATAATTCCAGAAACAGTTTTAGGTGCACAAAGGTTAAGAAGATGATTGGGAAGAATCAGCATGGCTTCTCAAAGTAATGTGCCTGCTCTGGTAGACTTCTTATGATCAGGGGAATGGTTTGATGGATATGAAGAGAGCACTGGATGTTGCTTATCTTGACTTTACTAGATCTCTTGACCCTTACTCATAATAGCCTAGCAGACAAGCTGGCAAAGTATGGGCTAGATACACAGAAAGTGAGGTGGATTGAAAACTGTCAGAGGTGCTGGGTCCAAAGGGTTGTGAATAGAGGTGTGAAGTCCAGCCTGAATGGACACACTAGTGCTGTACTCAAGCGCCAATGCTGAGTTGATATTACTTAAGAACTTCATTAATAATGGGGAAGATGACAGAGTGCACCCGTGGCAATTTTGTGGACAATACAAAACTGTGAGGACTAGCTAATATACCAGGTGGTTTTGCTGTCATTCAGAATGACCTGAACAAGCTGATTGAAAAGAACCTTATGAAGTTCAACAAAGGCAAAAAATTCTTCCCCCTGGGGAGGAATAGCTCCATCCACCAGTACACACTGGGGGAGAAAAAGATGAAAACCTGCTTCCCAGGAAAGGATCTGGATTTCCTGGAGGACACCAAGCTGATGATGAGTGAATAATTTGTCTTTGTAGGAAAGAAAGCCCCCTCTAAGAGCACTTCCAAAAATAAGTTCTTTGTGATGTGAACATCTATAAAGAAAAATCCGACATTGAAACAGTGTCATCACTTTATTTCACATAAAGGAAGGAAATAGCTATCCAATGACAAATACTTGCAGTCAGCAGCAAGTGCCTTAAACTGATATCAGAAAGTTGGAATGACCTATATCCTACTTTCCAATATCTTAAGTTATTAAGTCTCCAGGTCTCTCTTTTCCCACTCTCAGCTCAGAACCTTATTTTCTTGATAGCAATAAAAATTGGAATTTATACCCTTGGAAAATGTAGGTCTGAATCTTAAAGAAATTCTGTTAGTCAGAGCAGAAAGGCTAGCTGAAACAAAGGTTTGTGTTGCAAATTTCAAACTCAGGTCCTGCTACTTTTATTGTCCTTCCACTATCATTTAGACAATGCCTACAATTTTTAATGCTTTCCTGTTTCAGTCTTTTCAGAAAATTTTAGAATTTTAAGAGATTTTGCTTCTTCAGCAAGCTTTGAAAGATTTATATACCTATTGTCACTCTTTTTTTCCATTTATGCATTAAGAGTGATGTCACTGATCACAGTGATTGAAAAAGTAGTTTAAGGACTAATACTATGTTGGGCTTTGTCAATGGCCACTGATAATGTGAGCACTTAGTGCCTGAAGGTCCCCCAGAGCTGTATAATTATTATTATTATTAAAGCAATGTGGAAAATCTGAGTTTTCTGTGGTCACTATATTCACACCCTCTTTTGTTTTTTTAGTAAAGTTTTGCATTTCCACACAAAAAGGTTGTATAAAACAGCAGTGTGTGTGACTCATGCTTGAGGACAATAACATGTTAGATTCAAACTCCAAAAGTCACCATCCTGTTTTTTATATTTGATATTCCTGTTCTCATTTCAGTTTGTGACAGAATTCAGAAAGACAGGCTTTAGGTATTAGATCTGCTGGGGTGGAGGAGGGGGGGTTTGGGTTTGATTTTTTTATCTTTATAGTGATGTGCAGCTCTATTTGTGCTTGAAAGAACCAAAAATCAATCACATGACTCTATTCTTTAAATTTTTATTATTCATATTATAACTTTGCAGTGATGCAGGGATTGACTGAACTTCTCTTAGAGAAGAGTCATTTGTTCTCCAATACTAAGAAAATGTAAGTGCTCATATAGAAGATGTCATTTATGTCATCTTCACCTTCTGGTGTATTTGAGTGTCAAGAGAGTACAACACTTCTAGACTATTAAGAGATCTGCAAGTCTTATACAATGATTTTCTCATGCTGAGATGGGACTTGAGTTTGAAACTAAAATCAGGAGCACAGGAGAACAACACACCAGAAGATTTAAATTTCCACTTTTTCAGCACCCCTTCTAATAGGAGCTTCTTCAATGCCCATTACTTCTTTATGCAAATTCTTGAGAAATTAATTGAGAAACTCTCCAATTCTTTGCTCCTAGCAGCGTCTTCTTAACTCTCTTACAAAAGGCCTAAGGAATACAAGTTTGCATTCTATATAAATTACTAGGTTTTATTTTTAATCCTATAGATTTTCTCATCGGTGACAAATTACTTTCTGAATCCTGTCAAGCTCCTGGCCTTGGTGATGCAATAATCCTCATTACATAAAGTTCCTTTTTCTATGTAGTCAGCTACAGTTCAGTTTAAGGAGATGTCACACTCTGTATGTGTCCATATATGTATTTGCATATATTATTATTACTATAATTTGGCAGTAATGTTGCAAACAGAATGAAGCCTTGTGCTTTGCTTTAACCTTTCCATAAGAGTGAACTGTTGCAGTGCCTTGACAATGGCCTACAATGAAGATGTAGAGGGACTTTTTATAGGAATATATAGTGACAGGACAAAGGGGAATGGCTTTAAACTGAAAATGAGTAGGTTTAGGTTAGATATTAGAAAGAAATCTTTATGATGAGGATGGTGAGACACTGGAATGGGTTTCCCAGAGAAGTTGTGGATGCCCCACCCTGGAAGGGCTCAAGGCCAGGCTGGATGGAGCTCTGGTCTAGTGAAAGTTGTCCCTGTATATGGGAGAGGGAATGGAAACTAGACAGCCTTTAAGGTCCCTTCCAATCCAAATCATCCTATGAATCTACTTCAAAGAAAAACAACCTTTTCCCATTCCTGAAAAAAAGGTTTGCTTTTAGTTTATCTTGACATATCTGTAGAAAGATCAGCATAATTAAAATAAAACTACTCATACAGATGCTGTTCAAGGTGCCTCTGAAAGAAAAAAACATAACCTAGACATCTGAAACCTGCTATTGCACCTTTGTAGCAAGTTCTTTAGGAAAAATATTAATTTTGCAATGACATTTTTTTTCATTTCAACTGTAAATTTTCTACTAGATAGAACTAGTAGAGTGGAGTAGTGGAGTAGTGGAGATCCCTTCCAACCAAACCATTATATGATTACTTTTCAGTTAACTAAACATATTGAAAGCCCAAAACTCTTTTTGCTCATGGAAAGCTTTCTACATTATTCAGACATCTACTAATTTGTCTGTACCTAAACAAACAATAGACTAGAGGCTGCTTAATCTTTAAAACAGAGATAGATTATAAAAAGAAATTTTATCTCTTCATGAACTGAAATATCTCATAGTGATCTCATGACAAGAAGAACCTCCCTCCTCCTCTGAGTCCAGAGAAATCAATGGAAATTAACACAAAATTAATTACTAATTTTGGTAAATTTGGTAAGCCATGAAGGAATCATGTATGAAAATAAATTTACCTGAGTGACTTTTCAGTGCTGTAAGTTTTTGTACTACAGATAATTTTGTTGAACAGTTATAAAATGTTTTACAAAGCAACTGTCTGTGAAAGTGCTTGTCATGACCTGTAACTTAAGGTAGCAGTAAGCATTCTTGGCCTTATGATTGCACAAGTTTCAAACTGATTGTATCCTATGGTTTAAATTAGTTATGAAACAAAACATACATAAAAAACAAGAAGTTGTAATATGTAATATAGCCACACCAAAAATGTTTAAATCTATGCTTTGTAAGAACAAAATTCTTTCAAAAAAGCAATTGAGAAGATATTTCTGATTTCATACTGAAAGAATTTTGATGATAATTGAAGAATGTCTATTCATTATCATCACTGTGAATTTTTACATTAGCAAACTCAAACTTTTGCCGCTTTGAAATTTTGCTAATAGGAAAGGTCAGCCACTCAGAGATGTCTACACACATCTATCCTTGAATTCCTGAACCACTTAAATGAAAAGCCAGGCCTTAATATCTGGTTCAGTGGTATTGGAGAAACTCGCATTATCCTTTCTAGTGCTAGGCAACAATTGTCCTCTGTCTACTGACCTCTTTACCATCACTAAATGGTTTCTGTGCTAGCTCTCCCTAAATTGCATCTTTTTGCTCATAAACCTTTATGACTGCTGAGCTCTCTGAACATGTTCTTAGAATACATCACCAAGACAGAGTCAGCTTGCTAGTGCATTACTAAAAAATAAATCAGTACAGCAGCTTAATCTAACTACAAATAATACTGCTACTCTTTTCCTTTTGAGCTTTGCTTATGCAGCGAGTTACTTAAGTTCTCCTTTTCCCAATGGGTTGGGTGCATGAAGCCTTAAAGGGATATAACATCAACAAGAACAAATAATCAGCAGTTCTAGGCCACTGTAGCCTTTCACAGTCTTCTCTGATTTTGGAAAATTACATCTTCTACTGACTTTTAACTACATAATTGACATTTGGATCTATTAAATGTAATAATCTGTAATATGTGTGAAGGGTTTTTACCACGACAATAGAATTTTTCATCCATATACACCGGTAGTACCTCCACTATATGTTTTTATGTAAGTGCTTTGTGGACAGTTATCCCACAGTCCTGCAGTATCAATTCTCCAGGTGGGGTGAAAGCTGTTTCATTTAGTCCCCCACATTTCCCATACATTTTTTCCTATAGAAAATACCATCTTTCCTCTAGAAAGATACTTGTCCACATGGAGAGATGAAATAAGCAACTACATCTAAGTACCACAGAGGAAGATACTTTATAATTATATTTAGACATCAAAATTTATACATCTGGATGGGTTTTAGTTAATAGATACTAGAAAACTATCTATTTTCTAGATAGAAAAATATCTATTTTCTGGTGAATTGAATTGTTTTCTAAACTGCTTTCACTAGTTATTGCTAGATCATCACTGACTGCAATGATAACATAAACACATAAATGCATGTAAAACTGTGTGCTGAGACAAATAAATTTAATTAACTGCAATCAACATCTGCAATCTACAATTTGGAAGCTGAACCCAATACCCAAGTACAAGGAAAATTTCCTTAAGGATGCAATTTAACTCTTTCAATGTTTTGATGTATACAGTAAGCTCAAAAACTTGTCAGTAGCCCACAGCAAAGTTCAAATTCTACATGGATATGATGGGCAAACCAAGATTCAAAGTTACATCCACAATTAGTGCTGAGGATTGCTGTTGATGGTGTTTGTAGCAATAAGGAATCATAAAAAGTAAAAACTAAAGACTAAAAGTGTTGCTGTATTAGTGCTAAAGAAAGTCATATAAATCATGATGTAAAACTGACCAAAACTAATGTAGTTCACTTAAAATCATCTTCTACTCTGCAAAGTTTATAACATCCTATTTTGATCACAGTTCTTTACCCTGGATGTTTTATGTTTAGAACATCTTACACAGGCTTTGCCCTAATTACCTAAAATAGTTCTCCCATAGTAATGTGAGGATTTCAATTTTACACCTACTGGATTAAAAAGCCACAACCGCAGGCTGTCTATGTGTGATTAGTTCCTCAAACTGAATTTTAAATCAGTTTAAAACAGGCTTAGTCTGTTATTTTAACTGGTTGTGTGGTTGTTTGTTTGGCATTTGTTTTGTTTTGGTTTTTTTTTGTTTGTTGTGGTTATTACTTGTTACTCCTCTCAGCATTTCAAATAGTAATGTTGAGCAACTTTATATGTACTATTCAGTTTGGCCTCTTCCAGAATTTAACTGGCACATATATGCCAAAAAGCAGTCAGTGAAGTTAGAAAATTTTCTGTAATATTTTACATGAATATGTTGTAAAATTATTTAAAGCATTATAATTTCCTGTTCTGACCAGAGGGAACTGAGGTACTTCTACTTAAAACAGACGTTGCAGTCACTGAATTAATGCCAGAAATAGCATGACAACTGTTTAGTTTCCAGTCCAAGAATAAAGCTTTTTTTAATGAGTGAAAAAAGTTCTTGTCTCGTGGGATAGAAATGTCTGCCCCATGTTTCCTCATAAACATTTTTTTCTTCATTGCCTCCTCTAAATCTATTCTTTCCCGTTGTGCTATTAAAATTAATTCATCTTGTCAATTCTCTCTCTAGACGCTCACAGTGATGTGTCAATTTCCTGCGAAGAGCCCTAGCTATGCCTGACACTCCATCCTGAACCTGAAGCTTCAGGAGAATCCTGACTTTGTAAGTGCTAATGCCTACCTCTCAGCCTGGGCTTGTTTTTCTGAAAATGAAGAGAAATAATCACATATAAGACCTATTCACCCATCATCTTTCAGCACTCCATTACTACAAAAGATCCTTCACATATACACTTGCTTTCCGTCTCCACCTATTTTAAACTGTATCTCACACAGATGTAAATGCCTACAGTGCAGCTTTTTTCATGTATTCAAAAATATTACCTTGTCTTTTTCCTCTGTCCAAGATGATCTGGTACCATAAACCTTCATTTGAGACACACAGAGTGATGTGGAAATCAACACAGGCACGGACCCTCTGTGTCACAGGATCTGGCTGCCACAGTTTGCCCAGAGAATTAGCAGATGACTCATGAGTGGAAATAAATGTTGAAAGCCAGTTTGAATGAGGCATTAAGCAACCTGGTCTAGTGGGTGGCATCCTTGCCATCCAACCAGAGGTGTTTGAACTAGATGATCTTTAAGATGCCTTCCAACCAAAATCGTTTTATAATTCTATGATTCTATGAGCTACAGGAAACCCTTGGCCCTCTGCAGAAGTTGCTGGCAGCCAGGCTTCTGGCCTCTACAGACTGTCCAGAAGCAGTGGCCTCTGTAGGAAACTGAACTGAACCTAGTCAAGCTCTTCTTCCTCACTTGCACTTCTGTAAATGTCTCACAAACCATGTTCAGTGAGTATGTAAACTGTCTTGCATGCCTTTTCTCTTTTTCCAAGTAGCCCATCTCCAGATTTTCCTGCTGAGGCTCAAAATGAAAATTTCTCTTCTTACAATCTCTGCTGAGAGCTGGCTTCTTTTTGTCAATTTAGAGACCACCAATACACCCGCTAATGGACCCATGGAATATCCTGAATTGGAAGGGACCTACAAGGATCATCAAGTCCAACTCCTGGCCCTGCACAGGACAACCCCAAAAATCACACAGTGGGCCTGAGAGCATTGTCTGAATGCCTCTTGAAGTCAGGCTTGGAGCTGTGACCACTTCCCTGGGGAACCTGTTTCACTGGCCAGCCACCCTCTGGACAGGAAACTTCTTTCTAATATCCAATCTAAACCTTCCTAACACAGCTTCATGCCACTGTGGAAAAATTTCCTGCCACTGGTCACCAGAAGAGATGGGTGCCTGATCCCTTGCTTTTTCTTGTGAGGATGATGTGGATAGGTATGAGGTCTCCCCTCAGCCTATTCTCCAAGCTGAACAGACCACATGACCTCAGACTGGCTTCTCTTCTAGACCTTTAACATCTTTGTAGCCCTCCTTTGAACACTCTCTAATAACTTTGTATATTTTTATATTGTCATGCCCAAAACTGCACACAGGACTCCAGGTGAGGCTGCCTCAGTACAGAGCAGAGTGGGACAATCCCCTCCCTTGCCTGGCTGGCCTGGTGCACCCCAGGACAGGGTTGGCCCTCCTGGCTGCCAAGGCACTGCTGGCTCATGTTCAGCTTGCTCTCAACTGGGACCCCCAGCTCCCCTTCCTCAGTGCTGATCTCCAGTGTTTCATTCCCCAGTCTTTACATACATCCATTTTCTTATCATTAATGCAGCTTGATTCAGCTACTCATACTCAGCAGCCCTGGGTATTGACACAGAGCATTTTAGTCATCCTCAGGGCATCCAAGGCAGACAAGGTTTTGGTAGATTCAACATACAGCTTTCAAAAACCAATATGATTTTCAATATGGTAGATAGAAGCAAGGTAAGATATCCAAGGACATGTTCATTTGCCTTAGAAAAATATGAATGAAATGATCCCTGGATTTACAGTCCTGTCAGTGGAAACTTAAGCATCTATAGTGAGATTCAGTTGACAGATATGGGTATTGGATGTCATGCAACACATTCATTTGGCTCAGGTAGAGATCAGAAGGAACAGACAGAAAGCCTAGAAAACAATTCATTTGTATCATCATCTGTAGTCTAAACAGGATGCTCAGCAGTGCTAAAATGACGCTATACGCCTGTAGTAGCCAACCAAACTTTCAGCTTTCTACCCATGGGGAGTCACTCACACAGAGAGTAGAACTGTCTAAATAAAGATATCTAATACTGCTTTAGATTAACTGTGCTATAGCCGCTATCAATGGACACAACTGAAGCAACAGCAGGGTATCTCCTTTCACTTCCATGCAGATTTGGATACTCTAAGCTATGAGTCATTTTCTGTGGAACTGAATCCTATCCCTATACATAGAAACCTCTTTCTAACTGCAAAGGTATGACATAATCCCACCATCACCTTTTTGAAAATCAGCTTTTTCTCTTTGTTACCAGACTTCTAAATAAGGTTACGCTAAGCTAACCTGAGGCTGCATAGGCATCTGTCACTTTATTTTTGCTCCCTACTCCATCAGTCAGTATAGATGGATGCCTGATTTAAGAAGACTAAATCTTCACTCATGTAGATATAGTTTTTAAGTATTTGGAATTGTTTTTCTACAAGGTAAGATGAGTAAAGCAAATGTAGATACTGTGACACAATGTCTTAAGTTATCCAATATGCGTTCCTCTTTGGATTCCTATTTTTTCCCCTTCTGCTCTCCATGGTGAATTATATCACATATTCACTAACTTATGACATTGTTCCTGCTCACTTTCTTTTATAAAACCCAAAATTTATTGCTTTTCTTTCAAGTTACTTTTATGAAATTTTTATACTACTTTGCTTCCTAATCACACTCCTAATTTATTTTGTAAATTTTCAAGTTATGCAGTGATATTTTACAAAGCAATCCCAGAAACTTTCTAATTAAAATATCTTTGCATGGAAGAGTTTAATCTTTTAAAGAGCGGATATTATACATTCTGCTGTCTCTTTGATCAGTCTTAAAATATGTGATGCTCATTCTGAGTTGATCAGTAATTTTTGTCTCTTGCAAAGAATTCCTTTATTAATTTTAAAAGTTTTGGGATTCATATTACACCAAATTATTTTTTGAGAGGTCTGTAAGCTTGTTGGAAAATATTTAACCCATATAACTTGTATAGACTTGATTGCCTTATCTAACACAATTTTGAATTTTGGGAAAGAGAGCAGACTATTTTGAACAACTCAGTTCCATAAGGGAACAATTTTTCAGAAGTTAGAGGACAGGAAAGAAGGTAAATGTTGGCTCTGTGGAAAGACTGACTCTGGCTTTTGTCCCAAAAGACTACATACCTCCTTTATTATGTGGTGAGTTGACCCTGGCTCTATTGTTCCACCTCCTCATTCTGACGGGAGAAAAATATGACAAAATGTTCTGTGGGCTCTGATAAGGACAGGGAGATCATTCAGCATTTATGACCACAAGCAAAACTGACTGCACTTGGGGAAGTTAATTTGATTCATTCCCAATCAAATTAGAGGAGTGTAATGAGAAATAAACTCACATGCTGAAGCACTTTGACCCACCCCTTCCTTCTTTCCAGTATTCTTCCCTCCTCCCCCAGCCTCTCAGAGGGCCAGGAAATGGGTTCCAGTCACTTCATCACATGTTGTCTCTGCTACTGCTTCCTCTTCAGGGAGGGGACTCGTTATGCTCTTCCCCACCATGGGCTCTTGTTTCCCTAGTGGTACACAGGTCTCTCCAGGAGCCTGCTCCAGCTGTGGTGCTGAATGGAGTCTCAGCCTCCCTCAGGCACCCAACAGCTCCAGCGTGGGCTCTTCACCACAGGCTGTGGGTGGATCTCTGCTGCCCTGTGGACCTCCGTGGGCTGCAGGGGCACAGCTGACTCACCGTGGTCTTTACCACACGCTGCAGGGGAATCTCTGACTGCTGCTGGAACACCTCACCCTCCTTCACTGACCTTGGTGTCTGCAGAGTAGTTCCTCTCACATATTCTCAATCCTCTCTTGCAGTTGCTGTTCAGTAACACAGTAGTTTTTCTTCCTTCTTAGCTCTGTTTTCCTAGAGGCAGCATCACAGTCGCTGATGGCCTTGGCCTTGGCCAGCAGGTATGTCTTAGAGTCATCTGGCAAGGGCTCTGTCTGACACAGGGAAACATTCTGGCATCATCTCACAGAAGCTACCTCTGCAGCCTGTTACCTAAACCTTGCCATATAAACCCAATACGATTTGAGTTATGCTAGTTACCTATTCAGCTGCTCATATCACCTCTCTATATGAGTTCCTGTGTAATCTGCTCTCCACTGAGAGGATGTCAGCCTGTAATCAGTGTCTCAAAGTGCTTGCATTCTGGAAGTTCTGGAGCCAAATCTACCCCAGAAGGGCATAGTTTGCAGAAAACAGTAGCTGAAGGCTCTGTTATCACACAACCCTACTTGTCTGAAATTTTGACAAAAACACTCTTGTTAGGTCTGCCTTGGATCTACATGAATTTACTCAACTTAATAGAGTTCTCATCTAAATTAACAGACATATGTTGGCCTAAAGAGGGATAAAACAAAACAAGTTTCTCATCCTTTTGTACTACCTATATATTGTGGTGAATCTCTAGCAGCATGCTGGAACAAAAGCTGTTAAAATTCTTCTTGAAGCAAAGCGATACATAATAAATTTCTATTTTTATAAGAAAATCAGATTTTTTTTTTACTTTTTTCCATCTATGCTTGTTAATGGAAGCAGATAAAAATGGGTCTACTTTTGTTTAGAAAATTTTCATAGAATCATAAATTGTATTTCCTTTTGTAAGAAAGTGGAAATCAGAAAATATGATTTTTACTTCTCCATGCAATTTTCTGATGTTTGGTTTAGATAAATATTAAAATTAGGTTATTTGAAAAACCTTCACTTACTGATGATATTAGCAACTACCACTATTACTGCACTTATACTCCACTGACCTTTTAGAATCTCAGCTCTAAAACTCCACTGCTGTGTTCTGATCAGATTGCATGTCTGGGGCTCTGGGATGATTTATCAGTTAGAAATTATTTGAAGGGGATGTATGATTGTAATATAGTTCCCTGATGGATCTTCCATAAAACTTACAACAGGCATAGAACGAGGTCACAGGGATGTTATCCAGCTTAAAATTTCTGTTCTAAGTTTCAAAATCTCTGCAATCTGGCTTCATTTACATCATACTCATAGAAAGAGAATAGCAATGACCCTAAAAATAAGAATGCAAATTTAATACTTGCCCCTTATAGAGCATGTAGCCTTTTTCAAAATAATAAAGGAAAACTGTCTCAAACTACAAAATAATGAAATATAGTAGATCTGCATTATGAATGTTCATGAAAAGAGAAAGTAAGAAGGAAACTTTATACTGTGCTTTGTGGTTCTACAGAACTCATTTACAACAAACATGAAGGAATTCTTTACAATCAGATAGCAGGAAAACTTTTTTAAAATATTAGAGCAGTCATAACTTTTTGTCTGTATTCTTCCTCTCTTCTGGGATGGTGTTAGAGAAATGGAATAGTCAACAGCAAAGTAAAACAATGTCTGTCTAAAGTTAGTAGAAGGGAACTCTAGTAGAAGGGAACTCTACCTCAGAGAAGATACAACATGTATCAGCATAGCTAGCTATGAATTCCATAGAATCATAGACTCTTCTGATTTGAAATGGCCCCACAAGGATCATCAACTCCTGAACCTGCATGGGACAACCACAAGAATCACACCATCTCCCTGAGAGAACGTAATTCTTTTTCCTCACTTTTAAATTTCTGCAATAAATGAGCATATGTTACTATTTCTGAAAAATATGTATATGTAACCTCTTTCATCTCTCTATATATATGGCAGGGCCTGTGAAACAAATATCATATTCCTTTGTAAATTGTTCCGCTAATCTAAAGGGATATATTGGACCTATACAGTACCTGCAGCAACTGATAACAAAATTAGAGTTCAGGAAAAGGTGGATTCTCTCAGTGTCCACCAACTGTCAGTCAGGACTCCTGATATGCAGAAGAGTTGTAAGGATCACACTGGAACATAGGAAGTATGGCATATTCACCTCATCATTTCTCCATATAGTAATGACAACATGTCAAAGGTATTTGTGATCTGTTTCAAAGGTTCTCCAAACTGATGAAACTGATGCATGACAGATCTAGTAATTAAAAACAATCAAATACATTTAATTAATTTAATAGAAGTGTTTTTGCCATGTTCCAAATCTAAGATCTGTCATCGAGATCATCCAGCTGCACCAAGGAGATTTTGTCACAATAACTTGGAGATGGCCAAACACATTCAGTAAACAGAAGTATTACTATGTTATTTTTAATCTTTAGCATGTGCAGTTTTCAATTATCAAGCTGTATGTTGCTGCGCATACCTTCAGGTTAGAACAAAAATACAATTTAAATCTCTGTCTTTTATAAAATTTACAATACCCTAGAGATCTTTTCATCCATAGATGGAGAAATAGCACACAGCATATTTGTAGTTATCCCTAATCCCCCACTTTGTAAAACATAAAATATTTTCTGTTTCTAAACATAAAGATGACAAACACTTTTCGAAAATAATCAAAAGTAAAAGTGTATGAAGTAGGCATACTGTGTGTACTTTGTGAATATACTGAAATATGGCATTACTTCGCATCAAATTACACTGAATTGCGCCCTACCTGAGGTAGTGTGAAGGGACTTTCCCAGTGTGTAGTGTCACTGTAAGTAAGGAAACTTAACTCACTTATATCAGAGAACAGTAAGCAGCTTACTTTGGGTCATAATGGAGTTGGTGTTTTAGATCCTTCAGAACAAAACTGGCTCTGTGATAAAACCAAAGGCCTTATTCCAGACTCTAAGCACAACCAGTCAAGTGGAATGACTCTAGAAGTTAGAGTGAAGCAATACTGTTCACAATTTATTCTCACTTATTCAGTATTTAAAGGGTTTCTCTCTTAAGCACCTGATACATAATTAGACTCAAGCCCTTAATTAACCCTTCTTTATTCATTTAAGATAATAACAATGGTTACAGTCTTGTTTCATTGCAATAAAGGGCAAACATACCCAAAGAAATGTCATATAATGTGTATTCCCTGAATTATTGCTCACCTGGCAATTCAAGTTCCACTTACTATGTCATCAGCGCCATTTTTGCCAACATGTAGTCTTTTTTCCTCTGAGTTTTGCAAGAACATTGTAGTAGTGAGCAATTTTGATGTTGGTAATCTACATAACTGACTGGAATGAAACAAGACAGGAGAAGTGTTAAAGCTGTGAGCCTTGAGAGCTCAACACTGCTTCTTTAAAACCCCGAAACCAAGTCTGAATTCCCATTTAGATGCTTCATTGGACACAGAATTAAACAGGACATTGAATTAAAATCTGCACTGCTTAAGAGTCTAATGTTAATTCACCAAAATAAATGGAAAAATTACTATTCCTTTCAAGACCATTTTTGGACCGGGTCCAAGAAGCATAATGTTCCCTCTTACAAAGAAGCAGCTCTTCATGCAGCAGCCAGCTCCTGAGTTCCAGTGAAAGCTCTGAATGAGTAAAATGTTACCCTATATATATTGATGAATCATGGTCAATTTGCTGTCTACCAGCACCCCCAAGTCCAGATTTTGTATATCTGACCATATTTCAAATTGCAAGAATATTGTTTTGTATTTTGGGCAGGCACAGATTTTTCAGAAAATTCTTATCTGAATTAAATATCTGGAAAGTTCTTAATTTTCATTTCAGATGGAAATTAATAAATTACAGCAAGGAGTAGATGACTTCTCTTTCAGTCTGTGAGCAGTTTCAATGCCTCAAAGCTCATGAATTTCATATATTTTAATGACTAATGGTATCACTAAGGGTGTAACCAGTTTGTCTTGAATCAGACATATCTGAACCTGTTGTTTTGAGTAGTCAAAACAGGGACATTTGAGCACGGCAGTCTGACTATTAAAAATAATGATGAGGTTGGTGTCTAGTTAGCTAAGGTGAATTAAGGATCTTTCATGGACAAGGACAGAGTAAATGGCAACCAGTGGCTAAAGATCCTGGGATTTGTTTAAGAACCAAGAAGATTAGAGTTTTTACTCTACTGTTATTCACTCCTTCACTCCCTCACTTAGTCACTCCCCTCCAGCTATATGTTCAATAGGTCTTGACATATTTTTCCTGCCAGGAGCATCCCAGCTAGTCCAGGAATGTTGGGCAGAAATTCATGTTGGTTCTTGCCATGCTGCTGCTCACAAGGAGCAGCCTCACAAAGTGTATTACCTCACAAAGTCCCGGACCATTCCCTGGCATTTGTCTGTACACAGTACTCTGATTTCCATGGTACTCACCCATGTCTGAGGCTTTTCCTTCAATCAGGATGTTTACCCACTTTGAGAGAGCACTTCTTCCTAAATTTCAATAGTCAGTGTGCAGAGGCACAGTACACAATTGTCTTCCGGACTTGCAGTTCTTTTCTTACATCACTTGTCAACTGGAGGATTCAGGACATGCTGCTTTTGTTCAGTTCAAGTTTTATCAGTATTTTTACACACATATGCACCCAGTTATCTGTCATGTTAGCATTCACATTTTAAGCTGTTTTTTCATAAGAAACATGACCTTGTAAAAATTACTATGGTTATCACTGTTTCAGATCATAATGTATTATAAACAATTGTGAAAGAAATGCCAATATTCACAGGTGATTACTTCAAGAATTTTTCATTTTATGAATTTTTTCTCTTTCTCTGCACTGCTGCCTCTGGCAAAACAGATATGATTTTCTAAAAACTGGATTTCACTATGAAAGTACTTTTTGAGTATTCATATTATTTGCCATCACCTTTTTACCTATGCCAGTTGATGTAGCTATATACTCGTAACAAGATGATTTATCAAAGTGAAAGCCGTTAACTCATTTTAGTATTTAATGACCAAATAAAATATACTAAGCAAAGTAGCAATTATGATTTTTAAAGAGCATAGAAATTTTTAAAAATAAAAAATGAGTGGGTTACTTAATTCCAAAGAAATGGTTACATCTGGAAGTCAAGACAGGTTATAACTTGGCTGGAAGTGCTTAACCTTTTCGTAAGAGCCCTTCAGGACACTATTCTAACAATAATCATGAAGGATTCCCTATACTAAAAGGTATAACCAAGATCCTGTGTTCAGAATCAAGAGTTATAAATGAATGGTTTATGATAAAACAAATGTCATCTTAAAACCTATATATAAATTTAAACACCATCATGATATATTCACAAGACATTACAAAATGTTGCATGGCACAAAAGTTGAATTTTACAAGATTCTATGTTACTAGAAATTGTTCCATGGATCTGTTCCATATTATGGACAGAAAGCAATATAATTTTGCCTTTTAAAATGTTTCTAAGTCTTATTTTGACATGTACTAGCACCCCAAATACTGTAGAAGCCAAGACTCTGCAATCACCAGGCATTGTATGGTTTACTGGTCTGAGGGTGAAAAATCCTGCCTGCAGAAAATACTGGTACTCCATGAAAGCAATGCTGAAAATAAGAGCTGGAGAAGACTGACAGACAGATGGTTAATTTGTCTGATGAGGCTCAGTATAGGTCGAATAGACCTTTGTGTATTTGGTCATCATAATATCTCTGAGGCAGACAGGCATCTCCCTGCATGGCTTTTAATGTTTTGGAGAGAGCTAATGGAGAATTTGTATTGTTCAGCATGGAAATAGATGTGATTTCTTCATTTCATGATCATGTATTGGAAATTACTTGGACAATTTCAGGTGCAAGGTCACTTAAAACATCCAGCCAATACCAAGAAAGTTCAGGGAAGCCACTTTGTTTCTATATTCTATACCTTGCATACTCTCAGAATTCAGTATTCTTGTTTCATTAGTCACAAATATGTAGTCAGGTTCACAAATAGTTCTATGATCTAAATGTTTAGTATAGGCAATGCAGAGATCTGGTAATCTTCAGTGGGTGGATGAAAGCATCTATTAGATACTAGCAATGTCTCTTTACAGAAAACAATGAAAGTTGTGCTGTTGTAGCATTTGTTTGCAACTCAAATTTCACTTTTCAGCAGGTAGTTTACCTGACATAAAATTCAACTGAAATTAATTACCACTGTAAACCAAATTACTTTTGAATTTGTAATCCTGTGCCACAAATATTTCATGCTTTCAAATGATAGGCATTTTCAGTGAGTTATTATAATGAATTGTTGATTATTACTTACACAAGCCAGACAAAATTAGTTTATAACTGTTTATTGTTTATCAGTCAAAATTGCTAGTTCTTATAGCATTACATTTCTATCATTCTATGACTTATATTAGCTCTTGGATGCATATGCTGGTGGCACAAATGTGTACAGCCCCTCTGCAAAATTATTTTTTCTTCTCAGAACACTGTATTAACCTACTGAGGAAGAAAAGTCTACAGTGAGAGTTGATAATGAGAAAGAAATATTTCAAGACAGATCTTTATGTTGGAGTGTTTATTTACTCGATTACATATATCATTTATGACTCATTCTTGCTATCAAGAGGTACATTTTACATTACAGTTTTCAAGGTCTAATTGTTGACAAAATGTTTTAAAATCACTGTTTTCTTGAGTGTTCCTCCCTCTCTTCAAATTTGATGGCTTTGGATTTAAGAATTAGGAGGTGAAAAACACTGGATGAGAGAGTCAGCTTTGTCAAATACCTTCATCTTAGAGGGGCATCTTCACCACTGCAGATTTGAATAGAATTCAGCTCATAAGTACATAAGTGAATGTATCAGATCAAAGAAAATAAGAAGTTTACAACTGAGACAAACCAAATCAATAGAGATGTAATTCGATTGTGTCATAATTTCATACTACTTATTTTTCACTCTGTCCTTGTTTCAATATATGTTTGCTTTGCCCCTGTGGGAGGACATTTGTTTTTGTGCTTTCTTCCATTTTCTGATAAATGGATATTGCATAGAGAACAAAAACACCAGGATAAAAAACAAAACAACTCATAAAGGAAGGCTTTCTCATCTTAATTTCTGTACAATAAGATACAGATTATAAGGAACAATAGCAGCATAGACCATTAAGAGAACTATCCTGAAAACAGTGGTCAAAAAGCAGAATCACAAATTCAATATCATAAAAAAGCCATGGCAAATTTAGAATTGTATTTTTGTGGAAGAAAAAGGAAAAAAGAGAGAAAGAAAGAAAGATAAATAGTTCAAATCTGCCTGCAGCAAAGTGATAATCAGTCATTATTCATGTTTAAATTAAGGACATAATTTAAATGCTTAGTTTGATCTGATCTTAAAAGCCTAGCTTCTTCTGAGTTCTTAAGTGAACAAATTGTTTTATATAGGAATTCTGAGAAAGGAACTGTACTGAAGAGCAGATCAATTTATGAGTAAATAAGTTTTAACCTATAAAAGTGAACTAGAAGAGTAAATCACAGATTAATCACAGATTATTCACTTTCCACATAAAATTATTTCCAAAGTAGACCTTCATACAATAACTGATGTGAACTCACAATGTCACAATTTTTCATAGTGGTTGCCAAACCCAGTGCTCTAAAAGGACCAAACCAGAAAAACTCTATATGAAAAAATCAAATTGATTTGCAAAATGCTCTTTAAAATCAACAAATCATCAGGGCAGGCAATAGCCCATTTTTCCATTGATTACTAATAGATCTTTATGGTGAAATTGGAAAGTACTTTGGACTTGATTAACATAAGAGATCTGATAGCCAGGATGCCTTGGCAAGAACAAACAGAGCTTTGAAGATTGCAAGAAGATTGAATCAATCCTGGTGACAGGGAGAAAATTGAAATACACACGTATGTTTGTATGTTTGTATGATGTTTAACTCAATTACTGTAGTAAAAAATTACTAGCTTTCTTAGAATGTAGCCCACAGTAAAACTGGATGCTGATCTTCAAGTCAGTTGTCCCCATCTCTCTTCATCACCGATAGTTTTTCTCATTATTTAGGTTTCTCTAAATATCTTATTTTTAATTGTTCAGTGGACAATAAATATGAACAATTGCAACCTTCAGATTGCTTGCCATAGCTATTTAAAGTTTTCTGCGCATGTCTAGTCATCACCATCACATGGTAATGTTTCCACTCTTGATATAGCTTACCGCAAAAAGAGTAGTAGAGTATAGCAAACAGCAAATAACAAATACATACATCCATGTGTGAATGTCTTTCTTCTCATATGGGTAGGTATCTACAGAAAAAAAATTGTATTCCCCAAGCATCCCTACAAGAAAAACTTGTTCCTGTAATTATTCAAAGCTTGCAAAAAAAACCAACAAAAAACCCATGGTGGAAACAGTTAAATAAACATCCATCTGGATTTAAACAAATATTTGTAAACATTGTATTAATACATTTCTCCATATTTCTTCACATACATATCTTCCCCTTTATGCTTTCTAAAATGTAGGTGAAAGTAAAATGTAGGAACCAGGGAGCTTTTAAACCAATTTTATATTTTTTATCTGCCTTATTCTATATATGAAATTGAGTTAATATTTACTATAAGAGAGCTTCAATTATTTTTTGTTTACATCCATTAATGCTGTGCTTTTAAAACCTGTAGCAAGTACATCATGTGTCTCTGTGAACATTATCATTACATTCTCTGATTGTTGTCTTATGTGATATGGAAAATAATCAACTGTCCAATTTTTGTTGAAAATCGCAAAAAGACTGTCATATAAGATATAAGAAAGCAATTTCCTGAATTCATTGACCTTTCAATTGATATCATAACACAGCATAATCACTAGGCATTTAAATTAGCAATGTAACTCAGTGTAGACGGATAACTGTGAAATCTCAAGGGCTTGTTGCCTGAACAAGACCACAGCACTGTAGTTAAAAGGGTAAATGCGCTTCATGTTTAGGGATGACCTTTAAGTCCCACAGCTGCCTATCATACATCTTGTTAATCTGCCCTGTTGTTGGGTTCATCTGCTTATTTTATCCTTATTTTTTTGTAGAAGTTTAGTTTTCAGTCAGGTCTGACACTTCTGCCACAGGTGCAAGACAGGTCTGTATGCTTTATTTTGTCATAATCTAGGCTCACAGACATCTGCCTAAGGAAAATATTTAACACTGAAAAAATGGTTTACTCTTAAAAGCTTTTTCTTTTAAAAGGAAAATAAAATACAAGTAGAGTTTCATTTTGCTTTCTTTTGATACATATATTTGATTATTAGTTTGATTAGAATAATCTGACATGTTTTTAGCTTCCTTAAGATGAAACATCCAGCCTTTATAACTTTTTATACTCTGAATAGTCATCAGAGAGGAGCTGGCACTCACAGTTTTTCTGGATATTATAGTACCTAATGAAAGATGAGGCAAAAGAATGTCTGCATAAAGATGTGTCTCCATTCCTGTGTTGAGAATAAAGAGCAGCAGCCTCTCTCTCTCTCTCTCTGACAGTAGGCAGAAAAACTCAAAGACAGGCAGGGAGAAGAATTCCAGGACAAGCTTTTAGAAGAAGTCACTTGAGATAAGAATTCAAGGTCTACGCAAATTTGGTTTTTCACAATGCCGCTTCTATGTGCAATTATAGCCCTTCTGTGGACATGAACGTGTAGATGCATAATTTATTCTGTTTGAACTTGCAAAATTAAAAGTTTTCAGTTTGTGAGCCTTTGAAATTATATGAACATGTGTACTGGACCCACCTAAGCAGGATCACATCTCAGCACAAGTCATGTCCCATTAACACAAGAAGATTATTTAGTGAAAAACAAAATTAAAACACAGCAAAACAAACCAGCTGATTTCCTTAGCCAGTATTTTAGTCTATGAGGTCAAAATCCATTGCCATTGACTGGAAAAACTCTGGAAGAAACCTAAGGAGTGTTGTTTGATGGAGGACTGGAAAATTTGATTCATTGGTGTCTGACAGTGGTGTTTGAAATGGGTTTGGGATTACTGGCCTTAGAGGCCAAGTGTCGTACCGCTGAAAACCCTTGACACTGACAAGAAAGATGTTAAGGATTCAAAATTCAAAAGGCAGTTGAACAAACATTCTTATCCTATAAGTCACCTCTTCTGGACATTCACAGCTATATTTTTTCTCCAGTTGAATTTATACCATTATTCCTGCTTTCTACAGATTGAATTTTGGTAATCTAATTAAAACCTATTCACTCAGTGTTACCTACTGGTTAGCTGAAGACCCCAATAAGTTTGTGTTGTAATTAAGTAACATCCCTGATGAGCTGACAATATGTAATACTTGGTAGCCTGAACAGCAATACCAGAATGTTCCTCTTTGTAGAGAAACACAAGTAAATTGATAAAATTCAAGTTAGTTCTTCTTTTAAGTGGGAAAAGGACTATAGCTTTCTGTACACAAATCATTCTGTTCTTTTAATCTCCTTTTTTTTTTCCTCTCTGACATATAAACTTTTCTAAAATAAGCAGTAATTTTCAGGGTTTATAACATTCATTATCCCCTCCGCTTATCTTGTGTAGCAGGCTTGTGCTTTTTAAAAGGACATTTTTCTTGTTGTATTGCTGTTTACTTCTCACACAGTACTTTTACAGAGAAAATGTCATGTTGGGAAGTGCCCAGGTAACCTCCATACAATGTTGGTTTTGTTTTGGATTTTTAACCACAACTTTATTTTACAAAAGGGCTTTTAACAGCAAACCCAGATCAAAGCACTGCAGAGTTTGGAGACAAAACAAAAGTTCCACAGTTAGGAAAAATCAATGATCTTTCAAATAAATCAAGATTAAATCAAATCAAGCCAACTTAACAGAGGATTTTAAAGCCAAACAGTGACTTGGCTTACCTGATAGCCAACCACAGGTATAACAGATCAGATGAATATAAAGCCAGTAGTAAATGCCTGTATCCTCTCCAATCTCACGTTTTAAACAAATAAAAAGACATTGAGTTAGCTCCTGACACCTTTATTGGCAAGTATTTGTTCCACAGGATGTCTTTCAGTGGGGCAGAACTAAAATTAGATGCTATTTTATATAAGATGGCAGAAATTGACTTTTGTCATCAATCAGCTATATCATTTCAAGTAACTGTGAAGTACTGAATGTCAATAAACATATTGGAGATATCTAATTAATTATTAGAATGTCTAAATTGAAATTCAGTAAGCTGTTTCAAAATATGCAGGCCTTAATTACTTCCTTTTGCACAGAACACATGCTAGATCATTTTTAGAATAGTATGTCTCATTAAACACTGTATTTATTCATCAGTCCTAGTGGGGTGAAAGGTTTATAGCACAGAGTCAGCAGTAGAAGGAAAAATATTTGACTTGAACTTATACATTTGTTCTTATACTGTAAGTGATTTTGGCATTTATAAACTGGTTCTTGCTCTGGACTCTCTAAATCTCAGCTAAAATGCCAAGCTAGTCATCAGCCATCCATTTCCCTTTCATCCAAGTGCTCTGTCCAGTGTAGAACCTGACACATTAGAAATTGTGCTGATATTCTGCATACATGCACAATCTCAGCTTATTTTTTCAGTTGCCAGTTAACCCTGGCTAGTTTTGCATAAAATAGCATATCTGACTTATCAATTCAGTCATAAAATATAAAGTGATAATCATAGATGAAAAATGAAATTTCCTTCTAAGCAACTTGCAGTATTATTAGCAGGTAGCTAGCTCATAGCAACAAAATATAAAACTCAAATTCTTTGATAGTAGTTCATAGTTTATGATCCATTTTGAGTAGTCTAATATTTTAAACAATCATGTTCAGGTTTTACCTCACAAGAGAGAAAAGAAGAGATAAGGCCACATTTCATTACTAAATATTAGTCAAATGTACCCAGTGAATTCATCAGACTTCCTTTAGGAACTGTCAAACAATGAAGAATATCTGAATGTCTTTAGTTACACAAATGTGGGATACATCTCATTTAGCTTTATTAACATAAAGCTGAGGCATCAAACTTTGAGCTAGATATACATCCACTGTATGCTCAGTATCTTCCTATAGCAAGGAAGAAAGAGGTGTTAGATATCTGACTTTAGCATATCAGAATGTGGGTAAGAAGAGTCCCACTTCTTATTGTACAATGTTAAAAGGATAAATATTTTTATCTGCTATTGATATTAATTTATTTAGGAAGCATTTACATCTATGGCACTGGAAGTTGACAACTCCAGTCACATCTCAAAGTTTTGCTTTAGGGCCTCCTGTTATGTATTATATGTATTATGGGCCTAGAAAACATGCAAGTATGTTGTTTTTTGGGGTTTTTTTCCCAGCTGGATGCTGATTTCTATAAAACAAATCATAAAGATCATTTTCAATTAATTTATTTTCATTCATCTGTATAGTTACTCCTTTTCAATCACTTCATCTTGTTAGTGTCTTAACAAAAGGAGAACAGAGACATCTTGATTGAGTGTCAGACAGGATGGATCTTCTTTTCATGTTTTTGCAGTTAGTTTAATATTTTGAATTCTCACAAATCCCTGTGTGTTCTTATTGACTCTTACACTGCCTTTGCAAAGATTTGATATGTGAGTAGTGGTTATTACAGGAGGACAAAAATTCTAAATTTCTTGCAGAAAATACAGTGATATTTTTCCCAAAACTCTCACTCTCTGGTGGTTTATTCAGTTCAATTTTCCAGTGCAGATCATCTTCACAACAGCTGCACTAATAGTCAATACTCCATGCCAGGTCCTATTTTCTGATCCATAGAACACATTAAATCACTTTTACTTGCGAGTTTGCCAATTAGCTTTTTCCACTGGATGAGTTTTCTTCATCAATTAAAATTATTGGTGATCATCTGAAGTAATTTCCCTAGTTCATTGCCACTATTTCTGTGCCACTATTAAAGCTAGTACATTATGCCTTTATCAGCTGTCTTTACCTGTCTACTGATCTAAACAGACTGATGCTGATATTTAAATTACAATGATGGATCTCAGATGTGCTCAGGAAGAAATTTGGATCCACTCAGAATTTACCTTGCTTCATTTATTTAAGTTCACAGAATCATAGAATGGGTTGGGTTGGGTTGGGTTGGAAGGGACTTCAAAGATCATCTAGTTCCAAACCCCCTGCCATGGACAGGGACACCTTCCACTAGACCAGGTTTCTCAGAACCCCATGCAACCTGTGTTTGAATTCTTACAGGAATGTGAATGGAGTTTCATCCGCAACTTCTCTGGGAAACCTGTTCCTTTGCCTAACCACCCTCACAGTACAGATTTTCTTCCTATCTAATTTATTCTTTTCCAGTTTGAAGCTATTCTCCCTTGCTCTATGACTACATACCCATGTAAAAAGTCCTTCTTGAGCTTTTTTTGTAGGTCCTTTTTATGTAATCAGAGGCCACAATAAGGTTTCCATGGAGTCTTCTTGTCTCCAGGCTGAACAGCCCCAACTCTCTCAACACATCTCCATAGGAAAGCTGACCCAGCCCTCTGATCATCTTCATAGACTTCCTCTGCACTCCCTTCATCAGGTCCAATAGTGTCCTTACTATTTTGGGGGTCCCAGAGCTGTATACCTGAGATGAGACCCAGAGAGCAGAGTAGAGGGGCAGAATCATCTCTTTCAGTGTGTCGATCACGCTGCTTCTCATGCAGTATGGGGTATGGGTGGCTTTCTGGTCTGCAAGCACAAATTTCTGGGTCATGCCAAGTTTTTCATCCACTAATGTCCTCCTCCTCAGGGCTGCTTTCAATCCACTCATTGGCCAGCTTGTGTCTGTGGTTGGGATTGCCCTAATCCAGGTGCAGGATTTTACATTTGACCTTGTTGGAATGCATGAGGTTTGCACAGAATTACCTCTCTAGTCTGTCAAGGTTCCCTCTCCATGACATCCCTTCTCTCCAGTGTGTTGACCACAGCACCCAGCTTCTTGTTGCCAGTAAACTCCTTGAGGGTGTATTTAATGACACCACACCAACAGAGTCATTAAGGAGTGCTGGTCCTAATATTGATCCCTGAGAAGGATCACTTGTCTTCACTCGGACTCTGAGCTGTAGACCTCAACTCTGAGTACAACCATCACTTCAACCCCTTATCCACCAAGTGGTCCAGCCATCAAGCCCAAGTCTCTCCAGTTTTAGAGACAAGGATGTTATGTGAGCCAATGTCAAGTGTTTTGCACAAGTCCAGGTGCATGACATCAATTGCTCTTCCTAACACTGTAGCCCCATCTCAGTAGACCACAAAATTTTTCAGGCATTATTTGAACTTAGTGAAGACATACTGACTGTCAACAATCACTTCATTCTTTTTCATGTGCCTTAACAAAATTGCCAGGAGAATGAGCTTCATGATCCCATTGCAGGGAAACTTGTGGATACAAAGAAAGAGCTACATACAATACAGTTTAGTCTAGATGAGTAAAAAAGCAAGGGCACAACAGAACATATTTACTTTTCAACATTGCAGACAACAATTCTGGCTCAAAACCATATTATTTTATTCAAACCCTCTAAAGAAGTTAGAGGCATTTCTTCTTCCCTTGCCTGGACTTCAAAGGTCAGAAAACCTCATGAATTCCAACAAGGTCAAATGTAAAATCCTGCATCTGGATTAGGGCAATCCCAAACACAGACACAAGCTGGCCAATGAGTGGATTGAAAGCAGCCCTGAGGAGGAAGACATTGAACTACTGGAGGATGAAAAACTTGGCATGACCCAGAAATGTATGTTGGCAGCCCAGACTGACTGGCCTGTCATTCCCTGGGTCTTCCTTTAATTTCTTAAAAAAAACAACAACAACAAAAACCAAACAAACAAACAAACAAAAAAACCCAGGAGGATTTATTAAAAAAAAGAAAAAAAACCACCCTAATTAAAAAGTTAATTTTAGAATTACTTTTAATTCGTTAAAATAAATAACATAATTGAATTAATTTCATCACAAGAATGGGGGTTACTTGTCCCCTTCTCTAGTCAGTTGAATGTCAACAGATTGCTACTATTTTCAAATATGATGGATAGTGCCTTAACTACTTCATCAGCCAGTTCCCTTGGGACCCACATCTGCATCTTGCCAAGTCCCATGGATCTGTGCTCCTTCAGGTTTCTTAGCTGTTTTTTAGCCTTATCTCCTCCCACACTGAGTGGTTCTTCATTTTCCCAGTTCTTTGTTTTTTGGTCTTGGATGATAAGGCTGAAGCACTTGCTGCTTTACTGGGTCCTCGCTTTCCCCTAACCTTGAACCTGTCTAGCTTCTGTCACATAAATGGGATTGGTCTCATATCCTTTCTCAATTTTCCCTGGCATGTTTACTGTGTTACACAAAGACAAATCCAAAACTTCTTTCATATAAATCTTGCCTAGCAATTTCAGGAGATGCAAACCAGCACTGCAAGCAAATATGAGCAACCCAAAACAAATTTTTCTTTTAAATGAAACCAGTCATCAAAAAACCAAAAAACCAAAAAAATTAAGTAATACTAGTTGAGTACAACTGGAATATATATGACCAACTTTTGAGTAGTCTCTATTAGCATATCATTAAATATAAATATGTGGAAAGTATTGGTCCATGCCCATGCATGATAAGTTCGAAGTTATTTTTTTTCCCATAAGTTGCAGCTACCCAGTGCTTCTGAAATTCATTATGAAACTATTCAAGAATGAAAGTTGAATGAGAGATAAAAATTAACCTGATCCAAACTGCTTAAGATTCATAAATAGTGACCACATCAACACCACAGGGCGGGCATGCTCTACAATCCTGCAACCTATATGATCTGGAAGCATCCTAGGTGCATGCCAGAAAGAAACCTGGGCATGCATCATCTTTATGTGCACTAAGGTTTCCTTTGCAAGGAAACTTGTGGATACAGAGAAAGAACTACAATACATTCTAGTCTAGATGGGTGGAAAAGCAAGAGCACAACACAACACATTTGCACAACAGTACAGACAACAATTCTGGCCCAAAACCAAATTATATTATCCAGACCCTCTAAAGAAGTTAGAGGCATTTTTTTTCTCTTCCTTTGCCTGGGCTTTAAACCATCTTTAAAAAAGAGAAAACTGCCATTGACTAAGACACCTTGTTCTAACATATACCTAGTTTATAGTAATTTTAGAAACATTGGGAGGTGGGGGTGAAGATGGTGGTTTTTTTAAATAACTGTTTCTTTAATCCACACCTGAAGTTGCTAATATTGCTTGTAAAGTGTAAGTGAATGATGTGAAAGTAATTTCTTTGCTATAAACCCACAAATATTCCCAGTGACAGCTTTTCATTAAGAAAACATTAATTTTAGAAGCATTACTAGAAGTTTCTAATGTTAGCACTCATCAATAATCTGATTCAATTTAAAATGCATATAAAAACAGCCATTCATTAAAAATTTTATAATAAAAATCTTAAATGAAGTACTTTGTAATGCAAAGACAGAGAAATTTCCTTCTCTCTCTACAAAGAGAGAGGTTTCCTTGTCTTTCCCCCTTTTACATTTTATGTTATTCAATGGCATTGGAAACATACAGTAAAAATCAAGGCATTTCCCACTTTTTCCAATGAGTGCTACTGCTTTGCTCTCTTCCTTCTACAAAATTCCAAATTTTATAAAGGTAAAACAGCAATATGAAAGTATACAAAATAACATTAACCGTGAAAAACACTTTTCTATTTTACATATTGTTAAAAGCAGAACCAAGACTTTGGAATATCACACAAACTCAGTATATTTGAAACCTTGTAAAATCTCATTTTTTCCTCATTTAATTGAAAAAAATAATTAATTTTAAAAGCACTGTAGTCCCAAACTTCTATCACAGAAAAGAAATGAGGACACTAAACTTTCCACGTATTTATAAGTCTAATTATAGATTAATATATAAATATATAATAATATAATATATAAATGCGACAATACATTGTCGCATTCTCAAATCTGGAAATTGGTTTAGGCAACAGCTGCATTGAAAGATCCTCTAACAGGATGACAAAGATCTCCAGTAAAAGAGTTTCCTTTTTCAGTGTCAAAGCAGATTGGCTACTTGTGATCATATACATACATATATATCTATAAAAGAAATTTACATGTATGAAATAATACATATGTAAGTCAGAATTCTGTCAATTTCTGGTTCAGCAAGACACAGTTCATCCTGAAACTTAATAATGAAGTCTAGAAAACACATTTACTTATGTAATGTAATTACCTGGGACAGTGGAAACATTTTAAAAGAAAACCTGTAGACAGTTTTTAGGAATTTGGTCACAGCTTTAGAGTTAGACTGTAGCAGGTAAGCCACACAAACCTTATTTTTTGTTGCAACTGAGCACCAAAGATGTAACCTGTTGTCACCGGAAGCCTTGAATGTGAGCTCTTAGATTGTTACACAGGCACTGGACCCCATTAAAAAGGCTGTATAAACACTAAGTCACTCTAAAACATAAGGCCTAAAAAGCTATGTGTCTGATGAGTAGTGAAATACATTCAAACATTAAATTATATACTTCCTCTCTACTTACATTGGATGAGATCTGAAATTCACAGCAGTCAACCTGGTAATGAAACAGTAATAAAATAGAAAAATGGATTTGTCAGACCCTCTCTCACATCTACTTCCACAGCTCAGCAGAGGATGTGTTTTTATTCATCTCAGATAGGGATCTAAAATTTAAAATTCCTTCAGGAGCTTAGGGACTTAAGTGATGATTTTAGACATGAGCAAATGATCATTGGTTCTCTTAAATACAGTTCAGAATATACTCTTATGCTATATTTTATGCCAAAGTTTTCATCATATCCACATGCCATACTCTTAACATTAATTTAATAAAGTGGTTTGTGGCTTTATATTAATTTTATGCTGAATTATTAGTTTTTCATAGAATCATAGAATGCTTTTGATTGGAAGAAACATTAAATGTCAGGTAGTCCAACCTCCCCTGCAATACTCTGGGACATCTTCAACTAGATCAAGTTTTTCAAAACTCTGCCTAACCTGACCTTGAGTGTTCCCACATTTTTAGTTTTTAATATCTTAAGTCCTATTTCTCACAGCAATTCCCTCATCCTTAGGTTGCATGTAGTGCAAACAATGTGAAAGAAAGGAATAAGGTCTCTGTTATTAGTCAGCTCAGTTTTTCAGCACCTAAATAGGATTAACCTTTTCCAGGATGATAAAAATTAGCTCATGATTTTCAATAATTGCAAAGAGGACACAGAAATGAGAACGGGAACATTTTCACACTATGAGAAACTTTATTGCATATACTTGAGGTGTTCTAAGAGTACTTAGACTTATTATGTTGTTATTATCATGCTGCACATTCCCAAAATATAAGTACCAGAAGATTCCTATTTAATTTCCCTGAAAATATTCTATATTTGACTAGATGATTGACATGATGATGATTTGACATGATGTAGACCATTCAATCTTCATATAGTTTTTAAATGGAAGCTGGTTTAGAGAGCCTATCTTAGAATATATTGTGAAGCTATTCTGGGAATGGAAAGTCTGGTCCTAATATTACTGATTAATTTAAAAACTACATTTGATTTGATGGCTCCCAATCTAAGCCAAACTTTGACAGTTCTGTAGCACTTGCACCCATCTGTCCTAGAGAATTTAAAAAACATAAATATGAGAAATACTTTTAACAAGTAAGAACATCAAGGCACCAAAAAAAAAAAAGGAAACAAGCAATACTAATTGCTGGGATAAATCCAGATGTCCAAGTCCCATCCTAGAAAACAAACCTTAATATATGTTTAAAAAAACAGTTTAGTCATGTATTGTCACTTAGCAGGGAATAAAAAGAAGCAGATATGCTAGACAGTTTTAATGCCTGTTTTACAATAAAATGAATCATGTCCTAATCTCCACTGACTTATATCAACCAGATTTTATTGACTATGAAGGAAGACTCGCATAAAAAGCTCAGATAGACACATCTAAACTCTATAGTTAGTGAGACAAATCCCACCTAAACACTTGGAAGTCATTACACAACATATTATACACTTTTTAGCTTCATTCCTTTTTTCTAGAAAAAATTAATAGAAGTAATTGCAAAATTCTTGTTTTCTTGAAAGCTTCATAGCTTTCTATCTTCTAGGGGCTTTTTGCTGTATTTCTGTTTGAAGGTGATGGGTTGGGAGGTTTTTGTTTTTTTTTTTCATTTTGACCAAGAAATTAATAACCTAAGAAAACTGAGACAGAGGAAAATTACAGCAAGTCAGTTTTTGATCTTTCAGTAGATCAAATTTTTCACTTAAACCACTTACAAAACTATTTTGTCTTGACAGATAGTTATAACAACAAAATAATGTTATAATTACTGCTGCTTGCTCCTCTTTCTACATGCATCTTTCCTCTTATATATTTCCATATATGCAAATATCAGCCTGTAATTTCTCTCTGTACCATGAAACTAATATCCTGTGATGGAATGCTAATTTAATTGAACTTACTTTGAAGCGGATGTTGAGCTGTCATTTCAACCAAAGTTTCAATAAATCTTGTCTAAATACTGTGCAGTTTCTTAAAGAATAGTCTTTGAGAGCTCAGAAATGTCTTCATTAATTTATTTTGATAGGTTTAGATATCACGAGAGAACTCTTTGTTGCAAACTCTTCAAATGTAAGTTGTCATGCAAGGGGAAAAAATATACCTCAACTATTGTGTTCTTTAGTTCATGTGTTTCCAAGTATAAAAAAGTCAATGTCCATTTGGTACTGAGGCTGATGACTAAATAAAAAGTCATATTTCAGAACTAATTATTGTACAAGTTATTTGTAACTAGACCTCTACAAAACACTAATTAAAAAAACCCAAAAACACAAACAAACAAACTCTCACAAATTGGACTCCCATTACGTGTGCTGACAGACACGTAGCTTCTATACTGAAATTCCAATTTATACTGGAATTCCTGTTTCAAACAGTAAGACCCAAAAACTTCCTAGGAATATTTTGCATCATGCTGCTCCATAACGGTCAAGATCCCCTGTCCTGGTAGAGTTTTCTAGGACCAATTGTCTAGCTTTATCATTAAAGTATATCTGACTGACAGCATCATCTATTCAGGAGTCTTGGAAAGGTCAACAAGATGCATTTGGAACACATATTTGCAACTGAACTTCTGCTTGAAAGGTGAATTAAAATAATGGAACTGTAAATAAGGGGATGCAACAGAATATAAACGAGGAAGAAACTCTGAAAGACTTCTGACAAGGTTCTTTAGTAGGACAGGAAAACTACTTGTATCTAAGGCAATTATAAAAAAGAATAATTTCTCATTTTTTCTGACTAAATCAAGCCTCTGAAACATGATGTTTATCTTTCCAACTTTGCTGGCATAGCAACCATGAAAT
Organism: Cyanistes caeruleus; assembly: GCF_971803275.1. Lineage (NCBI taxonomy): Eukaryota > Metazoa > Chordata > Aves > Passeriformes > Paridae > Cyanistes > Cyanistes caeruleus. The sequence continues at coordinate 52,770,306 of NC_141703.1, forward strand.
GTTTCTCCTGTACAACACCTATAATTACAAATTTTTTGATGTTCAGTGTTCTTGCCTAACATAGAAAAAAATGTAAGAATAAGAGACTTCTTTCCCAAACAATAAGAAAGACATTTTCAGAATATGCAGACTTCATAAATGAAAGGCTACCATGCTGAAGTTGAAAATTTCCACCTTAAAGAACAATAATTTGCACAGCAATCAAAAGAGAGGATGATCTGAAATATGGGTAGATTGCAGATATATGCAGGATAAAGAGTCATCTTGGATCCCCTAGCAACTGGATGAGCAGAAAATAAAATTAATACATTTGTGGGGTTTTTTGTGTCTGTGACCAAAGAAACACTGTAGTGATGAGCTGGAAGCAGACTCCCAAGAAAGGTGGAATAAATAGGAGAAAATAAAAAATAACCAAGAAATGTGTATTAGCATCACAATCAGAGGCTACTATTTTCTAGGCTTCAAAACTGCAGTAATGCAAAAAGGCAACTTTCAGACTCACTGGCACAGAAGCTTGAGTGTCAAGGCAAGGTGAATAGGACTTCCAATACCTCCTACAAAAACAGAATAGCAAGCTGTTTATCCTTAGTTCATCTGAAATATGAATCAGCGCTGACTTATATCTGTGACCAAAGGAGGTGCATGAGCCAAAGCTATAAATGGTAGAGCTGAACCATGTACAAGAAATCTAAATATATCCCCCAGAAGTTTACTGAAAAAAAAATACAGAGGGCAAACTAATAGTTTCCAGCTCTAAATATTCCAAAACCCCACAAAAACTTTATTACATATATAAAAGATTTATCATGTGAACATCAGAATGTTGATGCCGTGACTGGTCATTTTTGTTGATTATTATTCAATTTTTATTGATTATTATTGATTGAAAAACAAATGAATACTTGAGTTCTAGAAACAGTACATTATGTTATGTTACATTGTGTTACTTTGTTTTACTGTATTATTCATTATGTCTTTGGATGTGTGGATCTTTTACATTATGTGCACTAACATATGTGAAAAATTTTGCACTTGTCTGTTGCAAACTATTCTTGAAATACCAAATATTTATATTATTTCAATGCTTCAACCATCAAAGCCTAACATGGTTACATTTAATTTTTTCCTACATTCTTATTAAATGTCTGTAATTAAATTCAAGTGTACTCAAGTTAAACATGCTTCAGGGGAGCACAGATTTAGATGACTTTAATGGAATCTGGATTTCATATATTGATATACTTCTCATTAGCAGACTAAATATTGACACTACCTTACACTGACATAAAGAGCAAAACTTTTCTAGAATACAGCTGACTGCAAATCAGAAGTTTTCAGCTGCTTCTCAACTTCAGTGAATGTACATGCTGCATCTTATGGACCCAGTGCCTTCACTTTTCACATAATTACTCTCTTGTCAGTTCTGTCCTTCTTTCCAATAATTCCAGCTCCTTCTAATTGCAGATTCCACTAAAATGAAAACCACAAGCTGCTCCCTTCCCCCCACTCCCTCTGGTGAGACATACAAAAGGCAGAGGTAAGAAAATTATATGGCAAACAGCAGTGAGATAAGAAAATGAACAATAACACCATCATTATTATTAACAAAAATCTACAAAACCAGGGTGATTTACATGCAAAGATGCTCACTGACCAACCTGGTGCCATGAAACACTCAAGAAACTGACAAAATTGCAGCAGACCCTTAGCGGGCAATCTTTCTCTTCTTGGCCATAATCCATGCCCTTCTCCTTCTCATAAGTGAGTCACTTATTCTACCCCATGGCAGTTTTGGGAGATGGTATAGAATAACAATCTAGAAATGCCCACATGCTTCCAGGCTCTGTCCCCACACAACTAGTGTGAAAAAATGAACTCTGTCCTGCTGAGAGCCAGGATGCACCCTCACAGTTAAAAACTGCTTGTTGACATTCAGCCTCCTGTTCTTCATTTTGTGATACAATATAAAAATGGTAGATCAGCTTGGAAGTAGAATTTGTATAATGTGTGGTTCTGTAGGGAAACAAAGTTGCAGCATATACACATCTGGTTCATTTACCCAAGGATTTCTGAGTAACCTTGCAAATGACAACACAGCCCACTGAAAAATTATAGCAGCTCTCCAGCTGTTTAATTTAGGATATGATAAATGGCATGCTCTTTGGATTTCTCTGCAACTAGAAGAGATGAGGTTCAAAATAAAGCTGGATATCTGTCTGCTCTTTCAGTAATTTCACAGTAGGGTTATCAGAGACTATTCAGTCTAGACTAATTGAAGGAAAGTTCATTGCTGTTGGAAATAGGTACCTGTGAAGTAATGTTTCATTTCAACCAAAAAGACAAATTGCTGTGTCTTACACTTGAAATAATTGCAGTAACCCCTCTAGAGAAAGGAGGCAATATATGGGAATAATCAGCTAATTGTGATATGTGATATGTTATCCCTCTGAAACTTAATATAACAGACATCACGAGAGAACTCTTCATTGCAAAGACAAAGCTGCATGAAAGACATTAGAGAACTGTGATGCCATTCCTTACCAACTGAAGGAGTACATAACAAAACAAAGTCACAGTTCACTGAAACAGATAATTTTAGTCTTGGAAATGGCAAAGTGTTCTACAGGGCTTTTTTTTTTTCCATAAGATTATATCTACATGGAATAGTCATTATATTTTATGAAAGCCTAGAACATACAGTCTATTCACATCTAAACAGTTAACATCAATTAGGGTATTAACAATCTGAAAGCGTGACACCTTTGAAGAAAGTATATGGAAGAGAAGTATCAATTCACTACCTATTGCATTAAGGGTAGATTGAACATCCTAGGCTACTTCTAAACTAAATTTATATGAGGCTTTTTACACTTAGAAGTAAAACCATTTTGAAAGATTTGAAGAAATCTCTTTCCACCCTTATTAGAAACTTTATTTAGAAGTGTTGATGCCTATTTTCACACAATGATTGGACTTCACTAATCAACAATGAGCATTTGGAATAAACTTTATAATCACCACCTAAACCAGATTTTATGTTAGGTATCTCTTCATTGTAAGCAGATAGCTTCCAATGTTTTCACTCACCATAGTTTGATGAGGGTATTTATGGGTATCAAGATGAAAGAATGAGTGATTTTTTAATGTTATTTTCAGATTTATTTCAAAGCATCTGAAATGCTAGCCAAACCAATGGGAAGGCATTTTCACAGGAATATATCGTGGTTTGAAATGACTGGTTCCAAGCACTAAAAAATATACAAATAAGCACAAAGTATTATTGTTCTATTACTTGTCTCTATTCTTCATACTTTTGTAATCTTTATATAAAAGAGAACAATATAATTTAACTCCAGCTGTCTGATCCTTGATCCTGATTGCATGAGAGCCCAAGAACTGAAGAAAATTTTCTACCAGAGCTAACAATTTTGACATATAGAAAGTGCAATGTTTCAGGAAAATTCTAATCTGCTCAATTAGGGTAGGTCATACAGTATTGCTACAGCTCCTGGAAGGAACAGTAACAAAAAAGATGTTTCACAGTCTTGAAATCAGGTGGTTTCATTGTTTAAACTTGGCCAAGAAATAACAAAAACTTACTGCCAAATACAGCAGCAATCATGGGTGCACATCCGGGTCTTATTCAAATATCAATTACACCTGTCTAAATTAAAAATTGATCAAGATCAGTAAATTTAGAGCAATTTAAAAACAATGTAATGTTAGAATTAGATCAATCACTTCAAAAATATTAAAATATAGTTAGAAGGAGTATATCTTGCATAGAATTTTTTCTACTCCTCTTGACTACTTTCCTAAATCCCTAAGATATTTTTGTGTAATTTTGATTAAATTCTAAGTCATGTTATAGTGTAGATTAATTTTTATTTTTTTTTTTTAAGCTCTGCAATTCCAAGCCAGCTGGGAGACAACATATGCTTGCTTGCTCCTTTGAAATATTTTAGTATTTCATGGCTCAAAATTATAGAAATATTAATTTCAACCTATATAAGACATGCTAGAGGTCAGGCAAAGACAAATGCACAAGCTAGCAATAAACAAATTACTTCATTTCACCTGAAAACATGTTTATATTGCACTTATGCTTTAACCCTCACTTGAATAATACTTATTCAGTTCAAAAAAGTGCTCTAAATTAGTAAGAAGTGTTAGCAAGTTTGCATCATTTCCAAGCTCAATATAGCCAATATAGTCATAGCAGCTTCTAAAACCTGGGAGAAACAATGCAGTGGCCCATATTGCAAATTATCCTTGCTCTTTGGTAAAGAGTTATTTTTTATAATTACAGTTAGATTGGCTAGGCTCTCTGGCAACTGAAGACCTCTACGAAAAACTGCATACCTTCAGAGAGTGCATTAACCATCCTTCTTGTAGCTATCCACAAATGTTTTTGCATCCTTTCAAGTGATTAGTCTTTCAACATGTGCACACAGACTATATTCCAATGCAAAGCAATTTATTTCTTATCTTTCTCTCCTTAGCTTAACTCCCTAAATCAGTTAAACAATCAATTAGTTTATCATTGAAGTGGAACTACAGTAACAGTTGCAGTACAGTTAGCTCTGAATTGTATTAAGATACCTTACAAAGGCTGTGTCTCATCCCTCAGGGTGGGGATTACAAAGGTAGAGATTCTTTTTTGTGCATAACACCTCATAAATGATTCTGGCCATTGTTTAGTGCTTCAGAAATAGAGAAAGAGCTTTTAAAAGCATACAGTTATCTTTTAAAAGCATACAGTTAGTACCCAGTTCTAGGAAGACAAATTCTGTTTTTCTAATATGAATTAAAGAGCAGCCATGTGGCTTCCATTCAAGCTTCACCAATTGATTTTTATCTTTCCTGAGGTTAAACTGCGTGCTATAATTAATGCTGCCCCCAGGTAGTTGTAACTTTTACAAATAATATTCAGCGTGTGATAATAGGTCTCTCTGGCCGTGACAGCAGCATGGGGTCACATTAATACAGAATAAATGGTCTTGAAAAAAATTCAGTATTAAATTTATCTTTTCAGCTCTTTTTTCTTACAAATAACCCTCAAGAATAATGTAATAGAAATAGGAGAAAAGAAAAACCCTATCAAATCCAGATAAAGTTTGTCATCTCCCAAATGTCTTGAATTGCCAAAGTGCTATTCATATGTATTCTTTTCTCTATTTGAATGTATCAGGTTTCATCTTTCAAATGCTGTAAATCCATAATAAGGTTTTGAATGCAGTATTCAAAGTAATTGCTGGAGTACACCATATTTAAATGGCTGCTCATACAGCCAAAACAGTTGTTCCACTCTCTTCTTTGTTTCAGTGGTATGCCTTTCACTATTCCTTACAATTTGTCTCATGTCAGGCACAACAATATAAAATTAATAATATTACGTTTCAATTTGCTCTTTTTATTCTGTCTGAAAACACAAAGCTGGGGTATAGAATCTTGTTTTCCTCCCAGTTACAATGTAAATTGAAGAGCTAGTAGATGTGTAGGTAGAGTGTTTAAAGAGCTGTAGAGGTTTTCCCAGGCCAAAAGGAAGAGCATGGTACATACCCAGTATATCTAACATCTGTCAAGTACACAGATGATGTCCATGAGTTACTATTGAGAGCTGTCATTTAAACCATGCTCAAATTTTACTCCAGAGAAAGTTAGCTCTCTCAGAACACAGCCCAGGAGTAAGAAGGCATGAGTGTCATTTGTACAGTCAATGGACCGATGCCTTGGAGAAAACCTAGGAAAGAAACTGACCATATGGACATGCTAATTTTTTAATACTTTGTCACCATGTCATATCCACTAACTTGGAATTTAGGACAATGTTTAAGACAGCAATATAAGCAAAGTCAGTGACCAAATTAGAATGAGAAATCTGACGGGCCTTAAGAAGTTTTAGTTACTTTGGCTAATCGATGTAACTTTGTAACTTGGCTAATTGATGTAATATTTGTAACTCTTCTGAAGGCTGAGTGGCTGCACAATCATCTCTCCCAGGAAAAGAAAAAATTTCCATGTCTCCTCAAATTACAAGACACAGGTAACATCTTTGTTTTCTCTAATAGAAATATACAGAACTTTGAATGTTTTTCTAGATGTAAATGTGAATATAACATAGTATTCTACTGCTGGACTGTGAAAGAAAAAATCCATAATACTTGAAAAATTCAGACACAAGACATCTATGACAAAACCACCTACACAGCATAAACTATAGACCAATTTAAGACCTCATATCTCATTTCCAGCCTTCAATACATCTATGTAACCTCATTTCCCATGTTAGAGTTTTATCTCCATTATGCCCTCAAAGGTGTTGAAAGAACAACTTCTTAATCTAACCTAGTACTCCTAAATCACTTATTTAAAAATTAGCAGCAGCACTGCTTATTAAATAAGTTATGTTCTTCTGTGTAAGTAGGATTTTGCACTGTGATAGTCATTGTACATCCACAAAAAGTGGGACATTTAACCATAGCAGCCGTGTAGGCATCATTTCAGTAATGACTCATGCCACTGCTCTGGTGCTCTGACCCTCACTGTGCCTCCCTAGATCAAGTTTGGCATTATGACACTGATATCTTAAACACTAACAGCCCTCTTGAGACAAATTGAGCCAGCTTGAGATGATCTCAGAATATTAAACATCCGCGTCTTGAATAGCTTCTGATTCATGAGGAGGATACTTCCAACAGTCAAGCACTCTCCTCCAAAGGGAGCTCTGAATCTCAGAGGTGGGTAACAAGTGAAAAAGGAGCATAGGAGCCAGAAAGCTTGAGACTGCTTTGTATGACACTTGGCCTAGTTAATGTTAGCGAATATGTTATGGGTCAATAAAACATTCACAAATTCACAATGCTTGGATTTTGTATTTTTCCCATTAGGATAGGATTGCTTTCATTCATTATGTTGATAGAGAAAGGAAATATCAGTTTTTTCAACCTTCCTTTTACATAGTTTGAGTCCTTGACCAAAATGAAAGTTGCAGTACATGTGCCTGCATACTAATAATGAAGAGATTACAGTTAAAATATAGAAGTTAAAGCTGGATAAAACCAAGAAATCTGGCAGTGGTTTAGATAAATAAAAAGCTACAAAGTAAAGAGCAGAAGATTGAAAATACTTTGTCTCAGAAACAGATAATTCAACAGATTTTCAATTTTATGTTAAATCATAGAAAAATTCTTCAGTACTCTGCTGTAGAATATTCTTAGCGTATGATCTTTAAACATGCCAGGAGGTTATTACAGCCCCTGTCACGTTAGCTGTCTAAAACTTTAAATGATCTTATCACAATAATAAACTAAAGCTCAGTTTTAAGTGCTCCTATGGAATGAATGCTTGAAAGGATTATTATGGGTTTTGAAGCCAATGACCTCTTGGCCATCCCTTTGAATCTAATTTGGCTAAGTAATAGCAATAAACTGTTACAATCCAATGAATATTTAATGGAATAAATAAAATTACATGTGTATTGTTATTTTTGATTACTGATTTGAATCTTATTCTCCTTGATTCTGGAAGAAATTAATATTTCTATATTGCCATTTATATGCAAATATATTTTAAAGATAGGTCTATTACTTTCTAAATTGGGTTGGTTTAGAATAAATTAAGACAAAGAGAGTATGAAACACCAAAGAGAGATGCGTATCATTATTTTATTTATACACCTGGTTTTATAAACAAGTTCTGAGTGGTCTAAAACTGGGTAGTAAAGGTGTAATAATGAACTCTTGCCTCTCCTCATACTCTATGAGATAGATAGTAGATACATTATAGGAAAAAGCCTTGTGACAGAACAAGAGCAAAAAAAAAAAAGAGACATTCCTTATTCTCTTGTCACACCTCTTCATCCAGCAGAAAAGTAACCTTAAATTAAACCTCTGAATATGCTTAGTATGTAAGCCATAAATAATTGAGGGTCCAGTCTTGAAGAGGTTGTCTTTTGAGGATCAAATATTCCAGGTGTTATATCACTGTCCTTTCTAAACCTTATGGTTGCATAGATGAGAGTAACTAGACAAGCAGTTAATGCAACTATTTATGGCTTCAATTGGGACAGTTAACAGACATCCTCAAAGAAATGCAGTAATTATTGACCTGACTCTTCTCAGTGTGAAATTTCGATACCACTGACTGAAGTGATGAATAAAATCACATGTCTATAAGGTTTAAAACTGTACTTCTGGAACCTACCTGGTGCTCAAAAAATGTCTGTGTAACAAAACTGAGCCAATAAATGTGGTTCTCAGAAATCTGAGTAGATCAATGGTTTTGAGATGCTTCAAATTAGTTGAATCCCAAGATCACTACCTAGCCCCTTTTGGTGGTTTATTTAAATAAACAAGAGTTCTAGGGACTTTATTATACTGGTCACAGTGCTGTTGTACTCAGCCATATTAACTCTCAATTTTAAATTATAACACACAAAGAATTTCATATTTAAGCAGCAATTTCATCTTAGCTACTGTCATTGTGTGCAATTTTATCCAGTACAGAAACGTGTGTTAGCATAAGACACTTTTCATCCTGAATCATTATGTTTATGTAAAGAGGCTGTTCTTCATATGATAGCAGTTGTTCATTTTGGAGATCAGAAATTAAATATATGTGTGGTTTTACTACCTGGAAAATCACCTACTACAGAAAAAGTGCTTGTAAAATGAAAATGTTTAATTTGAAAAAAAGGGTAACTAGAGGACAACAATTTAAAAACGTAAAAAAATATATTTTTAACTAAATTCTGTTATTGGCTATTGTGATATAGTACTAATATATTCTATTTTCTTCAAATGAGGGAAATATTAGCTATACATTTGATACAACAAACTTCCCAGTTTCAGTTTGGATACTTCTTTTGGGGCAATACCATTAAATACTTCCTCTGAAGAGCTTTTCTGACAAGAATTTCCAGCTGAGAGGTCTTAGAAGAGGATTTTTTTTCCTTAATCAAATATAAAACCCATATATATTGAAAGTAAATGTTTTGACTTTTTATGTACAAGGAAGAAGGATATTTTCAGTCATTTTAGATTTATAGATGGTTCCTGCAACTAGAATTATCATGCCATGATATTTAAAAATTCAAAAGCCTGGATTCTTCACTTTTAGTAATTCTTCCTTTTTATAGTAATTTTTCACTTTCTTTTACAACCAAGGAAAAAAAAAAAAAAAAGAAATTTCAAAAAGTCCTCAAAACCCAGCAGTGCTTTAGTATCGTTCCTTTAAAAATGCAAATGAATTTTTTTCAGACAGGAATGAAAACCAAGTTGACAGATACTGCCACTACAACACATCTTCTATAGTCATCTCAAGTGAACGCTTGATCATTCACACTCTCATAGTTCCAACGTAGCTCAACATATGGTAGGATGTTGTGACACACTTGCATGACTCATTAGTCAGGGATCTGATATGTAAAGCAGGAATCAAAGATCACAATTGCTCTTCAAGAAGCACAGGGGACATCGTAAGCATTTTTTTTAATTTCTTTTGTTTTCCTAGGCAATTTGATTCCAACAAAGTTATTCACAAATTTCCAAGATAATAGAGCTTTAGTTTACCACTGCCTTTGTTGTAACAAAAATTCTGACAGGTCTCAGTGTTTCTTTTTTTTTTTTTCTCAGGCCGAAGAAGACATTTCAGCACTCATAGAACTAACTTCTTACTTCAATCCAGCTGTTCAAGCACTGACATAAAATGATTTTGTTAAGGTTTCTTATACATCCTGGGTCTCCTGGTTGCACAGGAAGAAATTATTTAGAGTCATAAGTTTTGTAACTCAAGACTGAATCCTAAATAAAGATATTATAAAAATCAACCTTTTAAACTTCATGTTTACATTTATTTAGCCTTGAAAATGATGAATTTTTGTTTTTAAATCACTAGACGCTGAGTGTCTCAGCAGACTGATTTACTTAGTATATGAGCTTTGGCTACTGGTACCCAACGCGAGTTTCTGCAGAAAGGAAAATATGGTCCAGCTATGCTGGAGTAGTTATTATTTCTCACAACAACCTTTTAAGTCATATATTAACTGGTAACCAACAACATTAAAATTTTAAAAGTGTTTTCTTTTACAAAACCTGTAGTTTAAAAATACTGAATGCTGTGATATAGTATCACCATTATTAAGGATCTGACTGATACTTTATTATCAAAAAGGACAAATTATTAAAAGATCTCCAGATCTGCTTTTCCTGCTAGATGGTGTTTTCTAAAGTAGAAATCACTCACCTCCAGGCTCTCTCCAGTTGAGCCCCATCTGTCTTGAAAAGCTCTTTTTCTCCCCAAGACTTTACTTAGGTCAGGCATTTCCAAATATTTACTTAATGATGGTGACAATAGGGTTGAGTGTTTATGCGTGGGAATCAGGGGAAGGCCCAGAAGGCAGATATCATGGTGAGAGTCTATTGTAGAGGCAACCAGGATGAAGAGACAGAAAAAATATTCTGTAAGCATATGTAAGAAGTCTCATTATTGCTTCTTCTCATGAGGGACTTCAACATACAGGTTGTACGCTTGAAATACAATAGAGTAGAGAGGAAATAGTCTGGAATATGTAGAAAATAGCTTGATACATCTGGCTGGAGACCCAACCAGGGAAGACATTCTCCTGGACCTACTGTTTACACACAGAGAAGAATTTGTGTTTGATATGACGGCCCTGAGCACAACAATCCTGAAATGAGAGTGTTTTATTCTAAGTAAGGAGGGGTGCTAACAGAACTTCTGTGTTCGACTTCCAGGTGAGCAGGTTTTGGACCACTTAGGAGACTGGTTGAGAGAGTCCCTTGGGAGGCAGTTTTGAAGATCCAGGGAGGCTGGACATTCTTCAAAATGGAAATATTAAAGGGGCAGGAGTAGGCCATCACCTTGTGCCAAAAGACGATCCAATGGAGAAGACAAACCTGGTTGAACAGAGACCTTTGGCTGGAACTCAGGGAAAAAAAGGAAAATCTATAACCTTCAGAAGAAGAAGCAAGCAGCTCAGGATGATTACAAGGATATTATGAGGCTGTGCAGGGAGAAAACTGAGAGGGCCAGTGCTCAAAAGGAATTAATCTGGCAACTGCTATGAAAGACTATAAAAAAAATTTCTACAAATAGATTAGTAGTAAAAGGAGGACAAAGCAGAATCTTCATCCCTTATTGGGAGTGTGGGAAAAGACAGTGCTAAGGGATGAGGAAAATGTTTTTTTTGACATGGTCTTTAATAGTAACACCAGTTGTTCTCCAGCTACCCCGCTTCCTGAGCAGGAAAACAAGAACACAAAGACAATGTAGCTCCCATAATCAAAGGGGAAATGATCAATGACCTCCTTATGATTTCTGCTTAATATCTTGACTTTCTCCTAATGAATGAATTCTACCTTTTCAGGTGATAAGATATATAAAGGTGATCTGAAAAATGCCCTGAAAAATATGCAACTACTTACCTCAAAGATTACAAATTAATATTATAAATGGAACCTTACTGCATTTTTGTGTGCCTATGACCAAATATCCTGAAAGAAAAACAAGAACTGTACAAGGACGTTTTTTTGTGTTTCAGAAAGGTTAGGTTGTCATGTTTTTTTAAAAAAAACAGTTAAATACTGTTCCAGAAACTGGATCTAGAAGTGCAAAATCTGTCTGATCTGTACATTTAGGGTAGAAATATTTACATTTGTAGTGGAAGATATTTGTCAACACACTTAGAAATTCAGGAGTGAATCTCAGAAAGTGTCTCAAAATGAGTTACCAGTTTTCCCCTAGAATTAAAGATTTTCATACCTAACACTAAGAACAAATTTATCTTCTTTATATGACCACAATACAATGTAGTTGTTTAAATAATCCATGGCATTTAGAGCAGCCATCATGAAAAAAATATTTTTTACAATGCATGTATTACTATGAATAAGGAAATGCAGTCAAAGCAGAAATTCAGGTGTATTGCAAAAAATTCACAGGCAACTAAACTGTCACCAGAAAAGTTGCAAAGATACATTTACTTGAATACAGTAATTTCCATTTATCAGAACAGGTCTAAACAGCTAAAGTTAATTTTTGAAAAACTATATAATGCCATAAAATAGTATAAATAAATAAATTTTTAAAATTTATTATATTCTTGTACATTCTTTATTAGAATTTGTATATCATCATTATTGGGCAAATTTGCACTGTAGCACTCTGGGGTTTTCCTTTCTTCTCTGCAATAGGAGACATGCCAAGAATCAAAACACTTGTCATCTTCTCTTACATCTTAATTTCTTCACAGGTATATTTTCAATAACAAAGCCTTAATTTTTTTCCTTGTCTTTTTTGGGTTTTTTGGGGTTTTGTTTTTGTTTGGTTGGTTGGTTTTTTTTGTTTAGATTAAGTCCAGAAGCAATGGCTTTCTCCAAAACTGGCTAGAGTCCCAGGCCACATTCCTTTACTGATGCTTTTCAAAACAAAATATCATCTGTGCAAAAGTTATCTGTGTCTATGCAATAAAATAAATCTTCTGCATTTCCCAGTGATATGCAACAAGAGCTGAACCTCAGACTGCGATCAGAGGAAATGGTGCTTTCCAAGAAGCCATTCAGTATGCAAAAATATGAGCTCTAGTTTTATATGGTCATATGCCAGGACTGGCTTAGTAAATAACAGCCAACTCTCAAAAACTATTTCCACTGCAGTTAAATTTAAAAAGCTAATTTTTAGGCATTTTCTTTCTTGAGCTTATAAGAATAAGTACCTAGCTTTCTTAGTAATTTCTCCATGGTTTTGCATTTTTCCTATGGTTCAACAATAATAAACTATATCAAGTTATAACCCATTTTCTCTTCAATCTCTGATATCAAAATTAAAATAAAATGTCTTCTTTAAACTCTTCTTTATAGTATGGTGAACTTTTCCAGAATTTTCCTCTGTGCTATCTGCATATTCAGCAGCTTTTTTGGTTTTTTTTTTATTTATGTTAAAGTCAAATGAGTGACAAATGAAAAAAGATATTTTTTTTTTCCATATACTGGCACATATATTTATACAAACATAAAATTAGATTTGTGGAAAAAATAATCTAGTTAAGATGCAAATAATTATCCTGTCTCATTTTTGTTACTTATGGATTTCTTTAACAGTACTAATTTCATTAGTTCAGGTACCACAGTGCCTTTTGTATCACTCAAATTAGTACAGTTCCTATATAGCTTTTATCCATTCTTTCATTGCTATATTAATTTAGGAATAGGTCTTCTAAATCAATGATAGTTTAACTTCTTTGTAAATAAGGCACGTTCTGTTTTGATACTTGCAATCTCTTATGGCCATAATAATTTCTTGGCTTTTTTTTTCCAAAATGTGATGAGTTGGCTTTGTTCTCTGCTGTGCACAGTTCTGAATGGGCTCCAGTTTTTAATTTCCCATATCTTTCTACTTTAATATCATTCTTAATAGTACATTCTCCAACAGTTTAAAAATCCTATCCATTTTCCATCATATTCAGTTTTTTTCAGGTAATTTCCTTTGCTTAGCTAATTCTGCTTATTTTGTTATCTCAAATTTGTTTTCAGTCAGGTTCTTTTAATGTTTGTTTGTCCAATTTTTAATTTTTTTTCTATTTCTATTTTATAATAGGGGATTCCAATTATTCCCCCAAATTGCAAGAAGAGATCTCATTCATAGATGCATTACAAATTTCTCTCTGCTTTTCTTTTAATAAACTCTATTAAAAGCACCTTTCCATCTATTTTACATGAAGCTAAGCACCTCTCATATCTTTAATAGTTATAGAATTAACCTCCTCTGCATGAATTAACTGAGCAGTATTAAAATCAGGTAATGCTTCAGAAATAGCTGCTTTAGAAATATGACTGCCTCTAAATGTCTTCTTTTCTGCTGCCACCCATTTATTACACATTTCACGTGAACTTTAAATCTTCCACATTTCCAAATACTTTTGAGTCTAGTGAAATTTTTCAAGACTTCAGTCTTCTTTTCCAGTTCTTATTTCATCTTTCTTTTGATGCTGTGAATTGCTCACATAATCAATGAAGAAAGAAGTGTCTAAGAATGGTAGGGTCCTTTGAGACTCACCAGATTTCAAACTGGTTAGCACTGTGAAGGATGGGCTATTGCATCTTATAACATTCATTTGACAATTAATTCAAGATTGCATGCTTTTTTTAATAAGAGTGGAACAGAGGAACTTGGGAAATAGCATCCTGACAGCCTCACCTCTGTTCTTGGAAACAGCAACTCCTGGAGTCTATGCTAAGGCACAAGGCTGTGATTTAGACAGGCCAGCATGTCTTTGCCAAGGACAAATCCTGCCTGACTAGCTCAGTGGCCTTTTATGATGGAGAAATTACATCAGTGGACAAGGCTTTGGAGGGACCTATGATGGTTTTCAGTGATTAAATGGGACTTATAAGGAAAAAATGGGGACAAACTTTTTTTGGCATGTCTTGCCACACTAGAATAAGGGGTACATGGCTTTAAAATAAAAGAGAGCAGATATGGATAGTATGTAAGGAAGACTCTTTTTACAATGACAGTTGTCAAACACCAGAACAGGTTTTTCACAGACATTAGTTGTCCCATTCCTGGAAACATTTAAGGCCAGGTTGGATGGGGCTTTGAAAAACATGTTCTAATTGAACATACCCATGTTTATTGCAGGAACCTTTTAAAGGTTCCTTCCAACCCAACTACTGTATTCTTCTATGGCATCCTAGTTTAGGCATGTTGTTAAACAACTACCTCACCAAGATTTTAGGTAAATTGGCCCCATGGAGGTAATTCAGATTATCTAACATAATATTCTTTGTTGAGTCACAGGAAAAACTCCTTTGAAGACAAGCAGACAGCCAAACAGTCCATCCAGATAAGGCAGCTTTAATTTCATTTAATATATGTACTGATTTTGGCTGGGGAAGAGCAGTTAATTTTCTTCAGACTAGCTGCTATGGGGCTGTATTTTGGATTTGTACTGAAAACAGTGTTTATAATAGACGTTTTTGTTCTTGCTGAGCAGGGCTTACACATAGCCAAGGCTTCTGCTTCTTGTACCACCCACCAGTGAAGAGGCTGGAGGTACACATGAACTGTGGAGAAAACATAGACTTCAGCTGACCAAGGGGATATTCCAGACCATGTGGCATCATGCTCAACAGACAAAGATGGGGAAAGAAGGATAAAGAATGTTTAGAGTCCTGCTTGCCTGGAGAGATCTGAACACCTGCCTGGCCTTGGGAAGCAGTGAATTTATTTCATGTTTTGCTTTGCTTGAGCACATGGCTTGTATTTTACCTATTAAGCTGTCTTTATCTGAACCCATGATTTTTCTCACTTTTAGTCTTCTGATTCTCTCCACAGTCCTGCTAGTATGTGAGTGTGTGAGGTTGAGCTGCCAACTGAGGTTAAAGCATTACAATGTATAAGAAATCTTCAAACAATATTTTTTTCAAAAAGAAACTCAGTTAATTAGATCAATTATTGAGCTGTTTGTACTACAGGAAAATTACCGGAAATTTCCATCTCAAGCTTTTTGGAACTCAGTTTATCTAATCCTCTTCAATACAAGAGTGGAGAAAAGCACATTTTGCCTAATAATCTACTACATTATGCATTCACTCATAGAGGCTCTTGTGACAAGATTTAGTCATTTCCATAAAGTCAAAAGTGGGTTGCAACCACAATTGCATGGAATTTTGTTCTATTTTCTACTTAATATCAGGCCACTGTTAAGTCCAGTGTGTATACACTGCAAGACTAGCCAAAGGAAAGAGCCTGATTAATAATACATACAACTGAGTCCTAATTATTCAGGATTGATAGTTCCAAATTTGCTTGTAGAACCCTTATTCTTTTTTAAGAGCTATCTAACTGTGGTTTGATATTAAATTTTACAATTAGAGAGAAATTGCCCATCTCAGAAACAAAAAACACCTTTCAAATGTGTTGGCAAACAAAATTAAGTACAGGAGACATTTTCAGAATAATGAAAACTAGCTACTTGAGTAGATGTCCAGTGAATGAAAGAACTTACAGTTTAAAGCAGTTCCCCAAGACACTTGACACTTTGTTTTTCCTCATATTTTAAGTGGTATCACTTAAAATAAGGGACATCAGATTCTACATCTACCACTATTTTCAGGTAAATATTACATTTAAATTTCTTTTCTTTTCTTGACTTTGCAAATTTCCTACTGTTCAATACAGTTTATGATTAAGTATTTTTTTCATCATTTTTGCATGAGATGCCTATCATTAAATACCCATAGTGTTCTTGTGTTCTGAGATAGTGTCTTTCTATAATTTTTTTAATCTTAAATTAGGATTTGTCTATGATTCTCATCATGCTTTTCATGCTTCAGCACACTTAATGCATATTGTACTCTCCAGTCTTCACTAATATGACATATTTTACAAGTCACAACATAGCTTTGCTTCAAGACTTATTTACTACTACTCTGCTGTACATTTTATACAGGTCTATAGAACTAAAATTTACATATGTGATATTAAAATCTCTACTGAAGACAAGATGGCATAGTCTGTCACTCAAATATTGATTTAGAAATTGGTAAAAGTTAATAAAAATTCCCTTTTTCTGCCAACCAACCAACCAACCAACCAACTTAATCATTCTCTTAACTTTGGAAGACTTGGAAGGAAGCAGCAAATGATTCAGGGGCTAACATTACTATCTTTCTCACTTTTATTCAGCAATGTGACATCTGCTGCATTTGACTATCTGCAAGACATAACACTTTTTACCACTTTTGCGTAATGTTTTTGGAACAATATGAAGCATCATTAGTGTATTTCACTTCCAAACGTTATTGTCTCATGTTGCTTTATTACCACAATAAACTTGTGAATCATAGTAACTAACACAGTAGGTCTCCTGTAGTGAATTCATTTTCATATCCTCTTTTGTTATCATAAATGTGATCCAGAAAATTGTAAAGTCAGCAGTTCTATACAGCTTATTAATAAAGCACATTACAGGGATGCATTAAAGCCTCACCAGCTGTATTATAATGAAACACTCTAGTTATAATTACAATTATGCTAACATTTAATAATAATTGGGCCTCTGTGTCTGTAGCTCATTTGCTCAATAGGAGATTTGGTCTTGTCAGAAGTAGCCATTCCCTCAGCAGGTGACCTGGTTGCAAACATAACAGAGTTTAAACAGAGCATGAAGTTAGCAATGGCATAAAAAGGGCAGATCTGCAGGTGGGGTTACCATCTGTGAGGAGGAAAACGTGAAATAATGAGCTATATGGGCTTCTCCCTTCGTGGAGATCAGCTATCCAAGGGTGAAAAGAGGAGAAACAAAGATAATGGATGAGAAAGAAAACAAAAGTGGACAGGTGAAGAAATTACCTGACCTACAATACACAGCTTTCTACCATTAACAGTACATAGGACTACAATGTCAAGAGTAAACAACTAGCTACATGTGTCAAGTAATGCTACCAACACTTCTTCTGAAACAGAAAATTATTTTGAGAGTACTAGGAATTTATTTTTGAAGCCAGACTTTCTCTTCAAAGACAACAGCAGAGACCTTGGAGAGAGGTAGACGATTGTCCATTTTAGCTTCTTGGTCTCCAACAAAAAAGTCTACTGATACACTGTAACCTTAATCAAGAAACAGCAGCAGGAGTCAACCCACAAAGCTATCCTTAGAGATGGAGCTGAGCAGTCTGGAAAATTTTCCAGTTGATAGCAGATTATTTACAAGAAAACAGCACTTCTCCTCTATGAAAAGGAATACTTTGCACCCAAGAATTTACAGGAACAGACACAACCAAGTTTATACACCTCGTTATTATCATCCCTACCAAATTACAGACACAGAGGTAGGAAGCTGTCATTCCTATTGCTGTACTAACTGTTATTAACTCTTAACTCTGTACTAGATCTAGGCTCCATCTGCTTTTGGATTCAGGATGGGAACATATAGAAGATTCCAACTTCCAGGAGGAATGCCTTTACATGGAATTATCCTTCCCTCATCACTGCAGATAGACTTATTGTGTTCATATTGTGTAGAAATATGTACATTGTGAGCTCTTTCAGACAAAGTGTAGAAATAGTGGCTACACATATCTTCCTGAACTTTATTCTAAAATTACTCTGACCTGTTAAAGGAATGTCTTATATATCCTGTGCAAGAGCAGCTGAGAGTCACTGGAGCCTTATCAACTCCAGTCAACTAGTCATTATCAACTGGACTATTATTAGTGGGACAAAAATGTCCCTTCCATGGTCTCTCTCCAAGATATAATGTCGTCTGTTGCATTTATGCCTTCTCAGCTTGGGTACACGGCATAGGGAGAGGAGCCTACCTCAAGCAGAATATATGCTTTGCAGAATCTTCTATTGAAGTTATTGGCGGGAGGGAGAGGGAAAAATCCAGCTCAGCCTGAAATACTGGTAACTCTCTGATTAACAAAAGAAGGGAAAGCTGTCAGCTTACTGTAATTAAAAAAACAAAAAAAAACCAAAAAAAACCAAAACAAAAGCAACAAAGCAACAATAAAAAAACAAAAACCAAAAACTAAAAAACACACACCAAAAAAAACCCCAAAATAAACCCCAAGAAACCCAGAAACAAATAAGAAAGGGTTTTCTGCTCCTTTCTTCCAATTTTGCTTGGAAAAATCTCGGAGGATAAAACTGTGGCTTAGAAAATATCTAAAAAAACATGAGAATGTAATGTGGGAGGTCAGAAGATTTGAAGTATTTAATTTGAAGTATACAGAAGCTGCTCACTGAAACTGCATTAAGTTTATAATTCAAGGTCAGGACTATGATCCAGAGATGCAGAAATAGAAACAGTCATCATATATCTACATTCATTTAGAATGAATGGTCCTCTTATCCCTCTTGGGAATGTTTACACAACTAGCTTAAACCAATGTTCAGCTGTCTAGGAGTACATGAGCTTAATATCACCCCAAGCAAATTGTTGAAAGATATGACTTAAATTCTATAAGAAGAAAAATGCATAAAAAGTGGCCTTCAGATATAGAAAGGACAGAAATGGGACCAAACAAACCCAGCATTGATTACTATCTCGATATTACAAAGAGTGTCTGAATTAAATAATATGAATATCCTATTGCCTGTTGATCTTGGCATAAAAGGAGTGATGTAACACTGCTAGTGTATCAGTTTCTAGGGAATATTCAGAGCTAGAGAGATCTGGGCTCTTTATTTAGTGAAGCAACTTAGGCACCTTTAAAAGATAAATCTATACTCCTACATGATGTTCCCACCTAGAACTAGAGTTGTGAAGACACAGTTGGTGATCCCTTAGAATTACTTTTAAATGCTGTTCAATTAAACCCACAGTATGCCTTTCTTAGGATATATGAATATCATGATCCAAAAAAGAATGCTGGTGATATGTTTCTTTGATGGAAATTTTGAATCCATCAAAAACTGCTGTCAAGTATTTTAATTTTTGTAAGGGGTGGATGTAGCATAAGTGTCACACGCCCATATTTCTTTTAATAGAAAATATTTATATGTGACAATCAGTGTAATGTTAAAGAGTAAAGTAAATCAGCATACTTTAGACAGAATAAGTGTTTATTGGGCTCTTGTTTGCTCATAGGAAAATAACCTAGGGAATAAAGCATTTTTAACAGTTCTTTGGAAAGAGGTGTCAGGACTCAATAAAAAGGGAACAAAAGAGTAAATTATCATCCATGGAAAGTGAATGGGGTTTGTTCATAAAGAAAAGTTTTCAAAATGTGGTCCCTTTATAAAGATTCATATAATTGTATTTTTGTTTCTTAGAATCTTGATCTTCATTTTATTACCATAAATGGTCTTCATTTTATTACCTCTGATTCTTATACCGTCAGAGACATTATGTATTAAATGTATTAAAAATTAACTAATAGACTGATTTCAAGTATTCTTTAACCCTAAAAAAAACAAACCTGTCTTTGCAAACTGTTAAAGCTCACCATATATTAATCAATCTTTTGGGTTGGAAAAGACCTCTAAGATCATCAAGTCAAACTCTAAACCTAACTGTGTGAAGTCCATGACTAAACTGTGTTCCTAAGTGCCATAACTAAATATCTTTTAAACCCCTTCTCTGAGGAGTATCTTCCAATGCCTGGTAACCCTCTCAGTGAAAAAATGCTTCATAAGATTTCATTTCAAACTTTCCGTATTGCAACTTGCAGACATTTCCTCTCATCCTGTCACTAATTACCTGGCAGAAGAGGCCAATCCCCTCCTGGCTACAACCTCCTTTCAGGTAGTTGCAGTAAGTGATAAAGTCACTCCTGAGCCTCCGTCTCTCCAGGCTAAACAGCCTCAGCTCCCTCAACGGCTTCTCAGAGGGCTTGAGGTGGTCAAAACCACACAAAGTACTGGAGGTGAAGAATGCAGAGTAGAGAAGAACAATCGCTTTCTTTGACCAGACAGCTATACTGTCCTTAATGCACCCCAGGACACAGCTGGGCGCTTTTTTCTGCTCAGGCAGCTGTTGATGTGTATTGGCAGCTCCCAACAACCCAATCTGCCCAGGTTTCTTTCTGCAAGGCTGTTCTCTAGCCTCTTGTCTCCCAGTTTGTATGTATGGTGGAGAATTCAGCACTTGCTCTTGTGGAATTTCATACATTTGCTGATTGCCCAGCCCTCTAGTCTATCCAAATCTCTCTGTAAGACTTCTCCACCCTCAAACTCCTCCTAGTTTACTATCATTAGCAAACTTACTCAATAGATATTTGATTCCTTCACCAGATCATTTATGAAAAATTAAGGAGCACTGGCCCTATAATTGGGCCCTGGGGGACTCCACTGGTGATTAATTGCCAGCCTGGCATAACCCCATTTACTACAATATTTTGGGTCCAACCCATCAGTCAAATGTTCGTGCAATGTATGATGGATTTGCCTAACTGGATGCTGGACATTTTGTCCAGATGGACACTGTGAGAGACAATATACGTGAGAGACATTGATGCACATAACATTGAAACATATTATTGGCATATATGCTCTAAATTTCCTTCCACTTGAGTATTTTCACTAAAGAATTAGTGAACCATGGGAATAGATGTGGGTAGGATTACCTTAACTGGTACTTGCCTGTCATACAAATGTCTTCCATTGAACATGATAATTTATCTTCAGGTTTGAATCATTAGGCCTGGGACTGATTTAGCAAAGCTGGAAGTGAATTGTGTTCTTTTGATTTTCATGTATTGGGGAAACCTACTTGCAGATTTGTATAACACTATATGAGTTGACTTATGGATTTATAGCTATTATAATACTGGAATGCTTCACTGAGTGGTTAGATTTAGACTGGCTTTCTTTATATAAAACATTTCTTTGAAATGTGCCAGTGTACAGTTTTGATTGTTCACTCAGTAGAATTGGCATTCAAGGAAACATTTCTTGTTAGCTACAGTGCTTCACTTAGGGTCTTGTAATTCCTTAGCAGAACTCTCAACATTACGACATCACAGTTCATACATGATTATTGATTATACAATTGAGGGTCAGTGCAAGGCCCTTATGTTTTAAATCTGAAAAATACATTGCCAAGCATTTCACAGTTAGGATTCACAGTTCTGCAATGTGGTCAGCTGTCCTCTATTACCTCAGTCCATCAAAACTCAATATATTTTTATCCAGAATTGGTAATGGGCTCTTCTGCCACTGCTTAATGAATTTTTTTTATCCCCAGAGAGAGATTGTAGAATATCTGTAATTATATTTTTAAAGGCCTCCTTTGATCATCACTTTATGATAGTTAAAGATATTGTAAACAATTAACTAATACAAGTAAAAGCGCTTATGTATTCCAATATGAAGCTTTAATAAGGAAAATTAAAGTAGGTTCTAGGGAAAGTATCTGAAAACTTCTACTGAATTTCAGGTTAAATCATCTTGTTACTCTAATTTTGTAAGAATTATGTGTCATCAGCATCCTTGTATTGTGTAGAAATTTTACCCAGAGTCATCAAAAAATCGTCTGCTTAACTTCTGGAATACTATATACTCAAAAAGTACTCAAAAAGACATTAATATGTAGGCATATAAAAAAAAATAGTATTTTAAATGAATAAGTCACAAAATCATTTATAAAATTGTGTCCTTGTCCTTTATTTTTTCCCCTTTTTTAGCAATACTTTCTTGAAGAATATCACTGTTGTTTTTGATGGTATGAGAGGCACCACTGTATTTTCTTCCTGACAGCTGCTGAGAGATAGGTCTCATTTGTTTCTTCTTTTCAGATCTTGGAAGGAAAGTTGATTATCAATAAAAGGTAAGTTAGAAATTAATGTACATATTTTAAATAAAATAATATATTATAGCTACATTGCTTCAATATGTACTACACTAGCAGACACTTTATATTGTATTATATAAAGATTTTTCATATGTATTATATGATGTACTATAAGGCACTTTTTCATGTATGATACAGAAACTGTCACCATATAAATGAAAGGAATTGGGAAAAACTGTGCAGCAGTATGTAAAGAAATATAATTTCCCTCCATACATCTTACAAATGCAAAGATGTGATTCAGAAATAAATTCTCATCACAAGGAGACCACCAATGATCTTAGCAGAAAGATGAACTATAAGTGATCAACATTCTATATAAAATAGATTCTAGACAGCAATATTTGATTACAATTTGAAGGAATTATAGGTTTTATGAATTACCTTTTATTCATATAATATTTCAATAATAAAATCTTCCCAACAGGAATTTCTATTGTAATTTTAGTGAATTTAAATTGAAGCTTCATTTACAATATGAAAATCACATTTTGCACAATATTTTATCACTGTAATGATTCCTAGCTTTCTCATAATTTCTGAATAGTAAAATACATTATTTTAAGATTATTAGTAGCAACAATATATCAGTATATCAGGATTATTAATGAAAGCATATATTTTATATAAGCTCCACTTTCATTAATTCTTTATTAAAATAATGTCTTATACAGGGAAGATGGCTCTTTAAAAGAACTATGCTTTGATTGGCTAAGAGGTTTTGATAACATATTTTTAACTTAATCAAATTTTAATTTATTCAAAAGACTTCTACTAAATATATCTAACCATGCCACATTCCAATGATATCACATACACATTTTGTAAAATATTCTCTACAATATTATAAGTTAAAGTACAAGAAAGACATTAACATCACAGAACCTGTATAAAAAAAAGTTGTGATTTCATAATTATGGGTGTGATCTCTATTCAAGATTTTCTGCATATTGAGTGAAAATAGAAACACCAAAATTCAATAGTTCTTTTGATCACTTAACAAAAAATACGCTGATTTTTCAAGCATCACAGCTTTCTCTTAAAATTCATTGGAAGCATAGGTAAACTCATAGTAGCATTACATGATATGAATATATTACAATTATTATATTACAGCCTCTCAAGATTCAAAATTGAGGTTTTCCACTTCAGTGAGTGTATGAATCCTAATAAAATATGCATACCTAACTATGTAAGACCTAAAGAGCAATTTAACGCTACTACAATACAGTTACTTAATCTCTTACCTTTTCTTGTGTTTTATAAATATTCAGGAAAGAACTTCAGAAATCTGTATTTTAAGCACTACAGATTTAGTGCTGTAAAAAATGAACAGGTTAATAGCAATTCTGTCTGTGCTACACTTTTTAGAGTTGCTTGTTTGACTCCCAGTAAGCTAGTCTCACAGCTTCTAAATTTTAGTATTTATATTAAAATTGAAACCAGAAAAAGCCAAATGCATATAAATTGTTATTTATAGCAGTTTCATTTTCATTCTTCAACTTAATCAATGAGTATTAAAACTGGAAGTGGCAAAGCAAGTTTGCACTTCTTTCTCCTTCAAAAATACAAACAGTAAATCTTAACCACACATAATTTCTGCTGTTATATATTGTAAAGGTTATGTTTATACTATGAGCTGTGAATTAGATTAATGAGTTTTCTCAGCACCATAAACCTCCTCCACCAAAACAGGAACTAAATTGCAATAAATCACTGTTTATGTTCACATATTTATGGGACAGCAAAGATTTAGAGTTCTTCTACTTGGAAAACTGCCCCAACACAAGAGGAAAAAAAATTACAGCTTCTGTATTGTAAGGTGGGTGAATAGGGGCAAAAGCATGAACATTGTTTTCACTTCACTATAATAATGCCAGTAATTTATTAAAAGCAAGTGCTAGAGCAAAGCTATTTTGCCAATGCTTCAGCCAAAGTGACAACACACCATACAGTCACATTTTTAAATAACAACCTGTGTTTTCTCCTTTTGTGGTACTGAATATCACAACTATTAAATTGCACATATTTTTACATTATTCTTGAAATGAATATTTTTTTTAAAAAAAAAAATTAGTGATGGAATGGTAAACTAAAACTCTATTCTTTATATACTTCATGCATTAAAAATTCCTTCTTGAAATATGAAGAGCATTATTTACTTCTACACATTTACACTGATGATTTCAGATTACTGTGGTTGTGATTTCTAAATGTATTCCTCATAGGAAAGTACTGTACTTCCTGCATTTTCTGCATTTTCTTTCATAAGTCTTTCATTCTACATTTTATTCCATCTATTACCCATAACATTTTCTATTATCTGTACAAGAGAACAAACTTATTAAGACGTCTTTAAATTTTAAGAAGGTTTATGTCTTGATATTTTTTTAATATCTGGTCTTAAAGAAAAAAGAAAAAGCATTTGTTTTCAAGGAAATGTTATGCAAATATACCTACTTTCCAATGTCTATTGTAATATTTTTTATTTATGGAGAAACTCCTAAAATTATAACAAGAATGGTTTGTAGAGCTACTACTTTTTTTTTTTTTCCCAACAGCTTCAAAAAGGGGAGCAGTGTTCTCTCCCCTTCCCAGGCATAAATGCCTTTGTGAGCAACTTAAGTCATCCCTTCAACATATTGCAGACGAGTCGTCAACACAACAAAGAAGAGGGACATTCTTATCACTCCATGCATTGTTAAACTGTGGAACCGATTTTTATAGAATGTAGCAGATGGCAAAATCTCATATGAACTACAAAAGTCATCAGATAAGTTCAAAAAAGAAAAACAGGCATGAATTGCAAGATTTGTTAAAGGAAGTGATATTTTGCGCTTCCTACACTACAGCTTTGTGTTCCAACACTCTTTCTGATAGCATCTATTATCTGCTATCAAGGAAGTATTAAACTGCATGGTTCTTAACTTACTTCTTATGGCTCTTAATCATTGAATGGTTCTTATTTTGTGTTCTTATGCAATGCTGTGTTTCTTCACTCATCTGCAGGAACCTATCTGCTGTCATCTCATCTGAGAAATGGTAATATGGTGGCAGTTACAGAGTCTTTTATATAAGTGCAAAAGTGAATGTAAGATCTTTCCCAGAAATAAAATTACTAATTTTATATTTAAGTGATTTGTTAATAAAAAGTGAGGTCATGA
The DNA here is from genome assembly GCF_971803275.1 of Cyanistes caeruleus. NCBI lineage: Eukaryota > Metazoa > Chordata > Aves > Passeriformes > Paridae > Cyanistes > Cyanistes caeruleus. The sequence goes on from NC_141703.1 coordinate 52,795,791, forward strand.
AGAAAAAAGTGATTAGTTTGAATTTATATGCAGAAGGTGGCACATAAAGGTATGTGAACTGCAAAGGTGGATTTAATTTTCAAAACTTTGAGAACCACTGTCTGCATAGAAACATATTATTTCAGGTTTATAGTTTCATGGGAACCAGATAAGACTTTTAACAAAAAAAGAAATCCCAAACCATTATCATATACACTTTGTAAGAGAAAAGTAAATCTCTTGTCTACAGTAGTACATTTGTATTGCTCTTCTTTCCTCCTTGAACCTCCTCAGTAATTTTATGCATCATACTTTATTTATTTCAAAATATTGAAAAATTACACTTATAGTCAATGAAGACTTTCTAATAAAGAGTCAATCTGATCTCTGCTGATTGTACATGTCAGGATGCTATATCCATGTTCTTCAGTTGCTTATTCCTCTTCACTGATTGTAAAATGAGCATACACTCTGTCAGATATAGTTCTCCTCACTGTGGCAGTCTGCACGTAGCCCTCCTGAGGAACTGTAAGTCTTTAACACAAAGTAAAGAAGTGTTTCTTTTAACATTTGGAGAGCTGAAATTAATGACACCTACTCTAGAAGCAGAATAGTATGTTATGTAGTCTCAGTCAGTGTGAAATTAGCAAAAGAATAAAAAGCAAAGCAAAAAAGAAAAATCTCCAGTTAAACCACCAATCCCAAATGTTCTTGTTCAGATCACTAACTCAGAGTAGTGTCTAGTAAAGGTTAGTTTATGGATTCAGAAAATTTCAGATATAAGGTTCTAGTGATATTTAATTCTTTAGATACACTAGAGTAAGTAACTTAATTGCAATATTCAGCTATTCCATTCATCACTCTTATTTCAGGAAAAAACAGTTACTGTTTAAACTCTGTACATAAGAAGAAGCAGAAGGAAGAGCAGAATTTTCTTTTCAATAATTAACGGTTCTGTTCATCAAGTCCATCTCCTTGCCCTGTACAAAACAACCCCAAAAAATCACACCGTGTGCCTGAGACCATTGTCCAAACTGTTCTCGAACCTGGCTTGGTGAGGCAGTCCAGCACAGAGCAGAGCAGGACAGTCCCCTCCCTTGCCTGGCTGTGATGCTGTGACTGGTGCACCCCAGGACACAGCTGCCCTTCCTGGCTGCCAGGGCACTGCTGGCTCATGTTCAGCTTGTCATAGTACTCTTCAGAGAAGTGAAATTCATTATAAAATTATTGATTTGTGATATTTTATTAGATTTATGAAAAGGAAGGTTGATCTTCTATTTTTTCCCAATTGTTTTCATAATTATATACTATGTGGTGAACTAGTGCTGTTAAGTCATGCATAATCTTGAACTTAATTATAATACCCATGTCTGAATTAAGTAAAAATGTAAATAAACAGGTAAGAATGTGAAACAACTAGAAATAGTTTGCCAAAATCAGGTTCAGTTCATACACTGGAGGTTTTAATTATATGAAGTGTCCTTAGAATAAACCACATGCAGCACCACAATCCTAGCGTTTATGAATGCTAGAAGAAGAAAATAGTTTACAAAGTTTACATCATATAAAAAGGTGATCCCAATTGTCACAGTACTTCAGTCATATTGGACCAAGTGAGGAATTTTGTGACACTGTTACCAGCAGCACTTTTCAGTGTAATCGACCCCCATACCTTTTCAGTTTCTTCTAGTAAAACTTTTATAAACAGCAACATTTAGGGCCTATGTAAAATGTCCCATGAGATCATATTTCAGCTGGTATTTTTGCTGTCATACCAGACATAATCACCAGATGATCACTATTTTGCTATTTGGAATTTCCTGAGTCATCTAACTACTTGACAGAAAGATTTTTGACATCACCTCTAGAATATAAGTATTCTTTCTCTCTCTCAAAATTTCTTTCTAAAACTAAGGCTTTCTAGCTAAATCTTTCTGAATTGACTGTTTTCCCTTAGGTCACTCTCTTCAAGAGTTAGTTCAAGGTTATTTTGTTGTTTTATTTATCCTATATATTTTCTGAACAAGGAATGGTCAGACTATAACAAGCATGATTAATTTACTGTAATGATTCACTTCCTATAGCCTTCTTAACTTATAATAACTATCTGGAAGATTAGACTTCTCATCTAGGCTACTTTAAGTCTCTCGGAAAGAAAAGGTAAATAAACAAATAAATAAAGATACTTATCCCCTCTTAAAGTAGATGCCTAATTTGGATAACAGATCACCTACATGACCTATCTTTCCCTATTATCAAACTGCAATGGAACACAAGACAAATACAGCTTACTGCAAGTACCCTGCAGTTTGCTGTGGAGTGCTATTTGTACACCTCAGCATCCTGGTCCAACAAGATTTTTGTAAATATAAACCCAAACCAAAATATTAACTTGGTCTTTCTCTGGAGCTCTTTATGCTTGGGTAGAGATACTGCTTTAATTTCATCAGGAAGTAACATGATGTGTGTTTTCTCTTGTGCAGACAGAGTTGTTTTGGTTTTGTTTTTTTTAAATGTGACTCTGTTCAGTGCAGAAAACTCACACATTAACACAGGTGTAATCCACACTTCCCAACCTGACAGCTGACAAATTCTGGAAGCTCAATTCTTGTTAACCAGTAACCTTTCTGTTTCCCTGGAAGATGCAGTGACAGTGCAATGAGGATTATAAGATTCTTAACATTATTTAGCACAGATTTTATTCTCCCACAGAGACCACAAATGCCATGAATAATACAGATGCTATGATTTGGCATTTCAAGTATTTTACCCCTGATTTTGTTAGCTGTGGGATTCACATTATTTTACATAAGCAGCTCAGGTGACACAGTAATAGACAGAGTATGAAAGAATTAATCATACTACTCCTCCAGACTTAAATTACAAATGGCACTAAAGAGACAGAAAATACATATGTGAAAAGAGAATCTTAATTGTGACCTAGTTGGTTTTATTAGAGTTAATTAGGTCAGTGGAGCTGGCCTAATTTTTTAATTAATAAATTGATTCCAAAGGAATAGGTGAAAATATTGCCAGACTTTAATAATCCAGGGAGGGTAATTACATTGCAGAGATTACAGAAACAGTTTTTAACCACTCATTTTTCATTTGAATTATTTGACTCTTACATAACCGTTTTAAACTATGCTGTACTGTAGCTACAGTGTAGGTGGTACTTCTTACAAAGTTTAGATAAATATAAACTAGAAAGCATGCATTTTTTTCTCTCCTAGATTCTCTAGTCTGTATTATTTGGGAAAAAATCATAAGCTTTTTTTTTTTTTTTTGATTCCTTTCCGATGTATTTCCAAATAGAAAATACAGATAAATTTAGCAACCTGAAGACATCAAAACTGTGGGCAAATTTCCCAGAAGTTTTTTTTCTTAATAATGTCTTAAATTTAGTATGGATATTCTTTATACTCAATTTCTCTGCTCTTATCTAATTATTTTCTTTTAATTCCCTTAGAGAAGAATGCCTAATAATTAGAGGAAATCTTAATTGGTTTTGAATTTTATAAATAAATCAGCAAGGTTCTTCCCTGAAAAAAGATAGACCTGATGAACTGTTTTCTACTCCCAAAGGAATTCTAAACTCATTTAGGTTAAGCTACCACTAAGATTAAACACAAATTTTTTAATATGCCACACCATTTGAAAATTAGATATAAAGAAACTGCAAGAAAAGAGCAATTGATAACATGGGTGAGACTGGTCATATTATATCATATGATCAGATTAAATTATTTTGAGGAAATTTTGAAAAACGAGAATGGCTGAATAATAAGAAATCACCTTTTATTAGCAATAGATCTGAAACCAATTAATTTCTGGCTTCACCTGGGTCATCACTGCTCAGTCTTGCAAGCTCCATTGCAAGTTCTTACACAGCATGGAAAAGATGACAGTTTATTATGTGGTCTTCCTGCACAGAAGAAGCTGTATAACTATGATTCTACATTGCCTTATACAGGCTTATAAATTGGGAACTCCAAATCTAGAGGCTTTAGAGCTTGAGCTCTCAGATCCAAACACATAGAACTTCAAATTCCGGAATATTATAAATTACAAAATCCACTACTTAGATATATATTAACTTAATGTTTTCTGTTATTCAATGGAAATATAGATTACATTCAATTAAATATTATTTATAAATGTCTAATTTCTTTATCTCCTAGATTTGACCTGAACCCTACCTCTTGAGAGATAACTATCTTCAGAAAACTGTAAGACATTTTGTCCGTGATATTTGTTTCAAGACAGAGTCCAGAAACCAAGAGTTTTAAATTTACAGATAAATTTACTTGTACTCATCATCTTTTTTGGTACACTCAGTCTGCTAACAACTGAGGTATGTAGTAAGATAAGTATTGGTTTGAGTAATCCTTTTTAACAATAATGAACCAAGAATTCTAAGTATATCATGGTGTATGAAAGACTGCACAAAGCACTGACTTTTGAGTCAGGAGAGAAAGGCTATATCACAGGCTATCATACACAGAATGTTAAGGTCATTTCATTATTCTGTTTCTTTGTCTTCTTGTTTATAAATTGGAATTTATCTATCTGTATAAAGGAGACTCATATTTAAGTATGAATTTACTACATTATTTCTAAACTGACTATGATTATTATTGTCAGCTATTAGCATTATTGTAAGTATAAATTCCCTCACATATATTCACCAAGTATTAAAATTTAACAGTGAATATATGATTACAAAAAAACAATGAGTGAACCAAATTTGGTTTATTTTTTTTTTTACTTTATAAAAACATGAGCTGATGATATAGATTTAACAATATTATGCTATCAATAAATAGGTCTAAGATCTTTTTATATCTTAATAATTTTAATTCTTCATTAATATTTCCTGAGTTAGGGAAATATTTGTATAATAATTTGGGACCCTGGTGAAGAACCAACAATAATTTCCAGGACTGGGGCATTCTCTAGTCTATGCCCATAGATGCCTTTTACCTTCTTCAGATTATCTTCCTAATACTCAAAAATATCACTGATACATGCTCTTTTATTTGTAGACAACAACGTTCCTAGTTTCATATAGTGTGAGTGTATCAGCTCACACTATATGAGGACTCAGAAATTTTTTACAATAATTTTGATAAAAACAAGAACTTCTTGAATATCTGCCTGTATGTGTGTATATATATATATAACTAATCAAATTTGACTGTTAGAAGAAAACCTTAATAGAATATAATTATGATGTGTTACAGTGCTGTCATATAGAATATTAATAAGAGAAGTAAGCCAGGGTTATTATGAGGCAATAATGTGCAATTTTTGATGCGGAGAAGACTCACAAATTAGCCAAAGTTGTTCTTCCCAATCACAAACCAAATCTCCAGACACCTGCAGTAGCAGAACAAGACCAGTAAGTTGTAGTACATGTTGGGAAAGAGGCATAGAGAGCACAAAACCAGCAATCCCATTTCTAGATAGTTGTGGGGTTAGTTGGTATAGGAAAAGTTTAGAAATTATGGGAAAAAATAATTAGTATTCATAGATGTCAATTGCTGGGGTTTTTTTCTTCTTCTTCTTCTTCCTTACTTTTATTTTCCATGAATCTCTGGTGAACCAGTAAATAAGATTTTCTTTTGCAGGGTAGAGTTTTTGCCTTCATTCACAATCAGCCACTAACATCAATGTGAAGGAGTTCACAGATGTCAAGATCTATTATGCCAGTGGTTTTAGTATGATTAGGAGATATTGGCTCAGTACAGAGATCCAGCCTACCACTTCTGGAATGGTGTAGTGTTATCCTGACAGGGATAAAGCGAAAAATCCTTTCCTAAAAGAGAAGGCACTTTAAAGGAACTAAAATTTGTACCTGTAGGAGAACTGAAATGTGCTAATGGTAATTTCCTTTCTAGTAGCACCTTAAATAGCACACTTGTCCCTGCCGTGCTGAACAGTGAAAGCCAAAATGCCACTTTTCAGTCCTTGACAAAAAGCTCTTCCTTGAGCCAGTTTGCTGAACAATGGACCTAGGAGATCAGCAGCAATAAGAAGCTTAAAAACAACAGTGAGGAGCTGAGTTTCTTCTTGTGCTGTTCTTTTACTCTTTTCATGTCTCTTTGACACGATGCACATATTTTAAAAATACACAGATAATTTCAAAATTGTGCAAAGACTCCAACTGACTTAGGTACCAAAGAAATCACTCTCGCAATCTTCCTGATACACAGAACAATGCTATTGTCCTCTAACCAATATTTTTACTATTCGCAGTAACAAGACTATGTAAAACACACAAGTGTACACAAGAGTTCTAATTGTCATATTTCTCAACAAATAATAATACCCTCTTTATCTTAAATACACAGAATCAAACAAATAAACAAAAGCCCCCAAACAATAACAATAAAACCCAAAACACTACTGTTTTTAAAGAGAAACTGCATGTCTTTATGTTAGACTTTACATACACTGGCATCCTTTTGCACTTTGCAGAGTAAAAATTATTAAGGATTACCTTATTTGTGGAACAATATATACCACAAGTGAAACATCAAAAGAATAGCCCTCTGTAGCAGATCACATTGTAATGCTTGCAAATACATTGCTACAGTCTAAGATTTTTGTACCTATATCTTCGTTTTACAGGCAAGGTTGATAATGACTGTGCATAAAATATATTTTATTTGGATTTGTAGCAAGACTTTGATCAAGTTTTACATGACAGGCCTCAGCTTAAAACTACAAGCTTCAGAGATCCAGATTAATCACAGAAAAGTAAAAAGAGCTAGCTAGAAAATAGACTAGTGACTGTGTGGTGGAAAAAAACCCAACAACTTACAGTGGTTTAATGTAGGCCAGTGTTCACATCTTAAAGTGTCAAACCTTTGCAGAATGTATGAGGCAAATAACACCACCTAACCAGCTGCCTGTAAATGTAAGGATGACACAGAATGAACAGAGAGGTGGATGGCACAGCCCACAGCAGGGTGGAGGGTGTGAGGGGCGCTGAGGTACATCCTCTTCAGGAGGCACGGACACCGCTTCTCAGGGATGATTTGAGTGGCACAGGCCCACTGCAACACACAGGGTTGACAGTAAATACATTGGGCAGTCTCAGTTTTTGACTGAACACCACACTACCTCTATGAAAAACTATTATCTCTGTATGTGCTTAAAATACTTGCTTTCCTGCTCATGTTCTCGTGAGCTGCATCATTCACGAGGCTGCTAGTGGTGTCCCATATACTCTGCTGTGGGGTAAGGAGGGAGGTAAGTGTACATTACATCACTGAATTCTCTCTGTGAGAATATCCTTCAGTGAGATGGATAAATTTTTTTTTATTTTATGGCACAGGAAAAAAATGATGTCACATTCTACAACCCTTTAATGCTGTTTTTAAGTGTTCTATAGAAATGAAACAGTTCTGAGTTTCTCACTTTTGTGAATTGTTTCAATGTAATTATTAACTTGATAAATCCAAGTGTAAACATGTAAATAAAAGCAGACCTATTTTAAAGAGGTTTAGAATTCATTGATTTCATTTGTGCGTACCTAGTTCTTAGGAGAAATAATGATTCTAGTCTAACATTTATGTGCTTAAACACTAATTAAAAAGCAACTTAAGCTTAAAAATTTGTTCTATATCTCATATGTGCACTGTATCTTGAATGTTTGTCATTTTTTTGTCCTACAACACTCCTGAAAACTTTCTTTCCAATAGCAGGTCTTGCCTCCATTACTTCCCTGAAATTAACTGTTACAAATAGAACAGAATAGAACCTCAAACTCCATGCCCACACGTCCTTTAAATACCTCCAGAGGTGATGACTCAGCCACTTACTTGGGCAGCCCATTCTGCTTCCTGACAACCCTTTCAGTGGAGAATTTTTTTCTGATACCCAATCTAAACCTTTCATGGTGCAACTGAAGACCGTTTCTCCTATTGCTGGCTGCTTGTGAGAACAGACCAACCCCCACCTCATTACAACCTTGTTTCCCATAGTGTTAGGGACCCTTAAGGTCTCCCTTGAGTCTCTTCCTTGCTAAACAGCCCCAGCTTCCTCAGCTGCTTTTCATAAGGCCCTTCATAAACTTTGTTGTCCTTTTCTGGACATGATCCAGGACCTCAGTAAGGTCTTTATCTAGTGAGGGGCCCAGAACTGAACACAGGGTTCAAGGTGCAGCCTCACCAGTGCCAAATACAGGGAGAGACTTGCTGCAGGACAATGGTCCTGATGGCCACACTATTGCTAATATAGGCCAGGATGCCATTGGCCTTCTTGGCTACCTGGGCACACACACTGTCTCGTGTTCAGCCAGCTCTTATGCAGGAGCCCCATCTCTTTTTGCACTAGGCAGCTTTCCAGACACTGTGTCCCAAAGCCTGCAGTACTGCATGGTGCTGTTACCAAGGTTAGGATAGGAGCATCAATCCATCCTGTCCACATCCCTCTACAGACCTGTGCGTGCAGCAGGTCTCTGAATATTCTTTCCTGGATTATGGGACTTCATTCTTCTTCCCATCTCTGTCTTCCAGCTCAGGGGTCTGGGTATCCAGATAAAAGCTGAGTTTTAGTACTAAAGACTGAGGCAAAGAAATCAATAAGTGCTTCAGCCTTTTCCTAATCCTTTGACATGATGTTTCATCATGGACCCAAAAAATATGGAGATTTTCCTTAGTCCTCCTTTTGCTACTAATATATATAAATAAAGATTTTTTTTTTTTTTATTGCCTATTACCACAGTAGCCAGGTTCTACAGAATATTCCTTATGCCTCTTTTACCTGGTTGTGTGATCTATAACAGAATTCCACCATGATATTTGCCTTGTTGGCTTTCTCCCTGAATCTTACCTATAAACACTCAATGCTACTGTCACCATCCTTAAGCTCTAAGACAGTCAAAAATACTCCCTAATGTACAGGACTGACCAATCACCTCTCCTTCCTTGTCTATCCATTCTGAAGAGTTTTTAGCCATCCATTATAGCACCCCTATTGTGCAAGTTGTCCCACCATATTTCATTGATGGCTACTATGTCATCATTTTTGCACTGCACAGTGGCTTCAAGATCTTTCAATTACCCCACTAACTCCTGTGTGAAGAGTCTTTTCCCCTGTGAGATAGGCTTACCCTATCTATTACCAACAGGCAAGTGTCCTGTAAACTGTCCCATAATCGCAAAAACTGGGACTGCAGAATGGGGAGTCTGTCTCACCATGTTCTTCACCACAGGCTGTGGAGGAAATCTCTTCTCTAGCACCTGGAGCACCTCTCCACCTTCTCTCGTTTCAGTGCCTGCAGATGACTCATCTGTTTTTCCTCATTCCCCCTTATGCTCTGCCCTTTCTAAAACATATTTTCCCCAAGATACCACTACCTTGGCTGTGGGGCTCAGCTGTGCTTTGCAGAGAGCTGCTTCCAGACTTGGGAGGTGGCTGGAACCACCTGTGCTCCTCACAGGGGTTTCCCTGCAACCCCTGAAAATCAGCACCTGGACACCTTCACCTGGTGCTCATTTATTGCTAGTGCAGAACAGATAGGCAAAGTAATCCAGCATAATTGTGAAGGTTTATGTTGATTGCATGCACAGACCCTTTTTACAACAAATGTGTATAAAGTAAAGATGAACTGTCCCCATGAAATATGGTGAAGGTTTCAAATGTGTAAAATCCTCAGATGCTTCCAGAATCCGAGAGAAAAAAGAGTAAATGCTACCTTTCTCTCACAAATTTATCTTGTCAAATTGCATTCAGCTCCTAATCCTGAACACCACAGTTCCCTTTATCACCAGTTTTTTATGGTTTTGATTATTCATTAAAGTAAATATTTAAACATTTTATTTTTTAATCCTTCCTTTTTTGCATGTTTATTCAAATAGTCATTGTTTTCATCCAAATGGCATCATTTCATAGTGATGTTCATTTGCCAACTAATATTTCCCCTGCATACAATGAAAAATTCTATGCTTGTTGCTTTTCATTCTATCAGTTTTCAATACTTGCTTATCAGTCCTTGCCTGTGAAAACTGATCATACCTAACAATTTAGTGTACTTTTAATTTTTTGTTATTTTATATGTTCTTTTTAATTAGCAGCCAAAACTGTTCTGTTTCCCTGCATTTCTCAAATGCTTCTGGGTAAATCTCTCTCTACCTTACAATACAAGCTCTTTATGCAAGGGATATATTACAGTTTCTCTGACGGAATATCTGCAATTCTACTGAGATTAATTACTTTATATATGTTTTCTTAGAAAATATTTTATAGCATATTCATTTGGATTTCTTTTAATCATGGAGCAGATGTTTTCACCTCAGAATTTCCGCATGATCAATGTCTTCAATGCTCTTAAAACTAAAGGAACAATATACAGAATATGAAAATTATCTCACTTAGACCCAAAGCCTCTGCTTATGTTATTGCACACAAACCCAAGGCATTTTAATCATTCATTACATGGCTGATGTTGCCCAGTCTGCTTAAAAAAAACCAAAACAAAAACCCTGTAGAATGCTTAATAGCACAAGTCACAGAATACTGTTCTATTTGTACACATACAATAATTGGCGAAAGAAATTTTTCAAAAGAAAAACTCTGTGAGAACGTGGTAGAGATAATTGATTAAACCTCTCCTACTCAGTAGGATACACTGTAATTTTTTATCAAACCCAGCAGAAATTATTAAACTTATTAGGGAAGAAAAATAATTTTAGTCACTAGCCACCTGAGCATTTTGAATGGAGGTCGCTGGTATATAATGGTAAAATTACAGGGGTCAGAAAAAATTGAGAAGGATTAAAAGCCAAGAAAACAGAAAAAAAATGGAGGGAGGAGAATGAAAGAAGCAATTTAACCATCAGATTAAATGTAGTTCTGAGAAAGGACTGCAAAGATTTTGGGGCATAATGAGTGAAGAAAACTTGTTTCAGTAAGCTAGGAAATTTTCTCTTGTAATTTCATTTTTATGCTAGTCATCAAGTCCATATTATGCATGGGTTTTTGGATATACAGACATTACCTAAAGAAAACATTGCATCCTTTCAACATTTTGTCCTCCTTACTATACTAACCTACAACATCTGAAAGCTTTCAATGTCTCATGTAAAAAGGGACAATATTAGAATTAAAAATTCAAAGTTATTGGTGACACATTATGCTTACTTTTGATCCTACAAAGCAATCACATGACAAAGCTCTCTTGCAGCCTTCATTTTGATTTTTATTGGATCCCTTCCCCATATTTATAAATATTAATTCAAAGAGACTAACAAGTTAAGTTTAACATTTGTTCAGGGACAGCAAAAAAAGAGGTCACAAAGTATAGACACATATAAACAGCAGAATGCTTTTTAATCCCAATCTGTAAAAAATGAGGGACCACTAAAGCTTCAAATCAGAGCACAAGAAGTTTTCAGATATTTGCTTATCAATCTAAGCCTCTGAACAATGTCACTCTGTCTTGCTGTCAATTTTGAAACCAATCAGGGGTTTCCTGAGTTAGGACAAGCTCTGCATCATCTCCTCTGAATTCCTAGAAAAAGCATATTTCTTTCCTTCACCTCAAGGAGCAGTAATGCATCTGTTCCCTGCTTTTCTGAGATATTTATTGTTTAGAAGAACTGCATTCTTACCTCAGCTGTACCTTGGAGCTGTTACTTGGTCTCTTTTTTGGCCTCTGTCATCCTGTCTCTAGCTGCAAGTGCCTCACCCTGGTGGCCAAGAGCCTAACAGGACTGGGAGCAGGCAGAAAATACCAGGTTCTCCAAACATTTCCATGTGATCCAGAGTGCAGGAATGTTACTTTCTGTGGGCTTGTCCCATGCTTTTTGAAGAAGCAGTACATTAACAGATCAGATATGCCCAGTTACAACCACATAATTACATATTTTCATGGATATAGTTCTAGAAATAATGCATGAAATTGAAGATATGCGAAAAGCTTCAAAGAAACAGTTCTGTCCATTTACTTCAGGAGATGTGGTTAGGCCACTGTGATCAAGGTATTTTGTGCTGACAAACCAGAGTTCATTATTAGAATGTTACATTGAATCTTCCTTTTTTATACTTTCTCAATTTCCCTTTACACAAATTATAGAATTTTGAAGCTAATGATGGATATAGCACAGCACAATTGCTATTCACTGAAGTCTCAGCAAAGAGGCTACTACATGCAAACCCACAAAGTCATGGATGATAGGAGAAAATATAAAGCTATTTTGTTTTTCATATTCAGCCTAATTACCGGTATATAATGAGGTGGCAGACTCACTGAGTACCAAGTGTACCCGCAGAGAACAGAGTCCATTTTCAAAATTTGTCTCAATTTAGTGAAATTTATGGAGCTGAGAACAAGATGACAGAAGTAATAGGTTTGAGATGAGAAGCAGAAGTCTGGAATTATTTTCCTTTAAAAAAAAAAATATGGTAGCAAATATTTGAAAAATAAAATATCCCAGCTGGAATATTTTTCAAGTACATATTTGATAAGTATTAAACTCCAAATAAACAAACAAACCAAAATAAAAATGCAAAATACTTAATTCTGGTTACATGCTTCTCTTATGAATTTGTTACATTCAGGTTATGGAATACTTGAATTCCCACCAATAACAGAAAAAGCCTTGTTATGGGCAAAAAACAATGCATTGTATATGCAAAGCTGAAAATTTATAAAACTCATTAAAAACTCCTAACAGTGTAATCAAAGAACTGTTACTCCAGTTGCATTGATTTTAACATTTCTAGGTCAAATCAGATGCTGGTAGAATGATGTATACACAAGCTCTATAGAATCTACTCCTCCTTTGGCACTATGCTCAGCCTTCTACTCTGTATCCTGTCATCAATTGCTTCAGCTCTTGGGGGTTTTAGGTATTAAATCATCATTATACCAATGATGGAGGACATATGGTACTAGATATTAATAGTTTCTTCCTCCTCACTCTAGGATCCACCTAGGTTCATTTTTCATACATTGTCTTGGTCAGAAAAGACAAGTGTTTGCTAGGGAAGACAGGAACCTCCATTAAAATGGAAAAAAACGTAAGCGCCGTCCCCAAATTACTATAATCTTGAAAACAAGGGGCTCTCAGACAAAGATATGGGAATAGGAATAACTGTCCTTTACTAGGAAAATCAAAATAAAAATGGAGTAGCACAAAAATAAAAGCACTGACAGAGTCAGAATATAACCTGACACCCTGTTGTTCAGGGTGTTGGTAGCAGTCTGATTAAATGGTGGCTGCAGTCCTCCTGCAGTGACAGATGTGGATCTGTTGAAGCAGTGATCCTACACAAGGGTTTAGTTTCCTTCTGAAGGTCTGGTGGTGTAGATGAGTCCAGTCTTCCTCTGGGAATCCAGTGGAGAAGGGCTGCCTGTGGTCTTCCAAGTCTCAGATTCTATCCAGGTAAGAATGCTTGGCTCCTCCCCCTGGGTGGAGCATCTCACCATGGGTTGGTGTAATTTTATCAGTCATGCAGTGAGATTCAGTGGCCCATTAACAGAAAATAACCCCCCTGGAGGGAGGATGGGTCATGGAAGAGATAAAGAACACTGCCCCACCTGGTTTTAACAGCTGGTAATAGAATACATATTTTTGGTTACATCTTGCATTGCAACCAAAGACATACATATATCGTCACATTCCACATCTTCCTTTTACCTTCAAGTGCACCACACACCTGAATTTTCTGCATATGCGGTGATTTATATGTAATGGATACTTACTCTTTTTTTTGTCACCCCTATAACTGTTCTTTTTCCCTCTCTCCCAAGGCTGCATTCCTTTGAGGAAGCTGCTGAATGGTGGTGAGTGGCTTAAGGATACTGGAGTCTGCTGTCACCGGGTGCCTGCATTTTCCAGACACCTGTGATCACTCTCTCTCCGGTTGCACTCCTGTCCTAGGTTTGCTGCCTGTCACATGCACTAGCAATAATGCTCTTACTGGGTTGCAATGCTAGAGATTTGTGATACAGGAATTTCGATCCAATTTCACATTGAGCAAAAATGTACTTTCTCACAAAAATAGTATGGTACTTTGTCTAAAAGAGGAATATAGAACTGTTTTGACAGTGATTAAATAATATATTGACACTTACAATTTCAACATTTTTTTTCCTCTAGTTGACTCTGTTAGCCCAATACTTTTTAATAGGAAATTTTAACCTGTTAATAGGGAATTAAAAGAAATTTTGCCAATGATAACCCATAGATTATCAAATAAACCACCCAAAAATGAATGCTATATTCTATTTCCTGATAATAATACCTTTTGTTATTTGATTTAGCTCCTCAAAAGTGCAAATATCCTATGATAAATGGATATACTGAAAGTTTTGAAGATCTATTACCATTGTTATGAATCCTTTTTCTTAGACTCAATGCCACATTTATTGTCTGTATTTAAATAGGTGTGAATTTTAAAATACAAATTTTGTTTATAAAACATCAAAATCAGTAGTTGAACAGCAAATATTGTATGTTTTATTCAATACTTTTGTTTTATATCTTTATGCTAATGTCCTTCTTTTGAACATAACTATTCTTCAAGACACAAAAGTAATTTAGTCTAACTATGATGATTCTGACTGAATTAATTAAAGTGGTCACACTCCCTACTGTGGTTAGACAATGGTTTTGAGCACCAGAGTGGCATTGTAGATTGATACTTTTTGAGTAAACTGAAGTCAATTACGAAAGTTTCAGGATAAAACAAAATAATACTTCATATGTTCTGAATCACCTATAATATTATTTCAATAGCTCTACAGTATGCTTTTAAAAATGGGTGCATTTTCAGAGATTTTTTTTTATCACTTTGCCATGGTGATAAAGAAGATCTTCAAAATTACAATCCTTGGTTCAGAATATTAGAGAGACCCTGAAATAAGAAAGTCAATGCTTATTAGGCAAGGAGCTGACAGAACAGAGAGGAAAATCAAGAAAATAAAGATAAGGGAAACAACAGGAGGTTGCTTGTTGAGCCTGGTGACCTTATTTGCTGTTCTTAATATGCTAAAATTGTACCAATCACAAAAAAAGAGAGGGAAAAAAAAGTCCTTTAAAATTCAATTTTTCAGCACAGCGGTTAGATATTATTGGATTTTGTTCCCTGCATCTATTCTATTTTACTTTTTTCCCTCAGGGTAATACTTTAAAATGCAACTTGTTGTAAGCTAAAATGGAAAAACCTCACCTGATTATACATGGGTAAGTTATTGTTACTGACATGTATGCAAACTGCTAACTAGTGCTGTGTGCCCTTCATTCAGCCTGCATTATTTCCTTGACAAGAAGCACCAAAATTACTGGGTAAGAGTGAAATACAGCCTTGAACTAGTCTCAGAGCTTATTAAATATTTAATAAGTAATAAGAATCCATCAAAGGATGGACTTTCCCTTACCTGTGACAGCTGGAGGCAAGAATTGTTTTACAACTTGGCCTGAAAAGTGATTCTCTGTGAAAATGACATGAGCATAAGAGGCAGGAAGGAGGAAAAACACTATTGTTAACATTTAAATATACAGTAGTCTATGAATAGCTGACTTATTTTCTTTTATTATTATGGGGCCCCAGGAACTAGGAGCTATGACTGCCGACACAGTTTTGTGCATTTATCTATGTGTATGAGTTGAGTAACATGGAAGGCTTTGATACAGTTTCAGCTGAAATTTCCTCTTTTCTGCTTCTGCTGCCAACTACTTAGATACCATAATAGCTGAAGTGGTTTAGTCCTGTGACTTTGAATGTAATTAAAAAGGAAAATGTTTGCTACTTTTGATGAAACATGCATACATAAATTCAACATTGCTTGTAACAATCCTTTTCCTGAATAAGAAATGTCTTCCTTATATCTATCCTGAATCTGCCCTCTATTAGTTTAAAAATGCTATCCCATGTCCTATTGCAGCAGGCCTCATTAAAAAGTCCATTCCCAAAGAAGCCTGTATTTTGGTGAATATGCTAAACTTGACTTATTTTCCATAATTTGCTCTATGGTATAAATCTAGAGTATCAATTCTAAAAGGTACTTATCACTTTTGTAACATTGAAAATTGTTCCTTTAAATATTTTTGGTTGGATGGGGTAAAAATTGAAAAAGAAATGAGAGTTCCTAATAAATTACCAACATCAAAGTGGCCTGAAGTAGAGAAATGAGAGGCTAAAAACTCTGTGCTGAAACATCCATGAAAATGGAGAAGATACCCAGGTGAATTAGTGCTTCACCCCTGGGCTCTGAGCAACAAGCACCAGTGCAGGACCCAAAGGAAGAAATGTTATGTCTTATCATCACAGGCCCCATTACATTTGGTGCCCTTTTCTTTTTTCTTTTTTTTTTTTTTTTTTTTTTTCTCATTAAAATAGATAAGGGCTTCTTTAATAAGCAAGAAATTTTAGAAGTCTGGAATTTGCCATATAATTAAGCACGTGGGAGGCAGAGTTTCAAACTGTGAAATAAAAACAGTGTAACAAAATTTTTGATGTCATAACTCTTGAGAGATGAAAGAAAACATTTATCTCTGAACAGTTATAAGAATTGATCAAGTACTAGAAAAGGATCTGAGAGATTCTTGAATTAAAATTAGCCCTTAACAAAACACTTAGAAATTATTCAAGCAGAATTATATTGTAATCAATAATTCAATGTATAGAAAGTACAGAAATATTCTGACTGAAAATCCTAATGTAATACAAGAAAAGGTACTAAATATCAACTGAATGCAAAGTTCAGAGCTCAGGAATATCAACAGTGTATCAATTTCATCCGAATGCATACAGGCTAAGAAAATTTGCATTTAAGAAAAGTAAAAATTAATACAGTCAGTTGGATCTGTTTGCAGGCAGCTACAGTGAGCCCTATAAAGATAAAAGAACAACTGCAGCACCCCTAGCACAGGTGAATTTTTTTGTCGAAGCAGTGGAAAATTGAATATAAGTGAACTAGCACACTAAGGCAACTGTAACATTTCCTTATTTAAAATGAAACAATGGTGCACAACTACTGTTATAGATGAAGCAGAATTAACAATAAAATACAAGTAATGGAAAGTAAAATGTAAAAATTCTGAACTTCCAATGGTGTGCTTATTATCACTAAATTTACATATGAAGAAGATAAAAATTAGGAAAGATTTTATTAGCTTAAGGAAAAAAAAAAAAAAGATGTTGTTCAGCTAAAATGTATCTAGCCAGATAAAACTAATTATTGATTTTCATATTTGGGGCTGTAAAGCTTATATTTGAAATACATATATTCCAGAATTATTTTCCTTGCTGAAGGGACATTGGGTCCAAAGAAGTATTACAGTTATAAAGGCAATCCAAATGATCTGTTTCATGAGGCTGGTGGAGACAGAGACTGAGAAAACATGAATATCAGAGTATACATCTGATCATGTAATTCTCTCCAGCTGCTAGGCACCCCACTTCAGGATTAAAATAAAAATTCCATACTACTTCTGGGATCCAGAATACAGGATAGACCTCTGTTCAGAGCTAATCAGAATTCAGAAGACAAAACGCAGGAACAAATCATATTGACTAATGTGAGTATTCAACTAAGGAGTTTCTCTGCCTACTAACTTTTGTTAACTCTCTTAATTAGTTAGCAGATAAAATAGGTTATGGTATTTTAAGTTGACTAGAGTGATTTTTATTTTTTTTTTCTGAAATATATTAGAGAGAGGCCAAAAAAATTATTAACTGGAAGAAATGGGGAGGTATCAGTAACTTCCAACAAAGGATAGAGTGGCCCTTTTCTGCCACCACAGAAAAAGAAATGTTTTTTACCTTTGCCTAGGGGAAGGACTGAGAACAGACTTCTAGTCATGCATGCACCCAAATCTTTGTTAAGAGTCCCAGGAGTTCAGTAAATATCAATCACCTACCTATGACTCCCATTGGACTTCACAACATGTGATATTCACTGGGTTATCTACACACAACAACAAAGTACATGAGCAGTGCATGTTGTAGTTTTGGTGTCTAATAACTATATAGTGCCTAATAACTTTATAGATAACTTTCCAGTGAAATAAGGAGTACTTCCTGTGTTTGGCAGAGGTTTCCAGAAGTCTCTGTGGTATTTATAATGAAGGCAGCGAGATCCAATGATCTGATGAACTTTTGCACCTTTCAAGTCGAAAAAGTGAATTTAGATGTCTCCAAGGGTAAAAAGGCTTGAGCAGCTCCAGGTATTGATGATTAGAGTGCATACCAGGGATAAGCTCATCTTGTCTAACATGACCTAGATTGTTCTGAGACAGACATTGCCCATAATTGATACCAGTGTGATTGAAAACTAGCTTAGCAAGGTCCTAAGAGACACAAAGAAATAATGAATTCTTCAACAATGTTTAGGCTTTTATCTTGAAATTTTAGCTGTCAATCTTGACAAGATTATGAAAAAAAATGATTGTGCTCTATCATGGATTATGCCTCATACTGGTTTTCCTTCTGCTAAAAGAAAATATTCTGTAAACTGTTAGAGCTGTCTTGAAAAGTATTGAGCATTTTCTTTGAAGGGTTCTAATTATTTATTTCTTAGTAAAGCCGTGAATTTAGTATGGTGTCTGTTGTTTACCTACCCAGCAGTGAACAGTAAGAAAAACAGAAACTACTAATGAGGGCAAGATATTTAAGAGTGTCTCAGTGGGGTAAAGAGATGTTCTCTCAGCCATTCTGTCTGAAAGCCAAAACTGACTCATCAAGCATGAATTATATCTAAGTCAGGGAGACTGAGACCTAGATCACTGCTAAAATCTAGACATAAGACTTCTACTGATTTTAATCAGAGTTACATACTTCAGTGTTTCCTAGGATTTGGCCTGCTCAAAATACCCATAATTACCTAAAAAATAATGTTGACACATGGATGTTTCACATACAAAACTTGTATACTGTGCATTGAGCCTGGCCACAAAATTAATTTTATGTCCTTGAAAACTAAGTTAACTATTTATCTTTACAGCAGTTTCTGCTGGAGAAACCAAGATGTGAGAGGGATTGTAACAGAACTATCCATTGCAGTCTTCATTCCATCATGGGACAATTACATACAGCTGACTGTCTCACTGCAAAAAAGAGGAGACCATGATGAAGTTGAACAGGCATTTTTTTAATTGGTTGCATCTTCGTGGTTCTCCCTGATAAGGTGCCAGCAGACAGCTGACAACATAAAGCTATATCCACACAAGTTTGTCAATATGATTTAAGGTGAGGGAAAAAAATTGATTTTAAGCTCCTATTCCCTACACCAAATTTAGTAAAAATGTGTCTGAATAGATATTACATTTCATACGAAACATGGATTACATTGCATTAAAAAAGAGATTCCAGTAAATGGAATATTTCACTTATGTATTTCTGTGAATATAAATGTAAGCAGTAAGAAAGGCAGCACTATCCTCTTTGGTGCTATTTTTACCTCCCAAAACAGCATCTTTCTATGCCAAGAATGAAGATGTTGCTTGTTTGTTGTTTTCTCCTCATTTTAACTGTACCAAGGACAATCTTTGTTAGAGAAGCAGGTGTGGTGTAAAGAATAACTAATGAATTCAGGAGGAAGGATTCATTGTGTACTTTCAATAAAAGGAACTTTCTTATTCAGTCTTTCAGGACCCAATCCAAGACTCATTGAAGTCAGCTTGATTCCCTGCTCTGATTATTCAATACGGAATCATCAGAGACAAAGTAAACAAGACATGTCCTAATAAGTTCCATAGGAGCTACAATCCTGCCTAAGGAAATCAATATTACTTCTGTATCTGGTTGTACATCACTGTACCCATTGTGCAACGAGTACTTTTACCCTCTGGATGCAGACATTGAGAGCGCTTACTTCATCTAGTCATCAGTGCACCAGTTCTTAAACTCCCCGTGTTCTGAGGTATCCCAAGTACAGCTGAACATCACAGCCTGCAGTCTTCTAGTAAATTCTGTATCCTCTAGTATCTTTGAGTTTCTATCAGATTTTTGTGTCTCACAGAAAATGCAGAACTTCAGCTGATTTGGAAACATAAGCTAGATGGCCACCAGTGTTCAATTCCATGGGCTGGGTCCCACTTAGGTTTAGTACTTTGCTGTGCTTGGCAACATAAACCAGTAAGTAAATGTGGTGAGTCGACCCTGGCCAGCAACCTAGCCCCAGCTCTGTTGTTCATCCAACATGTCTTCAGTGGGATGGGGAGTGAATCTGTATGACAAAAATGAGAAAAACTCATGGGTCCAGAAAAATGGGCACTTTAAAAGTGAAAGGGGGGAAGGGATGGGAAGGGATGGGAAGGGAAGGGAAGTTGAAGGGAAGGGAAGGGAGTTTTGGGCACTACTGCTAGCTGCAGAAGTTTTATCTGTTGTTCTAAGAATGTGGTCATGGATGACATGTGTGATATTCAGATTGCACGTTTTGTGGAAGAAACGTTTGGTTTTAATAGTAGGAATAAGGATATGTGCCCATAAAGAAGCAACTGAACGAGAATGGCTGTTCATATTTTTTTTTCTTCCTTTGAGCATATGTGAACCATCCAGCAACAGTCTAACTCTTAATTCTTGTATAGGTAATTACCTCCTAAATAAGTTAATCAGCTTTCTTACCTTCTAAAAGGATGCATGAGTAAAAGGCAATTTTGACACTAACACCTTGACATGAGGAATAATGTAAAGTGACTGATGGAACAACATAAATAGCAATAAGCCACTAAGAAGATTCCCTCTCTAGTTCTTGCAAATGTGATTTTAGATCAACTGCAGTTTCATTTCTTCAGCTACACTTTTTTGGCAGTACGAAACTTCTGAAGTAAAACTTCTACATCTTTGACAGCTAGTGATGCTATATGCTGTCTTTTGCTGCTAATTATCTAGCATAATTTCCCTGGAATTTTTGTGACTGCTTAAAACTTCTTATCAAATAACTGTTTCCAGCTACATTTCTGTTATTTTTGGGCATTGCATAGTAGTAAAAAAACCCCATTAATATAATTTACATAAAGTAAACTTTACAGGTGATTATCTGAAAGTCTGTGGTCCTATCACAAAAGAGCTGATTGCTGCTGTGCTTTACCTTGACTGTGTGTGCACTTGACTCTGAGGGCCACCACCAAGCTGCAGCTGGCACAGCTGGCAGCAGCACACCTGCTAAGCAGAGCAGGCTAATGAGGATATCTCACACCAGCACACTTTTCTTTATGGTGGATAATATAGTTCTTCAGTAGAGGAAAAGTCCTTGTCCCCATCTGCAAAGTCCAAACTCTGCATGGGTCTGCCACAAGCCTGCTCACTGCTTGCCCTGAAATGACAGCTGCAGTTAGCTAACAGCATTACATAGTGAAACTCTGGGGTTTTTTTCTGTTTTGTTTTGGTTATTTTCCCTTCCAAATACTCTTTTTCAAACTTTTATATGCTTTTTTATAGAATTCTAAAATACAGACATAGAAACCAAAGCTAAAACTGTCTCTTGCTACTGTGCCTTCATATGTACAATATATTATGATTATTCTCCTTTGGTAGCAGGTATACCTCTGGCCACCATGGATTATGAAAACAGTCAGTCAATATTTGCTCACCTTCAAACAAAGAAAGGTAGAATGGTTAAAAATTAGTCCCCAGCACACTTTTCCACATCAGTTGTTGATCAGCTGTCGAGACACACTGACAAAGTCATATCATCTAAAATGTCATATTGGAGAAAACGTGCTTTTCTAAAGACTGTATATTGTGTACAGATATATTTTACAGGCAAGCACTTTACTAAATATGTATTGAATAAAATGTGAAGAGATTTTCCATTTTCTAACAACTACTTGTTAGTATTTTAGTCTCTTAAGAAAATATACTATGTATCTCTAAAAGTTTAGTTAACAAGTGATTGGAGTGTGATTGTATGATAAAATAAAAAAAAAATAAAAACCCTTTTCCTATTATTTTTTCACATTAGGACACCTAAGTATTAGCTGTTTGCATAGGTTTTGTGTATGTACCTTATTGTGTATAATGATTTTTTATCATTAGTCCTACATTTAGACTATTATTAGCTAACAAACATTGTTCATATTGAGCTGAGAATTAACTAGCAGAACAACTCATAATATTTATGGAAAATAAGACAACTTTACTACTTATGTATTATGAATTGTAACTATAACAAAAGGGAAGATATAATTATTGCATAAATAAGACTACCCAACATTTCCTTTTACATGATTCATCCTAATTAAATATGCTTTCAGTGTTAATTGCCCAATATTTCACTTTCAGATTGATTAGGACACTGTTTCTTGAGTACTCTGGAATTTTGCCCATATCAACTTCAGTTCTTTGTCTTTCTTTTATACTTTTTGAGCATAAGGAAGCTCTGGAGCCATCTTACTGACAGAAGTCAAAGCTTCATAACATTTAGACTGCTTTTTTTTTCCTCCCAGATACTCTGTAAAGAGGAAGGGAAAAATAACAGATTTTGAAGATTCTTATTAACATAAACTAGCTGGCCACTTTATAGTACTTAGAGCAAGTTTAGAATGTCAGCCTCTAAAGTGATATAACTTTGATACTATTCAGCTTCTTAAATTGTTTAAAATTTGTGTGCTATAAAGCTGGTGACTAGTTGTTCAATAAGTTAGATATTTATTTGAAAATCTTTTTCTTTCCATGTATCTTTGAAGTCTAACTGAAATTACTTGAAATTTAAATATATATGTATTTGTTTTTTTAAAGGCTTTTACACCAGAAAATAATTTCAGCTTTAGTATTAAAGAAGAAGCTAGAAATTGGAAGACTTATAAATAACTACTCCAAACTTTTATTAAAAAAAGAAAAATATCTCAAGCATCTTGGAGTTCATGGAGCTCTGTGTTGCCTCAGATATTCTCCCTAACATTTAAAAATAGCTAACAGCTTGGTATAACAATTCAAGATACTTGTTGTATTGAAGAAAATAAAATACTTTTGTTTTCAGTTCATAAAGGTGTGTTCAGTCATTGGGAAAATATCACTGTAGCTGGAATGCAGTTGCTACTACACTTGTATTTAGTGAATTTTAAGACCTTGGATACAGATTTCTGAAGGTACTATGTTGATCACTTATTTTAATTACTTCATCATTTCAGTTCAACTACCTGAGTAGCTAGTCAGAAAAATAAAATCTAATCTATGTTTCAACGAAAATTTTTACACATTTTTAATACATGGCACAGAGCTGTAATTTCCTACAAAGCTCTTTACCAGCAGATCAAGCTTATGCATTTATTGAAACAGTATAAATAGCTGCCTCTAAGTGAGGGATGTGGTAGAAGCCCTCTGAACCAATGCCTCCTTGAACAAACCCAGAGGAGGTCAATAATTTTTTTAATTCCTCAGTTCTTCATTTTCCTCTTTCTCATTTTCTTGATTACATCTGGGGAGACTCAGGCACACAGAAGTCACAAAGTAGCTTTGATCAGGCCCAGCTAGAGAGTTTGGGAATAAAACTGTAGGGCTTGCAGTGGACGTGAATTCCATCAGCAGAATATAGTGTAAAACAAAGCAGAGAAAAATACTCATAACACAGTGATTCCTATATAATTAGAAAGATGAAATTAGGAATGGAAGCTGCCAGCATTTTGAGAAAACCCAAGGACTTCCACTAAAGTTAATTATTTGTAGAAATGTTTTCCAAACTAGTAATGAACTGTGATCCTTAAGTTTTTAGTAACACCAAGTTTTATTTGTAGCTCAAGTCACCTCACCTCCCTGTAAGACAGTCTAAAAGGTTTGTTCGTACCTGAAAAGGGGACTTTTAAAAGGTGTCCATGCTACAGTTAATTGAAGCTAAAAATAAATATCTTTTGTTTCTTTTGTACACATCGGTTGTTCTTACTCTGCTCTTTTGAAAAAAAAAATATTGAAAATTAAAATGAGTAATTAACAATGTCTTCTCCTTTATCCTATTGTAGAAAAGCTTTTATTTCCCAAAAGAGGAGAACATAAGCTGCTTTAAACAAAACAGAGCACAGCTAGACAAATTTGGGTTGTAAGCTCTGCACAATTGCAGCCAGAGCTAGTTCTGCTTATATTCATTCTTTAAATGTGTGATGCAAGCTAAGAAAGGAAAAGATTTTCAAGTCCTCCACCCAGAGTTGCAAGGGAATAATAATAAAGCCACAGGTCAGGTGCTTCAAGATACTGCTTTATAGTACTTGATACAAAAATGTACATGAACACAGAAGCTCAGCGCTTTGAAAGCCAAGGTCGGCACAAGGTATCCAGCTTTCAACAGCAGTTGCAGAGAGTCTGAGTTGTCAAATAATGATTGTCAGAGAGAGAAAATGAAAATCCAAACCTCACTTTGCTTCATCTTTTGCTGCATTCAGTAGGTGCACATGAAGTGTCTGGGCCCTTTTCAGCTTTAACCATACTTCAGGCTCCTTCCACCCACCCAAGTGACAAGACTGCTGCTCTGCTTACTCTTGTGATGACAGCAAACATTCCCCTGGCTATGGAAGTGCCTGTTAGCAAATGGTGCTAAGGAAAAATCTGGGCAATACAGAAATCAATAGCAGAGCTTTTCATCGACTATAATGAAGCTGGATTTCATGTTGCAAGCCAGAATTCTTACACTTCAGTTTACTGCATTTCTTTTCAACAGCATTCAGGAGCTGAAAAGATTTATCCAATGACACACTTTATTTCTAATTTACTTATGATGGAAAATGCTTTAATAAAAAGCCCATGTATGGCAAAAAAAAAAAAAAAAAAAAAAAAAAGGGAACTTCTGAAATTAAATCTCTTTGTCCACTATTTGTAGACTGTCTTACTGGAAAAGCAGTTAGAATTTTTTAAAATATATTAATATATGTTTAATAAATTTCAAATCAGAATGAAGACATAAAGCTAGAAATATTCGCTTGCTCTTTGATGCCTGGAGAATCTGGAAGGGACATAAAATAAACTGATGAAATTACAACCACCACTGAAGTATATCTCTTCCCTTTATTTAGTGTCCTGAAGTGATTAATGCTCAGCACCCCAAACGACTTAATTATTTAGAATAAAAGTCACAAATTCTCACATTTATTATTTATTTGATGGTGGGAGAAATAAAAAGAAAAAGTATTCTGTTTATTTAAATGCATTTTAACTATCATCTGATCTGTTTGACAAAGAAACAGTAGAATAGTACTGAAAAAGTAATATTTAGGACTGTTCAGAAACTGATTTCCTTCCTTCCCTCCTTCCCTCCTTCCTCTGAAGATAAAAGAAGTAAATCTGAACTGAAATAGAAATATTAATGTTTGAAATTAACAGTCAATTAATAAAAACAGCACATTAAAAAATCAAAGCACTTGAAACATTATTTCTTGAATGTATTAATGCACATACCAGTAAATACTTTTGAGTATATACATTTATATTGAAGGCTATCTACTCTTAAATCACTTATTTTATTGTTTTATCACTAGCGATTAGGCATTATGAAGTATTTTATATTCATAATGCCTTTAAACTTAAGACCATTCAATTTAAAATATTTAGGCCAGGTTTGTTTGAAAAAATATTAAATAGGATATTAATATCCTATATATATCCTATATAGTCAAGAATCTAGTCTTGATTCTGAGCCTGACCCAAGACTAGGATATTTCCAGCAACTCAGTGGAGGGTGCCATCATACAGTGGGATGTCTTCTCAACTGGTTCTGTCAGATCAAACTCAGATACTTTGAGTTGTCTGCTCCATACTCTCCTTGTAGTTGATAGAAAAAAAATCCCACAAAATTTCAGACTGTGATTCATGTGAGCCCAGGTGATGTGGTTTCTGCTTAAGGACTCAAACTCTAAGTTTCTTTGCCTATGGTCCACTGGTATTTCAGATGCAGATGTGCAGACATTAAAGATGAACTCTCCTGGGTAGGAGGAGTCATAGCTTCAAAACACCTTCCTTTATTCAAGATATTAAAATGAGCAATGCTGTACCAAAGCCACAAACCTTTGTTACTTCATTAGAATGGGCAAAGACCTTCACACTCATGACCCATGTGTGAAGTGATGAAGCACTGCAACACAGCAGGAAATGCCTTGAATATCGTGAAGCTCTGAAGACAGACAGATTTCTATTTTCTAAAACATCAGAGTGAGGATAAACTCCCTGATTTTTAGGGCACTGGCTACAGACACACCATGCACTTAAGTACACAGCTGTAAAAATGCTGCAGAAAGTATCTCTTTAATACACTGCTTCCCTCTGCTTCAAGGTAGACCAGGATAGAAAAGCCTGGCTCTTATTTCTCCATGGAATAAATATAAATTCTCGAAAAAGGACACCCTAATTTGTGAACAGCTTGGCTCATGCTTAAGGTAATTTCTAGCTCACTACCAGGAAGTCAGTGAAGGTATAAGAATTATTTAAATCTTTTTTTATTATTATTTTTTTAATTATTTTTTGATTTTTTTTTCCTGTGGGGGCATATCACCCATAATACTTAGACCTGATTGAAAATGAGGCTGATTTCGATGTTCTAATAACAAAATAGAAAATTTAGGGAGATGGTAAAATGTCAAATAGTAACACACATTACCATTCCAATAGCTGCAAAGATCTTAAATGCATCTTTTAATCTAGCCAAGTATTTTATTTTAGCTTTCCACATTTATAGTAACAGGCACCTTTCACTCAAAGCCTAAGTAATCTTAGACCTTAATAGCTTTTCACTGCAATATGAATCATACTTTCCTTTACTCATCCCCAGTGATGGAAATGTGAATTTGAATTATTGGAATAAGAAAATTATAGGTAATTTATGTTTGTTGTAGTCTTGTTTCTATGATTTTGAGAGAAGATGGCCATAATTTGTAACCCTGGTAACAGGGACTGCACATCCATTTGTTAAATCTGACCCAACAAACGGCTTGTTCCTCTGAATTTTAGCTGGAAGGAAGAGAAAAAAAAAAAAAAAACAGAAAAAAAGAAAAATAAGAAAATGAGATTAACTCATCATTTGGGAATTTCCTTCTTGTTGTTATTGTTAATTATTCAAGTATTATTAGAGAATTAAATATTACAAAAGGATTTCAATAATAATTGCTTCTGCTGGAGCTATATTTAATTGTCTCAATCTCAAAGGAAAAAATCACTTTAAATAATGTCACTGGATAATAGCACCAAAAGTAACGATCCATTGAATAACACGCTTGATTTCATCACATACCTAATCAACACCTATTCAGATTTTTTACCTAAGACTTGGTTAAACATTTACTTACAATTGCAGCAAACACAGACCTTACAGTGAGAGTAACTGCATAAAACCTGAAAAAACCCTACAAAGATCCCAATTTTTTGTAAAAAATGTGGATCATGACTCTGCTTCCTCTGTAGTAAACAGAAATCAAAGTTCTTTAAAGCTTGCAAGAGGTGCCTTGTAACTTCTAGCATTTTGTCCTCAATTAGGATCAGTTTACAGCTGAAACATTGGTCTGTTAATTTAAATTGATTTGATGTGATGGAGCAGACTGTGTTCTAAATACTTTTTCCTAAATCACACTCAATTAAATAAAAAGCTTGTGATGTGTTGATGGGATATCAGTGCCCACAAGCTGTAGGGTTTGGCTGTATTATATAAATGTTTCTTTTTTTTAAAAGCAGTCAATCTCTGCACTTTTCTGTGATGTATCTTTTGAAATCCACTGCTGAAAACATACTTATCTCCTGAAACAGTCCCACTCTAATGACCACATTCCATTAACAACCTTTTTTCCCAGGCATGTTCTGTCTGTGGATCTAGTGTACCTTTTACCCATTACATGCCTTCAGACAATCAATTTCACAGACATTTCGCACAAAGTAGTGAATTTCATCCTCATAGTCCATTTGCCAGGTGTTTCTTCAGCTCTTAAATAAAATATTCAATTACCTAAGCAACTGTCACACCACTGAATTTTGCTAGTCAGAAGAAAATGCACGCACCTGTGCACAACCTCCTAAACTTATTTTAGCTTTTATTTTTCTTGGGGCTTTTTGTTTGTTTTGGTTTGGTTTGGTTTTGTTGTTGTTGTTTTTGTTTGGGTTTTTGTAATGTAAATATAAAACCCAAATGCCCTCTTCTGATACAGACTTGTCAAGATTTCAGTTGCCCTCTGTCAGGTCTGGATTGAATCTGGATCCCATACATTTCTATATTTACTAACACTAGCTAATGGCTGATCATAAATTCCAGGCAACTTTCTTGGATAAACTTTTTTAGTGCACAATCAAGTCAGATCCTCTTTATGTAATGGAACACCATATGGTGCTTCTGATAACACTGTAAAACCTGTGCCTGAGCCTCCTTGAGACACAGCTGGCTAGAAAAATTTGACTTGGAAATTTTTGAAAAATTTTCTGTGAGGCAGTGTAGTCGGATTTCTTCATGGTAACATTCAGGCACAATGCACAGGGTGAGAAAGAACCACTGAGTCAGCTATACAATTTCTCAAATATGCATATACACTTTCATATTTCCGTATTAAAGCATGAATGTAACTAAAATTCAATATCCCAGAGAGCATTTACCGTTCCTGTTCCTTTTGCAAGACAGTGAACTCACGATTTAGGCTGTGTCTTCGAGACCCACAACCCTCTGGCCTGGCTGAACTGTGTACCTGGCTACTGAAGGAGAAACTTCCCTATTTGCGCCAAAAGCTTTTCCCTTTTAAAACACTCTGTGACTCTTCCAACCCCCTGGGCTTTTGCTGCAAATTTTCCAGCTCTGACACGAACATGCACCCTTTCCACTTCTGGGCAGAGTTGTTCAAAGTCAATGGCCCTGCTGCTAGCAAGCACATTGATCCACTGGTGTAGAGCCATTAAGTGTTGATGGCCCTTGATTGCTCTGTCAAGGCTTCCCAGCTACAATCTTTCCTCTACCCGCCAACTTCCGGCTTTAAAATTAATGCTTTAAGCTGCACTAAATGTTACCTTCGAAATGAAGTGTAAAACACAACAGCCTATTCACAAAACACGAATGGGAATCATACATTGACAAAGACATAACACCAAAACATCACCACTTTCGTTGAGAGTTAAACAAATTTCAATTACTCTTTTCCAGCAATTAAGACTCGAAAATCTAAGGAAATTAAAATTAAAAGAACGCCACAAGTGTAAGTATGGAACAGAGGAGTCATCTCTGAGAAAATGTGTGGGTAATAATTCTCTGACTTCATAGCAAAAAGGCCAATCTCTTACTAGGGCAGAGCGAAATGATGAGCTATATGAATCTCAAGTGTTGTCAATCATGTGTCTGAACTATCCTAAAGAGTCAAGTTTTATATGAGACTTTTCAATGAGCTCAGCTTGACTCACTCTTTGGCACAGTGAGTGCTATTACTGATGATTTGCACACTAAATCGATGAAAATTCCCATAATAAATTATTGACTTATTTAATCCCATTTCACCCAGCCAGGCATATAATTAATCACAGTTTTGCAAAACCATGAACCTGTTAAAATCCAAATATGTATGTAATCAACAGTGCTTCTCAGATTAGCTTTAATCTGCTGACTAATAACATGAAGATTGATATTCCCACTCAAACAACCCCTCTATCCATTGAAAGCAGAGATGTATATTGAAACAGCAAATGGATTTCATATTTTATCCTCTAAATAGATGCCAGATGCTCGCCTAGTGTCACCTGGTAGAGGTCTATTGAAGGAAATGTCAATTTATACCAGCTGGTCTATGTGACTACGTGTCTAGGTGAAAGTGAATTTCTATGATTTGTATACAGAGTTCTTTGTTCCACTTACTTCATTCTTCTTTAATGACAGCAAATTAGAGTTAGCTGCATATGTTGTTTCAGTTTAGAAGCAAAATGTACAGCCTAATGTTGCCTTTATATTTGTTAAAAGAGTTGCATTTCCTAACAATACCCAGAAAGGGCAGTTATGTCCTCAGGAGAAGGAAGAGCAGTTTTCAACTGAGTTTAAAAGGCAAGTGAAGAGGGAAAAAAAAAAAAAAAAGTATGCAGAAAACAGCTCAGAAAACTCTAGAGGAACTAAAACTCATGAGCAGAAAATTCTATGCAAAAAAAAATTCAGTACTGAGCAAATGCAGTTACAATGAGCTGCAATCTCAGGTGTTTCCATACATGAGGTTTTTTTTTTTGTGTGTGTTTCCAAAAATAACATAAATATATACAATAGATCAGTCTATCCCAGTCTGAGTTATATATAAGTTTTGGTAGACAGCTTCTTGTTACTGCGTTGCAGTTGTTGTTTTCAAGCTGCTTTTATGTCTTATTTTGATATGCAAATAACAGAGGCTCAAATGTTAAATCACCTACCAAACAACAATTCAATCTTATTTTATTCTACTTCTCTAAACATTCTTTTCTGATTTTGCTTTTCTAAAGGCAAAAAAACCTCTTCCATTCAGATTGGAAACAGGGCTCCAAACTAGGCTATGTAAATTAATGCACTCATTCTGAGATTAAACCAAGTAAAATATTTAAACACTTAAAAAAAATAAATTATACAATGTTTTTAAAAACAGCAAGGTTTTCACAAAGGTATAATTATAAATAGGAAAAAAAAAATCTGACTTAGTGTTCTAGATATTGTAATTTTCACTGAGACCCATCCTTGCTCAGATTTTAAAGGAGCTGAGTCCCCAGTAGAATTTTTCTTCTTGTTTTTAAGATAGTATTTACATATACATGCAGAGATTTATGATAATGCATTTACAAGTGTTGCAGCCAGCCAGAAACAGTGAAGAAAATATATCTGTTACTTACTTATATAAAGAAATGCTTATAAGCAGAGAATGTCTATGCCAGAGTGTGAGAAACTACCACTGAAATAAGGATTGAGCGCACAGTGAGAAAGCTTTCACAGTGTAGTATCAGTGGAAGTGGGGCTGCTGGGACAAACTCATCTAAAATATTCTCAATATCACCCTGAATGAATGGTTCCACTAAGAGAGGTAATAGAAGTTACCAAGAAGTTACCAAGAACCGGTGGCACAGTCACAGGCCAACGTGCTTGTGATTACATACATGTTTTTAATGTATATAAATATATATATATACACACACATATATGTATGTATGTATTTATGAATGAATGAAAAATATGTGTCTGTGTGTGTGTATATACATATACATATACATATACATATACATATACATATACATATACATATACATATACATATACATATACATATACATATACATATTCTTCTGTGACTCCATATACTTAAAAAAGGATATTCCACAAACGTGTATGCCAACAAATCATGTCCACACATCTGTTTTATTTTGTTCTTGCTTTTTAAAATGAGCACTGGACAACACATTCTGCCCAAAAGAACTTCTATTTCAGTAACTAGGCAACAGAGGTAGACCAGAGATCAATTATGTCACATTTTTCCAGTAATCAGTGCCTATGACATCAAGGTTTCCTTATCTCTCAGTAGTGCACATACCACAGCTTGCTAATAACTGGCAAATAGTAAGGGCTTTGCTTTATAAATAAGTGAATAACAGCAGAGGCTCAAACAAAGTAAGAGGCAGTATTACTCTGGAAATTATTAACCATGGTAGAACAATACATGCATAAACAAATCAAAACAAGCGAGGCCCAGCCACCTCTGACAAGGATTCTGGGACATAATTGAAAACACTTAGCAAACCAGCTGTCTGGAGCAAAAAGGAAGACTTATACTTTATTTAGCTAAAATTAGCAGATGTACTTCAGGGGGCAGAAAGCAGTTACATGACCTGGAATTTGGCTCAGCCACACCCCAGTTATGAGTCAAGGGTATAGATCTCTGTGGCTACAAACTGGTAAATTTACTTACAATTCACAGAGCTGTACTGGGATTACGGTATCTGCTTACAATTTTTGTGGGCACTTTATAGACTATTCCAATACTGAAATTGCAAAGCAACTTGAAGATCTGTGCATTAAAATTTTATGAAAGTGGATCAAAAAGATTATTTTAAAAGTTCTTCTGGGAAATGTTTATTTGTACGTTCAACATTACAATATAAATTACTGTAAGTGAGTTAAAGATTCTAAACAAAGAGAATACCAAATGCCCCAAAATAATTCATTTTCCTATATCATCCTGTTCAAGAGGCATCACTCCCTTGATTTTTAAGTTCTTTGGACAACTAGTGAACTATTGCATAACACAGGCCCACTTTTCTGTCAAAAATAATCACTGACTTCAATGGAGCTTGCCAAATTTAGATCAGCAGTGTCCAGAGTAGAAACTGGACCTCAGACATCACAAGTTTGTTGGATTTTTTTTTTTAAACCAATATTTTTCTGCAATTGCATCTCTGAAGAACTGTAGACTTCCCTGTGGAGGAACTAAAAAAGTAAGATCTGCTGCTGGAGCACAACTCTGACAGTAACATACAAGGCTGGTTTTTTTCTGTTACTGAGCTATTATGTCTACCATACTTTGGACAATATAATGTAGTCCATCGTGCCTGTAGCTTTGCTCAGCTTGTGGTTTCTAATGTTCTCTGTGGTAGTCATTACACAGCCTGCAGCCACTAACAGTTGCTGAACATGCTTTTGAAGCTCAGTATAGAAGCCTGGCTTGCCCTCTGACAGACATTGAAAATGTTGTCTGTGTAGTCAGCTCATTTATTTAGAAGATGTAGATATACCTAGAGTGCTACATAAGGAGGTTTTCTTGAGGTTTTCTTAGAAACAGCCTATCTATTTCGGAATAAACTATATGCACTTAGCTGGAGGGACAGTGTGGATCAAGCTTAGGGAAAAATGAGATGTTGGCAGAGGAGAAGCAGAGAAACTTGTGTTATGGAGAGTTTTATAAAGTTTAACTGGGGGAAAGTATCTAACCCAACATCATAAAATATTGAAATGAGAGCATGTAATTAGGAAAATAATTCTGTGAGATGTAATTAGATCTGTTTGATGTGAAAACTGGATGAGTAATCATTTCCTGTATGCAAATACTTAGTGCACATGTATTTCAAATATAAGGTCTAAGGAGTGCATACATTGTCTGAAATATATATTAATGACACAAATCTTCTAAATGGGTGCTCAGATATTACTGGGGGAGTAAACAGTTCTATGAAAGGGAGTTGTCATTTTTCACAGCATTTTAGTTAGGGAGTGCAAATGTGGTATAATGACTGAGGAGCTGCTATTCATGGGAGAGTTTTTTAAGTGTTGTACCGTACTAGAATGTTTTTTACTGCTTCACTGGACTGAGGTAAAAAATTTTATGTACCTTTAAGGGATGATATTATTTATAACTGAGTGTATAAACTTAAGGAAATCAGAAACAAAATAAAACAACTATCTATTTCATAGAACCATAAAATAATGTAGTGGGTTGGGTTGGAAGGGACCTTAGATCATCTAGATCCAACTCTCTGCCATGGGTAGGAGCACTTCTTACTAGACTGGGTTGCTCAGAGCCCAATCCAACCTGGCCCTGAATACCTCCAGCAGTGGGGTATCCACAACTTCTCTGGGAAACATGTTCCAGGGCTTCACCATGCTCTGAATAACAAATTTCTTCCTAATATCTAATCGAAACATACTCTCTTACAGTCTGAAGTCACTCCCCCTTGCCCTGTCATTACACACCCTTGTAAAAACTCTCTCTCCCTCTTTCCCATAGGCTTCCTTCAGGAAGGCCACATTTAGGTGACCCCAAAGCCTTCTCCAGACTGAACAATCCCAATTCTCTTGGCCCTTCCTCATATCAGGGTTACTCCATCCCATCTAATCATTTTATCCCTTCTAATCATCATCTCTAAACAACAGATTTTTGTGAGAACAGTTAGGACTGCACAGCAATATTTTTTGGTCCTTAGGTCAATGTCAATGATGTGTCTTCTGTTCCAAAATTAAAGTCTACTGTGAGAATACTTGCTAGTCATGATAAAGTTTTTTTCCTCCTGGAGGGAATTATTTATTATTTAAATTTTTATTCAAGGCACAGTAAGTGACTTTTGCTACTATTAATGTTATATGTCTACTTCAAGACATGTATGATAATGCGTATTTCATAAATGTGTATATATATATATATATTTGAAGAGGTGTATCATTAAAAAAGGATCATCAATTGCTTCTCCAGATGCAGAAAACAAGACCAAGGTAATTAATTTTACCATTTGTTATTAAAAATACTATGTCTCTTAGACTTTTCAGAAAATTTAGCATATGTTTATTGATAGAATTCAGGATTTGAATTTAGGAACAGCAATATGTATTCTGAAGAATCCACATTTTATGGACTACTCCATATGCATTCTCTTTATACAACTGCATGGGATTCAGTTCTCAGCCATACATTCTGTTTGCAAAGAAACATTTGTAAGTAAATTGAGAAGGAAATTCTGCATCTCTAAAAGCAAATAAATGAGAAAATAAATTACCTACAAGCACCAGACACTGAATTGGTAATCAAATCCTGAAAGTCTTGAAAGAGAATTATGGGATTGCATATTAAATACTTGACATTATTTTCTTTTCTCCCAGAGAGAATATGACTTTCCTGTGCAAAACATTCAGATTATAGCTCGTGTCCTGTGCTCTCAGCCCTTTAAATTGTTTAAGATTTTAAAATTTAATCAAGGGATTTCTTAATGGAGGTGAATGAAGAGTAACATCAGAAATACATTTGACAAAAGGGTAACAAATTTCTACTTAATTATTTACAATGGCTCTATACTGCTACTTAGAGACACAAAGCAGTCAGGCTCCTGAGCATCAGATCCAGCAGTCTGGAAGGACAAGGGCATCAATTCGTCCTCACATCATGCAAACAGTTTTCAAGATTGCATCTTGTTGATCTTGATGAAATTACAAGTCTAGGATCTGATGCAGCATGCCAGTAATTTATGATCACAGGTCACTCCAAGCTGAATGCTTTCAGGGCACATCAAGCCTACTTGTCATTTGCATGCAACTCATTTTGTCACCTAAGAGATTTTTTTTCCTCAGGCCACTGGGCAGGCATTTGCAGATCTGGAAGGCCTGAATTTTTTAGAAAATGACCTCTTTTCATCCATCACAACATTAAAACAAACATCAATGCAAAATGTAATATTAAAGCAATTAACCTATTATCTTCAGGTCAGGTGTTTGTTATTTTGCCATTTACAGAATGACAAACTCTCCCACTTGGCTGCTGATGTTTGGACTGGGCCAGCTGTCTGTTCTTTCTAAATGCTCTTTCAGTTGATTATGTCACTATGAAGTGCCCTTCTTCCCACCACTTGGGATTACTCCTATTTAACTCTATAGCTGAGAAATTTTCCTATATTGCCTATTCAAGGAAAAAGAAAAAGATAGGTTTTGTAGATGTTATGTAACATTTTCCTCACCTTTCCACATTTTGGACAGGTTTATTTTTTTTTTCTCCAGAGAAATCTTTCTCACTCTTAATGTATTAGGTGGGAAAAAAAAAAAGTAAATAAGTTATTTGATGTTATTTCTAATGCTATGCCACTCGCAGGGACCTCAGGGTTCCTATAAGAATAGTAACAATTTAGTAAAGCAAGGTAACATTTCTCAAGGCATTTCAAAATTAGGGCTTATATGATAGAAGTATACCAAGCTTCATATAGACTTATTGGAGGAAGTTTAAATATTTGAATAATTCTGATTATGGGGGATGGGGGTTGGATGGGGAGGGGTTGCAACAGGAATAGAATTTATTAGCACTAACTTAGGCATCTTCACTCTATGTCTGTCCTAGTCATCCTCTATTTCTTTGCAAACAGCTCTAAGAGGAAGTTCATCTCACCCAATGATATCTAAGATAAATCAGGAAAAAAAAGCCTCTTGAGGATTCCAGTTTCTACCTAATGACAATGGGGAGGGGTAATTCATTCAGCTTTAGACACAGAACTGATGTTTCTCTGAAATTATGCGGAATGAATCTTGCATTGGGCATATTTTTACTCTAGGTGCAGACTGCCAACTGGGTCAAACCTGTGCTGTGGCACAGTTACTGCACAGCTTCTCTGTATCACAAGGCACTCTAGCTAACTCCCATGAAGCAGAAGTCTTGCTTCTTATGTCTAGAGCATAACAATGGAAGTGTTTACTTGATCAACAAAAAGTATTCTAACACAATTTTAAAAAGCATTATGCCTGTACTGCCTTTAAACTATGCAAAGCAATTTAAGTCAGACCCAGTCCAAAGCAGCTAACTTGGAACTGTCACTACTGGTGATATCCACAACAGAGTAACTACACAAGAGTAGTGTAGTAAGATTTCTGTCTTAGTAGTCAATATAGAGATCAAGCCTAAGCACTTCAGAAGAAAATGGATTTGCATCTCTGTTGCAATTTCATTAGGCATACTTAGAGTCTGATCTCGTGCTCAATAGACTTTGAAATGGAATAGACCAAACCCACACATGAATGAATACATGTTTAGGAACAAACTAAGTAAAGTGGCAACCTGACCATATTTAGACTCATATATATATATATATTCACATTGTTTGTTTGGAGTTTTTTTGCATTTGGTTATGGTACATAGCTTGGACTTTAAAGGAAGTTACACGAATATATCACTTCAAACCAAAACTCTTTTTCCTTCTTTTCTGGTATACCATGTTGTACTTTGGACAGCCTTATCCTGCGGCCTTATGCTTTGCATGTTTTACTTCATCAGCTTTCATGTTTCAGCTACTATAACTGGACAAATATCTCTCCACCTTTTTTTATTCCATGTATTAAGACAAACAGCTCAACCAAACTTTCTGTCATGTCATCCTGTCATCAATTCACACACAACGGGGGAAAGAAAAACACCTCTCCTTCTCTACTGCTACCAAAACTGTCATTCAGAATTATAAACCAGGTCATATAATTTGCTCCAAACATTTTCCACAACATTCATGGGAGATGAAGGTGCAAAAAGCATCCAAGAGCATGTTATCACCTATAGGAGAAATCTGAATTAGTCTTTCAAAAGTGTAAGGTTTGTTCTTTGTTCATATATTTTCTGAGAGAAAGACAAAGGAAGCTTGGACAAAGAAGTCTGTTCAAACCTCTAGCAAATGCAAATAGGTATTGCAAGAAAAATAAAACATTTTCTCTGTGTTCTGTTTTCCTATAATATACGCCTATCAAGCTTTGAGCAACAGTACCAATTAAACTAACCATAAAAGCTTGACATTTAGTGTTGAAAGAGATAATAAGGGAGCACAAGTGAAACCTTTCAGGGGAATAAGGAAACTGAAGGTGAGTCATAGCACCTGGAAAGATCTGTTGATTCTGTATGAAATTTAAAGGACAAATTGCACACAGACTGTAGAAACAAGGTTTTATAACAGCTACAGCAACTTGGATGCTGCAGCGCCACACATCTGTTTTATATATTGTTGAATAATTTAGTAATGAATTTTAAAATTAGAATAAGTTGCGAAGGGCCATTAATATTGCATAGAGAATTGTTGAATTATATGAGATCAAAATTACATCTGTTGTAGAGTGTTTCTTCCAGTAATGGTCACCTATGTTTATACATAGTCACTGCTTTTGTTAATTGTGAGTACGTTAGCGATGTTCTGGAGACTGAAATCAACAGATGTTATATAGTATATAGCTCTTCCAGATGGCAAACACTCCTGCTTTAATAGTTTAAATCACCCTTTTTTTATCATCAATACCTAAACATCACTACAGAACTGTTTTGTTGTTTTTTTCTTGCAACTATTAAGTTGGGAAAAAAAGTAGTCAATTTTTAAGTGTGCCTTCAGAAAGATGATGAACAATGAAGATACAATTGTTTAAATTTCTACTTGATTATGATACACATTGGATTTTTTCTGAAGTTCCTCAAGAAAAGCTTTGAAAAGTGTGAAAACTATTGCTGTGAAGAGAAATCTTTTTTTTATCTGACCAAGTGTCAACATGTTTACCTTTTAAAATGCCATGCTTCTGTGCTTTCATGAGACAAAAACACAAGGCTTTCTGAAACAGTGAGTGGAGAATAAAACTTCCGCTTTGTTATCAGAATGTATAGGAATGTTTTATAGAGTAAATTATTTTATAGTAATGCAATATTTCAATAGGATTTTATTGGTTGGTCATTCTTGCTACCACTTATATTGAATAAAAAATATTTTCTCATATTCTTTCAGTGAATGCTGTTTTCAGAATGGAACACACTTGCTGAAAAGTACTTCAAGATGCTGACAGACTCTTAAATTAGTATTTTTAATATTAATAATTAATATTAATTTAATATTAATATTTTTTATCTGACCCCCTTGATTCAGAAAGGTACAACCCTTGTTGCAAGGCACAGCATTGTTGCAAACACCTACCACTGTTTTCCTTTCTGAAGCCTTATCACAGATATTTGAGTATCTGCATTCCCAAATCAAACCCATATTAATTTTTCCTGTGATATTACTGTCAATCTCAGCACAGCTGTGAAATATAACAATGCAGTCTGTTGCAAAAATGAAGCAAAGGGCTTTATTTATTTATTTTAGAGTTTAAAATTATGAAAAATATTATATTAATGATGAGAGTTTTTTGGTTGCTATTAAGGTACCTTCTATATTTAGTCACCTGGTGACTCCTTGAATCACTTCTTGTTTCTCTAATGCTCACTGAATCAAGTTGACTTTGCAGGCTTCCAGACAGGTACTTAGAATGGATACATACTGTTTTTTTCTCCCACTCCTGCCTCAAAATACAAGGTCATATATCCACTCTCCTGTCCCTTGATGGGTACTCTCCAGCTGAAATCTGTTATGTAGCCATCTGTTTATTAACTACGAGAATTCTACAAAATGCATCTGTAAAAGAAACTAATTTTTTTAGAAATAACAACTAGCACTTTAGAAAAACAATTTCCATTTTCTGCACACCAGACTTGACAGTGAATTCCCTCTACCTTCTGCTTGTTTTGACCTTACTTACTGAGCAAGCATAGATATTTTCCTTTGTGCTTCTTCAGTGAATAGCGAATGTTCCTCTTTTTCATGTATTTTGTCTGTGCTTCAAAGTCCTTGATGATACAAACATTGTGGGAATGTACTCAACACTTTCTAAAAGATGTTTTCTTTCTCATGACAGTGACTGAATATAAATAATTAAATAATCACAATGCTAATGAATGTCCAAATTTCGGAAACTGAAATGTCATCTTTAGCATATATTGAAAGGGGTTTTCACTGATATAAGAGGGGAAAAAGGGGAAAAAAAATGACTTTTATTTCTTTTTGATACTAAAATTTCTGAGATTTACTTCTTGAAATTATAGGAGCTCCTTAGTCCATTTGCTACTGGTCTGATGTTTATATGTGTGTGTATAAATACAATCATGGAGAGAGACCTGGTGATTGCAGGAAACAAACACAAGAACATGTGTTCAGAGTTCAAATTCCTGGGCAAGTTCCTTCAGGTGTTACTGCCTGGTGATCTGCAGGTGTATTTGTTCCACTGGAGCTCCTCCATTGACATCTTTGTGTGGAAGTAGAGAGGCACTGTGCATTTTGGCTGTGGCAAAAGTTGGAAGAAAGATGGTGGTCTTTTAGAAGGAGGGATAGAGGGAATAGAAAGTCTCCAGGCATGATTCTGCTACAGACAAGAGTTTTAGAACTAAAGTACAAGACTAGTTAAAAAAAAAAAGATGAAGAAGAGTAAAGTATTATCACAGCACAATTGCTATCTATTGTACTGTGTATTTTGGTTTTTTAACCTATAATTAAGAATCACTGCAGTCTACTACAACCTGAAAGTCTCAAATCTTAAGCCAGTGGGAGAGAGAGTAACTTGAAAATGTATTATTAATATTATAACCAGGCGAATGGTTGATGGAGAGAAACAGGCATCTGTTGTAAGACAGGTGTTTATGACCAGCAGTATGTTTAATTTCAGGTCAGGACCATAAGAATAGCTGACCATGGAAGAGTTAAATGCACAGTGTGCTACAGTGAATACACTGTGAGCCATATTTATAGCTAATACAGCAAACTAATTACCCTGGCAGGTAAATTACTGACAATCGCATGTCTTACTTAAGTGTGTCAGAGTGCAGGTAAATTATCTGAATAGGCTGTTGAGCTATTCTGAGTCATTCTAGGTAAGCCTAGCTGATGGAGAGAAAAAGTGGATGCTACAGATACTAACAAAATCCAGTCTTATATTCCTTCTTATTCAGAATGGTTGTAGATAATCCACAATTCAGTGTCATAATGCCTTTGAATACTTCCTACAGGGCAGCATGATGTAGTCAAATAAACATATATATAAGATATGTATCATATAAATTATAAAATAATTATTATTTTTCATTAAAGTACCACAATCTTGATACAAATGATTAAAAAGTCAACATTTTGGCAACCCAAACCACTTTTCATTGATTCTAAATTGCCAGCCTCAGAAAAAAAATATGATTTTCACTCAGATTATTCATATAGTCAAGGCCTGAAATTCTCAAATGCAACACTTGGTGGTGGTTGTCTATGTAGCATAGAATAAAACTGAAATAACATGTATGAGAGAATCAAGTAGAAGTAAAAATTACTTAAAAATCTATCTGCACAGATAGTTTGTATGGCAAAACATACAGTAGAGCTTTATTGAACACTACATAGATTTGCCTTAATTTTAACTATTTAATTTTAAGTTCCAAGTGGAAAAGGCATCAGTAATGTGTGTACTGTTGTTTATTTAGTACAGGTCCATAGCCTTCAATACATTTCAAAGCTATATTTGCTTCCTCTAGATTTGAATTAATCTCTCAGTCTTCCTGCTATGGAAAGCTACCAGCTGTGACCATCAGTAAGTCCTCTTTTTTTTGTCATAGAAAAACATATAGTGCCATATCCAGAGACAAATTAGTCTGGTGGGTTCAGAAATGGGAGTCAGCAAAAATAAAGAAAGAATGAATTACCTAAGAGCAGAACAACAAGGCTGAGAAAAGACTCATGCTGAGAGTGCTGTGGCATGGGTAGATGTACAATATAATGAGCATAACAAAAATAATCACTGTACTTCCAGCCAAAGAGATTCCAATATTTCTGTTCTCAAAATGGCGTCCTAAAATTTCCAAACTTTTTTTATTTCCTGGCAAGTTTAAGTATCTGTTATTATTACTAAAATTATCTCAAATTCTAGCATTCTTCTTGCTCCATTAACAGCAATAGATATGTGCTTTGAATCCCTACAAGAAGAGAAATCCACTTATTAATAATAAATGCATTATATTTAAGAAAAAACATTTTTAAACATCTGTCTTTGTCACCACCTCAAATTCGATGCAACTTCAGAGATGATATCTGTAGAGACAGAAATTGCCTCAAAAATTACTTCCCTGACATAAAGATCTATAATGTCTTAAGGTAACTGGGAATCTACTGTATTTTTGAACAGTAGGATCCCTCTTGGCATTGAAGAAAACAGAAAGATCTATAGTTTTATAGACTGAAAGTAGTTATATTGATGCCATTAAGGGTATGAAAATAAGATTAAAACTCCACGAACGCTTAAGAAAACAAAAAAATATTGAAATGTAAACCAGAAAATTAATGAAATCCAAGGGCCACTATATCTGTACTACTGCAGGAAGA
Source organism: Cyanistes caeruleus (assembly GCF_971803275.1). Classification (NCBI taxonomy): domain Eukaryota; kingdom Metazoa; phylum Chordata; class Aves; order Passeriformes; family Paridae; genus Cyanistes; species Cyanistes caeruleus. The sequence goes on from NC_141703.1 coordinate 52,837,320, forward strand.
GTATGGTGCCTCAACAAAATAGAACAACTCGATAATTGAAACCCTCATTTTGTTCAGTCATTCACAAGAACTACATGTACTCACTAGCAATGATCAGCAGCAACAGAGACACCATCACAGGTACCACTGGGTGGATATTTAAAGAGCAAAACACATAGCCTCCAATATATCATAGAAAATTTGAATATGGTTTTTTTGGAAGGGACCATAAGGATCACCTAGTTCCAGCTCCCTGCCATGGAGACCAATCTTCCACTAGGCCAGGTTGCCCAGAGTCCCATCCAACCTGGACTTGAACACCTCCAAGGATGGGATATCCACAACTTCTCTGGGCAACCTGTTCCAGTGTCCCACTACCCTCACAGTAAAGAATGTCTTCCTTATAATTGCATAACATAACTAAGTCTACCCTTTTTCAGTTTAAAGCTATTTGGCCAATGGGAGACATGTCCCTCTAATGAGAGTGCAGTAGACTACAAGAATCATATCCCTTGACCTGCTGGTCATGCTGCTTTTGATGCATTTGTGCTTAGGATTGCCTCTACTCATGTTGATGACTTTATACTTGGTGTTGTTGAACTTCATGAAATTTGGATAGTCCAAACCTGTCCAGGTCCCTGTGGATGTTATCCCTTCCCTCCAGCATGTTAACTGCACCACACAGTTCAGTGTCATCATCAAACTTGGTGAGAGTGTATTCAATCCCACTGTCCATGCCATTGGCTCCTGAGGAGCCTGTTCGTCACTGGTCTCCACTTGGACATACATCCACTGATTGCTACTCCACAAGTTCCTAAAATTCCACAGACTGCCTCTGTCCTCAGTTCCACCTGTCTTAAAAATATGGAAGAGAAAACAAAACCCAAATTGCACATGACTAAATACTTAATTTAAAACTGAGAAAGAAGCACTGTGTCCATCAGTCAGTAACTGAGAGATGCTAAGAGAGAGAAATGCTTTCAGATACAGACCTGCTCTACTCAGCCTGTCAGTGGGATAAAAATAATAAATCTAGGCTGGTTTAATCCAGCAGCAAAAGATAATTCTATTTATAAAACAGAGCTGTCTTGGATATTGCATTGAGGACTGGAGTCAACACTGCTTTCTTCCTATTCACATGTGACCTGACTTGGGAGGACTTGGCACACTGAATAATACCTATCTCAGATAGTTTTAGGTACTGAACCAAGCCCTATTCCCGTCTGCTCCTCACACAGTCAGTGGAGATCTGAATGACCTATAGCAGTGTCAATCACAATTTAGCCACTTAAGGTAAATATCTAAATTTAAGTGAAATTCATGCAGGCCTGATTAACTGCATAAAAATGGTCTCTTAAGGCCAATCTTGAGGCATACAAGTGTAGGAGAAAAGCTATTTACTCCCACAGGCAAACTTTTGTCCAAGATATTCAGATGTGTTACAAACCATAAGTGTGATTAATATGAAGCTGACTGAGGTGAGAAAAGTGGTGGCACCTTAGCCAAAACCTGAAAAATTACTGTGTTAATATGTGAATTATAGCTATATCCTTATAGTATTTTGTCATATATTATATAATTGAAAACCCAGAATTTCTCATCTGACTTCAGTAAACAGTCCCCAAAGTACTTGTCTTTCTAGATTTTCAACACAAATAGGGCAATGTTTAGTTAGTCAGCATAATTTTTTTCCCTGTTATGCAATATAAGGCAATATCAACATGGCGATAAACACAGACCTTTTTTGGCTAGTTCTTTTGCTCTCCATTCCCAAATAATCTGTCAGGTAGTCTGTCTCTAAAGCTTTATGATTTTCTGAAATGGATGGTATTGCAGAGCTGTGGTAGTCATACCATGGCTAAGTGTGTATGTTATACTTTCTATTATAAGCTCAGTTGGGCCTTTATATCTAATTTTAACTTCAGACTGTTCTATTAGAAATTTCTCTTGTGTGGTACTCGAAAAGAAGATGACTTCTTTTTTCCCCTAGAAAGTTTGAGGGTAATTGGACAAGGCATTTATGAAAATGCTGGAAAAGCAGTAGTAATTTGCATTTTACATTATATTAATGTATTTCAGAACAGCATATCTCCAAAACAGAATGTCGTAGAAAAAGTAAATGTGATTTATTCTTCTGTTGTCACTGAGGACTGAGGAGTTTATGATTTTTACAGGACTAGACAGATCTACCAGTGATAGGGAGGAAGTAAAGCTTAAAAGGTTCCCAGAAGTTGGGCTGCTGTGAGGGCCTTTGTTTACCAGGTACTCAACAAAAGTAGGCTGTCTCAGGATCTGCCTACCTGAGAATATTTTAAAAGACAGATTTGGGAATAAACAGAGATATAAGATTAAGTTTTCTCTTACAAAAAGAAAAAAAGAAGCAAAATCCCTTAAAATTCATTGACACAAATTTTCAGATATGTCCTCTATTACTTTAGAAGAAGATTTTATTAGAACATTCTGCAAGAAGTAAGAAATTTGAAAGTTGGGAAACTGTAGCATTTTAAAATAAAATTAATAAAATCTGAAAACTAGAAACTCTAACATTCTTATGCAAAGTACCAACTACTCCATTTTTCCTTTCTCTTACTCTTGCTTGGGTAGCTTTCAGGTATAGCTGAAATGCCATGTATTGACCTTTAATTTTAGGTCATGATCACCTACTAAGAACTAAACCACAATGTTGTATTACTGCAAAAACATAATGTTAAAATATAGATACTATAAATTACTGGAAAAAATATTGCAACTTTAAGCAAAAAGAAATTATAACTTTGTGTTGTTCTATTCTTCTTTCCCTAGCTTTTGAAATATTCTCTCTAATGTTCTTAGAACATACATATAAAAAACACATTATCATCACAGGAAATTGATATAATTTCTAATGTAAATCTCAAGCCTAAATTTTTCATATTTTACTTAGAGGAAGTTGAGAAACATAGATTTAGAGCAAGTGTCATATTTACAAGCCGGTAAACTGGAAAACAAAATATAGCCATTAGAAGCTGAAGACTAAAATTCACCTCTAGCTTGCATTCAAAAAAAAGATTATAGTATTATACACACAATTCTTCACATTAATATTTTATATACCTTACTGAAGGTTTTAGTGTACTGTATTTCATACAATTTTCAGTATTATTGGAATATATAATTATATAGAACATATAATTATGTCTTAGAGTAGAGATTGATTATTAGCCCAGGTGTATGCAAGGTATGGAAGGAAAATTTTTTCACTTAATTTTAGTCACCTAAAATTTAGTCACCATTTCCAAAGTAGTAGTCCCAAACTCTAACTATCCCTTGGAAACAGAAAACACCTCCAGAAAGCAATTTATCCCCTTTGAAGACGCCAAGATAAATTCAGTTTCCTCAAAACACGGATTTTCTGTTTTAAGTGTTGTAGGACATGAGACATGAAGATTGGGTTGGCAGACACAACTGAAGAGACCCCTTTGGAGCTGTTGCTGAAAGCATACCACAGGGCATACCAAAATACTTAAAATATCACTAGACTCAATGATTTGGGAATTGAATTCCACACAGCTGTCAAGTTTAAACTAAATACACAACTTTCTTAGTGATTTAAATTAGGTAAGAGTATTGCCAGAGGCAGGAACCAAAACACGCAAAGTCTAATAGGTGGGTTGGTTAGTCATGTGACTTTTTTAGTAATTATGCTATCTGGAGAACAGTTAGTACAGGTCTGCCCATCAACGTTGCAGAAAATGCATACCGTCAAGAGATTCAAGAAAGGTATAATGAGTGACTTTTAAGCCAAGGACAGCAAGCATACAGAGTTCTGTATGTCCTTAACTTGTAAAAATAATAACTGTTTAGTAAAATCATTAACCATGTTCAAAAAACACAACTTTCAGTCTCATAATCTTTAAATGCATGCTTAAACTTAGCAATTTGGAAGCCTTTTCTGAATGAAAGCTTAAAAGATGAAGGTTACACATAAGAGAGAGAAAACAAGATAGCTCAAAAAGACTGAAGATAAGAAAGCTAAAAATATTTCCTTCTTTCTAGAGTAATGCATTTTCTTGGAAATACATAATGATCTAACTACAGCGATGCTCCTCTTACACTGAAAATTTATTCTTAAATGATTTAGCAATTGCAGTGTATGATGAATAAATTATATATGAAGATTAAGTAAGAAAGCATTAGAGTGTCAATTTCTTGCTTTTTTTTTTTTTTTCTTTAGCAGGATTAATCCCGTAGTTGTATTCTAACCCAAACTGGTATATTTTATGTATCATAAGGAAGGAATTTTAAAATTAAGGTGTTATTTTTCCTGCTAAGATACAAATCTTGAGGTCTAGAGATGGTCCTATAATTACAGATTTTTTGTAATTTAGGGGTGCTTTGGGAAAATTTTGCTAGCCTACTCCTCCTCTTCATGTGCAAATGATGACATATCAACATTTAAACACAGTTATAGCCATCTACACTTAATAGACTACTGGAGGAATCAGTATTAACCAGTTGATTCAGTCTACAAGTTTCTTGTAGCATGAAAGAATTTTGTGCAGAGATTTAAAGTGCTATTTAAAATTATTTTTCTAATTCAATAAGTTGTCTGACTCTTGTAGCTTAGCCATTTTAACACTGAGAGAGTGATATTCCTTGTTAATCAGCTGTCAATCACATTTTCAGTTAAGGGCTTGCCCTACATACAAGTGTGAAAATCACTTCAAAAAAAGGTTTCTGTGTTCTTTAACGGTTTCCTAAATCAATATGACATATATTACTCATATTTCTTCAAACAATTACTGCATTATTACTGTCTCCTATCAAAGGAGTAGCAAAAAGAACCTACCTCAAATCAATTTAGAATGACAGACCTACTTAATAGCTGACATCTGTAGTACACAGATTTTATTTTTTAAGCTGGCAAAGAAAAATAGTCCTACCTTTCCTTTAAAATTCCCTCCTGCAAAAACATTCAAATGGCACTGAATGTTAAAAAGAGAAATTGTGATTCTTTGAAATATCAGATATTTAATAATATTAAAAATGTTATTGTATCCTTCTCTTTATGCTATTTGGCATGAAAAGCTTAATAAGTTCCATTTCAGTTTACTGGGGTTTTGGTGTCTGTACATTACGTGAAACTGAAGAAATGCAGAGCAGACAACTCTTCATTCAGAGAACTGATAAGCTCAATAAGACATAGGTCCTGACTCAAATGGGCTATTGTTTTTCACTTTTCTTACACATTTGGGAAGCATAAAGTAATGTTTTCTGTGAAGGAAACTTCTTTCCCTATCCAAAAGGAGTACTTTCCTCATACACTGTCTAAATAACAGGCCACCTCAAGACAAATACTAGCTGAAGAACTGGTGTATTAGAAATGCTAGGTGTAGGTTATATATTTGGGTAAAAGGCCACGGTGAAGATTTTGTCTCTCAGATATCCTCTGACTGCAGGAATCCTGGGCACAGATACAGATTCTGCCTTCTAGCTGAAGTACTGTATGTTAGAGAGTTTTGAGTTTTGATCCTTTACCATAAATCTTCAGTTTGCCACACGATGGTAGAAAGTGTTATGTGGTCTGTGATATACAAGGTCACATAAAATAGATGTAAACCCTGTACAGGACATGTACCTACAGTTCATTGTGTTTGAACTAGATTATTTCCAGGCCCTTTCCATCCTATGACCCTACTATTTGACCTCCAGAGGATAGCAGGATATATACAGGTTACACATTTCATCTCTTACACCTAGAAAATACCTTTGCCCAAGTTTTCAGTCCTATCACTGCAACTGCACCATGCTTCTGAAGAAAACTGTAAATTCAAAGGTTTGAAGCTTTGATGAAGTGCTTGAACTGGAGCTGAATCTGAGGAAAGAATCTGACAGTGATACTGAGCAATGTGAAATTCCACATCTGAAGAAGGATGAGAAGGTAGCTGTGGATCAGTGCTGATTAAAAAGCATTTCTACAATCAGAAACTGAACTGTGGTGCTCTACATTTCATTGCTGAAGTCTGAACCTACACTTGGTTAAATAAAAAATAACAGTCCCATTTATTTCAGTGATTGTCAGACTAAGCTTCTGACAGGAAGCTTGTCATACTCTTCAAATAGAGGGCAAACCTTCACAGCAACACACTTCCACTTACAGTTTTCAGAATACATAATGCCTTACAGAAATTACAAATGAAAGTTGCTTCTAGTTTGCCTTCTCTTGATACAGCTGAGTCTCATAAATTTTAATTGAGCCATATAGAGCAGAGTGGGTGAAAAGGAAGTGGCATAGGAAGAAAACAAAGGTGACCTGATACATGATATCTTTCTCTCTGTCAAGGCACTTCTCATAAAATACTGACTGGTACCTTAAGGAAATGAGTATGAATGATAGTCATGGGGAGCAGAGGGAAAAAAGGTGTTAAACTTGTCTTTCTTTCTTTAAAGGTTATTTCTAATTTTTCATTTAATCTCCTTAATGAGATGCCTGTTGTTGCCCCAGACATACTTGCCTATTTCAACAGGTGACAGTTTGAACTGCAAACTTCAACTATTAGAAGGGAATAGCTAGTTAAAGACTCTTTTTATAAGAATTTATAAAATTAATATAAAGATTCTTTCTAAAAGAATCATAAAGTAAAAAATATACAAATGTTCAGAAAATTCAAAATGTTCAGAAGTGAATGACCCATTCCTGACCTTTAAATGTTTAATTTTATACAGCTGATCGTCAAAATAAAATTGTTTATGCTCCAGCATAAAACATTACATGGATATTAAATATATGAGGATATTAAGAAATCAGCCTATTTACAGTTTATGGGCTGCGTTTCATATACAGTGTCAGGTTACAAGCATCACTTTGAACCTGGGCCTTACATGTCTTCTGACTTTTAGCTCAGCATTGAGCTAAATCCCACAGATGGTGTTATGAGAAATGCTTGCTTTTATCACACAGCAGACAACAAGAGTCATTAAAATTTGATGACTTAAATGGGATAATGTTCAACAAAGAGATACATGAAATCCAGAATAATTTTCTTTCAAGTTTCTACATGTGAAAGATAAAATTTCTTGGTAACTGATTACCCTGAAAAGACTTCAGTTACTGAAAAAGTTGGTTGACAATTATAACAGAAAGGTTTGCACAAACTTTTCTCTCCAGAATAGGTGCACTCTGCAATAACCCTTATAGTCCCTGTCCACAGTTATCCACAGAGAGGACCTAATGAAAAGCACAGAAGCTGTCTCTAACTATTAGCTTATCTTTCATCCACAACAGGATGAAAAATCCAGTGATACAAGGGCATGCACCCATCATCAACGTGAGCATCTCTCCTGGATTATTCAGTTCACATATAGCAGGATGGCTATATCCAAAATACATTGAAATCAGCGATGGACCGCTACCAAAACTCATTTGGACAAGGTGTAAAGATGGTTGTTGATTTGTTCCTTTTCTTTTTTCTTTCCCCACAGAGCAAAGTGTTGTGGGGAAAAGCGAAGGCTCTGCTGCAGCTCAACAAAGAAATTCTTTTTCAGCATGAAGGTGAGGCCATGTATTGCATGCCCAGAAATGTATAGTTAAGGCATATATGAGGTTGGGATAATAATGAAGGGAGGAAACAAACCTGCTTCACTCTTGTTTACCACAGCTTTAAAAAAAGAAAAATTCTGTCTATGTTCGCAGGTTAGCAGCTTGAAGCATTGTGAGCTTCAGCATGAGTTACTATTCATGCAATCTGCAGTGGCAGGGAAACTGTTCACCAGGGGGAGCTTGGAACTGAAACTGATTAACACCAGAGATGTACTCACAGTGGGCAGGGAGGAAACTTTCAAGCTAAGAGAAATTTAGGAGTATGTATTCCCCTGTGTATGTGGAGAATATGTACTTGGAATAGGTAATAGCTTATTATCCTTTCAATGTGAATCCATTTCATCTTGGTTCAGTCTTACTTAAATACTAAGTGATTTCTTCTCCTTGATAACATGAGGCAAAGTTCCAGAGAAGGTGTCAAACTTTAGAAGGGAATAAGAATGCAAGAAAATAGTGATTATTATCACTTACAATTTTTTATAACAATGTGAAACATCTTTCTGGATCTTTTTTTAACCTTATAATGTTTCATGATGTTGTAACTATATTTTTTTTCTTTGTCTTGCCAGCATATATTCAAACTTTCCTTCCATCCATTCTTTAAGAATTTAGGTAGAAAACTATGTTCACAATTTAGAAAAATGTCTAGGTTCTTTTGTTTGTTTGTTTGTTTTTTGTATGTTTGGGGTTTTTTTGTTTGGTTATTTTTAATGCAATATGGTCTCTGAATATTAGTGCTAAATAGAGACGGTCTCCTCTTCCTGGTCATGCCCTAAGCAACATAAAATTAAAAAAAAAATAAATATACATGACTGTTTAAATGCTTATCACTAAAATTAAATAATTCTAGTTGGCATCACATGATCTGATCAAAGTAAAGGTGATTTGGGGAGTGTAGAAGAACAAATGATTAACAGTAAACAATTTAATAACAATTAGCCTCTTTACCATGTATCAAATGCTCACAAGTAGCTTAATACTTTCTCAACTAGATTCATTCCCTCTGACTATTCACTATATAGTTTCTCTCAATTACATGGATTTTAAATTCTTCATTTGAATTGTTTATTCAAAAGCAATATTATTTTTCTTGAAAAAAAATTAATTGAATGTATTGATAAATGTAAATGAAATAATGTATCTAGTTGAAACACCTTAGATTAAAAATTCATAATATACTCTCTTATATATTTGCTGTCTGAGCAGTAAACAGATCCTTAGTAGAAAGTTTTCACTAGAATGTCTGCAAGTATTGTAAGTACAAGTAGAAGATATTTAATAGCTATATTCTGTTTGGTAAGGTTTTCTAGAATGGGAAACTGAATCAACAAAAAATTTTAACCTAATTCTCCCCACACATCAAAAAAGCCCTCCTTCATGCCAGTATTAAAAGAAATAGGTCTGGTATTAATTTCTTTCTTCAGCCTGTTTCCTCTGGACAGTTTTTAATGTGTTGGCATAAATTCTGATGTCTCTTTATTTCCCTTCTTTTTCTCTATTGCACTCAGATATACACTGAGAAACCTTTCTTGTGAGAATCTATCTATAGCAGCATAGCGGTCAGCCTCAACCCTCGGCCAGGAGTCCTTGCAACAGTAGTTTAAGAGGCATGATGTGGCCTGCATTTTTACTAGCAAAAGTGACAGGCCTTTGGCAGAGCTCTCCTAAGCTCTCCCTCCTCTCACTTCAAAGTGCTTTACTACATTTTGCGTATTCTTTCTCCAAAACCTAGTTTCAGCAGGAATGATCAAAACAGCTATTAAAGCCCGTCCCTACAATATTTTATGATTGTGATGAGGCTGTCTATAGAAGGCTACTGAGATGCTACAGTGTTTACCAGAATATGCTACTTTTCAGTTCTATTATTCTTTTGCATAAACAAGGTTGAACTGTTACAACTTTGCTTGACCATAAAGGAGAAATGGCTCAGCACAGCCCTCCTGTTTTGTTAACACTGATGCCTTAGGAATAATTTTTCTTTAACAGCAGCTGCAAAGAGGACCCAAAATTTATTTTCCTCAAATTCCAAATTCTGTGCCAGATCCACTGTAAATCTAAGTATGAATATGTGCAACTGGTGGGCATAAGGTTAGTAAAAGAGCAAGGGTCTGAGGCTTTCATTGGAAGCCATTGTACAGGCAGAAGGCAGCTACTGCTGCTGCTGCCACGTGATGTGCTGACAAAGGCTCTAACTGTTGCTCTGTTTCCTTTTTTTAGCTAAACTCACAGTTCTGAACTGCTGATACTTGGTTCCCCTTTCCTTTTATGTCTTTTATTTAATCCTTATCACTTCAATATCTTGAGAGACTTGCAGGCAGGTTATCACTTCAGTAGAATTCCTAACTTTTTTTTTTTCCATACCTATACTTTCCAAAATTAGAAATTCCTCATTTTAGATCAGCAGAACTGGTGGTGATAATCATGGTTAGCCAAGAGTCCAGATCCTCAGACAAGTTTATAGGGATGGGGACCATCCAAGGTCAAATGCAAGGGAAATCATCAGCAAACCCAGCATAGGATCGGGTCCACATGTCAAGAAGTGTCACAAATATTTCTGGGCAGGTGTACAGTGATGAGACAGATCTGAAGTCAAACCAGAAAGTCAAGCCTGTAATACCCTGTATTTATCCTAGTTTCACTAAAGATTTTTTTAATGAACTTTATTCAAATTGTAATCATCAGCATCTATCCTAATCAAATGGGAAATCCAAACAGTTTGACAGAAAGCCTCTTTTCTTTCTTATCATAAATCTAGACATACCCTGTGGTAACTACAGTGAGAAAGAAAAGCGTGAGCTTTCTCAGAAGCACTTCTTTTTTCATAACATATTCTTATTAACAAGGCAAATACTGCACATCTGTTTTCCTGCTGGCAGCATGGTATTGCATTTGTTTTGGATTTGTGTTTTGTCTGATTCATAGCCATATTCTGCAGCCTTTTCCTTAAGTATCTTCAGTATTATCCTGCTGAATACCTATTCTGAAGCAAGGTCTCCCCTTTTGCTATCTCTGTAGTGATATTTGCTTTTCATGCTGTCCCCAAAGTCATTCTCTACTGCAGTTACTGTACTTTATAAACAACAGATGTTCCTTGCCCCTTGTCCATCTTAAATGATAGCTGTCAAGATGTGACATCAGAATAGGCCACCTTGGCAACAAACAAACATAAAATACCCCATTCCAAAGTCTGGACTATAGGTGCTTTTCAGTGCTAACTGCTCTGGCTAGAGATGTGAACATAATCCCAATTCTTCTGCTTTTTCTCTGTGTTTAGAAAAACAACCTTCCCAGAACACTTAAAATTCTGGCAAAAGAATTAATTTAATAAATTATGCTCCAATTAAATGCAATAATTTGTGTTGCCAGTGGGTAAGATTCACACCCATACCAATGCAAAAGAACAGTAGAAGGCAAAATCTACCCATTTAGTTTTAAGCTAATTTTCCTTTCATTCATCCTAGAATTGTTTTGACTGTGAACTGAAAAAAAAGAAAAAAAAATCCTCCAGCATGATAATAGCTATTTTTCATACTTTACCAAAGAAATTCAAGAGACTTTACACGGTAATTACAGGTCAAGCTTTAAAAATGAATGTGAAGATAAATCAAATTCTCTTACACCTACTCTCACTGGCTTGTCCTTAAGTTCTGTTGGATGGAAACCAGTACTGTTTTAATTATTAATTTTTCCCAGGCTTTATTTTTTATTCTTTCTTTTCTCAGTGGAAATTTTAAAATATAAGTGTAAGATTTTTCTTCTAAATCTTATGTTCCAGTTATGTGCTTTTCAGTACATAGTTTACAGACACTTGCAAATTCAGGAGAGCTAGCTAAGGGAAGAAATCTGTGTTGTCAGAGTTTAAATCTGGATATTGCATTTTCATTGTGAAAAGGTTCAAGGGGCTGAAAATCATTAAAAAATTATTATCACTTAAATCCTTCATTTACATCTATTCCATCTGAATCACAAATTAGTTCAAAGAGTCCCATGACCTGTGTTAAGTTTGGTAAGATGATTAAGAGGTATGACCCTCTGGAATTGCTTATATGTGATGTGTTAGAAAGTTATGCCAGTTTAAGCCTTGTACCAAAAAAATGACCATAATTTGTAAAGATTTGTGAATTTCCTTTAAAGCAGGCAGGAGAAAGCTGATTGGCATGAGTTTGCACACCAAGGACCTTGAAGACAATACAGTTAGGATCCTTACTTACTACAACTTAGATGTTCTTGCCTCGTGACATAATGATTGCACCAATTTACAGTTTCTTTAGACATACGCAGAATGAAAGCAAGTAAAAAGTATTCCAATAAGTTTAGTGGAAAGGGCTCTAATTTACAGGAAATTACGAATAATTTTTGTACTTCCCCCATACAAATGAACACTATCAAATGTCCATTAATTCACCTATTTCATCCCTTACAGTACAATAAATCTACTCTGCCCTTATGTGAGTCTATCTTAAAAGAGAAGATAATGAGAAGCTGTCCTAGAAAGCACCTACTTGGGCAATGATTTGAGAAAAATTTCTGACCACACACATAAGAGGGGAAATCTGTAGAAGAAAAATTAGACATACAAGCCAAAAGATATTTCCCATTATGAAATAAAATATACATGCCTATAGAACTCTTTCTAATAAGTCTAATTTTGCTATACCATTCATAATGGAGATTGCATATGAAATTCAACCATTTCCACCCATCCCTAGCTTTCTGAAAACCTGGTGTCAACAATGACTTCATTTACAGAATATTATTAAGATCTTTCTGCTTTATTTTAGAACATGCTATCAAATATAGCAAGAAACAGTCACTGATTAACTCTCCTCTGAAATGTGAACACTTGGAAGAGACAGCATTGTAAGCTACTCCAGCATTGCTGAATGTAGAGCAAGGTCCCAACACAGTTTTCCTGCTTGTATGTGCAATGTTCATACCAGTTCTTCCAGTTCACATATCTTAATGGGAGCTTACTTACTTACTTATCTGATGAATACCCTCATAACTGAATTTGTATTTCTCCAGTCACATAGTCCTGGAATATTATTTCTTATTTTCAATTTTTTTCAGTCTGTGGCCACATATTTGGGCAAACTAAAACACAGGTTTCTTTGTTTCTTTCAAGTTTAGATGCATCTATATGACTTCCTAGCCACACATTATTCTTACCACTATTTAATAGTTCCCAGTCTTCATCAGTCATGTTTTAATCCATATTGTAATAGTAACGTGAAATAGATAGGTGCAAAAATCTAAGACCACAGAGGCCAGTTTTTTTTTACATATGTCAATAGTGAAAGGACAAGGAAAAGGTTTTAAACTAAGAGAGGAGAGATTTAGATTAGATGTTAAGAAGAAATTCTTTACTCAAGAAGGTAGTGAGGTATTTGAACAGATTGCTTAGAGAAGCTGTGGGTACATCATCCCTGGAAATGTTCAAGGCCAGGTTGGATGGGGATCAGACCAACCAGGTCTGGTGGAAAACATTCCAGCCATGGCAGAGGGATTGGAAATAGATGATTTTAAGACCTCTTGCAACCCAAACTATTCTGTGATTCTGACTCATATCTACACATTAGGAGGCCAGGGGTAGATCTCTGCTCTCTGAGCCAAGTTTAATTCCAAGAGTGTTTAAATCTAGCCTCTTGTACAGCACATTGGCTATATTCACAGTCTGTCATGCCCTTCAGACCCCAAGGCATCAGCACCTTTACTATTTGGAGAAAAAATTCAGGTCATGTACCTAAAGAAATGTGAGAACTGTTTTGGACACTTGTTTTAGAGGGGCAGTGGCTTAGCAAACAGCCACAGCCAATTTGATGGTCTCCTCTGACTTTCCAAACATATTGGTAATCATTGAACACTGAACTTTATTAATACATTGTAAAAATAAGAAAGAAGAATCTACATTTGTTATGGTACATCATCTATGAAAATTGCTTCCATTTGCTGTGTAAGTAGTCTGGCATCTTCCTTGCAAAGAACATCTATGAAAATGATTATTATTTCTATTTTTAATTGCAGCACACAGCAGCTGTATCACAGAATGTTTCAGATTGGAAGCCACCACAGTGGATCATCTGGTCAAACCTCTCTGCTCAAGCAGGGTTATCCTAGGGCACATTGCACAGGACTGTGCCCACATGATTCCTAAATAGTGAGGGAGACTCCACCACTCCTCTGAACAACCTGTTCCAGTGTGGTCACCCACACAGTGAAAAAATTCTTCCTTGTATTTGTGTGGAACTTCTTTTGCATCAGTTTCTGCCCATTGCCTCTTGTCCTATTTCTTGGCAGTACTGAGCAGAGGCTGGCTTCATCCTCTAGACACTCTCAGGTACTGATAGATGTTGATGTGGTCCCCTCTCAGTCATCTCTTCCTGAGGCTGAACAGGCCCAGCTCTCTCAGCCTTTCCTCATAAGAGACATGCTCCTGTTCCCCAATCATCTTTGTTGTCCTAAATCAATATGTTATTTCTAATTCCAGCCTACAGCTACTGCTGATTAGCAGGAAGATTTAAAAAACAGTGACAGTGTCTGTCTATGCTAAAAATTTACCGGAAGCTTTTCAAACTGTCAGGGTTTTTGCAGCAAATGAAGTGTACTGCTTAGAGAAAAGTAAATGAAGCTGAACATGTACTTGATATTGATTCAGTCTACACAACAGATGGCAACATGGATGCAAATAAAGTGCTTGTCCTTTTATTATTATTAGTTAATATTTACATCACTGGAATGCCCAGAGGCCTCAGTTAGGAACAGAGACCCGTTATGCTAGATACTACACAAATACACACCGAAACATTTTGTTCCAGTATCATCTTTCTTCTGCTGCACACTAAACTCATTGATGACTCATTTGTATTGCCCAGAGAGTCATTCAAGCATACAGTGGGTTGATTTCCTCCAGCTGCTCTGAAAAGTTTATAACCTAAGCAGCAAGGGAAGGAAGAAAGGAAGGAAAGAAAGAAATCTTCATAAATGCAGGATTTAATTTTGAAGGTTTAGTCTTATGTATCTTATAACAGGGATGTGTTGCAATACTGCTTCTTGATCTGTTTTCTCAGTTAACTTCTTAGTTTCCATGTTTCCTTAGTTTGTCTACCATACAGAAACTCTTTTCATAATCCTGTCTCCTGCCCTTTGATTCATTCTTGTTGCTTATTCTCTACTGATTCCATGGCAGGTGCTTTTACCTGGTCCTCCAAGCCTGGAAAAACACTAGGAACAATACAGGAGTTAAAAGTGTGTGGTATTCACTGGCCAACAAAAACATCTCTAAGTATGAACTAAACTAGTTAATTCGATTTTCAAATTCAAGATGTTCCACTGTTTTCATTCAGAGTGTGATGTATTTTAATGATGCTAGTTAATATATTGCAGCATTGTATACTGTTCTACAACACAGATTATTATTATATATAGTCAGTTTTCCACAGAAAAGCTCCGTTGGCTCCAGGTTTTTGCCTGAGGACAGTTTCTACCAAGTAACAGGTGTGAGGCCTCCCCCTGCCCCATCAATCCTTGCTCACAGCAGGTGCATAGCTCTGTCTCTCACAATTAAGTCCTAGTGGAGTTTGAAACTAGATTTCAATCAACTGCTTTCTGATCCTGTGGATGGGTTTCAGATACATTGGCATACAAAGTTTCTCTCTCCTCTTTTCCTGCTTTCTCACCTTTTAGAAGGAAAAATTGAAAGATTTTTTTAGAAGTATACTAAGAGCTTTGATGTTTAGGATTGACACAAAACCCCACTATTTAGCTTCCGTCAGATGCAGTAGAAATTCAGCTATCTAAAAAGAAGAATAGTTTTTAGGATTCTAAAATTAAAGAACTAGAAAAATCAGGCTTTCCATGGAAACTTTGTTGCAGAACGAACTACAAAGTATTATAATATTAGCCTGACAAAAACAAAAAACAAAAAACAAAAAAAAACCCAAAAAAACTTAAATTTAAAATAACATATTAGATTGCAAAATAAAAACATTTTAAAATTCAATTAGTATTAAAGATATATTATAAATATTATCATTTTAGTATCTTATAAGAAAAATACAAGTGGTAAAAAAGAAGCCTTAAGAGAAGTACTTCTTAGACTTATATTGTATTAAGGATATCTACTTGTCAAAGAAATTAAGTGTTCCTGATGACATTTAAAGGAAGAAAATCCATTATATTTGCAGTCAATCATCACTAGGATTCAGAGTTAATATCATGCAGCCACCTTTTATACCTCTCCAGAAAAGTCACAGATGATGATTTGTGCATACAGTATCCCATAGCATTCATCTGATGAAATGTTAATTATTTTATTGCTGGTAGTATTTTTCTTTAGTAACTCTTGGAGTTAAAAAAAAAAATTATCTCTACAGTTTGCTGACTGGTACAGCTTAGTCTAAACTTCCATTCACTAAAGCCAGTTAATAGATATATTCACACTCAGATTCTTGGAAAATATCTGGTAACAGTCATTACTGATTACTGAGTTGATCTTTAGACTTGTATTTTTGTAGAGAAGAAAAAAACTCCATGTTAGTAATACCAAAACCAGGGATAACTGATTATGTACAATCTTCATGCAGCTACTCCTATGCAAGACTGGTAATACTGTCCCAATTATTACTGTGACGCACTATTACAGGAAACAAGAAGTGCTGTAACATTCCCCCAAAGAAAACAAGGATGTGCTGTTCCACAAAAATACTTCTACCATTGCTACCTTTTGTCAGGGGTTGTTCATAAAAAAATCCTTTAGGGGTATTTAGTTAGGTGTATTTCCTGTAAATCAAATAGAAATGCTAGGTCAAGCTCTATCTGGAAAATTGGGGGAAATTATCTTGACTGACTAGGTCTGAGAGCAATAAATCCTGTTGCTTTGGTAATAATTCTCACTTTAGAAAGAACAGGAAATACTGAATATAAAAATTGACCTGAAAGTTAAAATAATGGGAGCAGGAGATTGATCCATAATGGCAAATAATAGACCAATGTTATTTGTGACCACTTCCACCTCAGGATGTTTTTGACAACAGATATTGTCTCATTATCATGAAAATCTTTTCCTATTCAGCCATTATTCACCACCCATCCTTCCTTGTATCTCCCATAGCTTATTGGCCAATATTGATAGCCTGCACTTTGCACAAGATGACCTCTTGTCCTTCCAGAGGATCAAGCAAAAATATTATTTATTATTTGGCAAGGTTCCCTCTATAGAGTTTTCTGGCTTCAAATGAAGCATTCCAAACTTATCTGAACATTGTCTTATAATACTGACATCTCATTCAATCTAAAGACATTATTATAACATCAAGTGGGAGACCATAACAGATGCACATGAGCCATATACGCTCCTAGGGAATGAGATTGAAAATGTGGTATTCATTCTGGAATAAAACTCTGGATCAAATCCCATCAAGTAGCTCTAGTCACATTTAGTTACATAACTAGATTTTACTGCCCAGCTCTTTGGTTTATCTTCAAATTTGATGCAAACTACAACTCTGGAATTTATCTCCAAGCCTGGATTTTTTGTAATTAAATGGGAATGTGGTGGCCTGACATCACCAAAATGCCTCAGAACATGTGCTGTGAATTGCACATGTTCTCTACAAGTCCCTAAAGCATTCTGGTATCACAATGAGTATCAGAGTGATTGCAACTCTACAGCCAGGAGCCTATTGTCTATTTCAGAGCACTGAGCTGAACCCAGTTCAGCTGGCTTTTTTGGAAGTGGCACATGTCTAATCACAAGTTTTTGCTCCCTACCTCATGCTAACTATGGCAATGCCATAACCCCTCACAGACAGCCTCGATGACCTTCCTTTTACAGGCAATCCAGTTGTACAAGGTAAAACCCAGGAATGGCTAGACTATTCTGTAAGGTCACACATTCAGATTACAGCAGTAAATCATAGGCTTCAAATGCCAATAAGGCTGGAAATAATGAATGCCACTGACAGAAGCTCACAATATTAAAAGAAGTTATTTTTAATGTTTCTTAAAAGCAGTGTAAATATGGATTCAGAAAGTCACATGAGCTTATTCTTGTGGTGCAGCCTCTGCAGAAAGGAGGTCAGACTGTTCTTGTTTATGTCAAGGACTCAAAGCAGTATTCCTGGTTGACACTGGGGACAAGGAAGGAAGAATTTCACCTTTAAAAGCTCATGTTAAAGACAGGACAAAGAGGTTCTTTTCAAAGATGCTTGGTTTCAATTTGTATGTATTGGACTTGATCTCTATCACTGCTCTGTTTTTATATTGACACAATTCGACTGGATACTGATGAGTCACCTTTAATTTAGCCTAATGTATTTGAAAGGAAAAGGCTTCAGATTGTATGAAAAATCAAGCATAAGGCAGACTTTTGTGGCTAATATGGGTTAGAGGAATTTTCTTAGCTATTTTGGCACTTGTTTTTGCAAAAAAAAACCACAAAAGTTGTAATGTCTTGTTTCTGACAGGCTAGGGATTGTTTTCTTTTATAGTACTTTATGAGCCACATAATTTGCTATGTGTCACATTTATCAAATAATGCTTATTAATAAAGTTAATCTTGAGTTTTTGACTAATTCATCTGAAAAATCCTTAGCACCCACGCATGATATAACCTTTTTGTAAATGTGAGTCATTTACTTAAACTAAGGAAATGTTTATGGCAGTGTAAAACATTAATTAGTTATCAGTCTAAGAAAATACCAGGAACTAATGTTCAAATTCCTTGTATTTTAACAGATGTCAAAGAGATTAAGTCAAACAATTAACCTTCATATGACAAAAAATGTCATAGAGTAGAACAAGTCTTTAGTGTATCTGTTAAACACAAAGAGCATGCAAAAGCAAGCCAAACTCTAGTCAGCAAAAAGAGACAGTTATTTCTGTACAGAGATATATTTTACATTGGATATTCAGGCCGCTTCTAGCCTTCAGTCTATGTTTCACATTGCTTGGGCAGCATGTGCTAGTGCCACAGCAAATCCATTCCTCAGAATATAGTCTGAAATAAAACAAGTTTTAGATCATGGTCATAGTGGTCATGGTTATAGTTTAGTAATCCATATTAGAAACTAAGTGACTCCATTGCCTTCCTTTTAGGGACTGGCTTGTCCTTGGTTAAATAATGCCCTTGTAAAATTGCAAGGCAAAAATAAACTGTTTTCCTCTTAACTAAACACAGATAACCCAGTGATGTGAAATTACTGAAAAGATGTGATTTGGGGAAATTACAGTTCCTTGCTTAGTATGTGTTGTACATGCCCTACAGCCTTCCCTAACCAGTAGCTCCCAATTTCATTTAAATTGTAATGATTTCCTTTAAGGACAATTACGTTGCCTAAGAGCAATGCATGCATAATAATGCTGCTTTGGCATGGTTCAGTGTAGAACAGGAGTAATAACTGTTTATTAATATGATAATTAACTGTTAATGCTTAGCAACCTAATTATATCTGTTAAATAACTTACATTTTTAAGCCAAATTCTAATGGAAGGAATTCTATTAAAAATAATAAAGAGCAATGAATATTATAGTAAAGAGCGCAGTTCCAGTTAAAATGCTGGATTTTGACTTCATGTGCATGAAACAGATTTGGAATTTCTGCATGAACAAAAGAAGTTGAAAGGGTTTCCTTGTTCTAATAGAGGATGTCTCAATGTTAGAATTTGGGTCTTATTTGCAAAATGCAAAAATGAACTATGAATATCATAAAATTTAAAGAAATTAATAAGGCTATGTGTACTCCTTAGGGTTATTAGAAAGAGCTGAGAAAGGGAAAGACTTTTAGCAAGAGTTGCACAAGTTTCACTAGCAGTGACCTTAGAAAATTGTCTAATTAATTGTCCTTTGTTTGGTGTAGTAACAAGAACTACATTGATACTGAACAAACACATTGACAAATAAAATTCTGGCTAGGAGCAATAAGATTCCATATCTCAAAAAGGTGAACTAATTGGTGGTAGTCTGAAAGAGGAAAATCAAGGATGATCAAATACCTAAATGGTACATCTTATGACAAAAAATGCTTTTTTTCTTGTTTTTAGCCTAAAGAAGAAAAAGCTGAGGAGGAACAAGACAGTCTCCCAGTCAGAAGTCAAGTAAAATTGAGGAAGAACTGAATTGAGCAAAGCCAGTGAACTGAACACAGAACAGTCTTTAACTGAACAAAGAAATGTTGAAGTAAAGATTTAGAATGTATTTCTAAATACATTTTTTATATATATATATATATATATACACATTTATATATTTATACATATATATATAGCAAACCCAGCAAGAGTTTATTTCATATACTCTAAATTAATTTTGGAAAATTGTTCTCTGAAGTATTGCCACTGTACTTAAGAGATCTGTGACATTTGATTATCTCTTCCCTTATTCACTGGATCTGCAACCTGTGCAGGAAAAGTCACAGTTTCAGTTCTGTGGCTGCTAATTTTTATAGTGTTTTTCTCATAATCTTGACCAAACTATGCTTAAAAACATTGTAATTGCAATTTCCATTATCACCCTTATAGAGTTCAAAAAAACAGCTCAAGAAAAAATTAATCTCAACATACTTAGAATCACAGATAATAATGAATCTAGGTATCCTGAAGACAATGCCATATCAGGAGATTCTGTACTTTAGGCAAACCTTAACATTTATTTAAGATGGAAGTGGAAATTTTCCACCTTAATTTTTCCTGTAGCATCTTTTTTTGTCCCATAGTTCTGAGGGCTATTATGTCTCACAGGGTTTATCTAACACTAAGCCTTAGTCCAGATTTTTTTATAATAAACAGTTTTTTGAATTTCTACTAGTCCTTCACTTCTGGGATTTCTAACCCTTCAGCCCTTTTCTCTGCTTGTCACTATTAAGTTAAATAAGAGCATAATGTAGAATAATTTTACATGATCCTTTTGATCTCCTTTCTTTCATAGTTCTAAAACTGGCTTTATAACCTATATCCTATAATCTTCATTATCAGAATCTATAATTCCATTCTTCAGGATAAAGAATTCAAATTGATTATGTATTCAAAATAAGTTCTTCCTTATGTGGCATTCCAACATGACTCATTGAAAGTTTTAATTATCAACTAGCATTTGAATTTGATTTTGTTCCAAAGCTAAGACCAACAGGCATTTGCAGAATACAATGTCATACCAACCAATGTCACCTAGCTGGCAGACAGAAACTTATTGACCCAGTCTCTTTTTCCCTAGGAATTCATTGACATGACAAGGTCAACATACAAGGGGCATGTTGAAAAACATTAGGGGTGATAGGTAATACAGGGATTGATTCAAAATACCTTGCAGTGATGCAGAGGTTTTGTATAAACTCACTGGACACTAGATAGGACTTTAGAATATAGATATTATTAATGAGAAAAATTAAAATATAACTTAATAATGATAATTTGTATCACAAAGATAATGCTAGGAGAACTGATTGACACAAAGTGTACTCTCAGATGCCATATTACCCTCACTCTAGAAAATTTCATTTGTAAGAATTGAAGGAAGCAAAAAAGGAACACTGAAATTTGTGACCTTTCATCACAACTGGAATAAATCAACTCTAAAATAAAAGGGCATAACACTAGCACTCTGCATTCTCCACACTGAGGAACCTCATTTATCTCTTAGAAGAGAAATGGATTCTTGGCAAACTGAGCTGGCTGACAGTGTTCTGACTTGTTTGAGCCAGCTATTTCAGGGTGATTCATTAAGATCTATTAACACAAAATTTAAGATCCCTGACTTTTCACTTTTTATTTCAGAATTAGAAATTCTGCTGCAGTGAGGTCAATTAAACTCTTTATTATTATCAAGCTGATAAAGTAAAAAAGACTTTTATTTTCCTTTAATTCAATTATGGATGGTGCAGCAGACTATACTGATTTCTAGGACTGTACTGCAATCACAATTAATAGATTGAGTAGTCACTGGACACACACACACACACACACACATATATATATATATATATATATATATATATACACACATATATATATGTATGTGTGTGATATAAATATGGTTGACATGAATCCCAGTATTACTTGAACATTTGCACCCTTCAGGAAATTTGTGCTTGTACACCAGAGGTGTCAGTGCTGCAAAGATAGAAAGAAGGAGGTATATATATATATATATATATATATATTGTTTAGAGGAATGTAAAGCACTTACTAGTGCAATTGTGGCTAGTACCTACACAACATCTATGACCAGCAAGATCCTGGTCACTGGCAAGCTGAACATGAGCCAGCAGTGCCCTGGCAGCCAGGAGGGCCAACCCTGTCCTGGGGTGCATCAGGCACAGCATCACAGTCAGGCAAGGAAAGCGATTGTCCTGCTCTGTTCTGCACTGGGGCAGCCTCACCTCCAGTGCTGGGGGCAGTTCTGGGTGCCACAATGTAAGAAAGACATTAAACTGTTAGAGAGTGTCCAAAGGAGGGCTGTAAAGATGATGAAGGGTCATGAGGAAGCCATATGAGAAGTGGCTGAGGTCACTTGGTCTGTTCAGCCTGGAGGAGAGGACGCTGAGAGGAGACCCCAATGCATGTACAACTTCCTCATGAGGGGAAGAAGGGCAGATGCTGATCCCTTTAGGGTGACCAGTGGCAGGCCACACTGAATGGCCAGCTTGCTTTAACCGAGTGGCTCACAGATCCTGATCTAAGCACCTTCTCAGAAGTTCTGATATTACTAAATATTACTAAATACTAAAGCCTGTGAAAGATGATCTACAAAACCAGTTTGCAAACATAAAGGAGCTGCATAAAGCTAGTCAATAGGTATGTAGGAGTGTTCTCCATACATACTTCTGAATGCACAAGTCACTCCTCAGAGACAAGACTCTGTCAAGCTAGAATCACAGGTTAGATCCATTCCTGACAGTTTGGAGGCTTAGCTGATCAGGCTTGTATTTGTTACAGAGTAGATGTCAGCAATGGTCTCTGACTACATACACTAGCCTAGTGGTTACATGCACTTGCCCAGTAAGGGATCTGTTCTGGATTTGAAACTCACCTGGAAGAAATTCATGCACATTTTAGTCTGGTTGAGCGCAAAGTTTGGCTTTCACGTGTAGCTGTTGGAGTATACAAATGCAAGGCTTGTGGCAAGTGCGAACAGGAGAGAAAGATCACTTGGCATTCCGGTTCTGAGTATCCTCTGCTTGGGTGTGGAGGAAACCTGGTTCTGATCCTCACCAGCCTGCTTCTCATTTTCTAATCACCAAGCAGTGTAAAATGCATAAACAGCTCAAGGCATAAGGATTTGAAAGCTGATCTCTTTTTATCAGCAGACATTCATTCATCTGCAGAGTCCAGCTTTCTAAATTCCCTCCATTTGGTTCTAGGAATCCCACATATTTTTGTACTTTGGTGAGGGTGCAATAGCAGGAAACATCCGCGAAAAGGCAGACTTCTGGGGCACTTCCCTCACCACAAAACTGGAGAAGGAGAGAGGCATGGGTATAAATACTAAGCAGAGAAAAAGACTGACAATAAGTTTTTCCTTTCCTACCTGAGCTGCAAGTTTCTGAACTGGAGGCTGTTTGGCTGAGTAAAGAGGAAAGGGACACCTTTGCTCTGGCCCTGCATTTCAGTGGAAGTTCTCACAGCTACTACTCTCCAGAGAAGGATGTGTGCATTTCAGGAATGCTGCGAGCCTGGCTGTGAGGCCAGGCTTGCATGAGGTGCCTATGTCACCAGCCCAAGTCACAGGGTAGCAGAGGTGAGTGCTGCTCACCTCACTCCCTAGGGCCACTTCTCTTATGCATGTGTGCCCACTTAAGAATTTTTTTCAACTCAGATTTAAGGCATCAAACTAGACTAAAGAAGACATGAACTGTGTGCTTTGGGTCTACATATGCATATATGGTGGCCGTTTTTGTGATGCTCATTCATCCTAATTTGCACCACATCAATTAATCTCCAGGTATAAAAAAAAAATAAAAATTAATATATACAAACAGATAAAAAATTGCTCTCCTATCCTTCAGTTTCATTCTGCCTGGTGGCCTAATGTTCTTCCAAACAAAAATAAGAAAATATTTGATTGCATTTTCCACAGATTTCTGGTCATGTAATTTTTTGTAACTTGTCTGTAAAGCTCCAGTGGAGTGATATAAATAACAAAGAGGGAGTAAAAATAAAAATCACTCAGTGGTTTATATAATCCTCTCCACAATGTTTTGTTTCATGAAAAATATTTTCTTGTCTCTTGGCATCCTTTTTTCCTAAAAATTAGTAAAGTAGAGAAGTATTGTGCTGTCATATGTCACCCTCTTTAACAGGCTCTCAATCACTTTCATTTAGTGACACTGGACCTTGCAAGTGACCCTAGACCATATTCTCTCTTAGTGTCACATTATTGTTATTTATTGTATCACTAGAGCCTAGATGCAGAAATCTGTAGGCTTTGAAAAGCAAGGTTGCTCGGCACTCCTCAAAACAAAATAATATCATATTCATAAATTAATACTCAAACACAAAAAAATAGATACAAGTCCTCTTGTAAAAAGAATAAATAAAGTCACTGCTTTATTTATTTAATTTTCTCATAATGTTTTTTTCTGTCTTGACAGTTTTCTCAGCACACATATAACTACAGACATAATTAAAATTGTTGATGACTTAAAAATATAGAAATAAAGGCATTGTGAAGGAGAAGTCTATAAGCTGACTTGAAGAGACTGGGCAATTGGTTGTGGGAACAGTATATAAAAGTAAAAGGAAAGATATTTGAAAATAGAAGGTAAAATTACTTAAAGGAATACATGGCAATATCCTTGCAAGAGATAAAAAAGGAAAATATTTTATTCATAAGTATATTTCTATATCTATAGAAACAAAAAATAATACCTTGCCAATGTTCTCATCCATTGCAAGCTGGTGAAGGATTTTAGAACAATAAAAGCAATATATTCCTCAAATTTAGGAAGAAGAAATATAATAGCAACTCATACAGAATAAGGAGATGCCAGTAGCACTGGAAAAGGAAAAAGCTTTCATGAAGAAAACATTTCCAGTCTCCAAGATACAAAAAACACAAAAATCATTTTATAAATAGAAGTATTTATGACAGTGTGTGTCTATATTCAAAATCTTGAGATATTAACAAAATAATCTTAACGTCTCAATTAATTTTCTACCATCATTTTTTACCAAGCTTTTTTCTAAAAAATTATGTAATAGGTAACAGTGTGTAGAATAATTGTCTTTACACAGCTGAAGTTGACTTTATTATCAATCAATGTCACATTTGAGCCATAAATATTTGTACAATGTCACAGCTGTTAAATGATGTCACAGCAACACTTTAGCATTATGTAACACCAAAGAGCTGAGGGCCACTAAACAGATCTGAGATTTCACAGCACAGCTTTTTGGCCCCTTGGAGCTGTTTGAAACTATTTTCTGCTCATGATCCATGCATGAATAACAGATAAATAAGTTTTATATGTGAACTTGAATTCATCCCACTCACCAGTCTTAAATCAGTAGAGAAAAAAAAAAGTCTTAAAATCAGTGGAGAAAACCATAAACTTTTGACTCATCTTTCAACTCATTTTAAAGTGAGCATCTAAAATAGGTCAGAAGTATTGTACCTTGAAAGGTCTTATTTCTATCTCTTGATTAGAAAAGGAGCTTACAAAGGCTAAAAACATATAGATGTCTCCACTGTAGATTTCTAACATTTAATGAGATTAGTTCCATTAATGTATTTTAAATATTTACTTTTCTGTATAAAATCTTGGTTACATGTGTCCAGAAGTACAGGCAATGCACCAGTGCTCACTCTGCTTGTTTCATCAAATCTCTCAATATTCTGCCAGAGCAGCACAAAACTTTCAAATATACATGCACTTAATTATCTTTAACATTTTGTGTCTCAGTCAAAACACTATTGTCTTCAAAGTAATATTTTCTGAAGATAATTAATTATTCACATCCTCAGAAAATGTTATGATAAGAAGGAACAATTCATGTCACATAACTTCAGACATCTAAAAGTTACAGACATAAGACTGAGCCAGTCACCCTAAGTTCCCTTGATAGTAACTAAAAAGAAATTGACACCACCGAAGAGCAATACGTCTGACCTATCCTAGATACCAATCTTAGGATTAGAAGAATCATTCCCTTGAGGTATCCATTTCTCTTCATTGACTATAAAGAAAGAATAGGGAAGGTTAGAGAGATTTATTTTTTTTCTTTAAAAAATGCCAAAACTAGGGCAGATAAATCTTACACTAGGAGAAAAAAAGTTAGGCTACTTTGTACAGAAAACCTGTAAGAATACTTAAGCCAAGGGGCCAAATTAAGCTGTGTTGAAAATAGAGCAACAGAACAGAATCTGGTGGAGTTTTTAACATGTATGAGGCTCAATATATATTCAGTATAATTGGCCACTCAAGAAAACTCAGGAAAACTGTTAACAAAAAAGACCTTCTGATCAAACACAGAAATGAAGTATCTGTTCCAAGGCAGCCACATATTTCATATTTAATGCTAAGAATATTTATAGGAGTTCAGACTTAACTTGATAGGCTAAGTTCACATGCACTTTTAGAATGACAACAAATTAACCCTTTGGGTATTGGTGTCATACCTACAGAAAAGATTAAGGTCAACTCTCTCCTTCTATGTAGGTGACTGTCACTAGAACGCCAAGCTTAAAGCCAAATGCAGAAATTGACCTACAGTGAGTGCATTTCTGGAAGCTAGTCAGGGCTGTGTGGACAAAAAATGGTAGGTTTGGAAGAAACTGACTGGAATATAAGGGGTATAACACTTCCTTACCCAACTAATTTACAAAGACTATCCTGTATCAATGAAATATATATTTATTTAAAAATTGTAATTGAAATTCTTCTAAAACAAGGACATTTCTTGCAAAGCAGGGAAATTAATTTTGTTCCATCCTGGATTTCCATAGTTCTAACTTGCTAAACTTGGCATGAAGTGGTTGGGTTTTTTTGGCAATACTAGCTTAAAGTACAAATATCGTAACTTCATAAAAAGTGTAATTAAATAAAAGTATTTTTTAAACTTTTGTTACCATAATAGCTAAAGTAAACTTTTCATAGAGTCATATTTAAATCTATAATAAAGAATAATGTACAGAGAAAAGAAAAAAGGAAGATTCTGCACATTCTTCAGATAAATATTGCATAAGGTCAGGTTGGACAGGGCTCGGATCAACCTGATCTATTTGAAGATGTCTGGGCTCATTGCAGGGGGGTTGGACTAAATGACCTTTAAAGGTCCCTTCCAGCCCAAACTGTTCTGTGATTCTATGATTCTATAAGTTAACATTTTCATGTGCATGATTTCCTGTAGAGCAAACATGTAGAATAGCTGTCCTGAAGTCAGCAGCAACATTACAAAAATTGTTTAATGTCAGGCTTTCAGATGGTTCTGGGTGTACTGGGACTCTGTTTTTTACACAGGCTTGTGCACCACAAGTATTCTCACCCCTCACTCATTCTGGTCATTACACTGACTTATTTGTACAACACAAATAACATATCTGGTGTTTCACTGAAAAGAGACAGGATTTGCTGTGGTCAAGGTGTGGGGCAAAGGCAGGAAAGAAGGGACACATGCATTAGTGAGCACTAGGGAGAGGGAGAGCATTAGGGTAAAGCCTAAGACATGTTTGATGTGTAAACTCACATCAAAAATTGAAGCACAAAAGTAGTCATGAATACCTTGACATGTCTAAAACTTCAATATAATTTCATTTTAAAATACATTTGACTCCATTTATAACAATTATATAAATGCAGTATCAACAACCTACAATGCATTTTTTTTATAATTTTACAAACATATTTCTCTGAAGGAAACTTAATACTCTTAAGAATTTATCAGAAATATCATAGAACCATCATCTTTTTTAAAATGGTATTTGAGAGAAAAAAACATCTACAAACTTTCCCCCCAGAAAAGAAATCTAAGATTTTTTTTTTCAGTTCTGGTAAACCCAGATATGCCTGCAAGAGGTTGCCCATAGTAACCTGTGGTATGCCCATAGCCTGATGCACTGACAAAGGACAGAAGGAAAAGACTTCTCAAGACCTTGAACAAAAAGTCTAAAGGAAATACAACATTATGCTATGCTTCTGTGTTTGGGAGCACCCCAGAGACAGAGGAACTGCATACAATATGAAAAAGATGATGCAAGACTCTATTTTGTTCCTCTTGAGTTTATCGAAAGTTATATCAATGCTAACTAAATGAGACTAGGAGTAAAATTTTCCACAGTGATAATCTTATTTCATAATGGTTCTTTTTTAAGTGTCCACAGGGGACACTAGAAGAACACCAGGTCAGATAAGCCACAAGGCAGATACATTATAGTCATTTTAATGGTGCAGTAAAGGAGACAGAGTTATGATCCAAAAGGTAGGAAATTAGAACAGAATTCCCCCAGTCCAGGCTGGCTTGGGAGCTGAACAGAGCAGGATGGGAAAACATATCAACAGTAGATAACTTAGAATTTGACTTTCAGCGTAGAGCAGATAGAGGCAAGTCCCATCAGGAATATTTACTTAAAACCTGTCTGTGCATACAAAATGTGTTTTTTTTCTTACATGATATTTAATAAAAGATTTCAGCAACAACACAGTCCCATTTCATAGATATCATGGGTTTCATGAATATTTCTTTACTTTTTACCTACACATTGTATTCAACAGAATGATCCATGGTCTTTCTTTGTGTGGATAAGCACACAAAGGTCAAAGACTATGGCTCCACACCTGGCTGAACTGTTCAGCAGAAATGCAGCTGGACTGTGGAAACCAATTCTGTTAAATTCAGCAGGTGTCTTCCAAAGTAGCTGGGAATTAACTACTAAAGATTTCTTTAATTTCATCCTTCCTGTACAACACTGAATCCAATAGGCCTCACAAACAACTTCCTATAATGTAGGAGACTTAATGATAAAATGAAGTCAATGTTCTGGATTAATGCTTTCCAAAGTCACAGGCTGTTAAGTAGGTTACCAGAACAATTTTCAGACATGTTCACTAATCATCAAAAGGTCCTTAGTACCTAAGAAGTGACCTCAAGCATGATTTATTAATGCTTATCATTAACTTAGCACTACTGCATTCAGTTTTTGGACAGAAAGTTGCTGCCAATCAGCCTTAAAATAAGCTCAAAAAATCTTCCTACTTGTATTAATATCAGTTAAACTGCTTATGATATTTGATGGCAGGTTTTGACTGTGAAATTATAAAAACATTGGATGATGATATATTAGTAAGCATAGGACACAATTATAATGACAGCATTTGCTACCATAAATGTTAAGGCATACTATCAAACACAAAAATTCAGGGCAAGAGCTTAAGAAGAAAAGATTTAAAACATATCCTTTTCTTAAGTAATGTACTTTCCTAAATGTAATACATGTTTCTTATGATCATTCTAGAGGAAGTTATTCTCTAAAGGAATTTGAATACATAAGGGCTGATGGTTAGTGTCTTGCTGACACTGGACAAAATTTGAACATGAGGAGTGGGTGGAAAAAGAATAAGGAGAATAGTATTGTGTATGAAGGTTAGAGCAGAAAATTGGGGGCAATTAGTCTGGAACACTGCAGAGAGGCCATTGTTCCTGGCTAGGACATTTGCTGAGACTGCAAATCACATATTTATTTATTTCTGCTGAACTAGCCTTCTATGTAATAAAGTGCTGCAAGGGCACAGACCAAGAACAGTAACATAATTCATTTGAAATTAAGTCAGAGCAACCAGCTTATAGATAAATGGATAAAGAGCTACATCTTTTTCTGGCATAAATTGGGTGTAACGTCATTGCAGTCAATGGAATTGTATCATTTTACATCAGGAGAGAATTTGTTCTACAACACAAGCAATAGTTTTGGCAGTTATATCCCATTTTCTGTAACACCAAAGCTATAGAAAAATCCCATTCTCAGCTTCTTGTTGATCCATTTAGTTGTTCTGTCTAATGGCTAGATGGGTCCTCCAAGAATTAAAAAACAAATCAATTTTCCCTGCTGATGATATCTGAAGACAAAGGTATGGAATTAAATTCTGACACTTTTCACACCTAGAAGTTTTACTAAGCTCAACAGCACCGTTTCATAATGTACAAATTTGGTACATTGGTTCCTGTAGTTCTTTTTCTTTAAAATGTCTGAATATTTGAATAGCAGTAAACAGAACACCTGCATAAATTTAGATTCCATGACAACTTCAGCTCGGATGTTTCCTCTACATATATCTCAATCACTAAAAGAATGAGCTGAGGCAATTTGTCCAGATTGAACATTTAAACAGTTTTATTCTTTAATGAAATTCCCATTTCTAATTTTTTTTAGGCATTTAGAAATTATTTTGAAACTTACGGCAGCAATAATTCTTTATTTCACAATTTCCAGAATTTCAAAAATTAATCTAAATACTTGGCTCTGCAGAGGCATTGCAATCATTTCTTGCTCATATTTTGCTAGGTATTTGTTTCATTGTTGCTATTATCTTTTGTTGTTGTTCATCTTGGTATTTCACAGGTGAAGAAAGAAACTAAATCTCTTTGAGAAGACAGTTGGATCTAAGAATCCTTAGATAAGCCTTAGTTTTATTCTGGAATATTTCTATATTTTTAATTCATGTCTCTGGCATTTCATGCAATACAATAGGAAAACAGAAATGCCTTTTAGTGAAAGGGAAAGGTTTGTTTCAGAAGGTATTAGTAATTTCCTTAATATTGCTACATATTTCTTCATGGTCTTTTAACAAACTACATGGACTTTTGAGAGTCTCTTAGATTCTTTATATTTCTTCTTTAGTTTGCTTAAACTGATAAAACATAGAGAAAAAGGAAATGTTCTTTTCAGTGCTGCTTGGATCACAGAGAACTACTTACAGTTGTGACAAGCACCTTTTCATCTTTTTAGGAAAGGTTTCTCTTCAGTTTGTCCAAAGATTTGTCCCTGATATGTAGCATTAACAGGACAACAGCTTACACTGGAGGTTTGTAGAATCTGGAAACTTAAAGGAAAAATGCAGCCTACAGTGCTGAAGATTCACAACAAATTTAGACTCTATGCTAGAAATCTGCTCTAAACATATTTTGGTGTGGGAAGTGCTGTGACTGTGATATCGTCATATTAGGATACATCTGCAAAAGGACTTGCAAACCAAGCATTGACACTGTGGCTTTACTATGTTACTCAGAAATCTTTTGCTGGACTGCCACCTAGATCTATAGGCCACCTATATTCCCTGTCCAACAATCTCCATAACAGAGGTTCTGATCCTACTGTGCTTATACCCTGGTAAAGCTGCTAAATGTCTGGTCTCATCAGGGACTTCCAGTGTGGCCAACTCTCCAATGTGTTTGAATAGCATCACACAAAACACTTTTATCCAGTATCTTAGTACTCTCCTAGGACAGAGAATCTGAGAACTGAATCCTCACCTCTAACCCTGGCATCCTTTGAGATGAACACTCTATTACTATATTGAGAGTGGCTGGGACTTTTCTGTAGACTTTCTTATTGTTCAGTTTTTATTTGTCAGGTTTTGCGTAACAGTGTGTAAAAGTGGTGTCTCAGACTCTTACATAAAAGAATTCTTGTGTCAGAGAAATAAGTATGTCTTCTTGAGTAAGGGTTTAGTACCTTTCTCTACCCTCAGTATTTTCAAAGAGCTTTACTATTTCAAGTGACTCTCTGACTGCCTTGCAAGTTTCTGGGACACCTCCCTTTACCAATGCATTGAAAAAGGAGAAAATACAGTTTGTCTGCAGAACAGTCAGAAATTAGGTATCACAGTACATAAATTCTTCTCTGGATCCTTATCAATCTCCCCAGTGACCTGAAAAAGAACAAAATTGTACTGCATTTATATCCACCACAGAATCTGAATTTCAACATATTACTATCACGGAATTATAGTCAGGCACACAGAAATGCAGATTTAAGGTATCCATTTCTGATGGCCTCACAACCACATGTGGGAGAGGTAGGTGAAATGTTATAGCTGTGCAGAATATGTTTCCTCTTCATCAGTGACCATTGTGCAGTATTTGTAAATATTAAAGCATTTTATTTCAAATCCTTCTCAAGTTAATAATGGTTTTCAAATTATTAGATTAAATGCACCCTCCTGAAATGTGACAAAACCAGTGGAGTTTCACCAGATATGTACATGATTTTGGTTTTTTTTTCCCTTTCTGGCTTTTTCTTTTTTTTTTTTTTTTTTTTTTTTTAATTTATATAGCTTTTCAGCACTGCTAGTGGAAAAGAATCTCAGAGAACAGATAAATTGTCTGCACTGATTGTTTTTTAGTACCCCTGAACACAGAAAAAAAAAGTTTCAGGGTCAACTACAGTCACAGTTTTAGAAAAGAAGAAGGTTAAATTAGGCCCTCAACATATAAACAAAGGTTTGAGAAAAGTTACTAACCCACTGATCACTAGCCATCTCAACTAGGTTGAGAGCTGCTTGATGAGCAGCTTATTTGGGTAGGGACAGGTGACTGTTAGTCGCAGAGGAATTTTTGAGTGAAGAAAAGATGTTCACACAATGAAGGGGCTTAAGATGTCAATAAAGCACATGTTTATGGCAGTGGCATTATGCAGTTAGCTGTGAGTCACAGGTTGAAAAGCAAAAGTCATTTAGTTTGCTAATTACAATGAGCTGCTAAACTGAAGGATTCTGCTACAATTTATGCAGCACGAAGTATGGAGACAAAACACTAGAACATTTTAAATATGACCATTAAGGGTTTTTTACTAAAATAGCATCTGAGTCCAGCAGAATCCCACTGGAAGAACGTTAAAAGTGCTCTCAGTCTTTCCTGCTCAGTCCCTGTCTTGCACTGTAGTTTCCCGTGATGCTAGTCCTTCAGTTGATCGTTTTAGCACAGTGAATGGGTGTTTGGTGTGTGAGAGGCCTTGACTGGATATTGTCCAGGGAAAGTTTGATTCAATAAAATATCAAGTCCTTTCACAGGAAGGCCAGTGCACAAAGTAGAGATGTCTCAAACAATTCACCTGAGTTGAGGGTTCCAAACCTCTCTTTTCTGCACATGACACAGCTACAAGAAAGTGGGCTGCGACCTGTGTGACACTTCCAGGTTGTCCATATCTAGACCTGTTTTGTTCTACACTTCTAAATTTTCGTTGTATTTTCTGAAATTCACTGCTACTCTTCCTCTACAGACATGTAACTGTTTTCAATTGGAACTTATTATGCACAGTATAGACAAGTACACAAACAGATGACTCAGTGGTGGGAAATAGATATCTGGTCACACCCCTACAAATACACCAGGGATGATTTGTACACAATTTATGTTTAACAGGACTTAGAAAAATTACCCATATCATATGGCAGCAAGGGGGTAAGATTTCTTTCGGAGTTAAATATAACAGGGTCATTACTCTGGTTTTTGAGGCACATCCAGATAGAAATACCTACAAAAGTTACCCTCTGCATGAGGAAGCAACATTAAAATTCACAGTGAAGGAACTTGAAGACACTTTTACATAAAGCTGATCTGAACTGATGTCACGGGATTACAAGTTATATTAAAAAGAAAGGAAATGAAAGCCATGGCATGATATCCATCAAAGTAGTGTGGCAAAGTATATAAACTGCCCTTTGATAGCTATCAAGCATTGGCAGTAACTACAATAAAATCCTGTGGTGATCATCTACCATCATATGTTGGGCAGCCTCATGCTAAGTGGTACTATGCATGCTGCGCTGTCCTTAGGAGAATGCAGTTAACCCTCTGGAGCCTCCTAATTTCCTCTATGAAAGAGATTTCCAGGGGAGACTGTGTTTGAAGTCATTCGTACAACTGTCTCAAAACACCTTGGAGTTGTTCTTCTGAATCAAGAGTCTCTGAAATAATAAACGGGTTAAGAGCTTAACCAGGGGAATAGAAGCAATATACAATGATTAAGAATTTAGCAAGGAGAGTAGAAGCAATGTAGAAGAGTTAATTATTAGCAGATGGAGCAAGTTAGAATTATGACAATGTACCATTTGATTGACTTTGTTGTATTTGTAGAAGCAGGATGGAGAGGATAGGACATTGTAAAGATGAAGAAACCTGGGTCCCAAAACCAGCCAGAACCAGGCTGGAGAGCTTGGACTATGGCTGAGGAACCTGAGAGCCTGCCAAGACAAAGGTGGAAAGTTTACCATGAGGAAGGCGTCCCTGACTTCATCCTAGGAGATCACTGAACCATTTCAAAACCCACTGGCTCATTTTGAGGAAGGAGCTGTGCAAATGTGAAAGGACTTTGAACCCATTTAAATACAAAGCAGGGGTAGGCGGAGTTAGGTAATACATATGTATAGGCATATTGAATAATTATATGAATATGTAATATTCTTGTGGAGAAAAAGAAGGGAAGAGCCCAGTGAATTTTGCACATTCCTTTGGGAGATTACTCCTGGTGTGCCCAGAGTTGTAATAAACATACCACTTTCTAACTTTAATTAAGTTGGAGTGCCTTTGTTCGCGCTTCACTTCTGCAGAGTAAGTGAAAGGAAACAGGTAACTGGTAGATGCTCCCTCTGTGCTTGCATGAGTGCATCTGGAAACCAGTTTTCACTTGATATGTCACTTGTCTTCTATCTGCTGCCTTAGCACATTTTTCTTGACAGCAATTAGCTCTTGTGCCTCGAGAATGAAGAGTTTAACAAAATCCACCATAGGAAAGAGTCCTTCTCCTTTCACTTTGCATCCTCATCGGTCAGACTGTGTAGGAAGGGCCATTCTGTTCAGCTTCCTTTTCTGTCCTCTGTCCATCTCATTTTTGCCTACTTGCTAGCCTATTTACATGAATAAAATTGACATTAAATATGCAATCGTTAGTGGAAATGTCCTGGAGAACTTGCCACTAAATAATGTAATTTAGCTAATTAAGTTAGACTGGTAATAAAGCTAATGATAGAAACAAGAGTTTTGGCAACAAGCACCAAGTTCTGTGAAGAAGAATGTGATTGCTGATTGGATTCTATTCACCTTTAAAACTGCCATTTTGATGTTCATAAAGTAAGCACTGCTTTGTGGAAAAAGAGTGCTTTCACAGATGCATGGATCAGTAATGACTACAGAATCGGGATAAAACAGGCTGTTTAAGATTCAGGGTGTGTGTCATACCAAACTTCTTTCTCCAGAGGGCTCAGAAGCTCACAGCCAGCATCTTCTGGAAATGTGTCACCTTCGGTCGCTATTGATCAGTAGCTACCCACTGTTGTGCTGGAGATTCAGCTTACCAGCAACAAAGTACTGAAAGCACCAAGGGTGCTGCACAACAGTGCACAGAGCTTTTTGATGAATAAAGTAAAGAAAGAGATATCTTTGAATAAGGTCAGAAATTATTCAGTGATAACATGTTTTCATGTTATCTGTGAAAGCATCACCACAGCTCAGTTGACAGAGGTGAGAGACTACTCCAAAACACTGAGAAACAATCACACAGGCTATCTTGTTTTTTTGCACTGAAGAAAAGAGCTTCATTCTCTTGTTTTTTTGTCTTCATTTTTATCCAGCTGAATTTGGACTGCTTTACTTCAGTTTTACTTAACAATACTTTGTGAAAAGTGATTTATTTTAAGGTATCAGCAAAATAGTTCCTAAAGACAATTCTTCTAAGCTACAAAGACATCAAAAGTTTATAATAATTTCAATTTAAAACTAAAAAATTGTATCAGATAAATATCCATGCAAAGAAGTAGTAAAGTTATGATAAAATGGGATGCACACAAATGACCAAAGTACACACAGGCACATCAATTCAGTTTAGAGTCCAGTCAACCTATGAACTTTCTGTCTAACTTTCTTCCTGGAAATCCATGGGCGCTTAGGATTTTGCATGATGTTCCCCCTTGAAATCAAGGTCCAAAACTGTCCTATGAGAAACTACTATTTTTTGTCACACTCACTGAAGGGAAAAACTTGTGCTGGTTGCACCTACCTATTCTCTGCAGCCCCTGAAGTCATGGCACAGGTCTGTTCAGCCCCCTGGCAGGCAGTAGGAAAATTCTTCTGAGTTTACTGTGCTCAGGTGGAAGAACTGTTTCATGCTTTGAGTAATCATCTGACATCTTTCCTTGAAAAATCCTCTACAAACCTACACATCTCCACCCAAACCGTGGTAAAGGGGATGTGGAAGAGAAGAAAAAATGAAGCCAAGAGAGAAGACAGCTTTACTAGATAAACACAATAAGATGACACGTAGATATTTTGTCTCAAGCCATTTGTGGATATTTCAGAAGGATGCATCATCAGGGAACTGAGTCTCTTTTGTCTAAGTTTCTGCAGTTATTTCCCATGTGGTTTCCTCCAACATTTACAAAAAAATCACATTCAATTTGGAATAATAGCACAGTCATTATCTACCTGGTTATGCTTAACTTTAGAAGGGGCAAAGTTACTGAAAGGCAGTATTTTTCTTTCCTGCATCAGCCTCATTTTTGTGATTGACAACTGACTGACTGACTGACTCCCTTTTGGTTTTTGAGTGTGCTTGCCCTTTTATTCACATTTCTAACTTTCCAAAGGCAGCCAGAAATGGCTGGATAAAATTTGCATAAATATCAGTATGTAATTAATAATTGCTTGTGCCAGAGAACATGCAGTTATGGGAAAACAGGGGATGTGGGGTAAAGAAAGTCTAGGGCCCAGTCTTAAAAGTTTGCTGTATATTTACTGTAATGGAGGAAAGAAACACCAAGCTATTTACGAAACCTGGAAAGATCTGCAGCCTGCTATTACAGGAGGCAATGTTCAGCAGGCTTAATAAAAAGATGTGCCCTTCAGACTGCTCCCAGTTTGTCCTATCATGTCTTTTTCCATCTTCTGCCTTATAACATTTTCTATGCCTTGTAAACTGATAGGAATTCATTCCTCAATGGCCATATACAGAGGTTAATAAGCTCCAAGCAGCAGCTGACTTGGCACTAGAGGAGAAATACTCTGTGCTACATCCAGTTCAGAAATGTTACCTTCATATCCCCTTCCCTGTATTGGGAAACTAAGTCTTTTTCCACTTCAGTTCTTCTGGATATAGACTGGCAGTGTGGTAAGTCTTTCCTCTTGTCCTGTGTCCAAGAGGCTGCTCATTGTGAAAATTGCAAGTCAATGTGATGTGACACTGAGTCAGCCAGAGATATGAGGTAGGTGTGCCAACATTGTTCCTTACGTCAAACCACAAAACAGAGTTTTAGTGTTAAAAATCATAATTCATTCGGTCACAGGGTAGGACAAGAACACTACTACAACGGAGGAAAGGAAAATTTGTGGGGAACACAGCTTAAACCATTTGAAAACAAATGTCTCCTCTATCCACTGTTCCTATCCTTCCTTCTGACCTTGCCCTCCATCCTGCAGTTTTCACAGTGGATTGCAGCAGACTCTCTCTGACTATCTCTGAAAGTTTCCTTTCTGTCACCTCTGTGTCTGTGCTCTCTGCTTTCTCACTGATTCGCACGCCAGCTGCAGGCTCCCTGCCTGCTCCACCCTGCACTTGCCAAAGGTTGTCCAGCAAAGCCTCTAAACTCACTCTCAGAGATAACACCATCTCTGTCTCCCTTCAGAGGGTGCAAAATCCAGGACAAAACAAAGCAGCAGCTTTTGACCTTGCTGTCTAATACAGCCTTTCAGAAAAACACACTGCCCATGGAAACTGTGAACAAACAAGTAACTCAGGCTGTTTAACATGTCACTGTGACACGGCGGTGAGCGGTAGGAAAGGCTAAAAGAATTTAAAGGATTATTGGGGGACAAGCAACTAATCCTATGTGTATTTCTCTCACATTTCTTACATCGTAAAATGTCATTCACTTGTGCAGTCATGAAGCAGAGGACTTGCTTGTTTAAGAGGAACAGATCAGTAAGGTACTGAGGATTTCTATTCCTCAGAAGGATTCCTTCTAAGGTGATAAAAGATCATAGTTATCTATACTGGCACAAACAGCAAGGTGTCTCTGCCTTGTAATATTAGAGCCGAAATATGACACTTTCTGTGCCTTAAATTCAATTTTTTTTATCCTTGGAAGACACGTACAAATTCCACTATAAAATAAATGGAGTTTTGCACCAAGTCTTGAGAATGTTAGAGGTTAAAAATATTCTCTACCTCCTGCTCCATCTATGCCCTGCCATCTCTATATTTTTTTCATACATATGCAAGTTTATGCTGTAAAATGTTCATAGCAGGAGCTTGCTATAAAAAAAAAGCTATGTATTATACCTGATAAAATGCTAAAATAAAATGGAATTAAAAAAAAACTGTGAAATATACCTTGGACGCTGTGTGATGCTGCACTGGGAAATATACCTCACAGGAAACTATGAAACCTGTAACCTAAAACATGGCACCAATCAATCCATGAGAAAAACTAATATGCATGATGCCTGGGTTTCGTGTACTCAGTGAGCACATTCACATGATAAGGCTTTTTATCATTTGAATGTG
This sequence comes from Cyanistes caeruleus, assembly GCF_971803275.1. Lineage (NCBI taxonomy): Eukaryota > Metazoa > Chordata > Aves > Passeriformes > Paridae > Cyanistes > Cyanistes caeruleus. The sequence continues at coordinate 52,875,359 of NC_141703.1, forward strand.
CTGTACCAGAAGGGAAAGTATAAAAAGTACACTGTCACCAATTTGGAATGAGGTCTGTAGCAGTCTGCTGCAAAGGAAGCCAACCATAAATGGGGGAAAAAGAGATGTCTAAATAGGCAAGCCTTTCTAGAAAAAAAATAAAAAAAAATAACCTGTAAGAATGCAGACTATTGGTATAGATTTATTTTTTTTTCCCTTATTTTTTTTTCAACTATAATCCTTGAGAGACTTTTGAGACAGTCATTAATATAAAAGTTGAAAAATTGCCAGTTTACATATTTTTATTTTCCTGCTCCTTGCAATTAAATTCAGTAATACGAGCAACGCTGATTCTTTTTTTCCACCTTTTCCATTCTTCCAGTTCCTCAGGTTCTTAAAATTCTGAAGTCATGAAAGCACTAAAAGAAATATTAAACCCTGAAATTTTTCTAGTCAGCCACTCTTCCAACACTCATTTTTAAAAATTAAATATTTCTTGTTTCACCATTTTGAAGCTTTCAAAGTCCTAAACTTGTAACTGTAAAAATAGACCCTAACAGAACTATCACTCAGAGCATTGAACCAAATGGCACAAATAGGGTAGGAGTAGAAAGGCCAAGTAAGGAAAATCTAAAAAAAATCAAAAAAAACCCCACCTATTTCCAGATCAGTAACTTTAAAAAATGCATGTATACATGCATTTTTTGGCTTGTGTCTTTTCTTCTAGTTTGATCTTTTCAGTGCCGAAAAAAATGCAATTCACCATTTATTTATGTTTTTGGCTTTGTTCAAATGTTTCTCTGCCTTTCGATAAATTCTACTCACAACATGTAAATATCTGTGACAAAGACCATCCCCCTGGAGTGTTACAGGATGCATTGCTAAGCAACATTTTTTTTTTAGTTTGCTTTGATTTTTTTCCTTTTGTTCTCTCTTGGAGTTCTTTTAGTCTCTTGCTGTCTTACTGTGCGAATGCAGAGGGAAGTTCCACCAGGGCCCCTCTCTGCAAATAATATGCTATGCAAAGAATTCAGATTTCAGAGAGCCCATGCAGAAGATCATGACATTTCTTAACTGACTTTGAATGTAATGTTCAGAAACAGAATCCCACTGTCATATGGGAATATAAACCTGGGGTATTTCCACTCAAGATTTCCATTACCCCCCAAGTGGATGGGTCTGCGGAAGGCTCAACTTCAGAGCAGAAAATTATCTTTTCCACTTTTTCTCCCTTCTTCTTCACTTTTTGTTTTAATTTGTAAAAGAAATCTGAGTATATAGACTAGATGGGAATCACAGAGTTTGGATTGATTTTTTTCTTTTTTAAACAGGTACAAGCTGCTTTTATAGCATTTCATTTGAGAATATGAAGCTTTTCATGCCCTCAAACCATAAGGTGCCTTCCTGCCTCACTCTTATTATTGAGGCCTGCATTTCTGTTAATGCTGGTGTTAGGGGTGACATGGCAGTGGTTTCAAATGGGTTTGCAGCTGACCAACAGCACTCATAAATGGTAAGTTTCCAGACGTTTATGACAAAATTCATCTCTACAGACAAGGAAATCTTATATTGGTATGAGGCTGGCAGCTCTGAGGCAACCTTGACATAAATTTTCAGCAAACATATTCCTGCCATTGCAAGCTGTGCTATTCTATCAATTCAGTGTGATTATCTAGTCCAATACTGGGAATCCACATTTAATAGATGGTTCCAGCAGCAATCCTCTGACGCCATCAGCTAAAGCTTGTTCTCACTATCTTCTTTACCCTCGTCTATATTGGTGTCTATAAGAGAGCTTCCCAGTTCCATGAATTGGTATGTAAGGGCAGGTATTTGCTTCATAAACTCCTGCTGCTTCTCAGCTGCTTCTCAGTGCAGTGGAGGATTTTCAATGCCGCATGTAATTAACTATAACTGAGAAAGTAAAAACTAAGTGTAACAGGTAAAAATGTGATTTTTCAGGGTTGTTCCTTCCTACAGTTTTTCAAATTGCACTATGTCTCTCCCAAAAATGAATTCATGAATGACTATAGTATTTTTACCAGTGAACTATACTTGTGGAAATGGAAATTCCTGGTTTCCCTAAAGAGAAATAAACACTTTATGAACAGAAACAACACCTCAACATTTCATATAACAAGGCAGTAGTGCAGATGATTACAAGAATCTTAGCATATTGATAGTTCATGGACATCCTTACCCACTTTAACAAAAAATATTCATTTGTAAAGAGTGAACAAAACTTATTTTGTGCAAGGGTTGTATTTTGGCAAGTAGTAACAGCAAGAATTTCACTTTGAGATTTCACACTTGGAGCAATTGTACTTGTGTGATCTATTCCACTGAGCACAGAATCCATTTTTTCAAGCACTGAAGCTATTTGTTGGGGACAGCTTGAGACAATCTGGCAGTGCCTTTAACATTGACCTGTATCACCCCCTAAGGGCAATAGAGGTCAAGGCATTAGGCCACCGACAACGTGACAACTGTGCAGCTTCACTGTGATACAGTCAAATAACAACATGTATAAAATGTGAATATTCCCATCAACCCAGCAATTAAGCATAAAAGTAACATTGTAGAACCATTAATCAAAAATCCTAGCTTAATTTTAACAAACTGACACAGATGTTGCTTTCTTTCCCCTTTTGTTTCCTAATTCATATAATTTTTCATGGTATTACCTTTGTTTCTTGTTTCAGTCTTGGCCTTTGTGAGTACAGCCCTTTCTTGTCAGAATACTCCTACATCTTTTGCTACCTAGTACTTCTTAAATGTGTATCATTTCTACAGCTAAATTGCATAAAACATTCCTTTGCTACCAAAAAAAATAAGCAGTTTCTACTGCAAGAGATCACATTTTCCCATTTGATGTTCCTATGGACTGCTTCCATTTCCCCAGCTATCTTGAGATGGGAAGTCCAGCTGTTTGCTTTTTTCACTTCTTTCATTAGAGTTCACACTTTACCTCCAGATACCCTGCTAGAGAAACTGTCTTCCTAGACCAAAGCCCTCTGGAGATGTATAAACATTTTTGAGCATGTTAGAAGCACTAATGTGCAGAAACTTACCCTCTGCTGCATATGTGGCCTCTTCAGCTCTGTGCAGGAGTGCTCTTCTGTCTGAAAATAAAAAAGAGTGGATGAAATAAGAAGAGTTCTGTGCAACTGTAGCAATATTATTTTTTTCCTCCTTATAAATGCATTTACCAAGCAAATACCCAAATCCACTGGAGTTGTGGCTGATAAGGCACCTATCCCTGCAAGGTTGTGGACTCTGTCTCAGAAAGAGCATGGTGTGCACTTCCTCCATCCCCTCTACCTTTGTCTGCCATCAACTCTGTGGTCCTCTTCTTACCTGAGAAAGCAAGGTCTTTTTATTACATGAATAGGTTTGAAACAGTATTTTTACAATATTATTTTACCAATAATACTGTTACTTGATCACAATGAAATTACAGTCCCATTGTCGTTTTCACAAAACTTTATGAAAGAGTCACTATAATAGGAAAAACATCACCTGACAGGTATCTTCTTTCCTTTACTTCCTTCCTGCAAATGCTTGCAGCGTTCCTTGTCAGATAATAATGCACTGGATGCAGTAGCATTTTTCACTAACTTGGTCACCATTGTAATACTAACAGTACTCCCATAATATGTACCCAGATGAATACAAGCTTATTGTTGGATGTAAGTGATGTCAACCTTCAAAATTGAACGGTTACTCCAAAAATAACAGCTTTATAAAAGGAAAATTGCCTTTTTAGCCAGTATTGTCCTATCAAGGATTTTATCTAAGTAGTTAACTTGATAGCTTTAAGAAAACTTTGTTGTAATTAATTAATGTATTGTGTCTTGCTTGATTTTATTTCATACCACAATTTTTAATTCAATTAATTAACAGTATAGCCTCATTAAGCAATATGTTTTTAAATGCAGCTCATTTGTAAAACAGATATTGATTTACATCTTAATGCTCCTCTTACATTCAAGTTGTATAGAAATTGCACTCTTGCCTGAAATTAGACACAGTCTTACATATTTAAATTCTTCCAAAATAATATGAAATTCTGACAAACAGAAGAGGGATAGATGCTTCTTTGGCAAAGCAGGGATAGTAGAGAGCTGCAGAATGTGAAGGTGTTTAGGGTCTAGGCAGAAAAAACCCTACAACCTCAGTTAAGACAAACAATGACAACTTTCCAAGCACTTTGTTATTTATATATAGGTATTTTATCTGGTTGGTTAGTTAATATTGGTTTGTGGCTTGCTTGTTTTTAATAAAAAAGCTCTGATAAATATTTCAGCCTATAAAATTGCAGGACTGAATTATTAAAAAAAAGGGAGAAAGGCCTGTATAATTCATTATCTTCTTGTGAAATGGGTTTTTTTCTAATTGTTGTCTCTCACTGCATCTAAGGTATGAGACGGAAATCTAGTAATGTCAAGTTGTGAATATAAGATGACATTCACAATATGCCTCTCTTTTACATCTTTTCACAGATATTGTTTCCTACCATAAGGTCTAAACAATTACTTGATGGATTAAGGATTATTATTTTCTGAGTCTAGTTAGGTTTCAAAAATACTTTCTATAAACTTCTTTAGTGCAATTTGAATTGCATTATAAGAAACGCAAGTAACTAAAAGGAACTATTTAAACCTGCACTGCTCAAAACGACATGATACACAGGATTTTCTATTATGGCAATTTCACGTAATATTTTGTCACCCTAACAGAACCAAAAACCGGGTTTCACACTAACAGAGAATGATAGCCTAATTTCTTTATATGCCTGTGATTAAATGAAGAGTCTTAAGGCGTCCGAGTATTGTCGTGGCAGTGGGCTAGGGTGCCCCAGAAGCAGAATGCATTCAGGGATACTCCAACAAGCGAGTTAAACAGGAGATGCCCGGGCGGCTGTCCCGCCCGCCGCTGCGCCCGCTGGCTCCCGGCGGCCCTGCAGTTCCCCCCGGCCGCCTCTAGATGCCGCTGTTTACTGCGCTTCGGGACAGCCGCCACAGCTCGGGGAAATCGCGCAAACCCGCGCTCCCCACGCCAGCAGCCGAGGTTTCTGCAGCTTCAGGGTAAAACAAACCCAGTTTCTATATTTATTTGCAAAACTAACGACCCCTCCGCCCCACCTCCCCCCCAAAAAAAAAACGCCAAAACAAAACAACCCGAACTTGTACTTTTCCTTCATCAAATAGGATTGTTCTCTGAAATACAATGAAAATAGTTTTCATTGCAGCCTAAGCCATAAAATGTATCACAGGAATGCTTTTCTAGTTACAGAAACTCCTTTATACATACACACATGCTTAATTATTCTGGATGTCTTTGTTTAAAAATGACACTGTATAAATATTAATCCTTTTTTCTCCAACTATTCTTTGTTCCACAATCTACATTCATTATAGCACAGTAAATTTGAGATCATCAGATCAGTTACTGCTATTTAGATGTAAATGTCTTCAAGGAAGATTAATTACTCTCTAATTCAGATTTATTTTTTTTTTATTATTGGGATAATGAAGACATTCTCTGACACTTCCATGATAATTAAAAAAAACACTCGTAATTCAACATAACCCCCACAAACACAAAAAAACCCAAACAGAAACTCCCCTGTGCCTCCATATAACACAGTTCACACCAGAGAGAATTTTGGAAAGTGTATGGGTAATTTTTATGGCATTTAAGCTAGTAAATGAGGTTAGGTGAAGATCCAGGAGTCCATTTAGTAGTTGAAATGTTCACCTTCGAGTTGCATATCCCTCACAGGAGCTCCTTGGCTCCCTCTGGAACACACGAGAAGAATGCAAAATTACAGAGGGCTATCTTTCAGAAATGAAAAAGAAACCATTTTTTCCTTTAAACCAGTCAGAGAAGAAGAAATTCTGACTAGCGTGGTGATCTATCCACAAGCACATGGAGAGCATGTACTCATACATGTAACTTTTCCATTTGCACCTCCTGCCAGACTCTCTCAAAGAACGAGGGAGCCCTGTTTAGGCAAATGAAAGCAACTGGTTTTGGAATGCTTTAGAATCACCTGCTAGAAACCTCTGAGAAGTGGAAAACAAGCCACCAAGAGCACTTGAATCACAGGCTAGAAATTCATTACAGTTCTCTGAGGAGGCAGGAGAGCCAGGAGGCTTTTTTTTACTTTGTCCTGTGTGACTCAAGCATGCACCACCCTTCTGTGTACCACCTGCAATTCACTGATTACTCGGGGAGGGTCAGGCTTACTGACACTATGAAGGATACTGACATGGCTAAGATGTTCTTCCAGAAGGTAGGAGTTGCAATTTTGAACCTATGAAGATAAAAACCTGGGCTAAAGGAACACTAAAACCATTTAAACACAAATTTCATTGTTATGCTTAAAAGCAGAGTAAAACAAAATGTTCCATGTTTTACACAATACTTGATTTTGTAAGCATGCACTGGTTTCTCCAGTGGGAAGAGGAAAAGGATCTTTGTAGATACTGAAGTGGCATGAGAAGTGCATTGCTTAGACAGGCCAAGAATAAGAGGTTTTTGAACAGCCACAAAAGCACAAATGCAACTTCTCAGAACTTTTTTAATTGAAGCAAGCTGCGGACAACCTTCATTCAGTCTGATGACATTCAAGATAAGATTTTTAGAATTGTATTGTGAGATAGATGCCTAGGTAGTGTCCATAACTTACTTGAGACAACTAAGATATTTTTCAACCTGTTTTTGAGGCTTTGGGATTTTTTAAACCACATAGCTTCTTAGTGGTTTCCCAATATTATGCAAGACCTACTGCTCATCAGAGCAAGCAGTACCAGTGTAATAAGAACACAAGTTGTGACTGCACACTTTATGTGGGAGCCCCTTTAGGCTGAGTGGGAACACAGATATAATAACTTGTAATGCTAACTGAATGAATGCAGTTAAAGAAAGAATTATGAAAATGAGCATCCTGACTGTGTTTAGTGGGGAGGAGCTGTATTTTCAACATTACCTCCCATTAATAATGGTAAAACATACAGGTCCTGATCTTGAAATGAGTTTCTTATACTTTAAAGCCCACGTTCAGGCACAGCATAATTCTGCTTCATGACCAATACTGTCATTTCAACTTTTGGGAAAACTGAAACATATGAACTTCTGCAAGAGAACCAGTTATGTTCAATATCTGTAGGCTGATTGAAAGCTTATATCTATTAATAAATAAAAAAAAAAAAGATTACTTGTTAACCATAGATGTGTCACTGCCAAAGAATCCAAGCTTTGGCAAAAGCCTTAACCTTACAGGATTTTATATTAAATGTTTCAAAGCAACATATGGGACTGGCTGAGGAATACCTTCATTGCTGTTCCATTGAGAAAGTGTAGGGCACTGAACTACCACAGACCAAAGCCGAATGGCAGAAAAAACTTGTCAACAGAATAGAGATTTTCACTCACGTTCACAGACTTAGAGCCAAGATCAAATACTTAATGGGGAAAAAAATTGAAAGCTCACAATTCTGCTGGTTGTCTTGTAGTAGTGTATGTGTTTATTACTATTTCTGTCAGTAATGAAAAGCCTGTTATTGTGCTGAATACAACTGGCTGTCTCACTGTGCATCCTGAAGTCCTCTGGCACTCATGCTGCTAGAAAAAATACTAATATTTCAGTAAGACTCCCTACATTTCTCAGACAAGAATCAGCTGAACAGGAGTGTAAACCAAGCAGCAGCTGAAGCACACCTTCTTGAGATGACTAGTGTTCAGTGTATCAAGTTTACTGAATTGCACAGAAGTTTTGTGGGATTGACAGCACTGAAGCAGTGGGGGAGAAAAAGGCTTTATAATTACTACTCCTCAATGGTACAGTAATAGCATATGGAAGGTGGATCTGGTTTTACAATGACTGACATAGTTTGTTATGCCTTAAAATAAAAGACCTCACAATTACAGAAATGAGACAAATGCATAATTTTTGTATTACACTTTCATGCGTTTTTCCCCTGGCATCAGGTGCATTTTACCTGAGCTTTCAGTCTAAGCAAATCTGTACATTTCTTTTGCTATTGCCCAGATTTACTGTCTTCACTGACAAATAGTTATATAGATATATTCTATAGAGAAGAGGAATGTCTAAAGAGGATGGTGAATAAACTCTACTTACTGTTTTTCAAAATATTCTGTCTTGGAAACAAATATCCTCTCCTCATCACAGGCCTGGGGTTTGCAAGCACAGATATAAGTGAATCAGACAGAAGGCCTTCAGTCTATCCAAGCTTTAAAAAGATAAAGGGGAAAGACGGAGATATGAAAGGGAATCTAAAAACTGATCCCTGTAAATCCATCTGAAAATAACAACTTTCAGGCCTATGTCAGAACAAACTTTGTCAGGGAAAAAACTGTGGCACTTCCAAGCTATTCCTAATATTGCATTTTTCAGATTATAAGGTGTCCTCCCTTGGAGGGGGGATTTTCCTTGCTCAGACAAGCTGAGCCTGCCCGAGCCCATTGCAGGAAAAAGGGTGATGGGTGCCTTGCTAGGCTTTGCTGTAGATCACTGCAGCACCCTCCTGCCTCTGTTAGGATGAAAAGCAATCTCATCTACCTGTCTAGACAAGGCTTTGCACTGGTCTGATCCCTTTCTTTGGTGCTGCTTGTGACATCCAGAAATTTGACAAGGAAAGCAATTATTGATCAGTCTGAAGTGTGTTTTGCAGTGATAATTGTCTAAGCATGACTGAGTGATGCCCCTATAGATAGGTGCTTACTTATTTCCTGATGCATGTCGTCCTCAGAGCAACAGAAACATTGATAAGAGAGAGGACAAAGTGACTAACTTTGATGGAGTTTGTGTTGAAACATCTGCTGCTTGTCAACATGGGAGGCAGAGGCAGTAATTTATTAGCAATAAAAAAGGAAAACCCATGAAACTCCAACTTATTCTTCCCCTGAACTATTTTCTAAGAATGCCCTGTAGGTTTCCATAAAGGGAAAATACTGCCCCATTACCTGTATGTTTTCACTTTGCTTACATTATGACTTACATACATGATAGCACATTATTTACTTTAAGACTGATTAACTTCTGCCTATTAAGAATGATAAAGTCACTAAATGGAACAGTGAAAAATCTATGAAAACTCATACAGTGGTAATTTAGATTTTTTCTCTTGCCTAGAATCTAAATATTTTTAGGTTATTGGACAGAATGTAAATGACAGCAAAGATATTTGGTGACATTTCCTATTCTCTGAATACATACCAAACACAGACCTGTAATTTTCCCCCATTGTTTTCATGAGAGTAATTTCATTTGGATTAATCCTTTCTTTCAGGCTCAGCTCTGCATGAGCACTCTGCAAAATTTTGGCTTCCATATAAAGAGGAGCTCAGAGAGGAACTGGCCTCCAGAAAGCCAAAATGACATCAAAGTACTTCCCCAGAACATGGTGGCATGTACAGAGTCGGGGTACTGCTGCCCATAGGAGGAGGGCACGCACCTTCTCTTTCGCAGCTTTTGAGCTGAAGAACAAAGGGTCTTTGAAAATCACAGCCATGCCACTGGGGCACAGAAAAGGGATGTGGTTCAGGAGTCTGTGCTCTTCCCTCCAGTGCATATGCATGGCAAATAGAGGGGCATCATCTGCTCAATGAAAGGGTGTAGCCCTTGCAATATTTCTACCACTAGGACACTAAACATACAACTCCCAAGACATAAAACCTCAAAACCATGGATGCCTTGGTTTAACTGGAATGTTAAGAAATGCAGAAGTGTTAGAAATAAGAAGATCATAACAGCATGATGCTTTTAAACAGAAATCAGTCATCTGTCTGCCTGCCTTTGTAATTTAAAGAATAAAGCTATGTCTCCGTCAAACAAGTTGGTTTTGTTTTGTTTTTTTTTTTTCCCAGAGGACATAGGGTTTAATCAAGCTTTACTTCCTTAGTAACCTTTTGTAAATGGTGAGGCATGACTGACAGAAGAGTTAGGACTGAAAAAAAATAAGATATTTAGGTTCAAATCCAGATGTAAAGATGTCAATCTTACTAATGCAAGTTAGTGTGAGTATATATAATGATTTAAATGAGCATTTTCTATTTTCTGTGCAAGCAAGGAGCAGGTCATAAGTTGAAAGCAGAAAAACAAAGTAAATGCCTGTTTTGGTAAACCATGACAATGCCTGAAGGAAGTCTCATTCCACATTTTGGGTCTCATTCTGCTCCTGTCAACATTGCATCACAATAACTCCATCTATCAGATCTACATTAGTGTTTTGATGGAAATGAAAATGCTTCAACAAAGCTTTCTTCAGACATTTTTTTGTCTGAAAGCCTTTAGACTTCTTTTCTTTTACCTTCTACTCTTTTTTAAACAATAAAGCATCAATAAGACACCAGGTTATTTATAGGTTCTGGAATATTTCTGCCTTACAGAAAAGCACAGTTGTTTGAATCTGCTTCTGTGTTCTGATTCATCAGGTCCTTCCATCATAAAAAATGACATGAGTGTAGCAAAGAATTGAGCATTTTTTTTTCTTTTTGTGCCACACGAAATTACGTCTAAGTGGTCCAATAATTGCATTTTAAACAGCACTTATTATTCTTTTTTAGTTAAATACAAATGGATTTTTATTATTACAGTAAATGGACACTAAAGCCCTGTGAGGGAGGAAAAAGCCCCAGACACTTTCAAGCAAACAATTCAAGCTTGCATATTAATCTGTACCTTTAAATAAACAGCAATAATTAATAGGAGTTGGACACCTTGTTGTATTGTACAGTGACAGGGATTAAACACTGGCACTGCAAAATGACATCTTTCAGCTTGTGCACTTGTAGACCCTTCAGAGCCATGAACTGACATTTGCAATCTTTGTCAGTCAAAAAAAATGGCAAATTCAGTTAAATTTAGTTCTGCCATTCAAATGGAATGAAGGTCATCACCTGCCCCTTTTGTGATTCGATTACCCAGGGATTGAGTTTATTTTCCTGAAGAAAGACACATTAAAAGGTCCCAATTCTGCAACTCTTGCCCCATCTCAGCAGCTGTATTGGCTTAAATTATTAATCATCAAGTGACTTAGCTACTACAGTTCATTTAAGAGTACTGATTATTATATAGTCCTGAATTGCTCACTTAAGCATTTTTCCTTTCCTAGAGCTCCCACAACCATTCTGAAAAACAATTAAATACATTTTGAAATTGCAAAAAAATACTATATTAAATAAATAGAATTTATAATTCAATTACCTGGCTTTATCAAATGCTGTAGTTACATATGGTTTACATTACCCAAAACACTTTTATTGACTTCATTAATGTAAATAAAGACTACAGGTCAAATCCTTCTACCCAAGAAGACAAGGTAACTCTGAAGCAAGCTCCTGAATTACAAGCCATTAAGTGTACAAAGTCTGGACCAAAGCACCATGCTTACAAGGAGAAACATGCTTGTAAGGATATGAAGAAAACACGGACTTCATAATCCTCTCCACATGCTGTTCCTAACCGTGTGGCATTCCTCTCTTGTCTTCACAGATGCCTTGAAGTTTTGAGGGTTAGGAGTACAGCAGATGATAGGCATCACTTTTTGGCCCAGTGCTTCTTGTAAGTGGATTTTGTGAGGTTACTGTGAGACTGAATTGTGGCAGAAGCTGTAATCAAGGGTACAGCAATGCCAGTGCCAGTTAGAGCAGAGTGAATGTTTGCCCTGTGGAGGTGGGCTCCTTCATGGACTGAAAACTCCCTGTAACAGAGAGTTTTTTGCCTGCCACACTGAACTCCTAATCTCGTGTCCTTCCAGGAATAACCACATCAGAAACAGCCGGAGAGACCTCAGCAAAACCGGCAATACAGCCTTGAATACTTCCTATTGCAGACAGGACCAAGGGTGTATTTCCCAATGACTTAAGCAACATTCAAAGACAAGACCTCTGGGGATAATATTAAGGATTGCTCAATAGTTAGCACATAACCTGCTATCTGAACACACAAGCAGATTTTTATAATGCATTTTTTCACTATGCTGCACTGAAGGGGACATCCTATAGGTGCACCATAGGTCAGGTTCCAGTGTTGCAGTGCTCTGCCATGAAATAAGAAAGCTCATTCATTAGCATATGAATCAGCTCTCCACAGAAAGTGGTAGAGCTGCAGGAGAGGAAAAGCCATTTTGCTTTAATAATAACAGCCTGTAAGAGGCAATCCCAGGTACAAAATGATCAAGTGACCAGAGCCAGTTCAGTGAAGAATGATAGCATTTTATGCTCAACACTTCAAGATTAAAGTCTTTAGTTAGCTAAGCATAATGTGAATCAGTTTCATGTATAATGCATTGTGTGAGCCTGTAGCCACTGTGATACAATGTAAGCAATTCCATTTAGTGCAATTTGACTATAGCTAGTACAGAATAATTGGAGTCAGTTTCTAGTATGCTAGAATTTGAGTCAAATATGATATGGAAAAGAATTTGATACATAATAATATGGAGGGGAAGATAACAAGCAATGATGTGGATGAATAGTTAGTATGTTATAATACAGAAGTCATTTTAATAGCTTGTGATGTGATTACGAATCCAGTGCTCTTATACGTAGACAAAAGGCTAATCCATAATGGTAAAGAAAGGCAACTATTGAGGAACAGTACAAATAATTGCACCACAGCTGCATTTGAGGGGAACATGACATTGAATACTGCAGTTTTCTCAAATATAAGATTGATGAAGTAAACAGAGGATAAACATGGCTACTCAAGTGAGCACAGGACATGTCTCAGAGCAGTTCCTCACATTGCAGGGGTGGCGTGAATGCTGCACTGGGTGATTCCAACTCCTGCTCAGGAATTCAGCCCTTTCTGTTGTTTTCTACCATTCTTAGAAGCAGTTGTGAGAGTTCTAACCCCTTTGGAACTCCAGCCCTCAATTTCACAATCTGTTGTGGAAATACAACAGTTTGAAGATGTGCCTCTTCCATGAGGTTAATAATGTATGATTAGTTAAAGAACTACAGTGTTTTAAAGCGAGCATGTAAACATTAACATGACAGATCTACACATAAACATTGTTGGCTTCCTAAAATCACTTCTGAAAACAGCAAAAACGTGCTATTATTGTGACTTGTGATTGCATTGGGTTGAAGTCCAAGACACTAGTTCACTGAGGGGTTTTTTTTCTGTTCCTAACTTTTCACGAGTCTAACCCTGTGCACATGAGAAGAGCTCATTTATGAACATGTGCTAATCGGTTCTGACTACAAGTTTAAGTCATCCCTGAGCAAACAGAAAACTATTCAGCTTAGCAATAAAGTTAAATAATTATTACCAGGCTATGTGATGTGACTACAATGTGACATTGAAATGACTATGGTGTGATTAGAATAAGAATGTTATATGCTTGTGATGTTACTAGAATGAGACTATAAAACGTCTGTGATGCCATACTGCTGTGATATGACTAGTGTCAGGAAAAATGTGTGCATTATTAATGCATACATAAACATGCCATATTTCAGAAGCAGACTGCACTACACAGAATGCTAGCAGTTCTAATTATCTCCTTTATTAATGGCTGTTCTGCTTTGTATTTTAAAAAAACAAAAGAACTGCATACTTAATTCATTCACAGAATTCTTTTCCTAAGTGGCTTGGCAGTAAGGTTGCTCCTTCATGTCACTTGCTTGACTTTCAACGCTGGGGCTCTAGCCATCCTTCTCGTATTACATAATGAACATTTTTCTTAAACTATTATTAGATCCAGCTCTGTTTTCTGACGTTCCTTGATGTCATCAAAACCGGGATAATTTTTTCTTTTTCCCTGTGTATCTGTAACAACAGTATTTTGGACACAACTACAAAGCACAGCAAAACTGAGAGCGTTTAATCTTTACGCATCATGGGATTACAGGACGTGCAATGCTCACATACAGTGTCTGCATCCGTATGACTTGCAAGGATGTGTACACTTATCAGTATGTAGCACACAATTCCAAGTCAGGAAAATTACTGACCTCTGAGAGGTACAAGCAGCTTCCACCATTTGTTAACAGTGCAGCCTATGTGCAGACACATGTGGAAGTGTAAGAGCCTGCATCTGAAAATGTAGAATCTTCAAGGCAGAACTCTGATCTTTAGCTCACCAATGCTATCCACTGAAAATGTGCAAATGAGATAGTACCGCATACAGAAAAAGTCAAATGCTGATGTTATCTTTGTTTTTTTTTCTATGCATATGTATTTGAAAGGCTTAACCAGAAGCAGCAACCAGCGTGGCCACGTACCAGGGCATACTAAATTGGATAGGTTCTATCACACAGCTTGTAAGTTCAAGCTGAGAAAAGCTAGCAATAAAAGCACAGTCAAATGAAGGTTCATTCATGCTTCAGAAAACGTTGAAAAAGGCACTACATATAATGCACTATAGATAATGCACTATAATCATCTTCTTGTCACACTTTTGAGGTCACTCATATCATAATACATTGGCATTTTATTACAGTGTCTTCCAGGCATGTGATGCTTCTTTGTGGCTAGCTGGATAATTTACCTGTGTCATTTATGGGGAAGGCGAAACGATCACTTTTATTATTTATCAAACCATAGAGAGGAGGAATCTTTTCCAGTTCAATGTTTAAGCAGACAAAACCCAAACCAGCAGAGCAGATCTCTCCCTCCCCTGGCGAATGTGTCGGCTGACCCTTCGGGAAAGGGAAGGAGAAAGGTGTGCAGGCGTAAATGGGAGCCGAGACAGGGCTGGAGTCAGAGCAGCCTGAATTATAGATGAAAGGGCATGTATTAAATATAAGGCCGAACCGGGCGAAGGCGGGCTGGGGCAGGCGCTTGCCTCCGACCCCGCGCGGCGCCGGGCGGCGGCCCCGCGGCCCCCGCTCCGCTCCGGGCCCGACTCGCACCACGGGCGGTCGCGCTGCCCCGCGCAAGCGACACCGAGCAGGCACTGAGGCATCCCCCGCCCCCCCAGACCTCAAACCGCACCACCATCCCAAACGCACACCAAGCCCTTATTTCCAAATTACCCCTCAGCTACGCGCAACCCCGACGCTGCTTTCCGCGCCCCTCGGGGCGCTGCGCCCCCGACCGCCGAGCGCCCGCCCGCCCGCCCTCCGGATGGCCGCGCCGCGCCCGCGTGTCTCCGCCGCGCTCCTCCCGCGGAACGCCCCGCTCCCGCCGGTTCCCGGGCCGCCGGCAGTCCCCCGCCGCCCGCCGCGTCCCCCGGTCCCCGCCGGTCCCCTCCGCGCGGCGCGCAGCCCCCTCCCGCCCGGCCGGGCCGGGGAGCGACGTGCCCGGCGGCCAATGCCGCGGCCGCGCTCCGCCATCCACCGCCCCCGCCGGCGCGGGCCAATGCGGTGCGGCGGGAGGGGTGGCCTCGCGCCGCTCCCACCCTCCCTCTGGGCTTATTGAGAGTTATATCAAGAATTTCAGTTCAGAGAGAGAGAGGGAGAAGGAGAGAGCGAATGTGAGGGAGAGAGGCTGGGAGGGAGGGAAGGAGGGAGGGAAGGAGGGAGGGAGGAGGGAAAGCGCCGCCGCTTCCTCCCGTCACTAAAGCAATAACCTATTAGGATTTTTTTTTTTAGAATTTTTTTTTTTTTTTTTTTTTTTTTTTTTGGCAACTGTCACCCCAGAGCTAAAGAGGGAGAAGCACCGCCAGACCAACTCTTGCCATTTCCAGTCAGAAGTTGCAGACTGCATGTAGCTGCCTCTGCTCTGCCGAGAGAGGGACGGGAATGGTGTGCAGTGCAGAGTGGAAAATACCCCCGCTCTAAGAAGTGCACCGGATTTTTCTCTTGCTGTTTGTTTGGGTTGTTGCGTGCACGTTAGGCACCCAAAGGATCGCCGCTTCGTAGGAATGAAACGTGGAGAGGATGACTAACGACAGAACTGTGAATTTGTTCCCTGGAGTTGCTAATTTGCCACCCCGAAGCAACACATATCTCGAGGAGGAAGCGTTTGGCTGCTGCTGATTTCTCCAAAACTGGTGGTTTACCAGATGCATTGTGCTGTATCTGCTGGAACAGATCATTGCTTAGCTGCAGCAGATCGTCAAAGGTAGACAACTAACGTAAGTGCAAAGTTACCCTTACAGTGGGATGCATTTCCTTTAAAGAAAAAAAAAAAAGCAAAAAAAAAAAAAGCCTACACGCAGTATATTTATCTAGGGAAAGAATCAGTGTTTGGGATTCAGTTGATGTTGGTGGAAAAAGCTCACCTACTCGCTGTCTCTGCATCCCTACCTGCATTACTCTGCTGGAAGTAATCACAGGCATCAGTTACTGTGCAGCTTAATGCAGATAAGATTAGTGCTTAGGGCTGCCTAGTTCCGTCAAACTGTAGGTGCTGGCAGCCTTGCACCCCGATAATGCGCGGTTAGCAGTGCATGCAAACAGAAGTCTGTCAGTCGCTTTTCTTTTTTTTTTTTCCTTCCACCTGCATTATTAGTCTGCAGTATTTATATGTGGCAGCTGCTAATATAATCCTGAAGTGAGATCAGTGTCAACTGGGAAAAGGCTGCACCTTTTTTTCCTCCTCATGTCATCAGAAAATGTATATTCCCCCCCATCTGTAAACATGCCTCCTGCTTCTAAGTTACATTTGGAATTTCCAGCCTCCTGATTTAGACTGTGTTTAAAATACAAATAAAGTTTTAGGTTATTAAACAGAAGGAGAAGTATCCAACATCTGGAGAAGAAACATTGAGCTGAGAGTGTAAGAAACTGTAAGTCCTGTTATTGTCTCATCAGTTAACAGGGATGTGAAGTAGCCAGTGACGACTGCTGCAGCAGCAGCATGTCCGGGTGGTTATTTCCCAGTACGATAGCTATAGAGGGGCATGCAAGGCACAGCGAGCAGAGAGAAATCTGGTTAGCAAGAGCTAAAAAATACGTATGGAAGCAAACAGCAAATTACATTTGGCAGCTGACATAGCAGTTAGAATCCAGAAGTAGTCCGGGAAGGTTTTTTACTTGCACCAAATGACTGGGTGGAGGAGGGTAGAGGGGGGAATGCACGTTACGGATTACACGGTGTACCGAGAAATTATTCAGAAAGTACGTGTCGAAACAGTAGTTACCCTTAATCCTGCAAGTAGTTATTTTCATTCGTGCTCTGAGCAAAGGCAGCCGATGGGATATTGGTGCATTTGTCCGGAGGGCTTGCTTGTAAAAGGGAGCAGTAGGAAAATGTACTGCTGGAAGCGTGCATTGCAAAAACAAGTAGTAGTTGGAGATTGTGGATTTATCATGCCTAAAAAAACAATAATGCTGTTCTGTGTGGTTGTGTTGACAGTGATGTCTCCAAATAAGAAATGAGATGTAATGCATCCTGCAGTCCATGCATGCCTCCTCTTGCAAATCGCGCATCATTCCTCTCTGGAAACCTTTAAGTCCTAAAATCCGTGAAAAGAGAATAAAAACATTATCATGGACCTGAGGGATTTTTACCTGTTGGCCGCTTTGATTGCCTGTTTAAGGCTGGATTCTGCTATAGCTCAAGAACTTATTTACACTATTAGAGAGGAGCTGCCTGAAAACGTGCCCATAGGGAACATACCAAAGGACCTGAACATTTCTCATATCAATGCTGCCACAGGGACCAGTGCCAGCCTTGTCTACAGACTGGTGTCTAAAGCAGGAGATGCACCTCTGGTCAAAGTGTCCAGTAACACAGGGGAAATCTTTACAACATCTAACAGAATAGACAGAGAAAAACTATGTGCTGGAGCCTCCTATGCAGAAGAAAACGAGTGTTTCTTTGAACTTGAAGTGGTGATTCTTCCCAATGACTTTTTTAGGCTGATCAAAATAAAAATCATTGTAAAGGACACTAATGACAATGCGCCTATGTTTCCTTCCCCTGTCATCAATATCTCCATCCCAGAAAATACTCTGATCAACAGTCGCTTTCCAATCCCATCAGCTACAGATCCTGACACAGGTTTCAATGGTGTGCAGCACTATGAGTTGTTAAACGGGCAGAGTGTCTTTGGACTGGATATTGTAGAAACTCCGGAAGGGGAGAAATGGCCTCAGCTGATTGTGCAGCAGAACTTGGACAGAGAGCAAAAGGACACCTACGTGATGAAAATCAAAGTGGAGGATGGAGGTACCCCCCAGAAATCCAGCACAGCTATCCTGCAAGTCACAGTAAGTGATGTCAATGATAACAGGCCAGTCTTTAAAGAGAGTCAAGTAGAGGTCCATATACCAGAGAATGCCCCTGTAGGCACCTCTGTAATTCAGCTTCATGCTACAGATGCTGATATAGGAAGCAATGCAGAAATCAGATATATTTTTGGTGCCCAAGTCGCCCCTGCAACCAAAAGATTTTTTGCTTTAAACAACACCACAGGGCTGATTACAGTTCAGAGGTCCTTAGATCGAGAAGAGACTGCTATTCACAAAGTGACAGTGCTGGCTAGTGATGGTAGCTCTACACCAGCCCGGGCAACTGTCACCATCAATGTCACTGATGTAAATGATAACCCTCCTAACATAGACCTCAGGTACATAATAAGTCCCATCAATGGCACAGTGTACTTATCTGAGAAAGATCCCATCAATACAAAGATTGCCCTAATTACGGTTTCAGATAAGGACACTGATGTGAATGGCAAAGTGATCTGTTTCATTGAGAGAGAGGTCCCCTTCCACTTGAAAGCAGTTTACGACAACCAGTATTTGTTAGAGACCTCTTCCTTGTTGGACTATGAGGGGACCAAAGAATTCAGCTTTAAAATTGTGGCTTCTGATTCTGGCAAGCCCAGTTTGAACCAGACTGCCCTGGTAAGAGTTAAGCTGGAGGATGAAAATGACAACCCTCCAATTTTCAGCCAGCCTGTAATTGAGCTGTCAGTTTCTGAAAACAACCGGCGTGGTCTATACTTAACAACTATTAGTGCCACAGATGAAGACAGTGGGAAAAATGCAGACATTGTTTATCAGCTTGGTCCTAATGCCTCCTTTTTCGATCTGGATCGAAAGACAGGAGTTTTGACAGCCTCCAGAGTTTTTGACAGAGAAGAGCAGGAACGTTTCATTTTCACTGTTACAGCCCGAGACAACGGCACCCCTCCTTTGCAAAGTCAAGCAGCTGTAATTGTTACTGTGCTGGACGAAAATGACAACAGTCCCAAATTTACTCATAATCATTTCCAGTTTTTTGTATCAGAGAACTTACCAAAGTATAGCACGGTGGGGGTGATCACAGTGACAGATGCAGATGCTGGGGAAAATAAAGCAGTGACCCTATCCATCTTGAATGACAATGAAAACTTTGTGCTGGATCCGTACTCTGGAGTTATAAAGTCCAACGTTTCTTTTGATCGGGAACAGCAGAGCTCTTACACCTTTGATGTTAAGGCAGTGGATGGAGGGCATCCTCCTCGCTCTTCTACAGCGAAAGTAACAATAAACGTGATGGATGTTAATGACAACAGTCCTGTTGTCATCTACCCACCTTCTAATACTTCTTTTAAGCTAGTGCCGCTCTCAGCAATTCCAGGATCGGTGGTAGCCGAAGTCTTTGCTGTGGATATAGACACTGGCATGAACGCTGAACTGAAGTACACGATTGTAAGTGGCAATAACAAGGGTTTATTTCGGATTGATCCAGTGACAGGTAATATCACTCTGGAAGAAAAACCAACTCCTAATGATGTGGGGCTTCATCGCTTAGTTGTCAACATAAGTGATCTGGGTTATCCCAAATCTCTGCATACTCTTGTGCTTGTTTTTTTATATGTGAATGATACTGCTGGAAATGCCTCTTATATTTATGACTTGATACGCAGGACTATGGAAACACCTTTGGATCGGAACATAGGGGACAGTAGCCAACCTTACCAAAATGAGGACTATCTCACTATCATGATCGCTATTGTGGCGGGTGCCATGGTTGTCATAGTGGTGATATTTGTCACAGTTCTTGTTCGCTGTCGGCATGCGTCCAGATTCAAAGCTGCCCAGAGGAGCAAGCAAGGTGCTGAGTGGATGTCTCCCAATCAGGAAAACAAGCAAAACAAGAAAAAGAAAAGGAAGAAAAGGAAATCTCCAAAGAGCTCCCTTTTGAACTTTGTGACCATTGAGGAGTCCAAACCTGATGATGCAGTTCATGAACCTATCAACGGGACAATAAGCCTTCCAGCAGAGCTGGAGGAGCAAAGTATAGGAAGATTTGATTGGGGCACAGCACCACCATCAACCTTTAAGCCTAACAGTCCTGATCTTGCCAAGCATTACAAATCTGCCTCTCCGCAGTCTGCTTTTCATCTCAAACCTGACACTCCAGTTTCAGTGAAAAAGCACCATGTGATTCAGGAACTCCCTTTGGACAACACCTTTGTTGGTGGTTGTGACACCCTTTCCAAACGCTCTTCCACTAGTTCAGATCACTTCAGTGCCTCAGAGTGCAGTTCCCAAGGAGGCTTCAAGACAAAGGGCCCCTTACACACCAGACAGGTAAACGAGCACTTTTACTGGTCTATAAGTACTGCATACAAGTGCCCGATCAACCAGTATTAAAAGTGCCACTGTGTTGTGGGTTGGTTTATTTTTGTTGTTTTTTCTTTTTTGGTTTCATTCTAATTTAATTTAGTTAACATTATGGGGGGAACAAAAAAAAAAAAACAAAAAAAACCCTAAACCGAACACCAAAACTAGGAACAAACAAACAAAAACCTTGGACTCTTTATCATTTACCCAGGGCTTAACCATGTGTTTGCAAAATGCCTCTGATATTTTGGGTTTTGAAGAATTTTGATTGTTAGAGGAATGTTATGCCTCTGTGCATGTGCACATACGTGTGCAAAAACAAAACTGAAAAAAAAAAAACTTTTTTTTTTTCTCCCCAGTATTTAACTGTCCAATTGTAAAATTTATTGAAGAGCTGTTTCCATGTATGCTAAATTTCAGTCAGAAATTTGACTGTTTCAAGGTTGAAGGGATATGTACATTGTTTCAAATTTCAAAGTGAGTTGGCTTGAATTTCTTTTCCAGTTTCAATCTGATTGGGAACCTTGCTAAGTTAGTGTTACTAAAAGGGTTAATCTTTTTCCCTAACAAAGACAACCAAATTTCCGAGCTACTTCATCAGTGAAGCACGTGGTTTATTAGTTGGATATAACTAAGCCATACGTAAGTCTTCCTCTTGTTTGAGTTCAACATGATTTTGTTGTAATAGATGAAGTTTGGTATCGCATAGACAGTTTGCTGCATATTTAAAAAAATTGCCAAAGCATACGTTTGAAAGGAATTCGTTCTCTGAATACATCTGAATTATGCAGGAAAAAGAAAAAAAGTCAGTCCATTGTAAATATTTTCTCATCTTAGTAATGCATAAGTGATCTGACATATCTCATTTTAAACTGTGAAACACGCCATATGAAGAGGGATTAGGAGGCTGAGAGACTCATATTTCAACCAAATCCAGCATTAGGTTTTTTTCCTTAGGTCTAATAATTCCTTGCTAATAAAGATTTAAATGCGGTGCTGTCTTAATTTATTTTACGGGCGCTCGTCGGCGGGCGCCGCGGGAGCGCGCGCGCGCGCTGCCCGTAGATGGCGCCAAGGCACCGCGCGGCGCGCGCTGGCCCCGCGCCAGCCCTGCGGAGGCTGAGGGGGCCGAGAGGGCTGAGGGGGCCGAGAGGGCCGAGGGGGCTGAGGGGGCTGAAGGGGACGAGGAGGCTGAGGGGGCTGAAGGGGCCGAGAGGGCCGAGGGGGCCGGCAGGGTTGGGAGCGCCGGGCCGACGTTCCAGCCAGGGAAGCCTGCACTTAGTGACTGGCTCGGCCTGCGTCTTTGCCAGGCGGCTCTCCCGGTGCTCCGCCGCCGCAGAGGCTCGCTCGGTCGGTGCTGGGAGTCGCATCCGCGCTCCTTGCGGGCGCAGTACCCTCCAAGTGATGGCAATTTGTCTGAATTTATCAGGGATATGGATCCTAGGGAACCAAGCGAGGCACAATTAGGCTTGTCTTTGCAAAACGATTTTGACGGTAGCCAAGTTTAGGACAAAGTCATCCTCTCGTTGTTGCGTTAGCCTTATCTGAGATGAATGTGCCGTTCCCAGAAATGTGTCTTGACTTTGCGTGTCTGTAAGGTGTCACACTGACAAGATGCTAAGAATAAAACAAGCACTTTGGAGGCAGTTCTTCTAAAGTAACTGCTCTGACACAACTCTTTCTTATGAGACACTGAAAACACCACAGAAGAATCTCATAAACCCCTAATCTCTCTGAGGGACTTCAAAGAAGGGTCTACTCCCCAGCCATCTCACAGCACTGTACACATACTGTCAGTGTAAGTTAAAAAAACAAAAAACAAAAAACAAAAACAACCAAAAAATTATAGAAGAGCTCTGCATAGTCTGTGCTTACTCATCTGAAGTTTTCTCCTCAATTTTAGTTGCAAAATGCCATCCCCCAAAACCAAACATTCCTTTTCTATTCTGAGATTATTTTAATTTAGGCATAAATTAGCTTTCCAAACTCTATCAGAAAACTCAGACTTAACTCCCCATAGTATCTACAGACAGTTGGGACACCCGGAATTTTTTACCTGACAGAATGTGTAAGCTCTGCATGGCCAAATTAAACATGATGGGGAAAAAAAAAAAAAAAAAAAAATCCCACACCCATACAAAAACAACTGGTGGTATTTCCAGAGTTATTTTTGCTCATTACATTAAATATGCTGGTCTCCATTTAATAATATCTATAACTATATATATGGACTGGATTCAAATTTCACTGAGGTCTTAGTGTGTCCTTTTTGAAGTAAGCAGATACTCATGATTTGGGTTGCTCCCTGAAAAAAGCTGTATTATTATATGTAAATGAAAATACAGCTCTTTCTTAGGTAGACAGTTACCTAATCTGAGTTTGTCTATTTTTATTATGTGGGGAACAATATAGTGTCTTTTTGGTTTTTTCCTCCCAATGAGTGTTAGAGGATGAAATCTTTTTATGCCTACTTGTCAATTTTGGCTGGAGTGGAGTGGTATAACCATCAATGGTAGTAATCATCAACAATCTTCCTATTCTTCTGTCTGTAATTCCTAAAATTAAGATGCCTCTTAGATACTATTCATTGGCACAGGAGTGAAATATACCATCATAGGTCTTTCTTTGAAATTTGTGATAGACTATGGCCTTTAAGCAAAGTATTCAGATTTAAAGATCTTACTGAAGAGTAGTGTGTGCTAATGCCACAGCATCTGAGAAAAAAAATTTACAAATTCCTTTAGGAAGAGATACTTAGTTCTGTGCCATTGTACTGTTTTCTTCAGGTTTAATATAACTAATTTCTCTGCATCTAATGTTGAGTTAGGTTACGTATATATATATTCAGTAACTTGGTGTGTTTCGTAAAGAACATGGGAATTGTTGTGGATGATGTTAGGATAGGGAAAGATGAAATATAGGATAAATGTATGTCTAAGAAATACTAGCATTCTTTACCTTTACTTACAGTTTTGTTTAGTTCAAGGTAAACACACACACAGTGTGTCTTGCAGATACATTAATATTAGCAAACAGCTGAGACCTAAGTCAGCACTTGGACTTCATTCAAGCAAAATCCCGATACTTTTGATGGGCATGTGGCCCTAGAAATCTGTTAGAACTGGGTCTTAAATCAAAAAGCTTTTAGAATATAAAATATATTGTTCAATAAAAAGATTCTTAGGTTTTAGGGGGGATTTTGTGGGGTTTTTTGGGTTTTATTTTGGTGGGAAATTTCTGTGGACTCATCAATAATTTTAGTGGAAATTCTGTGGTTAAGTTATTGCATGTGACTTGAATTGTACAGACTGATGTTTCACAAATACCCAGTATGAAAACCAAAGCCTCCTTCAAGTGCCTATCTTGCAGTAAACCTGGTGGATGCTCTGAAAAGAGCATTTTTGAATACTTGAACTTGGGATTGTTCTAAATGCTAATTCACATAATTAGGAGTATAGAAAGGATGTTGCACACCACCAGCTTATATAGCTAAGCTTCCAAAATCAGTGTTATGACTCATAACGAATACTGAAATCTATGCAGGCTTCTCAATCAGTGTTCTTTTCAGTATTTGATTGAACTCTAAAATGCGCTTCAAATTAGTAAGTCATTACACCAAACAGCTACATAGAAATACAGCAGAAGACGACATGTTGTATTCTTCTATGTGAAAGATCTCTTTTGAAAAGCAAATAAACAGACAAAAACTCCTACTCAATGTCATTAGATTAACAATAGTTTAAATAATAAAAGAAATTAAGGCAAATTTACTGTGGTTATCCCAATTTTAAATTATAACAACTTCATTTAATCAGATTTAAAGCACAGCAGTGACAAATAACACAGGTTTAAAAATATGTATCAGTATAGGTTATGGGCAAAACCTTCAGTCTTCATTTCTAATCAAAATGCATTTAAGCATGTGCTTAACTTTCATTTAACGTGGTAAAACTGAAGCAGATCCCTAAAGTCCAAGTGACTTGAGATGTTGTCTTCAAGAAAAAGTCATAAGCACACTGTAAGCACTTTTCTGAATCAAAATGATAATTTAAAAATTTTGGAAACGTGCACAGTTCTAGAAGATTCAGGAAAGTTGAATATATGTTAACACTGTCCTTGTATTTCTGTTCTCCAGCGGCAGGAATTAAGGATTTGGGGCTTGAATGACACATTAGCTACATTCCATGCTAAAGTATATTTTTAATCTTATACTCAAAAACATAAGCTCTGTGAAGATTGCTTTATTCCTTTTTCAGCCAATGGACTTCTTGCCTGATCAAGGAAAAAGTAACCAGGCTCCTGCTGATCAATGCACATCACTTAAGCTTTACGTGCCAAATCTAGTTGATGCTATCTTGCTCTGGAGTGTTTAAATTTGTAAGTTTGGAGTTTATGTAAGAGAAAAGAAAAGCTGAAAACATTAATGACTCTTAATTTGATACGCCGAGAGTGGCAATTTCAAGGTGCATAAGTTGATGGAAATCTGCATTGGAACAGCAGTGCAGAGCTTACGTCACCTGCAAATATTAAAAT
The DNA here is from genome assembly GCF_971803275.1 of Cyanistes caeruleus. Classification (NCBI taxonomy): domain Eukaryota; kingdom Metazoa; phylum Chordata; class Aves; order Passeriformes; family Paridae; genus Cyanistes; species Cyanistes caeruleus. The sequence goes on from NC_141703.1 coordinate 52,900,352, forward strand.
TCTGTAACCATAGCATTCCACAATTCTGCGTGCAGTATTATTTTTAGTGGCCTTGTTTCATCTCTCAGTATAAATAAAAAATACATACATTCTTTTGTATGCTTAGTTTGGTTTATGTGTTAGCATGGATATTAGTCTTGGGTGAGGACTAGTCATCTGGAAAAGTGTCTGCATGTAAAATTCAATTGTTTTCTAGTTCTGTATATTTGTATATCTATACTAAAATATTAGAAATGGTGATAATGTACAATGTATTTTTTCTATTGTTGTATAACTGAAAAATAGGTTAACAGATTTCTCTGAACTGTCTAAAGAAATTAATCTTTGAGCTGAGACCAAGCATGGAAAATTTCAGCTGAAAAGAAGAATTTTTCAGAAAGTTAAGAGCATGTGAAATCTGGGAGTTATAATGGACATCTGAACATAACCCTAAGCTATAATACCATTTTCAATAGTGATGGTAGACTCGCTAAACTAGAGTAGGGAACATTTTGTGTATACGGATCAGACAGTAAAAGCTTAGTAATCTTAATTTCTCTTTAAATGTTTCCTGTGCAAAAGATTTTTATCAGAATCACTGGAGTCTCATCTGTCCTCAGTATCCAAAGCCAAAGTTTCACATATGCTAGGAAATTTGTGCCACACACGTGAGTGAGAACTCGATCTTGAGAATTTTATGCTATTGCAATTTTGTGATAATGTTCTTTTGTGTATAGGAACAAGGGAGAATCTTTTTAGTTTCCATTTCAGGTTTTCACTTCCAAAGAAACTCTTCTTCGTGCACAGCAAAACCATATCAGCCACACTTTATTGACAGCAATTTTATTGTAGCTAGAGGCTTACAGTAAGCTGTTTATTGCTGTTCCCTAACGCAGTTGACAGCAATTGGGGAATTAATTTTCTTGCCCCTGATGTGCTTTCTTGGGTATAAACAACAGATGTTAAAAATATGAAAACTGTGACCCATTTACATTCAGCAAGTCTTTACAGGAACAGTCTACCTGTCTGAAGCACAGGTTTCAAGTCCTGAGTAATTTTGCCCCATCAGTTCTAGGATTCTTACTTTTGCAATGTTTATCTTGATAAATACTGTCCAAGGCCAGATACGTAATGCCTATGGATAGACGGATAGATCCTCATCTAGGCAATTTCTGTCCAAGAATAGCTGGATTCAAGTTTCATTTAGTTCAGGATATGCTGTATCTACTTAGTCTACCATTTAATTGCATCGAACATATAGGATTTAACTGAAAAAATATAGTGTTCTGAAAGATCTAACAGGAATTACAGGTGCTACCTGAATTTTTGGTATCACTGCTTTCACAGAACATCATGGTGCTCTGTAAAATCTATACTCATAAGTTTCCTCAGTTGCTATTCAAGTACAGCCATGTTGTATACCTTCTGCAATGTCCATGTATTTGCTAAAGAAAAAAAATGTACATAGAATCATGTATTATTTTTTCCTTCTTTTATTTCTTCGGCTTTCCAGCCTGCGGCACAATGTATGTAAAATGATTTATCCCCATACATTGATGCGGGCACTTAATCAGTTCATTTCTGGTTTACATGAGATAACATTCCATTGAGTGGAAAGATTTACCAGACTATAGATAAGAGATGAATGGATGCTATCATATTTTACTGAAGTGCAGGGGAAGGAGGACATATATTGTTTGTTTCTATCTTTTAGAAAGACATTTGCTACATAAGGGGCTTTAGCATCTTACCTAACTGAGATTTTAAGTGCTAGTCTAGACACAAAATGCACATTAACCATTCCCTTATAATTAAAACACCATACAAAAAAAAGTTCCTCTTAATGGAGTTGCAATAATTTTCTTGTAATGGATTATTTTCTAGTGAGCTATAAACTCTCTCTTGAAGCAGAAATAGCTGTTTCTGGCAGAAGACACCTTAAATTGATATTGCTACTTTTTCATTGGTTGTGAAATGATGCAAACTTGAAATAAAGAACAAAGAATAAATTGTTTTGAGCAGCAGTATTGTTGTAGTCATACAAACCTGTGTGTATACTATTCCTGGGACAACTGGTTTTCAGGAAAACAAAAAGGCTGCTACAGTTTTGGTGCAAAACTCATGTTGATCTTTCTAAAAATAACTGGGCTTTCAAATCTTGGAATGATTTGGCCTTCATTCCAAATTTAATTTTTGGGTTTTGTGTATACTGTGAATTATATGGGATAAATCAGAGAAAGGAAGTTTAAAATCTGATTTGTAATCATACTGAGGTGTCTAAATTGTACCAATCTCAAAAGTTACCTATTCTTTGCTTCCTTTTTCCTTTGCAGCAAGTGGGGTGGCGGGGGGGAGATTTGTTTTAAACTCTTGACATGGGTTATTCTGCATTTTCAGGTGCACAGAGAGAAAGTTTTGTAATTCTTCATTTGTCAGGATTTTTGGTGTATAAAATGTGTAGTTTCCAATGACTTGATGTTGTAGTTTTGCAGTTTCTTTTGTGAAATGTCACACTGAACTTTTTGTGCACAAATATTAATATTAATATTAATAATTGAAACTTGGTCTGGAAAATGCACACTTCCTGTTACAAGAGGACTATAAAGGGCCTTTTTCTAGAAAAAGAGTTCATCATTTGAAGTTGCATTCAAGCTCAGATAAATCTGCTGGTTTATTCCATCTGCAGCTCTTTCTAATGTCAATGTCTTTATAAAAACAATAGGATGATATCCAGATAATTTTTCCAAAATATGTAAAATTAATCTGAAGTGAATTAAAAAGTGAATTAAAAACCCTTTTATTTTGAGCTGAATTTGATGAAATGGGAAAGATCTGCAGTCAGATATTTCTTTATTCCTTTGTTCCAACCCCCCCAGGTTTGTAGAAAGGCAGAGTTTTAAAATAACAACCTCTTCCAGAAAATGAAATCAGGTGTTCTTACTGGCTGATAGCTTAAAGAGAATCACTATTGATATTGATTTATAAAACACTTTGTAGCCTGAAATTGATATTCGTTCATTTGCCCTCATTCCTTCCAGTGAAATAGTCAGATGCTTCATTTGTAGTTCTGAAGGATGTTCTTAGCACCTCCTAGGCTTTCATGTGTTGCTACTAAGAAAAATTTCTGATTGGTTTTCATTATCATTAAAAAGTGTTAAAAATATGCCTGTACAATATTTTTCATCAAATAAACTAATTTAGCCTATGCCTTGTAAGGTCATACAGCCTTTAAATACTGAAAAAGTCAAGAGGAAGACCATGCTTCAATTATGAACCGTATTTTGCTATTCTTCCAGCCCCTTGTTGATTGGTAGCCAGCAGTAGTATCTCTTAAATAGCTAAGCCTGCTAGATGTAAATATCTGTCTCCTTCAAAACACATAAAGTTATGGAAACAATTGTCTTTCTGATGTAAAGGTTCTGTAGGATGCATATATTTCTACATAATGACCTGTGTAGCTTCTCTGTTGAGCTTCATGGTGAAATGCTTTGACCACTGAGGTCTATTTTCTTTTACCAAAAATTTTTTGGAAGAAAGTTTTCACAAAAGCTTGATTTTATAGGAAGGGGTACAGGAGCTCCAGAGAATGGTGCAGACTAATGAAGCTTAAAAGAACACCTCCTTCCTGTGTTGACAGCATTCACATCCTGAAAGGGAATGATATTTAACTCCTGGTTTTAGTAGTTTTCCATTCAGTGAGCTAGGTTTTGGGAATATTGTTGTTATTTGGGAATATATATTGTTACTCTAGCCCCTCTTCTTAGAGCATGTGATGAATATATCTGAACATCATGATTTTTCAGGTGCCCATTTTCCGATGGTAGATCTAGCCCTATGTCTGCAAGTGATGTGCACAGAAAATATAATTTGTACAGTTTTCAGCAGTACACTTAACTGGTAGTGCCTGTGCACACAGCGCATTCTGCTTTTGTTGACACTATGGTAGGATTCATCTTGTCTGACTTCTAAGTCTATAACAAGTCTAATCTGCTTCAGTGGGTTTTGATTTACCCCACCCTGAAGAAAATATGGTGCTTTAAGATGGTTGTCAAAGCTGAGCAACACAGCTTGGTGAGATGTATCCCACATCCAGTGAGGAGTATAATTCAGTGTGATCCATATTCTTCAGTTTCCTGGTAAAGTGCATTATCCAGTCCATTTTTCTCACTGAGATCAAGAGAAGGGTTTTAGCGTTATGTATTTCTTTAAATGAAGGAATTATTTGAATAGTGCTTTGGGCACAAAAATGTATGCGCACAGTTGCCTTTGGGAAAGTCTTCTTTAGATTATGGCACAAATTCAAAGGCTTCCAAATTAGCAGAAAGAGTCTTACTGACTTATTAATAAATCATTATCTGGCCATCAGCTATCTATTTTATTAAGATGGTGCAATGAAACATCAATAATTTTGTTTTGGTGTTGTTCTGAGTATTTCTGGTTTTCTGCAGCACTGCAGGTTCCTTGGTACCTTGTTCTGTGAATCTTAGTTACAGGCCGTTCACATTATAGTGTAAAAACGTTTCTTTTACCTCTTTCTGTGAAAGGTATATGTCTATAGCAGTATGAATTTTCAGTCAGTTGTCAGACTGTTTCACTTTCACCATTGCAAAAATACAGGTCAAAATATCACTGACATGCTAGTGTTACTGCTAAGAGAATTTGAAATTGCCTTCAGTTTCTGACAACAGTACTCTGAAACATGGATGCTGTTGAAGTCTGCAGCATCCAGAGCAGCAGGAGGTAGGCTGTGTACCACTTGCAAAGCTCTAGTCATCTCCCGTATTTTTAACTACTGCCAGATAAATAAGAAACAAACAAAACCAACAAAACCCCCAACCTAACAAAAACAACCAGCCAACCAAACAACACCCCTCTCCTCCAAATTAAATCTGCATCTGCTAAGGACAGTAAACACTGCCTGTTGAAATTTAATCTCTCTACTGTACAGGAGATGGACTTTGCTGCTTGAGATTTCATCAGTTTTATTGCAGAAAGCTGTTACATCTGTCAAACATTTCAGTTTGAAATGAACACCTGATTTTTTGCCTTTGTATGCTACAAGAGCACCAGGTTGTCAATCAACAGAAGTACAAAATGAGACAAGATAGGTGATCCGCTGCTGTGATTGGCATTTTATTTTTATTTCACAACATCATTTTTCTTCCTCAAAATTAAAAATGGCAATACTTTTCTATAGTGGGGTAACAGATGAGAAACATGGATTTAGAAAATGGAGGTCACTCCAATCCTGTTAGTCTTGGCTTCTAATGCCTATTTTGTTGAGAGTACTGGTGCAGTCCAGGTGGACAATGGAGCTATAGGTGACTATATGAATTTTGTGAATGTCCATCCTGTGTGATTGAGATGAAACTATGCATGACACATAAATACATTTAATTTTGTTATTCTTTGTTCTAGCTACAGCATTAATGCATTGCAACAAACTTGAGGCAGCCCAAAGTATTTAACCAGTAGGACAGGGCAGCTTCTGGGTGGGCAGTGTAGGCTTTCAAAGCTACCTCTGGGCAAAGTGGGGTCCAGAACCTTCAGCAAGTAATTAGAATCTTGTAACATTCTTGTGGTTTTGATCTGCTTTCCTGAGTGAAAATCAGAAGTTTTGTTTCTTAATGTGATTTTTCAAATTCTGGACTAAGAAATGGACAAAATCATAGGTGCTCTTTGAGAGGTTTGAGAAACTGATGCGCTTCTAGGTTTTGTGATATGTCTATTTACAACATCCCCACTGAAAATCCCTGGATTTCAGTATCACTCAGGTTTGCTGCATCTAGGCTTTGGTCCCCTTCTGTGCTTCAGCAATTGATTAAGAAATATTCTAATCTGTCACAGGGTACCAAGAAACTAATGGCTTGTGAAGTATTTTAGTCTTCACGCTTCCACTATAAATGATATGAAAAATAGTGTCATTTGGCTGATGCTTAAATACATATCTTTCTTTTCTGTCTTTTCATGTTTCACTTTTTATTATCTTCTTTTATTCATGCTTATTTTTGTAAAACATATTTATGCACATATTAGGAATTTGAGTTTCCCCCTCAAATAAATAGTATCACAGTACAGAAGTGGCACATTTTATATACAATCTGTTGTAGTACACCCAACTCATAACCACACATGGCTTGTGTCCACACAAGACTTTCAATGAACCATGCTCTTTAAGGATTTGAAACATTTGGAAGCATATCTGGATAGCAGAATAATATGAGAAGACATCCTATATGTGTTGTAGTTAAAACCTGTAGTCAAAATAGTTATTTAATATATGTTTTACTTTCTCACTTTCTTTGCTTTTTGTAAGATCATTCATACTTTTCTCATATATGGCATAATGCATTCACAATTTGTAATAGGTTTGCTATCTCACAGACTTATGATATAAAATTGATTCTGAAAACAAGAACAAAAAATGTAAATCACAAAGCAGAAGAGCAGAGATTGCAACTCAGTAACTGGATAGCGCTCCTTGAATTCAGCAATTTGAAAGGGAGATTGGGAGGATAGATGAAAACATTCATATATCTTTACATTTCAAAATGGTTTAAAGATGACTGAACTTGTAGGAAAACTTATTCTTTAATAAGAAAGCTGGCAGTGCTGCTGTGATATACAGATTGTCAGTGATCCTTGAGTCTACTTCTTCAAAGCAGTATGCTGAGCACTTTTCAGCTGAGCAGTTTCATTCAGCGCCTGCTGAAGCTTTATAGATGGTGCAGATCACCTCCAGACAAAGTACTTCTCATTGTCATCTGTGATATTTATCTGTCAAAAGAATGTCACAGAAATAATTCTCAATTTTAGAACTTTCATTCTTTGGATCAGTGGTGACCACATTAAAAAATGCTCTGCATTTGGTCTCACACTTGGTGTTATTTAATATTTTCATGTCGTAGTGCTGAATACCAGCCTTAGCTGTATTCAGCATTGTAGAAATTCATTTCAGTAAGCCTCTGGCTACTGAAAAGTGTTATATCTTACATCCTGCTGTCCTCAGTAGAGATAGTTGGGGGTCAGGAGAGCCCTCTGCACTGTGCTCCTGCTTGCTACTGCTCATGACATTTGGCATCTGATAGGAATGCTGTGATAACATCTTCAATTAAAAGCCATAGGCAACAAGCATAACAAAGAGAATCCTTAAGACTGCTTAACATTATGCCATTGCCTCAACTTGAATAAAACCAGCATGAGAATAAATTGCCTGTGTTAGCTTAATTGTGATCTTCACCTAAGCACTACCCATGAGACCTTAGACCCAGCAGAAAACGCTAGTGGGAGTATCAGGGGCTTTTTCTGATATTGCTTAAATTTATCATATTTCCCTTAGAAAACACTGTCACAATTTTATTCCAGCTTTAAAGCCTTAAGCTTTTGCTGCCTGTTTTGGGTTTTCATTACTTTTATGTCTATACAGTGACACAGATAATGAAAATCCAAAAAAACCTGCATATCTCTGTGTGTAACACCGCTCTGCAACTATATACCACCTCATTAGTTTTTTCAGTATCAGAGATAAGTTAGCACTCTGTCATGAAGTCTGAACTGCCACCACATCTTGCTGAAGCTTATAAGCCATGCCATAGTAACTTTCACAAAGCACATTAACTCTTGCAACAGAAGATTCAGTTTTGTAAACACAAAGAAATCTTATGGCTCTTTCTATCTGTGAAGCCAATTTGTTTGACATTTTCTCCTTTAAATTTTGCTGCTCTTAGAAATCTTTTGAAATATAAAGGGAGAAATTTCAGTTTTGTCTTTTTCTGCACAATGCAATTGACTGAGGTAGACCTAACCTCATTTACATTTGGACTGTGCTGTACACTCATTACTCTTTGAACATGTGCCTTTTTCTCATTTTTTAAAGATTCTATCTTCACTGAAAAAAAAATGTGTTTTGTATTAAGATTGCTGTTGTGAGGTATCTGCCTAAATGTAAAATCTTGTGGAGACAAGAAAGAGGTATTTTTTACCTTACTGTAGCTGGTCAAGGTCAGCCTGGAACAATTCACTTGGGGTTGATCTCTACTGGCTATGTACAGGTGAATCTACAATACCTTATCATTAGCAGGATTTTATACTGCCTTACCTACTTCAGTGTGAAATCATGCTGCACTCTCTTGCAGTGTGGTGCCTTTGAGGATATGAATTATGAGTGCATTTACTCTAGGTCCTTTAACACTTCTCAAGTGATGCCAAGTGAGTCTGTCCTACGGTCTGGCAAAACCATACAACTTGGTCCCGTGGTTGAATTGAAGTCCTTGGACTTTCACATGTAATACTGATGACATTAGCAGAGGTACACCTAAGTGTTCCTGCCAGGCTTGCATCACCATCTGGTTTAATTTCAATGCATTTTCATCATCTTCAACATCGGTGTTACTGTTCTGCAAACTATGCTCGATTGCCAACGACTGCAGCTGCATACAATGGATATAACTCAGTCACCCCTTAAGGCACAGTAATATGAATCACCAAAATCAAACATTGATTCAGAACAGGCCATTACATCGTGATGGTGGTGGTATAGATGTGCCTGTATTCTATTTTTACTAAAGTAAAACACAGTATTTTATAGGAACCATGATTAGAATAAAACATTTCATCCATGGTCTGTTCCATGTTGGCAATATATGAGTCGACTAGGAACAAATGTCAGTTCCTTTGCAAGTGAGGTAAGAAGTCCTGGGTATGAGTTGCCTTCTTGTAGTTTTTTTGTTCAGTAACTTGAGTCTTCCTGCTCCTAAGAATGCACTTCTCAGTGTATGTCTTCTACCTTTTTTAAAGTTTCTGATGAAACTGTTCACAGGTTTGGGATTTATATCTCTTAAAATGTTCCTTTGTATTGTTTCATCTCTTTTTTTTTTTTTTTAAGCTAATCTCAGTGACTTTTTTTGATATTTTCTATTTCTGAACTTTTTAGGTAATTTTCTTGCCTCATATACTGCACAGATGTTTCACCCATCCTCTCATTTTCAATATACTTTTATTAGCATTATTTCCCCTCATAAACCTACCTACAAGACCACATACTTGATACAGTCAGTAGTTACTCAGTGTGAGGCATTTTCCATTCACATGTGATACCTGCTGGCTGCTGCTTCCAATTATGCCATATGCTGGAAAGCTGAACTGTTGAAGTATTGGAATGAATGTTGTAATCAAACTAGTTAAGAAGTAGCAGTGTGTCTCATAAAGGGTTCTGGACAATGTCTGATTTCTGCCATAAGCAAAATACTGACAAGTCCTGCTTTGTTTTGCTGCTTTTTCAGGTGGCAGAGAGCTAGACATACATTCATTATATTGTAAAATCATAACCTTCGAGATCTTGCTGAATCTGCCCTACAGCTATTTATCACATGATTGCAGGGAATGAAAATAACATTCTTCCTTCTACTAGGAATATGTTGCTAACCTTGGGGCAAGATAGTGCATAATTTTAAGTGTGCCTAGTCTTGCTGTTATATATAGACTGTTATGAGATGAATCAGTGTCATAATTTCCCAGAATTTAGCACTAGTGCTTTAGCAGAGCCAAGGAGATTTCATATACTTAGGCTTTTGGCTGCAATAGTGACCAGGGATCTCAAGTCTGAGTCACATTGATATTAATGCCATTTTATAGTCATGGACAAAGGCCAAAAAGATGCTAAGATCATTTACTCCAAAGTTATTTTATTTTTTTTTTAGGCTACAGCTGCATGTAACTACTTACTCCAAGTAAAGGTTATCTCAGCCCAATTCTTATTTCATATTCATTAATTTTGTATTTGTGAAATCACAACTGTTTCCCTGATGGTTTTGCTTGTATTCAAGAGTTGAATCTGTCTCCTCGTATTTGTGCAATAATCCCTCTTTCTATATCCCACAAACAGGCTGAAGAAGGTGGAAAGATCTCTAACACTTTTTTCTGTCCTGTGGCACACATCCTTCTCTTGCAGCTCCTTGGGCAATAGCTGGGTTTAAATAAGAAGCAGTAATTCACTTTAAATCACAAGAATTAGAGAAGCTGAAGCTCAGTCCCTTTCACAATTACCAGTTTAACCTCTGAGCTGCCAAGCTCCCGCCTTTATAGGTGTAGCTCTACTATAGCTGTGTACCAAATACGTAGCTCTGACTCCTTGAGTTACTCTGTTTGCAGGGTGATATACAGGGAGTAGTTTTATGCACATTGAAATTATCTCTGATACTACATAGACACTGTCTTTCATGGCCCACTTTTGAGATACTTATCCATATAAACAGCATTTTTTAGTATTGTCTAAAGATAAAATGTCTGGAATGCTGTCTGGAAAAAATGTCCAAGCTATGTAAATTGAGTTTCAGGTTTTGGTCTGTGATACTTTAACATCTTAAGAACAGGAGGACAGCATGAAATTAACAGGAAAAGACTGAGGCGGATACTGATGAAAACAGTTGAATATGCAAATCAGAATACATCCACTGTTTTAAGAAATTAAATACTTTTAAAGTGTAGTTGTTATGGTAGTCTGTGCCCTTAACAGGAACTTGCACAGTTATAAAATAGATGTTATTTTCTAATCACGGGGGACAAAATAATCACGTTTCTCCTCCATGGGTCTGTGATATTTTTTTAAGTAGTTTAACACAATGGTAAAATGCCTTGTACTTAATCCAAACCCACTGGAGCTTCAGATTATGCTTTTCCAACTTGCTGTGTGAATTTTCTTCAGGGGATTTCTAGTTGATTAAAGCTTGATAAAGACCGACATCAGGAAGCGAGAAGTTTGTTTTTATTCTCTTCTGTATTGAGTTAGCTGTCGCAAAATATAGGTATAAAAGCAGCAGTCCACTTTTTCAGACTCAGCTGAGGCAAACATAATGATTTTAATAAATGGGCAAAGTGCCCATTTATTTTATTGAGAATTTTGCCTGATTAAGAATTGTTTCCCCCCTTATCTCTGAGTTTCTTGGACAAACTGTGTTGACTCTGATCCAGTCAGAGCAAGCTTCTTAATCTGGCACATTAAATAAAAGCTCAGCTGGGAGAGGAATGCAGTATTTTGTCTTTGCATTTCAATTGAGTCGAAACTTCTTATTTTAAGCTCAGGCTGTGAGAATCATCTTCGAGCAATATAACATCATACACAAAGTCAGGTGATAGATGCTTGGAATGAATACAAGTGTATGATGGGGCACATCTTTCCTGTTAATAAAAACAAAAAGAAGTAAATGCAGCATTCAGACTTCCTTATTCAGTTCTGTCAAGCAATACTGTTTTGACTTCAGCACTCCTGCTGTTTGGAGTTGTGGACCTTTCTTTTTACACAGACAGGGCATTATCCTACTCTGCATGCTGGGAAAAAGTCCAGTTGAGAGTAGCTGAAATTCTAAAAGAAGTTTCACTTTTGACCACATCCCAGTTTTGAATCAAGATTGCTAATGCAGGAAGGCTTGCTACTTCTAGAGTTGTGGAGAGGGTCTTGTGCCTCTTTCTCAAAATTTTTTCCTCACATTTTGCTCCCTTTTCTCTGCGAAAATTTTTCATATCTCTGCCAGTGTAATAATGAAAGAAACTGCACTTTTTATTTCTAAAACAAATGATTTTTTTTTCCACTTGTACTGAGACTTCAAGCTCTGCCAAAAAATCTGAATAGAAAGCACCAATTGTTCTATAATTCTTTAAGTAATTACTATTGAATACACACACTGTGGTTCAAAAATGCATAAAACTTCAGCAAGAAAAATCTAGCACAAATCATAAACAAGTAACTGATGCAAGTACTAACATAGATATTTTTTATTTTAATACATATAAATTATGAAACAGAAATACATTGTCAGTAGCCCCATGAGTGATCTAGTTGGTCATTTTATCACATGTTGAATGAGGGAAGGCTGCATGTACACTGAATGCTTGTAAGTTAATTTATCTTGCAGGAGTACCAACAATACTCAGAATTTAATATACAGAAGTACTTGTTAAGAAGCTTACCAAAACAATATGGTGGGTTTAGAATAAAATCATACCAGAAGGTCCATCCTTCAGTTCTCTGAATTACAAGGAGAAACAGATTGTTTCAAACGGAAGATGAGAAATAACATAATCTAACCAATCTTCACTTTGGCAGAGTCAGCAAGGGATGGCTGAGCTTTCTTGCTTATTCTGAGCTAAAGTATTTATTTGACAGAATACTAAAGAACTGACCATTTAAATTAAGAATATGTTTTCCTGAAAAGCGAAAGTCTTGGTAGGTTCAGATGGGTCCTTTTTGGTGGGTAGTTAAATAATGCTTCTTAGGGTCAAACAGCAGGGTGAACCAGTTGATGGCATCAGCCCTCTCTTGGGAACTACAATACTTAAGGCACCACTGGAAAAAAGTAGGTACTTGCTTCCTTATTTTTTTTTTTTTTGCTTCCCCTTAACCCTTCTGACCATGATTCTTCTTGAACTTCGAAGTCCATGAAGTTTTTTCCTCTGGAGCTTGAGAACAGTCACCTTTTAGAAATCTATTAATTAAAATTCTGCGATCCCCTCCTTTTTTTTATTTGCTGATGTTATAGGCTTAGCTCTTCTGCATCTTAAAGGCACTTTGGCTTTTCTTCCTACCTAACCAAATGTAGCAAAAGTATTCATACTCTTCTGTCTTACCGTGACTGCAGGCCTACTTTTTTCACCTTTGCATTGTTTCCCAGGAGAATGAACAAATACTCCCGTAGGGCAACCATTATCTGTTAGGAAGTGAATCATACATCTGTTGCATCTTACTGGCTCGTGCTGTTTTATCAACAATCAGTATTCAATATGTAGACCTAATTAGCATATTTGGGTTTGGAATTTTAAAAAAGAAAGATTTCCTGTTCCCTAAACCAAAGCATTTAATTCTGTATCAATGACAGCTCTTTCAAACAGAACAGGCAAAAATACTTACATGAGATATATTGTTGCATAGCTCCTGAAAAATATAATTTAAAAAAAAATATTTATAGTGGTACACATATAAGTATATAAATGTAATTGTTTATATATTTTTAAATGTTTTAGAAGACTGAAATATCAATATTGCTCTTTCAGTAAAGGGTAAACTGAGTTACAGAGAAATAAAATCTCACAGGTGACACATTTTTAAAGCAAATGGTAGAACATGGATTAAAAACTATGTATGTCCTATGCAGAAGCGCTTATATAAAAGAATAAAATTGAATTAGATATAAAGTGTTGATGTCTTCATGGAGGAAAACATAGCAGTTTTAGAAATCTGGGATGCCAATACCACATCAGCAGCTATTTGCATAGTATTGTCAGGGACAACTGTTCTGTAGACAATCCAGTGAATCAGAGCTGTTTGATTAATCAAATCAAATCTCTGTTGTAGCAATGCAGAGAGGTTATGTCTGCTGGCAATCTGATTTGAAATCAAATGTTTATGGATTAATGAACACAAATCAATTGCTTCTAAGCTCCTTTTCAAGCAAAATCTTAGGTCTTTAGAAATGTAGCTAAGTAGGGAATGATTAGCCTGGTCTGACAGAACAAGTGAAAATTTATCCCCTCAAAATACACTCTTTACAATTAAAGAAAATCCAAGCAATTAAAAGGAGCCAAAACAAAGCAAAGAACAAAATTTGCAAGTCATGTTTGCTATTTTATTAACATATGGTAATGTAAGCAATCTGTAATCATAGTTACATTGCATTCTAATTGAACAATAAACTTAACAGAGCTATTTCATGTCAGCTGAGGATCTGTCCCACAATCTGTGTTTTAAAAAGCAGTCCATGCCTCATCTTCAGATGACCCTTGCACTTTAATGTATTGAAAAAAAGGAGAAAGAGTATTCTTTCTTTCTTAGCAGTTGTTGTTCATTAAGTTGTCTTTAAACAGCGTGAACAATGTGTATATTATAAAAGGAAGTGTGTAATCCGTTTGCGCATAAAAGAAAGTTCTTCTGCTTTTATAGGAACTGACTTTTATAGGAAATGACTCAGAAATAATTCATGTACAATTTTGCATTCCCTTGGTCTCTCTTCTTCAAGAGGGCTCTGCTTTGGTTAGATACTAAATTAGTTATATCTAAATGCCACCTTTGTTCCTGCCCCCACTGAGCTTAACAGTTAATTTTCTCAGCTAGAATAAATAATCCTTGCTTTCATATTTTATCCCATCCCCTTGGTGCGGTAGACCAATAAGAAACATGCAGTTCTTACCGAGTTAAGCAAATAGAAGCACTTTTACTGAAGAAAATTGGCTGGCTTTCACACTCCACAGAAAAAATCATCAATTAAAAATGGAAACAGCTGGAAATTAACATCTTCCTCTTTTTGAAGGTGAATATTAAACTGCTTCCGATTTGACTTTCCCTTTCTTTGTTTGAGGATGATCACTATTATTTTGCAATTATGCTTTCTCTTTCTAAGGTAACAGTGGTAGCCTTACCTGCTTGGGCTTGTTTTTGGAAAATTTGACTATGTGTAACATTTGATCTAAAAGTAGCTGTACTGATTTTGTGCACAACATAACTGAATCCTAAATTCATGGAGGATAAACTTTTTATCAGACCAGTTTAGGGTTATCAAAAGGTTTGCATTAAAATCTCTTGGAATTTTACATTTTATACGAAGTATTTTTGGAAAGCCTACATTTTTGCCTCATGTTGAACTCATAAGGATCACAGAATTAAATTCTAAGGATGTTGTCTGCTATTTCACTTGAAAGGTGATTTAATCTGGAGGTTAGTTAGAGTATTTTAAATGGAAACATTAATGATGACAGTCGTTAATCTGAAAAAAACCCAACACCAAAACAAAAACAGTAAGACATCAGCCACAGTATCTTAATACTTATTTAAGAGTTAAATGCTGTGTTGTGCAAGGAGAAACTCCATGAACTGGCCTCTCTGATGAAGCTTCATACTATGTCACCATCTCAAAGTCATGATTCTTCTTGTGTGTTATACTGAATAATATCTTTTAGCTGTTTACTTTAGTGCTAATTATTTAATGTAATTTTGATTGGTTAGTTCTATTAATTTAGGTTGATTGGCTTGTGTAGGTTTTCTAGTTGGTTACATTAGTTTAGTTGGGCCTAAATTATCCAAGCAAGGAAAATATGCAATCAGTCATCATGTTGCCATGTGACTGTGCATGTGCATGTATAGATATGAGAACAGATATATACATGTGCTTGTATGTACAGGTTTACATATACCTATTGAAATACTGAGGGTTCTACTTCAGAGAGAAGACATGATAGTGGCCAAAGGTACATTATTCATTTAGTCTAATGAGCATGCACTGGTATGTATTAAATAGCTAAAGATTCATCAGAAGGAAATTCAAAGTAATTTTCAACAGTTTTTATGAAGACCAACATTACTTCTGTTGTGAATAAGCCAAAAGTATTTCATGTTGTCCAGCTGAGAGGTTAACCAAGTCCTCATAGAGTAATGGAGAATCTCTGTTTATGAAAACAGCTGAAGATCTAATTTCATGACATTTGAAGATTTATTTTACGGAATAAAAACAGATGCCAAATATTACAATGAACCATCTGAAAATCCAGTGCAATTGCAGTCCAAATCAATGTGAATCTTCTCCCACAGGGACCTAATGGCATGTATACATCAAAGGTGAATATATTCACCTTTAGGAATAGGAATATAGGAATGCCTTTAAACAAAAGCATGATGGAAGGCAGATGAGATGAACAGTTTGCAACTCCCAGGTTCCTCCTTAGTAAGCAGTTCCCTGGCTGAATCCCTGTTACTTACTGTCTAAATGAGGAAAAATAACACATAGGGACATCACTATGGCATCAGCAGTATGATTGGAGAGAGTTTCTAACTGGAAGAGATCCTGAGGCACCTCCACATGGGTATTTCTGATTTCATTTGGGTTAGATGCATTTTACTATTTGTGTCTGGATGAGAAAGTCTTCAGCATTGTGACTGTGTGAACCTGTGGTCCTGTGGGATCTGGACAGATACTTGCAAGATTTCAGTTGGGAAAAAACCATGCTGATACTGAGAGTGAGCTGTCAGGTGCAATTTCCATGTATAGGTGTGTAGAACTGATGCACTGCACTAGAAGATAAACTCCTTGCCACCAATTTGGCTTGTACAGTTGGATGTGGCATGGTTGGGTTCTGCCTGTGCTGTGAGAAAGCCTGTCCAGAGCATCTCTGTAGGCAAAGTCCATGTGTCAGTGTCCTTTGGGCTAATGTAGGCAGCAATGCAGACTTGTATGACTTGTTTTGCAGTCCATGGTGTCTGCTGCTACTAATATAACCTTTGAAGAGTTGTGAGGGTAAGAATTAGACACCTAAACCGCAGTTTAATTTAAATTTCTCTGCCAGATATTGAGTGTGTATGTATGAATGCTTAATGCTCAGCATGCATTAAGATTTCTTAAACAAAATTTGTTGAGGCTTTTAAGTGTTTTACCATAAGAGTATCCTGCTGTTTTCAACAGTGTTGCAAGGAGACAAAGCTAGTATCACTGTAGATGACTTCTGATTGTATGATAAATGTTGAAATTCAACAGCAAAGTCTCAACTATTTTTAAAACTAGCCTTGCAAAATTATTTTTTCTTTCAGTGTGTTGTTTGGGTTAGGCTTCAGTAGTCTCTTCAAGCTTAAATATGATCCTTCTGCACAAAGCTTCCTCCACCTTATGCTCCGTGTACATCAAAACAAACAAAACTAGCTCAGTGGTCTGGAGGCAGGCTATACTGTACCCATGGGTGAGTAAGAGTGATTTATGCAACAGTATGCTGAGATACATAAGTGTTGGGGACAAGCATGTAGATCACGTAATCACACTCGTGGCTACTGCTATAGTAGAAAGGATAAGATCTTGCTGAATTTCTGAAGGATGAGATAGTAGTGGCAGTACAGTGCTTCCAAAAGACAAGTCAGATCTGAGAAATAAAATGCAACAACAATAAATATCTCAGTTACCTAAGGAGAGCTTTATTTTAAATTTTCCTCTATTTTGTGGTTGATTGTGAAGCTTTAGTTTCGGTTTGGTTTTTTTTGTTTGTTTGTTTTGGTTTTTTGGGGTTTCTAATTTATTTATTTGCTTATGTATTTCCTCTTTTACAGAATTAAAATATCTAAATATTTAGTCAGTTTTTTTCTTAATTAAAGACTGTGATTGTATATGTCACTAAAGACCTTAGTGCAACTAATGAGCAAACAAGCTTTTGTTTAAAGGCTTCACTAGATAATCAATCACAAATCCTGACTGCGAGCTTGTAGCTGTTGCTTTTTCATGTCAGTAGAATTAAACCAAGGTTTACAGCTTTAAATTAATCAAGACGATGAAAGGCTGGGGATTTTTAATTTTTTTGTTTTCCTAATAAGTAGATAAATTTGACTTCTTGTCTATATGGGAAAAATAAGATAGGGGTGTACATGACCAGAGACAGAAATCCTGCAGCTGTGTGCATATGCATTTGAGAGAAGATCCAGACAGATAGATTACTTTGCAGTGTAAAAATGTTGAGTTAAAAAGAAAAATGCTGGTGTTTACAGAGAATCTTGTATTTAACGAGAGCAGCCCTGGAAAGGAATGCTCCCAGTAATCTCTCTTTAACTGACTCAAGTGGAAGAAAGCCAAGTTGTTCAGTTGCACAATGGGTTGCAATCATGTGGGAGAGTTCCCGGTTGGGAGTTGAAAACTGAAAACCTGACATGCATAAGTGAATGAAGCTACCCTATGTGATGTGTTGATTTAAGATTTTTCTCTCCCTCCTTAAAAAAACAGCCTTTGTCTGAGTGCTGAAGAGGCGACATTGTGAGACACAAAATTAGTTTAAAATTGACATTTCGGATATCGGTGATAATTTGTCCTGACGTTATGGCTACTGGTTGTCTTTGTGACAAGCAGGCTTGATCCAAGGGGGCACTGTGAGAGCCAAATTTAATAGACGACCATTGTAATTTTCTGCCTTGCGGACAGCAGAGACTTTCTAATGTTCCTACACCACAACAATCAGGGATTACTAAATAACAAGTCCACAGGATTGGGGGAGGATTGAAAGGATTAATGGAGTATGACAAAATTGCACCTGAGGGGGAAAATCTGTAGCAGTTTTTGTATCCTGATGTGGTACATCAGGCAAATTGGCAATTGCTACTGATCTTTACACATGCATGTCTTCAAATAAAGTGGGTGAAAGTCAAGCAGATGCGACTATGAGGCTAAGGCTGTCATAAACATTCATGTCATCAACTGCATAAATCACTTAATACTATCGTTTAAAGTATTTTGATGATCAACTATATTAAGCATCAGTGGATTGTAGGCACTGTACTAAATCATTTTTTTACTCCACTATAACCTCTTATCCTGCTAAACTAAATCCTAAAATAGATTAAAAATGTAGGGTTAGTCCAACCCTTCTCTTCAAAGATAATTAAGGAATAGAGTTCCTGTTTAGGAAGACTGTTTTCAGCTTTAGAACTTTAAAAAAATAACACAAAACATATAAAAATTGTTTTTCAGTCTGCATTCATGTGCTGACCTGACATTAACTAACTCCCACTATCCCTCTGATTAATACCGTTTCAGAAGAACAATAGCAATCCTAGCCCTGAGTTCTTATGGGATATTAATGTTTTTTAATAAAATGTTTAGCACTATGAAACATGAGCAGTTCAAAACATAGCAGTTTGTTAACAAATGATTTCTTTTCACACTGGTTTAAACCAAAAATCCCAGCACTGGTAGCAGTGGATTTTACATGAACTAAAAACAGGGAGAAGCAAGAAGAGAATTATTGATCTTTATTTTTAAAACTCTGTTTTCTTTGAAAAGGAACTTAATATACAATAAACATTGTTTATTACCTCTCTAAGAAAAAGATAAACTTGGGAGCATTTTTTTGGCTTCATGGAAGTTTTAGCTTGATGTTGTGTTCATAGTATCTGACTTAACCTTTAGATCATGGTACTTTTCTTTTCCTCCCTGTTCGGTATAAACAGTCATTAGGGAAAATAGCTACTGGTGCAGATGGTTTAAAATTTATGTAGGTCTACACAAGAAAGAGTAAATTAAAGAAGAGAAATCACATACACACAGTTGCAATCTGAGGTCATCTCTCATTGATTGTGAATTGTTTAAGGAAATGTTTCTTCAGCAGCATTGACTGAAGGTCATGTTATTTAGACTTTTGACTAGTGGAACAGCAAACGATTCATTAATTCCATTAGCCATCCTTTCTGCACACTGGGAAAAGCTAATGTAATTGTCAACTATTCCTACTGTATACTTAAGCTGTCAAGGATCCTGGAAGGCTTCAGTTATTCTCTTTGAAGATATCAAAGGAAGGGGCGGGCTATTTTGTGTATTTAAAACAGAAATAGATAAAAAATGTGCCACATAATGTAAGCTAAAAGACTTCTTTTTAACCTAAAGTGACACTTGAATACAGTAATGCTGGGCAAGTTTCTGACTGGTAAAGCTTCTGGTTTTTGGTCTTTTGTTTTTTGTTTTGTTTTGGTTTGGTTTTTGTTTTGTTTTGCTTTGTTTTGGGGGGTTTTTTTGTTTGGTTTAGTTTGGTTTGGGTTTTTTTTTTTTTTGGTTTTTGGGTTTGTGGTTGTTGGGGTTTGTTTGTTTGTTTAAGAAGAAGTCTAAAAGTACAGGCTGTCAGCACTCCATTAAACCCGTCTTGTCTCTGGGAGCCATGCCAGGGACTTCTTGTTTCCATTCCCTTCAGATTCCTGGGGCAGTTCAGTCTCACCTGTGTGCTGCTGTGTGTGGTGGACAGGGCGAGTGTAGCATGACTGAAGTCAGTGGGCTTGCTGTACTCTTCTTGCATGGATATTAGGCAAAACAGTGGTGCATATTTTTATAGCTTGTCACCATGAAGTGGCTCAGAGGACAGCAAAAGTGAGAAACATCACGTGGATCTGCAAAATTACTGGTATTTCTTCCTGCTGTTAACAGGGATGACAGCTGAAAGCCTAGTCTACTACATTTAGCAAGAAAAAGCAAAGTGGGGTTCCAGGGTGAGTGGAGTGCATCTGAAAATGCAATGTCTGCCCTCCAAGTGATCACTGCTATAGGTAGTGTTTATCAGACAGAGAGTGCTTTTTTTCTCCATAGAAGAGACAGCTATATTGAAAAGGCAATGAAGGTCTTCGGTGCAATATAGTTAATTGTAGCTTTGGTTAAAAGAGAAAGTAGGTAAGCAAATCCATGTAGCATGGGTTTTTGTCCACCCTGAAAAGGAAAAACATGCTCTCTTCTGTAAATCTTAATGTCCCAGACATCCTTGGTGTTGGCTAAAAATCCACCATCGGTCATTACACATTTCAGCATATTCCTTTTATTCGGCAATAATGAATGCAAAGCTGTCTTGTCCTTTGAAAATACTTTGAGCTGTTCAGATAACACATTGCAGAGTGGTTGGACACAAATCACATAACCCTACTGTGCTCTGTTTGAAAGAAAAGTGCAACTTTTAATTCATTATTGTCTAACTAATTTTTTTATGCTTTTCACACAGTTTTGAGTGAGAATCCTACAGCCCCAGTACATAATGTCTTTAATTGCTGAAAACTCGACTTTCTCTTAAAATATTTAATGTTACATCCTGATTGTAAAATAATTAGTAGTTTACTGCTTACCATTTTGTCCTGAAAAAGGAAAAAACATTTTGCATACTTTTCCAGACATAGCATTGTCACTGTGTGATGATTTTTCTCTAAAACATGAAAACCTGTAGGAAAGGAGATCCATCTGTTGGGAGAGTTTTGCTCTGTGTGTGATATAATGTAACGAGTAATCATAAATGTAAAACAGTTGATGTGACGATTTCCTATATAATGATTATGCAGTAGTTAGTAGCCACAGTATACTATATTACTCCTGTTATGTATTTTGGAGGTGGACGCTATGGATTCATAATATGGTTTAACTTGTATAAGTAGTATCAGTCCATCTGAGGGATATTCTTTCCCCAGGTTGAGAATTACAAATTAACAGTGTTGAATTTTTGAATCTTATGAGCCACTACAGAGTGGAAAATATTTAAGGATAGCAGTGTATGTGCTTCTGTATGTTACTGAGTGTTAAAATAAGCAATCAGTGGATTGTTAAATAAATTAATATATATATACATATATATATACAATGCATTATATTTATGCAAAGAATAGTTGCAAAAATCAGGTGAAATGTTTCACTTTTATTGTAGTAATAGGCACCATTGCTATGTATTTATCTATGCATAGTTTAGAAGAGAAGAAGATGCTGTCAATGATTCTGTAATATTTTCTTCATTGTAGTGGCTATGGAGTTGAATAAGAATTCACTGATATGTATAGTAATGAATCTTTAAAACTATAATTTCTAATCAGTACTGGACAGTGCAAATGAACAGGTGTCCTTTAAAAATGGACTTTTGTACACTTTGAGTAAAGAATTACCTGAAAAGAGTATAAAGTAGTTGTACATTCAAAATGTATTAAATTCCATTTTTTTCTTTGCTATATTTTGTAAAATGTTTTCATTGTAAACAGTATGCCTCTCACACATGTCAAATCAAAGCTCTTTATTTTAGAAATATATACCTAATGTAATTGGAAGCTTATTGCACTCTCATGCAATGTATATATTGTGACTTCAAAAAGTCTGTACTGAACTTTGCTCAAACTACTAGTATGTGGGTTTCTTTAAATTTATTTTTAATTAATGATATGAAGGATAAGATCCTTTCTAAATGTACTTTAAAATTCACAATAAAGTTTCAGAAGTTCTTTTGTACAATGTTGAGGCTTCGTGTTGAATTTTCTTGTTCAAATCCTTTTAAACTGGTATCTTGATTAAGTTCCACATTCTTCAGATATGTGTAAATCTGTGTTTAACATCATCACAATTAAAATCAGGTGTGCCCTGTCACAATGCACTATAATTCCATTTACATCAGAGTAAATTAAGCTACTCCATTAAACACAGTGTCTCCTGGCACTTCTGTAATTTCTGCTGGAGATTCAGTGTTGGTTCAAGAATGTATTGGACTTCAAGGGCGAGATAAAATATATCTCAATTTGTATATCAGCCGAATCTAGGAGACAATACAGAATAAATTGGATGAAATAGTGGAAAAAGAGAGAAAAAAATGCTTATTTTAGAATACCCAAAAATCTGTTTTATAAATCCCAATGAAAACAAAAGTAAACATGGCAATGCTAGAGAAAGATGCAGTGGTAGAGTACACAGTCAAATCTTTTGAAAGCTTTCAGTTTTATTCTGAAATTCCATGTATTTTGTTTTTAATGTTATTGGGTGATTCAGTAGTAATTGAGGTAAAAATATTGGTGGCGTCAATGGGGAATTTGCCTGAGTAGAGAGGTAATTGAGCTCCACGAAGCTTGGAATAACAATTATTTTTTCATTTCTGACCTTCTTCATCTGGAAAAAACAGTGACAATTGTTTTGCTCAGATATTAAAGTTTCTACTGAACTATATGTTTAGTAGTGACTGGAAAGGTTAGGCAAGAGGATTGTATAATTATTCTTTTGAGGACAAAACAGTCTTATTCTCCATGAAATGGACTACGGTTTAGCTGTTTACTTAATCAAAAGAGGATTTGGCTTCTAATTTTATAGATGAAAAAATCATTTAACATTGTCACTGTGAAAACTGCTCGTGGCACAGTTTTAGGTCACTTTTTTACATGTTTGACAACTCCGTATGGCATACTTGTATTATCACGAGATAGTAATTTTTCAAGACACTTTCACTGGCTCTGCATATCTGCATATCTGGAGACATATATAGCATGATAGTTTCCATTCAGAAATCCCAATATAGCTCCTTAACTATGGTTAGCTAGAGTTTTGCACATTAAAATTGTAATTCTGATGTCAAGTAAATCTGATTTGAGAATGAGCAAGAAATGTCTTTCAAAATCCCCTATTTAACTTGTCTGCTTAGATAGGTAAAACTTCTAGAAATTATTTCCCACTGCAAAGCTTCAACTAAGGTCCAAGGCAAAATTAGACCTAATTATCTTAATGGCAGATAATACTCAGCTGAATACTTTACTTACAAAATGCGTTAACTTTAATGGTGCTATTCATACAGAAAATCAGATCTTTCTTTCTGAGTGACTCCTTCTTTAAAGACCAAAGAACAGTTTTGAATTGTCTTCGAAAAGAATCTGAAATTCAGGCTCTAAAGAGAGCCCTCAGATCTCTGCAGAGAGATAGTTTCACCATACTCAACTATTTTTTAACAGTCTGTAATAACATTTATCTCATTAAAGATCTGCTATGGGGCTAACTCAACATTCAATTACGGTGAAGCACTGACACTCCAAATGAGAATAATTTTCACTTTTAATTCTTGAAATGGGAACGGATGTTCAAGTATTCGCGTCTGAGGAAACACTGATGACCAAAAGGAGGTAGGATCCTGCACTTTTCTTGCAAATATAGCCAGAGACCAGAAATAGCACTCCAACATTACTCACAACAGAATAAACAAAACACTCACTGTCATCAGGATTGCAAGTCGGTGCACTGCCTGTTGACAGGTTTGATGATAGTCATCGCCTGCTTGGCTTGCTGTACTTGGGACCCATAATCGTCTCTTGATGTACGGTTTTGTGTCTTTTCGCTAAGGTTCACATTGTCGCCGTTTCCATTATGAATTATGAATCTTTTCATTGCAATACTACTGCCAAGGTTAAGTTATTCGACTGGTCTGGAACCTGACTGGGTAACCCAGGCCCATATTAGCTGGCAGCTAAATCTGAGAGGAGCCTGTTAGTCTCACTACTGTACAGTGCACTTGTACGTGCTCCTTGGTGTGCCAAGGGTTGTGTTATCCTGTGCTGGATGCATGGATTCCCCTTGTGCAGAATCTGACTTTACCTGAGGTTGTAGGATCCTGCGTTCATTTTCAAATAATTTGATGTCAGTGACAGAAAAATGATCCCTGGTGTCCATAAGCAGAAGTCCCATCCTAAGTTTCATTTAATACAGCATTGTAATACTGCAATAACTTGGTGAAATAGTGGTAAAAACAATAAGGTGGTTGAATTAGTAACTTTCCCTAAGTAGGACAGACTTTTTGTATTAGTATTTTTCATAGACGTGCATGAGACTGACAAGCACCATGTTCTAGGCCATTTAGTTGTACTGAATACAATATATCAACATGTCTTTTTTTTTAGCTTAGTAAGAGCCAGATTATGGCCAAAATAAACTAAAAATCTCATAATTGGTAGCCATCATCAAAGGAAAAAAAGAAAACCAGTTTATTGTGGACCCAGGGGGACAATTTAATTAGTTTTTGAACATAGATACACTCAAAAACAGTACCCTACAGAAAGAGCTCTAAATTAAATCTTATTTTGATCTTATGATTGTTACATTTTTTTTTTATGTTTTTGCAGGTTTTTGTATATCAAGTGATACCATCAGTCCATGAATCCATGTTAAAAGGCATTTAACAGTCTGACTCAGTCAGTTATTTCTATATGCATGAATTAATTTCAACTTTATTTCCTTAATAGAAGAAATCATTTTGCTGATGAAGTTTCAGGAAGTGCTCTAGCATCTTTGCAGCTTCCTTGAAGACAGAGAAAAATTCCAAACAGCCAGCATTTAAACATCTGATAAGAACCTGCTTCATAAGAAAAGGAGTAAAATTATTTTGTCTTTGAAAAAGGCTTCCCTTAGATTTTTGATGGGGAACAGATTTGCTGTAGGAACTTGTTCAATTTCATTTTTGCATATTCACTCCCCATTTAATACAAAATGTTTCCTTGTTTGCAACATGAAACAGGATCTTGTCACTGCACCGCAAAGGGAAAATACGTAGTGGGCTTGGCATTCCCTGACAATATGCTTTCATTAAAACTTTAAAATGTAAATGTATGGAGAAATGCATGTCATATCCTATCACAGAGCTTCACAACTATTGCGTTCATTGCCACTACTGTGTGACAGAGTTGCTCTTCTTTTTTTAGCTTGTTTGCCTTGTAAATGTAACTATATACAGCAAGGTATATTTGAGAGCGAATGTTTTGCAAACCTCAGCTAATCAATAGTCTTAGCTCCAGCTCCATTAGACCATTAGCAGTTTAAATTAGTAACCAGTGGTTATCAGATCTTTAACCTTGCAATTTTTCTCCTCAGCCAGGTTCTTTCTCAAACTTCTTTGCAGCACTATTTTCAGGTCACTATTCAATGTCTTATCAAAAGCAGTGGGTGGATTAGAATTGAGATAGACGGGAAATGTTAAACGGAAATTGCTCAAGTATTGCTTTGACTATGGCCAGAAAGATGTTAATTAAAAGCAGTGGAGAACATAATCCTTTTCTGAATCCAGATGGCTATGACAGTTCCTAAAGTTGGGAGGTACGGGTCATGCTTTAACCAGCTACAAAGCTATTTAGATGGATCAGAGTGTAGAAAGATTATACCGGTGAGTCTAATTCCAGAAGTGTCACATCATCCATCCTTTTGCCTTTAGTTTTTTATTTTAATGCTAAATACTTGAAACACAATCTATCATTTGGAACATACGTTAATTGCAAAATAACGTAAGAGCTCATTTTGCTGTCAGAAATATTACTTTTTCAGTCTGACAGTACACAGCAATATGCCTGACAATAGCATTAGGGGTGTCTTGGAAAATATTTTCCTCCTCCAGCTTCTTCTAACTGGCCTTTCCAAAGGCCTATTCAGACATCAAAGAAACAAACCTCATTTCATGCCAGAAAACCATGCATTCCTTGGTAAGAGAGGGTAACCACAGGCCCCACTTGCAGAACCAAGGCAATTTTTCCTTTGTAGACAGGAATGTTGCTGCTCTGTTCTTCATGGGAGATAGGGGTGGAAGGAGCTGCAGTTGTGTGCTTCAATGACAGAACTTTGAGACATCATTTTACAGCCAATGCACTTGGTATTTATCTCCATGTGTACTTTAAGTCAATTATTTCTGCCATTCTTTTTATAGAAGTCTCTGACAGGACACTTAAGTCTCTGTGGTGACTTACATATATACCACAGGGGTACAGTAATAAAGCTTCAACAGTGTTAGGTCTCTGTGCTTCTTTGTGGTTTTATGCTTTATTTTTAAAAGTATTTTGACATGGCATTTTATGGGTTTTAGTTATGGGTTTGTTTCGGGCTTTTTTTTCCTTCTCTTATGCTGGCTCAGTCTTTCCAGACTTGCAAAATTATTGTGGTTTTTTTTTTTTTCTTTTCTAATTAATATTCTTTCTTAGATAATTTTGTTTTGCTGATGTAGTTCTTTATCAGGATGACAGAGTATTACTTTGTTGGAGGCAAATATTGACATCACTTAGAGTTCTACCTTTAAAAATGGAAGCAGGAAATTACTGTCCTAATCCAAATGCTTTTATAGGTGTCATTGTAAATATCTTTGCTATAGACCATGACAAGAAATTAGGTAGTCTGCTATTGTAAATGTGATAAGAATATCAAGCTACAGTGGAGATAAATGGGAAATCAGCATTATTTAAGAGAAAAACTAATCCACTGTCATATTGAAAATCAGCTGGTTGCCAAAAGCAAATATTTCACTTAAGTAAAGGCTTTGAGCCTTCTTTAAACAGGAGTATTTAAGGAATTTTGAGAGAGAAAAAAGAGATAAAATTAAAAATCTATAATTATCAGTAAAGATATGAACTTCACTAAGAAAAATAACATCAGATACTCTTTTAAGCATTTTCTCTAAAGAACTAGTGACACAAAAATGCTGTGTAAGAGAAGTAATTCCAGAAAAATAAATGTTGTCCTTTAGTATTGTCATTTGCCTGCAATTATCTTAGATTAAATTTATTTCACTGAATGATCTAATCACCTAGATACCTGTTACAGTTAGTGGAGAGAAACAAACAATTTGAGGGCATTGATTGATCTTTTTTCATCTTGAAGTAAGTGGCAAAAATCAGCCCTATCATTTTAACCCTAAATGTTAGTAGCTCATGTGTAAACATAAACCCTGTAGGGATTTAAAGCTAGATGATGTCCATTTTTGACATCATATTTCTTTGAGTGTTCTAAGTATTTCCGGCCCCAACATTTCTCTGACAAGGCTGTGAGTTCAATATGCAGAATTAAAGTCATTACTTGCAGTGCTCTTCATTTAGAAATGTGTAAGGAATAGAATTAAATGGAGTGGAATGTTTTCAGTGATAGCAGGCTGAAGCCTTGATAGTCATTGTCACTGTAGTACCTTAACAAAAAGCACAATTGATGATCCTAGCATTTTAGATATTCTTTACCAGTAATGTAAAGTAATATATGTGCTTTTATACCAGTTGACTGCTGAATGACAATTGATTTCTACATTGGTCATAATCTCTTTTGAAGCAGGTGAGGAGTTAGGACACTTCTAAGAACAAGAGCTCTATTTTTTAGTTAAAAAAAAAAAAAAGTTATAAAAACTAAATTTCATGCTGGGAAGTGTCTCTTTTACCTTGCTGCATGCAATCATTGTCTTGCAGCCACCTGTGTCTGTCTCATGTCTAACTTACTCTAAAAATTGGCATTTTTCTAACGGCTAGCCCAGAAAACTCAAACCTGAATGACAGGCTTGAATTCTTCCTTTCTTATGAATCATCACCAATTAGACATGAGTCAGACTAAATTGCTCAATCAGGTTTATGTGTTTTTCTCATTCTCTGAGGGATTTTCACTTCTCTAACAGTTTCCTCACAGATTTAATTTGTTTACCTTTATTGAAACATTTCTTTGAATTTCCTTCCATACTGCACCTTGCTGGAATTTTACTCCAAAGGGTATGGATTTTTTTCTGTGAACCTCAGTGGCAGCACCATCCTGTCCAAGCTCCATCTCCATAACACCTTAAGGCACTTAACATCATAGGTCTAGCTGGGTGTCTTTATGTGTCAAGGATGCTGGGGACTGGGATATCTTGGTTGTTCTGATGCTCTCAGTTTTATATGTTTGAATCCACTGCTTCCATTCATTTTGAATGGAAGAAGATTTTAGCTTTCAATGACAGCAACAATAACCATGACTATTATAAAAAAAAAAATAAAAGCCAAAAACATGGAAGAAAAAAACAATTTCTCTTCCAAGTATAATTTCTAAAAGAAAGATCAACAAGTCTATGTAACTCCAAAGGCCTATAGATTTTCAATAAATGCCCTAGATAATATTTATTTCATAGCAGGATGTGATCAACAGCATGGAATTTTTAGAAGACTGTGCTCTCAATCCATTCTATTTTTTTCCAGCTGTTCTGCCTTTGGGAGCAGTGGAGCAGTCTGGAAAAGACTGAGCAGATGAATACAGAGATTCTTTTAGAAACATAGCAATGACAAAATATGTCAGCATTTCTCTACTGACAATTTGCAATAGGTGATCTTTCTCAAAAGTCTGTTGCACAGTGCTAAAAAGACGTACAAAAGCTTAGCGTGCCCATGGGGCTTGGGAGCCAGATCATTTCTCTCAGTGAGTTCACATCCATAAGTTAAGGACTATATTCTGGACGGCAGCTTTGTTGGTACAATAAAGTCTCATAAAAGAGAAATATATAAAACTAGATCCATTACCATGGAAATAGTGAAAGGTCATTTCTATGGAAACCACGGGAAGCTCTCATGCTATGATTTTGAGGAAGCCTCTCTTTGAAGATGCAATCCATTTATACAATGAGCCTTGTTTTAAATTAAATTAAATCTATATATGCAAAGTGATAGACATTTTGAAAATTTTAACTTGGTGCAACCATTTGCTGAAAAAGGAATGAATATCAAATCCAGATGTGTTACTCATTTTGGCTATGGGGAAGCTGTTTGCTATCTTTTTTTTGTGCCTAGTGCTGTAAATAGCTGAGATTTCTTAACGAGAACAGTAACCTTTTAGGATTCAGGACTATCATTTCTGTTTTCTGTGGTTTCCTTTCCTGACTAAGCTGGATGCCATAACTTCAGCCTCAGGAGAATGCTTTCTAGTAGATATACATATATTTGTAATTTGAGAGCTCATTCAGGCACAATGATGAGAACATTTTAAGGATCTACCTTTAAGAAGAAATTCTCTAAAATCAGTGCAAAGAGTGGAGTTCTGTAGAAATGTCTGTGAAATCCTGTGCAAGCTAATACATCCTAATTTTTGTTCCTTAGCATCTACCAGCATAATATCTTCTGATTTTTTTCTTTAAGCAGTCCTATATGTAGCTCTTTTTAGAGACTTTTGAATGAAATTTCATAAGAACTACATAGAGAAGTAGCCTATAAATGTTGCAAAAAAATCTTACCTGAATAAATAATTCTCCAGTGTTTCTTCACAGTGAGAGAATGTACCGTTTCTAGAATGCAAGAATGGAAAGGTAAATGGATAAAAGAACACTAAAGTATTTAAAGATGTTTTTCATGATACTGGAACACACACACCCTACCATCATTGTGTATTTCCAAACAAATATAAAGCTTACTTGCAAAATCTTTGAAAGTTTCCCAAACTAGCTTGAAAAAGTAGATCCTCATGCACTGGAGGACAAGAATCCCTACTTAAAATAATTTACATAAAATCATAATGAAGGTTGGAGCCAGACTACTTTCTTTTTCTCTTATCTCATCAGAACCACTGAAGCAAAAGTCAGGGCATCTACTTTTACATACCTGGTTTAGATTTGAAACAGCAGTAAGCTTTCAGACATCCTGCTCCCCAGGGCTGCCTATGAAGTCAATGGGCAGAGTTAGTGATATCTAAGGTTAGGCAGACTGCACCACAGGTCTTGCCCACAGAAGTATTTAGGAGTCTATGCCCCATTAAGTCATGGGAATGCAGTCACCTAAATGTCTTTCCCAGCCTGACTATTTAAGTACTTGGTTACAGAGGAAGCCCAGTGCTGCAGCCTTTGAGGGCCACCTGAATCACCCTTTATTTTAGGAATAGCAGTAGCTCTAGGGCTGTGGTTGCACTTTTCTAGATAAGGCTCTGGGTGTTTTCCATACATTCTTTCCTGTCAGGATTTCAAAATGCTAACCAAACATTAAAACTTTTACCTTTCTATGTCTGAGTGAGTTAAGGATCAAAATGTGTGAAAACCAGCATTTCTAAGTTTCCTCTAATTCAATGGTTTATCAGTACTCACTTTAAATAAGCTTCGGCCTGGCTTCAGTCTCAGAGTCTGGGAGTCTAGGACAGGGAGTTCTTGCTAAAAATAGTATCTGCTTGCATCTACATTAACTGAAAATCAATTCAAGTTGTTTATCAGAAGTTTTTTACAAGTGGGAAGGAAGAAGTGATATACTGGTCTGATGCACAGGTCACTCTGCATAAGGTTTTCCTAATTTGACATCCTGACTTTCAGGGTGCAAATAAACTGAAAGAGATTGAGAGAAAGATTGAGAGAAAGAGGAAACATTGTGATTGTTCTACATTATTTGTCATTTCAAGGGGACAGCTTTGGTTGGAGTCATCATACACTTTATCACAAAGTCTAGTTCATCCATGCACTTCAGACTTTGAAACTGGAGATTTTTTTTCAATTGTCAAAAACTCCAAATGCATAGAAGATTTAAGGTGGTTTTCTTCCAACACTGTATGTACATGTATAATTCTTTCCACCTGTAAAAGGAAATACTTGAACTCATTCAATATTTAATTTATTTTAATTTAGTTCAGTGATGTTCTCCAAAATATCTCATTTTTTTGGCCAGTCCCACATGCACCAGATGAAGAAGTACAGATGCTTATGTTATGTGGAAAGTCTACTTTGCTTCTTTATTGACTGAAGAACATTGCTAAATATTGGAATGTTGGTTTGTTTTTTTCATTTTTTTCCTTCTTCCTCACTTCTAAATTCCATTGCTGAACAAAGATACAGATTTTGATAGCAGAAGATTCTTTTGATGCGAGACCACCATGATGGGTCTGCTGAGTGATATCTATGTTAGAATCTTTCTAAAAGTTCTACTTATAGCCCATCTTTATTAATTTGTCTTAGTTTCATATATGATACAGAAGTCTGCTTTCATTTTTTAATTATTTCAGGGGTCAGTACTGCCCTGTGGCATCTATCAGAAAGTGATCTGTTAACAGATTTTCAGGAAATCAAACCAGAATATTTAAAAATTAGTTAAATGGCGAATAAAAATCAGTCTAACTTCTGTGTCTCGTATCGCTTAAGATTTGCTTCTCCAGTCTTCTCCACTGGCATGTTCAAAGTCATAATTTTTTGGGGGAGGAAGGTTCATTTACAGTCAACAGAAAGTACACCTATATTTTTTTTATTTATTTGTTTTATTTAATCATCTACAGTTGTCGAGAAACTGTAGTCATCCAGCAAATTTTCATTACATTTGTCCAGATCCAGAGCAAAGTCAGGGAAATACTCAGATAAGTTTCAATGGCTTTGGAAGAAACTAATTTCATTTGTATACAGCTAGAAATATCAGAGAGCTGATTCATGTCATGAACATGAGTCAACCCTATGGCAAATGCTGCAGTTCAAGAATTCCATTGCAGAGGAGTTGGAAATGAATAAAAAGCCTTGAAGTCAATTGGGGTGGAGGAGATAGGAAGAGACACAATAATGAGCATTTGTATATGGTTCCCATTGTGCCTTCCATAACCTAGTTTCTAAATAGGCAGATGACTTCTTTATTTTCTCTAAATTATTTTTATTTAAATCAAAATTTGGCTACTTTTAACCTCCCCTGATCTCTCCATCCCTTTTTTTTTTTTAAAGAAGATTTTTTGGAAGGCTATATTTAGTACAGTGAGCCAGCAGTGACCAGTTGTCTCAAGCAATTCCTGACTTCTACCATTTGTAAAGGTAGTATTTAAAGAGCATTCTTCCATATCTTCCAGACATTAAAAGGAATGAAAAAGGACCAGACCATTTTGTCTAACCTTATGGTCCCAATCCAGATCTTCTGCAGATTTTTCTCGGTGACAACATTGATACCCTGATACACTTTTCACTTTTAGTATTTGGAAGTATTAAACTACTCCTTTGTTTATTAATTTTTAAAGGGTATCATTAATAAATGCATAAAAATGGGTCTGCATTTCTAAATGAATCATTTTCATCAAAGGCAGTGGGCTATCATTACAACTGATAGTGTTTAATTGACATTTTTTAAGATTAAAAGAAAAAATATCTTTTGATTTTGAATTATTAAAATTTTGAATTATTAAAATGGGTCAAATGATAATTTGGTGGTTTGAGCTCAAGAACAAGAATCATAACAGTATTTCTTTGTATATTTTCTGCTCTTAATTATTTCAAAGTGAGAAATTGGAAAAAATAAGTCTGATTTCTTTAGAGGATATTTATTTTCTGAAAGAGCAAGCAAAAGGTTATCCTGAGACAACATTTTTGAGTATTATATGAAAAGAGGGATGATAAGGATTGTAGAAAGAGATGCAAGGAGTGAAGAAGCTATGTTTAAAGAAAAGGCAGCAAAAGTGAAATTATCCATCATTTCTGATTTTCAGGAGCATATATGCTAAAATGTCAGAAGAAAAATATTCATTTTAATTATTATTTGTCACTAGAAGAGATGAAATATACCACCACTCATTATTTTTATTTTCTGATTTAGTGTTTTGATTAGAGACAATAGCTTCCAAAATGTACTGTCACAGCCAGATCCCATGTGCCTTGCTCTCTGCATTTGCAGAACATTTTACAACACTGACGCCAATTCTACAGACAGCGCCTTTTAGCAAATTAAAGAAAGTTGTATATGTGTCTCAAGATCAAATCCCCAGCTGAGAAGTAACTCAGGAAATCAGAGACAGAATTTTGAGTATGTTAGATGGTAAACAAAACTGTAGGAAGATGCAGCTGGTAGAAAAAAAAAAACAGTCCTCAGTGTGTATTGTATCATACGAATGTCAAAAGTGATATAATTGAATTGGAGATCAGAGAAGATTGGCCTTAAAACACAAAAGTTTATAAAAATTTTTGGAGTGGAAGGCATAATTAAAACCAAAAGAAAAAAAGTGATGGTTATGCTGACAGAAACAACATCTTGTCTCACTCTACTATAATATATTGATTTTTCAGTGGTAATAATAAATATACATGGGGTACATCTCTTTGTTAACAGCTGTGGCAATTGAAATGCTATTCACAAAAAGCCAAAGAATCTCAACCAATTCCCTCCAACTCAAAATGTGGCACTGGTGTCCTTAGGGGTTGCTGGGTGCAGGAGAAGGGCAGAAGCAAGGGCAATCAACAGAAAAGAGGCATCCATCCATCTTGGGCTTGTGAAAAGCCCATGGCAGTGACACAGATTCTAGCTGCCTCATAAGTGCTGGGCAGGGGGCTGAGGTTGAGAAGAAGGGATCAAGAACTTGTTTCTCATCACCTCCCATATCCTCCAAAGGCTCAGGGAAGGATTTAAGCTAAGGTGATTGCTTATTAGTTACTGACACTAGACAAACCAACATTTATCTTTACCTGACTTCCTGTACTGCCCATAGGCCTGACTCAAGCATAAACATGTTTGGAAGGTAAAAATATACCAGCAATTCAAAGTTGCCCTTTAGTTGACAATTAGAGCAGTACAGTTCTTGCTTGTTTGTCTGTAATATTAACCACACTGTCAGTGCTAAAGCAAGTGATAATAAGTATAAGGTGATAATATAATCAGTAATAATGCAAGATATAAGGCTCATTTCTTCCATCAGTGAAAAATCTACTTATTTAATAAACTGTACTAGGGCAAATTTTGCTATTTTTGTCCTTTCACAAATATAAACATAGGATCCACAATGAGTTGTTACACGATTCTGAGG
Source organism: Cyanistes caeruleus (assembly GCF_971803275.1). Taxonomy (NCBI): domain Eukaryota; kingdom Metazoa; phylum Chordata; class Aves; order Passeriformes; family Paridae; genus Cyanistes; species Cyanistes caeruleus. The sequence continues at coordinate 52,934,074 of NC_141703.1, forward strand.
ATAAAATCCTGCCAAAGATGCTTTCAGGTCTTTTATAAGTCACTTGCATTGTTGTACATGAACTATATAGCAAAGGATTACTATATTTAATGTTTTGTATTCCTCCTTTAATATTTAATACATAGAATAGAAACCACTAAGAAGTTTGTTTTGTGGAGTCTCTCCATATCTTAGTATTTTTATTTATTTTTACTTTGACTTGTTTTTAAAGTATTTTTATTCTTTACATTCTTGTAAGAAACCATTTATTGGCAAGGTTTTACAGTTATGGAATAACTGACAAAGTGACTAAACACATAGGAAATTAGTAATCCCTATTTTACTTTTTTATTATATATCCTTATGTATAATAGCCTTGTATAGAACATGCTTTTAAAATCTATGTGTGGGTGTGTGCATGTATATAAATTGAGATTATATGTTTGGTGTGTCTTACATTTTATCTGTTCAGGTAAGTAATTTGCCTACCTTTTTTGTTTCAGGAAAGTGTTGTGTAGTTTTGTTTGATCTCCTCCCATAAAATTCTAGGTCATCTCAGTGATTTTGCAGTTTTTGTTGTGTGGGCATTATCTCTGTCTTCTAAATACTGAAGAATTTAAACCCCTTTTTTGTTGTTTCATTTTCAAGATGAAGCAACAGCTATCATGTTCCCATTGATAATAATAGAGATTTTGAGTATGATTGCTGTGGGAGCTGGCATGGTGGTATAACACATCTATCTAGATCATCCAAATGGCATTCAGAATCCTCCCAGAGTGTGTGGGATCCATGTCCAATCCCAATTACACAATGCAATCAGATAGTTATTACTAACTGTACTGGAATCACTAACTTTTTGGAATGTTGAGCTGATAAGCATGCAAAGAGCTAAAATATCTCTGTAAATAAGCATTAGAATTACTATGTTTGGAATATTTTACACCCTTCTTGATATTTCTTTTCATTTCCATCACCCCAAGTTGCATGCTAGATATTTTAGAGAGTTAAGATTGCTGGTAATATGATCAGAAAAAAATCACTTTGAAAAGCCTGTAAATTCATGTAATTCTTCTCAATGACTTCCCTGTCAGTGCCAGTAGAAAGTCAAAGATGGCTTTTCTAATTGCCAGCTCTGTGCATAGAGTATCTGAAAATCCATGTTTCTGACTTTTACATTTATCTAACCAATAAAAATTCTGCAGTTCAGATTTAGATAAATCATTTTGCTGATGGTGCATAAGATAAAAACGGAAATTCAACTGACTTTTAAATGAGGCCTGATTCTGTAAGGGTAAAAAGTTAGTATTTATTGTTAAAGGAGACTAGCCTGACTCTTAGAATGCCTGGGTAGATAAGTCCTTATGAGGGGGAAGGACAAGATATGGTCAAACAATGACTTTGCTGAGTTTATTTTTAAGTATATGTAAAATACCTGACCTTAAGCCTGCTGTAAAGAAGATCTGCTCTAATTTCAGCAGGCTTTGAATGTTGGGCTGATTAAAGATTACAAAGCACTTACTTCTCAGTTCTTGTAAGTACATTTATGAGAGTTTCTAAGGTTCTGCATGTACAATATGTACCATTATAATATCTTGCTGAGACAAGACACTTTGAATTTGTTCTCCATCATACTTATTCTGACTCTGCAGATATGAGGTGTAGTTACAGCCTGGTCTTGCCTTTTTCAACTTTAGAAACATATTCGTTGTGTTTTCAACTTAATGTATTTCAATGTCAGTATTCTGTGAGAAAATACATTTTGAAATCTAAATTGTCTAACGAATGTACAAGTTCTTTTTGTGCCCTTAACTGGAGAATCTGTGAATTGAGTGTATAAGGAAGGTATGAAAGGCAAAAAGTCCTTATTAATAAAACTTTATGCTTCAAAAATAGTTTGATGGAATCAAACACTTCTTTGAAACAAAGCTCAAATATGCATTTGATACAATGATTTTTAATGATAGAGTCCATGGGTGTCTTGAGACATCCCACTTCCCGTTTCTTGGCAGTTTATAACAACTGATACTGTGTAAGTCAAATCCATCAGAGGACACCTTTCTGCAAATTTCTATGCTCTGCTGTTGCAGAGCTCCCTAAGGGCTCTGGAGACACAGGAGGAGAGATGTTTATTACGAGCTTCATTTATTGAAGAAAACAGCTCTCACATTTAGGGGGAGGATCACAGAGACACAGTGAAACTCGGAGAAATCCCTCAGCTCTAGATTTTAAATCTCCCAAGCTTGCTTGTTCTTTTATTTGTCTGTCATTGTGCACAGAACAGCATGACCACTGTTTGCCTCCCGAGCCACAGCTGCCGGCGGGGGATAAGCGAGAGGCCCAGTGCAGCAGAGGGGAGGGAAGGATGTTTACATAGACCCAGCCTGCCTGAAGTTTTTACAGGAGGAACTGCTATTAGAGTGGTACAAAAATGTTAAAAGTGAGGATTTCTTGTCTGAGAGGGAACTTTCTTAACCTCTGTCTTGCTGTCTTTCTGCCTTGCAGAGTGAGAGATTTTCCACCTCTCCCTAGCTCCACTGGATTTTCTTTAGCTGCAGCTGAACTGATCAGCTGGCTGGCCCTGGGGAATCTGGTGAAGTGTTAAAGCAGGCCAGGTCTGTGGCCCGGTGGGCAGCTGGTGAAATTTCTACTCAGCATAGGCAGTGGGGGCTCCTTGCTTCTTGGCTGCAGGCATGCTCCAGCAGTGTCACCTTAGAGGTGTTTCTCTATTAGTACTCAGGCTGTTCTGAAAATGCCAAAAAAGAATGAGCTCTTCTGTAGCTTCACTTCCTTCATTACTGATGTCTGATACAGATTTTGCAGCAATTGCCAGCATGCAGCCTTTGGACCATGAGCTTCAGTTTCTTGGGACTAGCACACCTTTGAATGGACATTCCAGGAGGCTGTGTGGCACACACTGTGTCAGTCTTCAGAAAGGTATAATTCACCTTTACCTAGTCACTCAGCAACTTCAGTGGGCTCTTATCATCCCTTCTGGACACCCAGCAGCATAAATACACAGCAATCACTTTACTCCCCAGCTATACCCTGATTACTGCCATGGGTGTGCAAGGAAGAGGGAAAACCCTGTGTGTAATCTCATGGATGCTTTAGCTGCAGCTTGGACTTTTTTTTCCCCTTGGATTCCCAAGTGTAGAATTGATTGGTACTTTTTTCTCTCATGTGCTAATTTATGTAAGTGTGTGAAGTTCTGCTCAGAGGCTGGATCAGCTCACAGAGAACTATGTTCAGGGTGGGGATCATCTCAACTGAGACATTGTCTACAACTGAAATATTACACCTGAGCTCTGTATATAGCTCTAAAGAAACTGAGAGTAGGATGTCACAAGTCATTTGGCATTTTTAACAGCACCAGATGACCTATAATTCCTTATTTTCCTCTACCAACTGTGCATACTAATGCTGTGGCAGACTAATATTCCTTGCAGGATCAGATTATTTGGATTTGATATATTTGACCAGAGAAGGAACTGGTTCAATGTAACACATTTATATCATGCCATTACCTCCCAGGGAATGTTAATTGCTTGAACATAAAAAAGTTTAAAGGTTGGGCTTTTCTTTTTTAAAAAGCTGTCTATTATTTAGACCATCTGTGTTATCTCGAAATGTTTTCCTTTATGGCATGCATGATGTTTAAAACTATGTTACTAAAACCAGTGTTTTTATAAACAAGCACAAGATTTCCTTCAAATCAAATCACTTCTTTGTCTCCCTGTGTTTTTTTTTTTCCAAGCATATTTGCCTCTTTCATACCTGACTGTGTATTTTATTTGCCTATGGTTTTTCTCTGCCAGTCTAATCTGTCTAACCTATTTTAGGCTTTTACAGCAGGCTTATCACTTCAGTATCTAGGCATTAAATGCTTCGATGCATTTCTGAAGCCTTTCATTTTACTTAAATGCCTTTGAACACACTTAGAAAGTGTTATTAATTAGAATCAGCAGCCCAGTACAACCTCAGGTACTAATTAGATATTGCCCTTCCATAAATTCTTGGTAACTTTCCTACAAACAAAACATTTTAGCTAACTCAGTAATTTGGAGAAAACCACTGTATGCGTTTTTGTCAATCTTTGCTGCTTACATAATAGATATGACATGGTTAGATTGTGCTTATTTGTAGAATGCAACCATAAATCTTAATAAATAAAGTCATTTTAGCAATTATTGTCATTAAATTCATAGGAAATTTAGTGAAGATAGTGAACTTTAAAAGCAGTCATCCAATGACAGTTTAATTCTAACATTTTGTTTTCTTTCATGTTTGGTATTGTTTAAAGTATTTAATCTGTTTGTTGCTTTTTATCTCTATTACTTCATAGCAATAATTTTCCTAGAGTATTTTAAACAACATTTCCTTCTTCAAAACAGTGTGACTGTACTTACACAAGACCTGTAATTTTCAAGCTGAAAACTCAATAATAGGATGGCAAATATAATGCCCAGCCTTTTATGTGAGTATGACAAATTGTTTAATGCATCAGTATTATATCAGCATTTCTAGCACAAAGCCCAGTGAACACGAATTTAAATATCTCAAGAAGTATCTTAATGTTCATTGAAAGCTGGGAACTCTGGGAACTCTGGGGACACATCCTGCCTCCGGAGGTTCGGTGTCTGGGTTGTTGCTAGCAATCTACCAGATGTAATCACACTTTGATAGCCTGCTCACATAATAAGGAATGGATAGTGTTTTCTCCTGGTAGTGGTTCAGATAGGAAAAAAAGGAGTCATATATGAGGAACTTCAGTTACATACATAAATTCTTTCCTTGGCCCTTTTTTTGGTTTTGTTGGTTTTTTTTTTGTTGTTTTGTTTTGGGTTTTTTTTTGTTAATGTTGTTGAAGTACTTGCAGGACACTTCAAGAGACCATGTGCAGTTAAGAAAATAAATGCACCTAACACAATAAACTCAGTGAGGAAAAATACAATACGTGTTAAATGTGAGATGGTTTAAGTCTGATTCCCCACTAATGGGTTTGAAGAATAACTCCTCTGTCTTTTGTGCTGTAAATTTTGAGCTGTATTTTTCAACTTTGAAATTGTTATGATGGGAATGAAAATTGGTTTTTAGACAGAATAAATGTGTGGCTATTTATGAGATGATGCTAAGAAAGATTTGTTTAACTCAAACAATAATCTTTTATTTGTACTACATTAATTTTTACACCAGCACTCTATTTCTGCATTTCACATTTCTTTTCTCGTATGAGTACTCAATACTGTTTCCTTCAAATAATTTTGTGAAAACATGAACCTACTTGCTATATTTGAAAAACATTCCATTTCTTTTGATCCATTTTTATGACCTTTTCTTTCAAATAGGCCCTATACTTCATGTATCTCATAAAGTCAGACAAAGGCAAGTATATTCTGTGATTAAAATTGCACTTAGTATTAGTTTAGCCTCTTGACACAAATTTAAAATGAACAAGTTTTTCAAATTATTTTACTTTCTATGACTTAAGGGCCTGAAAATAGAAGTACATATGAATGAATCAACATTACAGTAAGGGATATCCCCAGTGTTTAAACTGAAGCAAAAGAATTCTTCCTAACCGTAGCACTTAACAGTCTCAAAAATCATAGGATATCCTTCCCACTATGTTTACTAAAAAGAAATCAAGGAAGGAGCTTACAAGACATTTTAACCTTAGATTTTGGCTAGAAATTCAGCACCAGCATTTGTCACACAGCACCTGCAGTGTTTGCAGAGGCCATATCAAATGACATCAATTGTAAAACCATATGTAAAATTGCATCTAGATAATACCTGGAATTAATTTATGAATCTCAAAGGTAAGTGACAGTGCACTTGATGAACATAACTCCAGAGCAACATGCCAGTTCCTAAGATGACTGAAAGGTTTATCTCAGCAGGCTGATTTCTATACCTGGAAATAAAAGTATCATAGCCAGGTAGCACAGTGATTTTTGAAATATAATGGGAATTGCATCTCAGATCTCAAAAATCTCCACATAACCTCTGCACGTCTACATCTATCCCTGAAGTCATGATGCTGAATCCTAAAGAGCTGGGAAAGAAAGCAAGCTTTTGTCAGAAGTAGAGCCTTTGCTATTCTTCAGGAAGGAAGCTTTTGTTCAGCTTAGTGCAGTGAGTTACAGCTCAGCAGAACTTTTTGTACTTTGTTTTTGGCTGACATTGGACTGCAGCTGTGATACAGATACCTTTTCAATGGATCTTTGAGGAAAGGTTGAGACAGGGCAAATATTTTTATGAGGTCCTCAGGGAAGTTGGGTCCCTGGAGAAAAGGACTGATGATCAAAAATTCACACAGTAATCTGACATTCACTGTTCACCTGAAACCTGAACTTTAAACTAAAGGACACGCAGGTCACAGTTAGTACATGCAGTGTCGAGACCACAGTGTCTTTTCTTTCCTTTTTAGTTCCAGTAGAGTGTCCCATGTACACAGCAATCTATAAATCCCTAGAGAGTCAGATTGCTGTGAAATAGCCACTCTTCTCTTAAATCATATTGGAATGAGTTCTTCTGTCAGTAGACCACCAACTCTGCACTGTCATTCATACACAAAGCCTTTTATGGAGTGATCTGGAAGTCTGAGCTGGGTATGTATCAGCCAGAGTACAACACACTCTGGGTGCTTCCAGTCATGTCATTTGCCTCTGGAGCATCTGTTACTACTTCTGATGCTCATGATTTATGCTAATGCCCAAAGGCAAGCTATTTGTGTCAATGTGTACACTTTTATGTATTTTTTTTATCTGTACATATATTGATAAAATTAAACTTTGTAGCTATACTGTAAGAATGAATGGAAATTAGCTATGTAAAAAGAAAATATTACATAAACTGTCATCTTAAAAATACCCGACACATTTTTCAGAATACAGTTGTATGCATATTTTAAATATGTGAAAACTTTACTGGAAAGTGGTGTTGGCTGATGACAGGAATGCAATAGTTTGGGACTAATGAGTTCTCTAGGGGTGAAAATTATCTATGTAATTGGGAAGAAAGTTTTCTTTCTTAAAACTGATTGCTTTATTTATTCAGTTTAGTAGAGCAAGTCTTTATTGTCTGAATTACATGTAAGTTGTTTGCTCTGCCCTTTTTTATTCCACACAGATTTATCTTGTTTGTTTGGGGTTATTTTACACCAGAAAATACTTTTTCTAAAGAAAAAAAAGGAAGAGTAATTAATCCGCTTCACCATAGTTGAACAGTTCTTGAGTTGAACTGTTAGTTCAGACTGAAAGAATAAACCTTCCTTAATTTAAGAAAACCATTTCAATTTTTAAAATGCATACAGTGAAAAATAGTTTTGCAGCTCAATCCAAATCCATCTAAGCATTGCAGGGTTGCTTTCCTTCAATGGTGGATGAAATTCTGTATATTTTAATGGCAAATAAGTTAAAAATATATGCATTCAATGCCTCATGTTTTGTCCAGAGCATGTGAATAGCACCAGTTTTTTCTCCTGATCTTTTCAGGGATGTCTCGGTGAGAAGGATGACAGGTCTAAGCATCCCACCCAAAACACAAGCTGTTAGCCTTTCCATTCTGACTACTTTGCTCCTGGGCATCATAGTCCTTGTAATTAGATGTTTGGAAATTTTGAGATGAACATGACTGAAAATGATTCCCTTTCTTTGTGTAATAAATATCAAAGATTCCAGATAAGAGAATATTTTCTCTCTCTGTAGACATTGCTGACCACTGGTGTAATAAGGTTCTTGATTACTTATGAAAAAGGTAACTTTCATCCTCTTTGGTTTTAGTTTTTTTTTTTCCCTTCTTTCTTTAAAAATAGTTTAAAATACAGGGGTTTCTTGTTTTGATGATAGGAAGAATATTCTTTTTTTACAAAGGATTCTCACTAGAACTCTACAACTTTCTGATGTCAATCAGTTTAAAAAGCTCTAGCCAGATTTCTGTTTATCTTATACAATTACAGGAAAGAAGAGCTAGCTCATAGCATCATTCCTACTGTCATGCCTGCATCCAGACCACCATCCACATAACTCTTTAGCATGAAGTATTTAGTGGCCTGAGCTCTTGGATGAAAAGCAGTAGCTGTTCAACTCCTGCTGTCTCTTTCAGACGTTCTCCAGATAATGTAGTATCTTTTAGTTGGCATCATCCTGAAAATGTATCTTGGATGGATTTTTATTTTCAAAGTGATAGTTTCCTGTACAGTCTGCTCTATCCTGGATCCAATTCAGTATGGAGGAATGTAATTTATCATTCTTTAGACTGATTTCATAAGATGGCATAGGTTGGCTCCAGTGAATTCAAAAATGCTGCAGTATCTGCCAGTACTAGCACCTGGAAGTGATGTCCTTGCAGTGATCTCATGCCTAGTAAATTAGGGTTTCTAGAACTCTCCAAAGGACACTCATCTTCCAGTCCTCTCCCCAGAAACCTATCCCTCCAAAGTCAGTACAGAAACAACGGCTGTGTTTCCAAAACTTCAGAACAACATGCCATTGCAGCTCAATGGATGAGAGGTTGCACCTACTGTTCTGGATTGTCACTGTAAGGTACCCCTTCCTAAGGGGGAAAGATTGCCTTTTAAAATGCTCAGGTTCTCTCTGTCCCTATGCAGCCCAGAAAGGAGGGAGCATGATTGCAACAAAGATGACTTTTTAAAATCTGACATGAGAAGAGAATACAGGCTGTTCTGTGACTAACAGTGGCTATGAAAGATATAAAAGATCCTTCTACACAGATTTTTCCTTCTAACAACAAGAACTAGAAATGGTTGCTCACAGTGCTTTTCCTTATACAGCAGCAAAGCCATCACGTGTTTTGCTTCCCGACAATTTTGGCTTGCATCAAATGTGAAGCTGGCTCAGGAACAGCTTGTAAAAGAGAGAAAAGTAAGATTTAGCCTGAACACTCTTTTTCGTTCGCTTGGCATGAGGATGATGGTATTTCAACTCGACACTGACATGAACATTTCAATGGCTGGACAGTAAGCTCTCTGATAAAGCCGTTGTCTGACCAGGAAACAAGGCTCTCGTACAGGGCAGCCTCTTTATAGCAATTATAGTTAAAATTAACCTTTCAAAAGTTAAGTTTCTGTTTGAGGGCCCAGAACAAGGAGTGAAAACGAGGATTAATTACCCAGCAACAATCTAAGCTCTTGTCTTTTCAAAAGAAAATAAAACACAGACAGGATTTCATGAACAGTATTTAGATGTATGTGAAAATATGTCTTTTAATTTTCCTGTTTAGGGTCTGCTTCCGGATACAAACACAAATGATGAGTCTTACATGTGGAAACAAACTTTGCCTAAACTTTGGAAAATTCAAAGCAAAGTAAAGAAAAAAACCCACACAGAAAATAATGGCCTTTAGAAAATGACAAGCTTGGTTTTTTAGGAATAGATTTTGACAAGAGCTGGCTGCCTCATTATGCTTAGTATTTCTGGCACGCCGTTTGAATATAGTACTCTTTCTGAGTACACTGCACAAAAAACATAGCTTTGATATGGCTTAGGATGCTTATTCCATGGTTCTCTGTATATTTCTTAGCTTTGCATTAGCTGCCATTGTGTGTTTTTTTCAAAATGTACATGCAAATCTTTTCATCTGTCTCTCCTTCTTCCTGTTCTTTGTTTCCTTTCATTTGGTTATAAGCATTTTATATCAGCTTTCTGAATCTGTCTTACTATACTAGAGCAGCGCCAAAAAGTGATATCATCTGGAAGTTAAGCAGAGACATTATGTATGTATTGAAATGATTCCTAAGTCATATATTCCATGTTAAGAAATATCTGGGGGAATAAAATTTATGTGATGGCTTGTAACTAATGTGCAAAAGACTTGCTCTGTCAGACAGTAAGTGATATGCACAGTGAGAGCCCATCATATTTAGGTTAGCAGTTTGCAGTCTTTTCAGTTGCTTTTGGTTTTTTTCATTTGAAAGTTTATTACCAGTTTTCTGTACATTCATCCAGACATTTAGGTTTCAGTAATCTTAACTCTGAATGTATGATCTTAAACCATTTATTAATCTGAAGATTAATCTGCTTTTAAAGAGAATTTTTTCTCCTGATTAGCATCAAGAAAACCCAATTCCTTGCTGCTTTAGATGAATGGAAATTCTTTTGGTTAGTATATGATGGCAAACTAGGATTTCTGCCAGTTCCCTTGATTGTATTAGAGAAATTCCAGACAGCTAGAAAGTCGTAGCTGCTTAATGCATGTTTAGTATTGGAAGTCTCCTATTGATGGTGCATTAATAGCTGTCATCAGAAGTATCGTATAAAAACATTGGTGTCAGCAGTGCTATGCCTAATGGCAATCTCCTTGTGAACAGGTTACAGAGAGAGGTGAAAAAGGATAGATTATTGTTTTAGACCCTTGTCCCTTATTTAGAGGAAAAGAGGGGTGAAACTGTCACTTTAAATAATAGTTTTCTACTTCAGGAGATGGTTTGTTGGTTATTCTCTCTCCTTGTAATGCCAAAGTTGATTTTTGTGTAGTGGAGACAATAAATGTAATGCAGGAGCCTGATACATATTCATAATTTTGCTCTAAGGCTAAAGTGCTTTCCTTGTAAATTCATCTAGCTACAGATATTGTGAACACCAAAAGCAATTACTTCACCCCATCAGATTGCTATAAAAGAGAATACCATTAAAATCCTTGTTCTGTATTTATTGTTCTAACAGTGAACAAGAAGAACATTCTGCTGAGACACCAGTGCGAGCACCAAAATTAGCATGCTTTTATTCAATTATATTTGACAAAGCTGGACACCTTTTTCTTTTTTTTTTTTTAAATGTGTAATGTAGTAAATTTATGTACCTCTCAAAAACAATTCATAAAGCTCTCCAGTGCTAAATTGTAGTAAAGTGCGAAGGCTAGGCAAATTTAGAAAAAGAACAGCATGCTTTCCATTTTCAAAGAAAGACATGGAAATCAGAAAAGAATGCTAATTTTTCAAGTTGGTGTTTCTATTCCCTGTTGTTTTTTTTTTCACTGTATAACACCTAGAAATAATTCATTGCTTGGATTCTACAGAGTTCAAAAAGATGTGTCCTGTCTCCAATACTTTTATATCAAATAGAATTCAAATCTGTATAAAACCAAAGGGACAGTGGAAAACAAGAAAAAAATAAAAAAATAAGAAAAGGAAAAAAACTCCCAGGACTCATTTTATGGTAGAGGACACTTATAAGTGAAAATTGGAGTATAAAAAAGAAAAAAAGAATGGATTAGCTTTCTAGGAGAGTAACTAGTAGATATTTCACCAATATTCATACAGATAGAGATATTTGTTTGAAAGTGAATAGCATACAGAAGCTGGGCTCACAGGCTTATCAGAGACAGAGGTAAAACTCTGAATATGAAAGAAAAATTATGGAATGGTGGAAGGTCAGCTGTGGATTTTCTTGAACCTTAAAAAAATTAGATTTTATGGCCAAGTAAATAATGCAAAGAAGACAATTTTTAAAAGGAGCATAAGGCAAAGAATATGATGAAAACATCAGGACAAATCAATTATCATTTACATAAGTGGGACTTTACATTTGTAGGACTGCTGGAGTGTCACAGTGACAGTTGTTGAGACAAGGGGGAGACTGTGAATATGTGAGACGGGGAAAGCTGTGCGATGACTTTTTCCCTGTACTTTGGGAGATGCAATAGACAGATGCTGGCCTAGAACTTTTCCAATTCACTGAGCTGCCACACTAATTTTACCACAGTGGCCATTGATTCACTTCGCAGTCAATGGACAGAGGCACCTCCAAAGCACCACCTATACTAAAGCAGGAAAGCAAATTCAACAAGATGAATTTTTTTTTTTTTTTTAGGGATTCTTGACCTTTTTGCGATTCCAGGTTTTAGAGACTACCCCAACCAATAAGAAAAACACCTTGTCATAACATTATTCAGTAGCTGGATGGGGAATACCAATAGCTGGATAGCAAATGTAGATTTTACTGCAGCACTGCCAAAAGGTTCCACACTATGTTAAAATCTTCTTGCGCAGGTGCTGTAAAATGAAGCCCTTTATACAGTCATGTATCTTTCTGTGCATGCATCATGCATCTCACTTGGAGACATCTGAAGCAGGAGCCTTGTGGGCCAGAAGCTTTATGAGGTGAACCACAAAGAGCTTTTGAAATGTTTTTAAGTGGACTGAATTGTGTCCTAAGATGTTCACGGACCCTGTTTCTTCTCCATTTAATGGTTTAAATTTCAGGAACTGTTTTTCTGTTTGTTAATGTAGGTAATGTGAACTACTGCAAAAGAAATTGCATTAAATACATTTGTATATCGTATCAGATGAAAAATCCAATTAAAATTACTTATTTGCCATGAAAAAAATGATCATGAGAAAGAAAATTATTTTAAAATTAGTGTTTTTTATGGGTGCTGCCAGTTTAGAACTGTATGCAGGTATATACAGATTTATTATCTAAAGTTGTCTTTTTCTATAAACATACTGCTCTAAGAACTCTGAGAAGTGTATGAATAAGTGTATGAATAAGTACTTGCAGCTAAAAAAGAGTTTAATACACATGGAAAGAATGCATTTATAAGTATCTCCAAGAACAATTCCCTATTTTTCAGCCTCAAGTGAAAAAGATTCGCTCAGACAAATTAGAATCTTCATATTTAGTTGTTTTACTGTTTTTAAAATTAACCTTAGGACCAGGTAGTTCCCTATGCAGCATTGGACTTGGGTGTTCACTTACTGCTTTGTGAGAAAGAGAGTATTTCAGCTGGATCTGTCTCTCAAGGAAGGACTCTCCAGAGGCTGAGCCACACTACTCAGTGGTGAGGAACAGATATGGGGAGGCATCAGAAGTGTGGTTGGAGGCTGTTGTTGCCCTTATCACTGCACTACTTCAGCATGCTAGTTTGAATTTAGTTAGCACTGCTGTCTTCTATGAAATAGGATGTTATTGCCCTTTCCTCTGAGCTGGTAAACATGCTGGGTTAAGAGACTTGGCAGAGATGATGTAAGAATTGTGTACAAACAGTAGAAAATGGACACATGCCTCCTTAAGCCTATTTAGTTGCTTACCAAATAAGCTCATTAAACACCCACCCTCCCCATCTCCACCCTCCCCATTTTATTTGTTTTCATTAGGGCAGGTTTCTCATTAGTGTCCATAGAGAAAAGCTTTGGTCTCTGCTGAAGTTGTGGTTATATGCCACGTAATTCCTAAAACCCAGAAGAAAAGATATAATCTTATGAAACTGGGTAATTTTGGAGGAAGCTTCTACTTGGAGTTGTATCTATGAAAGAGAAAGACAAGCCTAGCTACCAAGGAAAAGGACAAGCAAGAAATACAGGGCCACCACACTGGAAACCCTTTGCAGTTGATCCAGCAGGAAGAAGACATTATCATCATCTTTTTGTCATGGTTCTTTTTGCTATTTAAGTTCTCAGCTGTTTTGTATGTCAGTTTTAGAAAGAATATTTCAAAGTCTGGTTTGGTTTCTCTGTTCCTATCAAAGCTTCCTGCCCAACACATTCCTATCTTAACATGCTCTCTGCCTACACACCCATTACAAGGTCTCTTTCAGTGGTAGGATGCCTTGCCAATGATCTGTTCCTTCATCTGTCTGTCTACACCAGAGATTTTGCTGTTGAAAACACTTTTTAGTTTTTTAAGCAAATTCTTGTCATGTCAACAGGGTCTGCCTGTGTCAAGGTGGGAATAAAAAGTAGATTTAATTCTGGATGTCCGTATGCAGTAGAAGACAATCTGAAGTTTGGCTTCTGTTCTTCAGCAGTACTGGACATTCTTTAGGATTCCAGATATATTTTGGACATTAACCTCTGTTGCTTTAGTCACATCTGTACTAATGAAAATTCCTGTAAATTTTCACAGCAAAAACTATCACTAGTAAATTTAAGATAGGGAAGCTTTAAGTTCAGTTCAGTATTGCTAATAAATTCAATAATACAAGAAATTAAAAGAAATTAAGTTTCTCTCAGCAGATAGTGCAAGTAGGATGGTTACAATGAGCTACTGCAGCCATTGTCAAAAGCTGTTTAAAATTAGATTAGACCTTTTCATTGTTGTACCATTTTCAGTTGTCGAGTTGTAACTTTGTTTTATGAGTGCTGTTTAATATACAAATTTCACTGGAACTTGAAGGAGACAGTAATAGTTGTGATGATTTAAGATTAGAAGTATTTGGATAAACATGGATGCTAGCTGTAATAGATCTGAATTATCACCTGAGATTACATAACCTGATTTATCACTTCACTGAAGAATTGTAGATAACAGTTTACAATATATTTTCATATGTAGTCTAGTCACTGCTTCCTTTAGTAAATAATCCTCCTCTGTATAGCAGAAAAAAAAAAAAAAAAAAGTTTTATTTTTTCCTAAGGACATGCAAGATTTATGGAAAATAGTTTTTTTCTGTGTAGAAGAACTGATACTATTTGCTCACTCACTTTGATACAGGGATGGACAGTTATAACCCTCATGTACTTATTTATATTTAATGCATTTTGTTTCTCCTTCAAGTTCTGGAGCTGCTAGAGTAACTGCATTTGTGAAAACTTGCAGTTAATTTAATATCCATTTGCCAAAGTTAATAAAAGCACTCAAAAAAAATTGCTTCTTTGTCAATCTGTTCTAATGATGATGGTGACTAGACAGGTCATGTCTGAGCTTCCACAATCAGAGAGAGACATGAAAGGATTCTGGTAGGAAAGTATAATTAGTCTGTAAGTGTTTTTGCAGAAGTGTTTTTGCATAAGTATTTTTGCATAGATTTCCCGACCAACTTTTCAAAACTTTGCTATCAAAAATTAATGGCTTGTTCAACAAATATTTTTGTTTCAGCAGTCATGAGCCAGGTAGCTATTTTCTCTGCTCAGAGTGGCAGTCTGCTTGACACAGGAGATCCCTTTTTTCTCAGTGCACGATCACAGAGAGCACAGCAGACAAACGAAGGCTTTCCATCCCCCTGCTACGCATTGGGGTGCAAAGGCAAGGTTGCACCTTATTTTCCTCCCTCAGTCAGGCCTGTAGTCCTTTTGTCAAGGGCTCTGAGGTACATCCAGATTTATTTTCTGATGCAGACTCCTGCTGACTGAAATCTAGGTCGAAACCTTGTGACCTTCCTTCACGTGCATTCTCTCTGCTGCTCGGTGTCGCACTGCTCAGTTGAGTATGGGCTGCTGAGAGGCGCACGGCGCTGGGCAGGCTGGGCTCTGCCTGTTGTTAGAAACCTTTCTTACGCAAGAGCTCGAGAGTAATGCACTGCCTATTTAAAAATAACCAATTCCTCCAGGAATGCTGAGTTATTTCAGTAGTGATCCAGCAATGTCTCCTAGGAGAGGGAAATGGTTTTCTGAGGTCACGGAAGAGATCCTGCTCCTGGCAGTGAACAGCAATGAGTGTCCAAGG
The DNA here is from genome assembly GCF_971803275.1 of Cyanistes caeruleus. Taxonomy (NCBI): domain Eukaryota; kingdom Metazoa; phylum Chordata; class Aves; order Passeriformes; family Paridae; genus Cyanistes; species Cyanistes caeruleus. The sequence goes on from NC_141703.1 coordinate 52,949,457, forward strand.
AATGGAGTGAAGGCAGGGACATCACAGAGGTGACATTCCGAGGTGGGGGGTTATTTACTTCTTGCTGCTCGGTTAGTTAGTTAGTTAGCAGCTAGTACAGGTAGGAATCAGCTCTCCTTCATTTGGTAGCAGGGGCAGAGGGAGTTAACGTGAAGAAATGGGAAGTAGAACATGAATCAAGCGGGAGAAATACAGCTTGAGTATCAGAGAAACTACTTAGCGGTAAGCTGTATTACAGAATCAGGCAGCTTCCCAAGGAGAGATGACGGATTTGTATTGCTTGTGGCATTTAAAAGTGAGCTGCGCACAGCACATTAAATACGTTAAGAGGGATCTCGCTGTCTCTAGCAGAATGGCAGATTAGATTAATATCTCTAGATGCAAATGTGCTGCTGTCCAGACAAAGATTTAAATATTTTTCAGAATAGTTCGAATAAACACAGCAGAAACAAAATCCCTTTTCTTTAAAATTGTAAGAAAAAAAGTTTCAACTTGTTTTTCCTGCTTGTTTTGAAGAAATTACCTTCCTTCTGTGAACTACAGTTGGATATCTTAACTTTTGGCACTTGTTCAGTGTTATAATCTGTATTCAATTAGTTGCTGAAAGATGTACTTTTCATATATATATATATATATATATATTTATATATATATATATAAAAATATACGTATGTATATGCATTTTTAGAGAATTAGGTGACTGAAAATATGTTGCATCATTTAATTTAACAAAACTAAATTACTATGTACTTATTCTAGGCAATTCCAAGCAGTATCTACATGGGAGTCGCATACTGTTCAACTTAAGTAAGGATTTTATAACCTGGGCTTTCATTTTAACCACTTCAATAGATCTGCCTTGTGTCTTTTAATGACTACTTTGTCCAGAATATCATACACCCTCTAGTGAATTAAATTCTCCATAGTCTGAAGCATTTACTTTCAAAAATATTTAATATGCAGCTGCCTGCTAACATACAGAGCAAATCTCCATGTGAAACTATGAAGTAGAAATAAGGCACTTATTTAAAAACTTCAAGACATCATATAATTTTGCTATTTAAGACTGTTTAAAGTTTCAGGAACTTCAGTAATTTTTATATGAGGGAAGCAATAGATCTAGGTATTCAGAAGAAGATGAAGTCAGAGAGTGTTGTGCCAGGTGTTTCAGCTGTAGAAAAACTTAAAGCATGGAAGGAGCAATGTAGCAGCAAAGCAGACCTGCTGAATAATTCATCACTGTCTTACACACTTCTGCTGCTGTACCATTATTTAGGAAAGAATATTATATTGTTATTGATTACAGCTGTTGCTGACACGTTTCATTTGCTGGGAGATGTGTGTGCAGGCTTTGTATTTCCGACACTTTCACCATCACCAGAGAAACTTATGTATGAGCTCGATTAAAATTTAAGAGTCTGGATGTTATACACACATGTACACACACACTCAGCATTTATCTCTAACACTCCTGGTTTGGGCAGGGTGAGCTTCATGTGTCAGAGGAACAGTCTTCCCACAGACAGTGTTTTTGAAGTGACAAGAAAAATTTCTTAAAGGAGTACAAGCAACTTTGTCTTTACCAAAACACCACTGGGAAATCGACTCCATTACACCAACCCACCACCCCACACAGGAGCACATCCCAAAGGACCTCGGAGTATCCTCTGCCGTGAGAGGAGGCTCTGCTGTGGTGTGATTATGGACAGGCCCATTTACACAAGCCAAACCCCAAAGGTGCCCTTTCTTTAGGCTGCTGCAGTTGCTGACACAAATGAACTTTTGCCTGAAGTTGGCTAAAGGCCAGAGGAACTTGATGGTTGTTGCAGCTGGTAGTACATCTTATTTGAACAAGGAAATGCAGTCCTCATATGCTTGAAAACAAATACACGCGCATACATGCATGAGTATCTATAAGATTAAGATAAGAAAAAAATTAATGTCAATATGGACTATAGATTGAAATGTATACATATATAGATACATGCCATTATTTGTGAATTCAGATTTACACAGGAGCATTGTGAGATTCTGTAGACCTCTGATAATTTTTAGACTTCTGAAATAGTGAAGGATATTTTCCTCTGTTAAGGAGAGGGAAAGGCAAGAAATAAACCAGAAATATTTTTCTGATTTATTTGGTTGGTTGGTTAAGGAACACCTGGTATAGTGAAAAAGGTATTGTGACAAAATCTATATTGTCTTGAAACAATATTGAGAAGATTCTAAGGAGCTGTGGTGAGCTTTGTCTTAAATGTTGAGCTTGTAGAGGATTGTGTGACAAATTTGGAACAGCACAGAAGGCTGACAGAAAATGAGCTGCTTGTATCCTGGAGAAAACCCTTTCCTTACCTCTTATGGCATGTCCAAATACATTAAAAAAAAAAAAAAAAGAAAAAAAAAAAGAAAAGAACTGTAAACAAAATCCAAGGAACCCTGAATGCTTCAGTAAAAGAATAATCAGACTTCCTTCCCCTGGTTGAAAATCAACTTCGTGGAAACAAAATTCACTTTATACCAGACTTAATCCATGGTAAGATACTGATCTATTGAAGTCAATGGCTGCTCTCCCAATGATTTCAGAGTAAGGGCTCACTCCTAAAGGCCAGTTTTCTCAGGTGGCAAACAGTGATTAGATTCATAAGTATCTGCTTCTGCTCAGATTTTGGAAGAGTCGGTTTACACTTATCAGGTCCAGAAAGCTTAGCAGATTACATGGTCCCCCAGTCCATCAGTCATACATACAAGGCATATCCCTTTTGGAGATACAGAAGCTGATTTGGCAAAGCTTGAACATCTTTAACTCTCTAAATACTAAATGAGGATTGCTTGATAGAATATTCCATAATATGACTAGAAAGTACTACTTGCATGTTTGTTGTTGTTCTCTCTCTTTCTCTTTTTTTCTTTCTTGGCCTAGAAGAGATTTTTTTTTTTTTTTACTTCTTACAACTTATATGATAAGACTGATTTTAAAGATATTTTTTGTCACCTGTGTTTGCAGGGACTCTGTATGGATACTGGATCAATATCTGAATAGAAATCTGTGAATATATCTTTAAAAATCATTCTTCAAAATGTTTGGCCTTTACTATGGTAAAAATGGGTGAATGCTGCAGATTTAAAAATAGGTTTTTAAAGGCTTTGATTCTTTTGCATCATCTTACTTCTACTATTTAGTTACTGTGATTTACCTAAAGGAAATCCATACATAGATTTAGTCATTGTTTTGATTCTTGGCAGCTAGTAAAACGAATAGCAATAAATCTCTGAAACTTCTCAAAAATGTTAAAAGCTACAGATTAATCATTATTTATTGTCTAGAGATTTTGGTATATCTGATTAATTTTCAAGATAAGTGCCAAGAAAAAAAAAAAAAGAAAAAGAATGCAACATATATTTTACAGAATGCTCAGCAAAACTCTCAATAATATGGTAGTGATTAGTGCAGAGCAATGCTTGCAGCAGTCATAGTGCCAGTGATTATACTTCAGATCCACTATAAAAGCAAGCTGTTCCTGATGTGCTCCTCAAAAGTAGGACAAAATGTTCTCCATTAGTCTGTTGCTACTTAACATCTTTCTCTACGTCATGTCTTGATTTTTCTCTCATGCCATCTGCAGAAAAAACATGTCTCTCAACCTTCTAGATCCTGAGATGGCAATATTCAGAGCTGTAAGAGGAATTAGGCTGTGTGAGAAGTAAATCTTGTCATGGCAGTTTTGCAGAGGCTTTTAAAAATATACAGACAAAGAACAAAGCTGACAGTTTTTTGGGTTTTTTTTTTATCTTCAGTAAAAATAATTGTATCATTGTTCACATATAAAATCATATATAAAATTCACATTTAAAATTTAAGTATAAATCATATTCTGTGATTTTAATCTATTTTTGCTGCCAAAATATATGAACACTTATGCCTTTATTCTCGACCTTGGTCATTAAGATTTAGAGCAGTGTGAGAGCAGAATGCATTATGGGCCAGCTGAATACCTTTTCTTTCTCCAGACATGAAAATATTTAATAAATATTTATACACAAATATGCAGTCATTGCCAAACATGCTCATGTGTGTATATATACCTTGTGTTACATGACGAGGGCTCTCACTACACTACATAGAGAGCACTGTGGACTGTTGTGACAATCTGCTTGTGTCCCCTTGCCAGTGTGTCCCCCTGAAGCAGAATGCTGATGGTATGAGCCTGGATCCAGGTGTCCTACTGGACTGACACTGTGGTGCTGAGCATTTCACCAGCCCCGGTTGGCTCCTGTGGATGCTTGGTACATATTCAGCTGCTTTTGTAAGAGGTGAAGAAAGAGCAGGAGTGTGTTTCTTCTGGGGCAGCACTGGGACCTCTCAGGACTGGTTGGTGATGAATGTGGAGTGGGAAAAGTGCAGAAAAAAAAAAGAAGTAATACACCTAAATTTATTGAGCTTTTTGGATAGAGGAGCACTTGTGACCTAGTGACACAGTGAATAGTGGCATTTTTTTGTAATATACATTGCTTCCTGACATGATAATGCTGCCTATGCCCTAAAAATGAATGCCAAGAAGCTCATGAATTTTTTCTATCTATGAGAAACATGGATGGTTTGGAAAAAATTAGAGGCCTTAGTGAGACTCAAAACTTCACTCTGCAATACAGTAACAAACTTGAGGCAAACAGTAAATTATAAGTGCTGTGATTGTCTTTGTACTTATGGACAAAGAAGCACAGCAAGCTAGGAAATGGAATGTCTTTGCCCTCTGTTGACAGAGGGCAAAAAATAATAGGGGATGCAACTAAAGATCTCATGACAGGCTGAGACATATTAACATATGACATATGAAATTTTGTTGAGGCCAATGAAATATGGTGGAGCTGTGCATTGAAGCAATGTCACATTCACCAGTGTCCATGTGTTATGTGGCAGATCTGTGAGACTTTTAACATTTAGAGTGTTCTCTCCCTTTGGTTCTTTTTCTCTCTTTCAAACATGCTCCCTCTCTCTCTCCCATGTGGTTTCAGTTTTGATTTTCTTTTTACAATGAACTTCTTTTGCTTAACAGTGAATATTTGATTAACAGCTACACAAGTACAACAAGTACTCTCCAACTTCCACTCCAGGTATGGAGTTTTTGATGTTTACTTTGGTTTTGTTTAGGTTTTTTGTTTTGTTTTTGTTTTGTAGTTTTTTTGTTTGTTTTGTTTTGGGTTTTGTTTTGTTTTGTTTTGCTGTGCTGTGCTGGAGTTTTTTGGGTTTTTTTGTTTGTTTTGGGTTTTTTTTGGTTGGTTTTGTATGTTTGTTTTGTTTTAGTTGTTTTTTTTCTTTTTGTTGTTGTTTTATCTTTTACACTGGCTTTTTAATCTGGGAGTTTTTTATCACTGCTCCTTTTTTTCAACTCTCACTTGCATCACCGTTGTCTTTTTTCCTATTCCATTCTGCTTTCCATGTTATATTTCATTCAGTAGTGAGAAGGGAGATTGGCAGGTATTTTATGCCAAAAATTGAAGGGTTGGAAACAAAGGGTTTCACAGAAGCGGATAGAATTATTTATTGTGGGAAAAAAAATCTCAGTGATCTTTTAAAATTAATTGAAATACCTTCAGAACTGGAAACCCAAATATCACAACGTTGGGAAAGAGCTTAGCCTAAAGCAGACTGATGCCAATAGAGGGATCACAAGTGACTTATAGTCAATTGGCATTAAAGCTGATTGAAATCTGTGACACTTCTGTGAAAAAGATGCCCCTCTCTCTGGGATTAACTAGCCTTAGTTTATATTTACAGTGTGAATATTGCTGCTGTTGCCATAGGATATGCCTGCCTTTTACATTCTGCAGTGTACTGTGTCATGTACTGTACTATATTATGTAGCATGATTTTAAAGATTTTTCTGTTTTCCATTTTACACTTAAGAACTGACGCATGCACTGCTTCTATGGCTTGCTCAGGGTAAGATGTGGATGTCTGTTTCAGAGCAAGGACTTGAATTTCAATCTTGTGAGTCAGTGCCTTAGCACTCAAACAGTTGCTACTCTCTGACATCTCTCTAGTAATCAAAGACGAAAAAAATGAAGGGTAAAATGTCTATGGGATACTAAACTTTATATTAAATAAGAAATAGAGGGAAGGAATTAACCTAAAAAATCCCATGCTCTAAAATGTTCTTATACTATTGAAACTGGGACACTTGGGCACCCAGGGATTCAAGATTCATGGATTTAGGACAGCAAACATGAAGGTGCTTGGTTGTATATCCCTGTGGCTGAACAACTCACTAGGGATACAGAAGTCTTAGAGATCTGCTCATTGCACTGTTCATGCATTTTATATTAGAAAGTTGTCAGGTAAAGAAAAAGAAAGGAAGAATAATGGAAATTAAATCGCCCCCTCCTCCCTCTGAAATAGGTTCAAGTTACATTTTAGGCATAAATATATAGTTTATTCTGCGTTATTCTCATGAAAAGTAGGTATCTAAGACGGCTTGAATGAGATGTTGCAGGCATGCTCAGAACAAATATCTAGAACATGGTGTGCTATGAACCTATAAAACAGATAAACTTGATCAATTTCTGCATTTTTAATCCTTTATGCAAATATTTTATTTTGCATTTGTTTTAAAGAATACTATTTGTGCTTGCTGAGCATAAAAGAAGTACAGTTATATAATCAAAATGACAACTGTCTGCAGTTTATCATGTGCCCTTGAACATGATGAATAATGGGTGCAAAGAGAAAATACAATCAGCAATAATATTGTCATACCAATACGAGAATACTTTGGCATGTGTCTTCATGGACATAGTTCCCACAGAACTGTAGTTATATGGAAGAAATGTTGCAGCTTTAAATTCCACTGTCTTATGATAAAATATTTCTAGAATAAAATGGAATTGGTTGAAAGCCCCTTCCCCTTCTTTCCCCTGTATTCTATATCCATGTATATTTACAAGGTGTTTTTTTTTCTATTTTATTGTGGTTACTCCTTTAACAATTTTCAGCAAATATTACTTTGCCAGTATTCTTGACAAGTTTTATTGCTATACTTCAATATCCTCCTCCACGTAGGGGTAGAATAATGTCAGTCATCTTGCTCTAAAAAGTAAATAAGGTAAATGCCAATTATTTTCTTATTTTTACTTTGGCAACATGCTTTTCTCTGTTTCCATTGTGAAAAAAAAAAATGCTATTTTTTTTTTTGGAGGGTGGGCTTCTTTTGGAAGATTTTATAGAGTATAGCATCATGGATTTCAAGATTTGGGCAAGGAACAGCATCATCTTGATGGACACAGTGAAGTCTTAAGCAGTGACTTGAGTAGATGTGTTTCATTTACATGCCTCTAATTTTAAAGATACATCCAGGTTGCATAATGCATCTTAGTGTCTGTTTCAAGACTAGTAAATAAGATCAGAGAATCATGGAATCACTTACATTGAAAAAGACCTTAAAGACTAGCGAGTCCATTAACCTAACACCCCCAAATCCACCACTAAACCACATTCTTAATCACCACATCCACATGTCTTTTAAATATCTCCAGGGCTGATGACTCCACCATTTCCCTGGGCAGCTTACAACCCTTACAGTGAAGATATGTTTCCTAATGCCACATCTAAACCTTCAGTGGACCACCTTGAGGCTGTTTCCTTTTGTCCTGTCACTTATCTATTGCTATCTGGCAGAAGAGACCAACAGTCACCTCACTACAACCTCCTTTAAGGTGGCTGTAGAGAGCTACAAAATAAAAATAAACAAAAGAGCAAAAGTCTGTTATTTAGCTCAGAGAACAAGCAGTATGTCACAGTTCACATTCGTGCAGCTAGATGATCCTAAAGGCAAGATGACCAGTGTCTTGCAGTTTAGGGACTGTCTCCATTCCTAGATTGCCCCTGCACTACACCACAGTATTTTCTATGACAGCAGTAGCTGCCTTAAAACTGTCAAGGACTGTGTGTCTGAACATGCTGACGGTGCCCAACTCCTGTTTAGTTTATGAAGCTGGATGAACCTTTGATTTTTATAGTTCAGTGACACTGTAAGGGACACTGCATATTGAGAAATAACCTACATATATTACTACAGTTTTCTGCCCACTACACAACCTCAGCTGTATCCCACTTCCAAAGTGGTTGGTATTTCAGGATTATAAACCCAAATAATGATAAACACCAGGAATTATAAATCCCAGGGGATGATGAAGCCCTGGGACAAAGCATGGATTTCCAGAATTCAAAGTCAGTAGATGCAAACTCAGCTGGGGACAAAGCCCAAAAGGGCCACTTCATTAACAGGGTAAAACAAGTATGGCTGATTCTAGGATAACACATGTTTTTGAAAAATAATTATGACAAAAATGGTCATATCTAAAGAATTAAAGCTAGTATTCTTAGTATACATTGCCTGGTAATTCTGTATGTATTGAGAGGTCAAATTACTAGAGTCATTATTAAAAAGCAGGGCTTTTTTCTTCAAGCCACGTATGAGTACGCAACTTCTGTGCTTTAACTTGGCAGAAGACTTCAATGAGTGAAAACCAGTGAATAGGAATCAGATATATATCTATCTATCTCCTGTATTTTTTGTTTGTTTTGGAAGGGGGAAATACTCAATTTCAGACACTGAGATGCTTTCTCTAATCAAACTGCATTCTTTTATGGAGTGCTATTTCTTTTCAGAGGTATCCGTTTTCTTAGTTTTCTGATCTTATCTTCTAAAAGATGCCAGCAACATATCTTGCTGAATATTCCTATGTACTATGGCTGCTCCTAAAATAATAATGCCTAGTAAAATCCTTATTAAAAAGTGAAAGGATTATTTTTGTGCATAAGTGCACATGCATGTTGATATAGAAACACACTATATGTCTCCCTCCCTTCATCCCTCCCTCCCTCCGCACTTTTGCACTTCCTTCCACACTTCCTTCTGCACTTCCTTTCCACATAACTTCTTGCAGATTGCTATTGTCTTTTACCATCCAAGAGGGACATCAATCATTTTGAAGCTGAAGTTATTTTCAGGAAAATGCTCACGTCTTTTAATATTGAAAGATGCTTGATTTAATCAGAGATATGAAAGCCTTTTTTACCTGTCTGTGGAGTCTAAGAATTTTCCTGCCCTTATGTTGTCACTGTAAAATAGAAGCAAAAATATGTATGCTTCTGCAAAAGACATTCCTTCAGTTTTGCTTTCTTACTGCTGAATGGCACAGCATAGGTCCAGATACTGAGGATACACAGCTGTGAGAAGTGTACTGTTAATTTTATCATCTCAGAGGGAACCAGGCCTGAAATAGGTTATTCCAATTTGGTACTATAGCAGAGAATTCATCTGGGGCTGGCCTCATCGTCTGCTTGGAGCACTCAGACGTCATCTTTGAAGCTAGCTGAGGGACTATACTGTCATCCCAAAGGAAGCAGAGTGGATTTGTTCCATTTGTGTATTTGTGCTCACTTCTCTTCTGAATGTAATAGAGTCAAATGAGGCAAGCTCAGGAGCTTTACAAGCTCTGTGACATGGTAGGGCTCTAAAGTTTAACTAAAATCGTATTTACATAAGCATGCTTGGTTTGATCCAGCAAACATTTTACATTCATATTCTGATTGAAAACACAGAGGGCCTGACTGCTTCTCTAGAGGTGACATGATACTCCAGCTGTAATGTAAGTTATCTAACTCAATCCCAATATGTAGTTCCTAGAAATAACTCATTCACACACAAACCTTTCTTCTTTCCTGACTGAACTCCTCCTGAAGTGAGATATTTTTCCAAACTAGCATAAAGTTCCTCAGAAAAATAGTTATGGAACCTTCCAAATGAAGTCAAAACATGAGCCTGTGTAACTAAGTAGTGTTTTCCTCTCCCTGCAATGGTAAATTATTGCCTTCTTTCCTCTATCCCTGTTGTGTTTCTGTACTAGAAACTTCTAAGGTGAAAAAGAGAGAAATTTTTGTTGTTGTTATCCTAAAAAAACCCCAAAAAGCAAAAACAACAACAACAAAAAATAAAAAACAAAAAAAACCATCCCCCCACACCCACCACACTGTCCCCCTCATGCTATGATTCCAGATTTGACCAAACTGGCATTATGCTAGATTGAAATTTTCTTAATAATTTATTTGAGGGACATCAGATGGGTTAATAAAAGTTTTGTCCTTATTACATGGAAACCAGTTCACACCCTCAGCAACTGCTGTGTGATCAAGAACAGGTTTATTCATGCAGTAAGCTACAACTCCTACAGTGATGCGTGTTTTTTTTTTTTAAATTAAAAAAAAAATGTTTAGCTCTCTGATAAAAACAAAATTGAATTAATTCTCCTGGTTCTTTTCTGAGACAGTAGTGGTGATAAGTCATAACTGCTACTCAACATCTATCTAAAAGCCAATGACTGTCAGTGCTTTAGTATCTCAGTCATCACAGTATTTCTAGGTTCATAAAGAAGCAAAGGCTACATGCTGCTCTCCTTGAGTCAATGAAAACTTTGCATTGATTTTGAAGGAAGAAAGAAGAAGACCCAAGTGCAAGATCTTGGATTTTACATTCTGGTCATCAGTGATAAATATTGACTTCTTTCATGGCAAATATTAAAGATTATTTTCCCCATTTTACAAGTGACAAAAATCAAAGCTGAGAGGTTAAATGCCTTGTGTTCAGCCACAGGTAAAGAGCATGGAAGAACTAAGACACTCAGGGAGATCTTGACAATCAACTCAGAACTAAATCTTGAATAAATTTGGCAGTCATAGGAGGCAGAAGATGAGACAGGAGGCATATACTGACTGAAGGGCCAGGGAAATGTGTAGAGATGCTTAGGGCATTAAGTTAAGCATGGGCTAAAAAAAAAGCTAAGAAAAATTTCCAGGCATAAATACGTAGTATATGCTGTTCCTAATGGAGACATGGGGGAGTTGTTTTGAAGTCAGGACTTTAGGGGTGTGGGATGCCTAGCTTGGGATCCTGATCTTCATTCTCACTGCCTGATGAGGTTTGACAAGGTCTCACACTGTTTCACTGGCTCTGTGGGAAGTAAAACTGCAATGTGCAGATACAGAAGCTCCAAGTTTGATATACTTTATTTGGGGAGGCTGAGATTGATTTAGCCAGGTTTCTCTAGATGATGAAGTAGGAGAAGGAGCTGAATGTGCAGGCTAGAGGCCCTTTTAACCTTAGAACATGAAACCTTTTGCACTGTTCAGCTTTTCCAAAAGGCCTTTCAGTGGGAAAAAAAAAATTCTTTAGTATTAAATGATTTAACTGGCATGATGCACAGCACAAGGAATAGGATTTTGTTAGCCTTTTGCTGAGAAGAGTTTTGCTATCTGGAGTTTCTGCAGAAGGAAAAATAGGAAGAAAATAACAGCTATAGGGGGTGCATGTTGCACAAGACAGATTGCTATATTATGTTTCAGTGTTCTCCTTTTCTTTCATAAGAATTCTAATTTACTTTACACTAAAAATTATCTATCACATTAAAATAGGTGGTAAGGATTATTACTAAAGAGCTAGAAAGAACATAGAGTGTTTTTCTGTCATTCCCCATTACATGTGTAGTAGCATCCCTGTTACCTAGGAGAGGAAGAAATGTATGTTAGGTATAGAAATTAGAAGGAGATGGGAAATGCCTATAATTGGTCCCTAACTGTCTGTGGAAAGAGATGTTTCAAACAAGAAAAATAATCCTGTTAGGCAATGGTTTTGCATCTTAATTAATAGAAAAAAGGGCGAGGGGGGGACCCAAAGAAAATGCAATTATATTTTTTTTAAAGTCTGAGTGTACAGTCATAAGCCATAAAGAAATGTAATATGCATTTCATATATATATGTATCCATGCATAACTATTTATAAATGCTCAGTACCACTGACTATTAAGGGGCTGCTGAGGACTTATGTTAAATAGATAGACTTGCATTTAAATGCTGATCTCAACTTTCCACAAGGGACCACTAAAAAGTCTTTCAGTAGAAAAGGCTGGGATCAGCAAAACATGAAATCATTATAGCTGCAGACTTTCTAGACCTGCTTTGTATTAAGCTTTTGAAAGGGACATTTGTTTGAGGATAAGATAGCTTTATCTTGCCTTGAATGTTTAATCTTATTCTATGGCAGAACCCCTGTATTCTCACAGCAAGGGCACAGAAGAAGGACTGAGGCACAGACCTGTCCACCCCCTCCAAACTGACACATGAGAAGTCCTGATGAAATTTGACTTTTCAAGGATGTCAATATCAGGCAACCTGGAAGTCAATGTCTTGATTCCATCATTCTTTACATCCTCATTTATCAGAACATACCTGTGAGAATTTACCTGGGTGAGTGCCCTAGGGGATATACCAACTTTTTTTCCTCCTTCACTTCCTTTACTAGAAGGAAAGCTAAGGTGATAACTCTATTGCCATGGAGTAAATATGACTTTTTCAGCCTATCAGGTTCTTGTTGAATGCTACCATGTATTTGGTCAAACAGTCATGTTGTCATTTCCCTATGGAAGCAGAATAAGGGGCTAGAATGAAGTGATCTGCATTTTTGTTTTATGGAAGTAAAATAAGGTACCCATGTTTATGGTAGATTTTTCTTCTTTTCCACAATCTGGAATTTCACTGATGCATTACAAAGGAAAATAGAAGGATCCCATACCACTGCAATCCTGTGGAAATTTGAATGAAAAATTGTAGATTATCTGACCTTTACCTGCAAATTGATTTATCCTTCAGCTTCACTCAAGTCATTAGAATTATTTCAGACCTGGATAATCCATAAAATCTGCAACCTGTAGAAGACAGGAGTGATACGACAACAAAATGGTTGGTTAGATGATTTGCATTAGGATTTGCAAAGGTAAGAAACATTCAGAAAAGTATGATAGGAAATATTGTTTAGAATGACTCTTCCCACCCTGCCCCCAGCATATATTTTTTGAGTTAAATGCTTTGTCCTGACTTTTTGCTGCACCAGATTTTTCTTGCTTTCACCTGACAAAAGAGAACTCCTCATTCTTTTTCCACTTCTTCATGATTCTTGAAGTGGTAGCACCTTCCAAGGTACTTCTTTTATACATCCCTTCTTCATCTTTTCATGCCCCTTTTTTCCTTAGGCACTAATTTGTTTTAAATGGAGATTTTCTCTAGGTAGCTTACAAAATTCACCCATTTACTATTTAAAAAAAAAAAAGTAAAAACCATAGTAATCACCATGACTTCATAAGCAAGCTGATTCTTGCTCTGTTCTTCTGAAATATGAGTGAATGGATGTCTTCTGAAGTAAAAACTATGAATAATAACAACAGATAGACTGAAAGGATGCTATAAAAAGTGGTTGCATGTGTGTGGTAAGCACAGACCTCAAAGAATGAATCAGTTATCTCATAACAGCCATATACAAGCCTTTGATTTGTTCATATATGAAACAAGACTAAGAATTCAACATGTTGAGAGGATCAGAGTTTAACTTAAGTGCAGTTGTCTTTTTAATAGCTACATGTATTAAAAATAGCAACATAGAAGTTGATTGTTTAAGCTCCTCAGAGATGCGTGACATGTATCAGAGTCTATAATTTGACATCTGGGATATAGAAACTGTTGCCACCCAAAGATTTGCTTATAATCCAATGATAAATGGCATAAGAAGTCTGTTCCTAGAAATGAAGGGTGGTCACAGAAACAAGCTTTGAGATCCTTATTCTTTTCCCATTTTTTACACTAACTATGATTGTAGAATTGAAGTATTCATATACCTGATGGATGGCAAACAGGAGCATTGTGACAGAAAGTGCTCTGCTTGGTAATCCAAATGCTGAGAGGTAGATCACATCTCCTGAGATGCTGAATTTTAGCTCTGCGTAGGTGGAATGTAGCCAATGTCCGCATAGTTTGTGCACTAGCGTATAATTAGCCAAGTACTTAAGCTTTTCTTTTTGTTTTTGATCTTTTACATGTGATAGCTAATGTTCTGTACATAAAAATGAGACAAAGTGCTCTCTCCAATTCTTTCAGAGCATTTCCATTTATAGAGATGTCAGAGAGCTATTTTTTTTTTTGGTTGTAATTCTAGGGAACATGAATGTCTGAGCTTCTGAACTGATTAACATCTTGTGCATGCAAATCTAACACAAAAGAATCTATTTACAGCTTGACTTCACAGCAGATTGCTACCATATTAGCAAACACCTTTAAGTTGTTTGAAAAAGTGATGATTTGTTATTTCCTTTAGGCTGTGTATCTCTCACTTATATGTGGCTGCTTTTTTCTCTCTTTTAATGATATCCCCATCATCAGCATCACCACCAAAAACAAAAAAAAAGCCTTTAATAGTAGCTCCCTGGGTTGATGGATAATATTCATAAAATAATTTAAGGTGTGGCATGGAAACTTCCTCTTTCAGTCTATCTGTGGTTATCCTCAAGGTTTTACAGATGGCTGCAAGACAACCCATAGAATCTTAATGCAAATTAGAATTTCAATGTGACTATGACTGAGTATGAGGAGAGTGTGCAACTAAATACATCAGAATAAATTAGTAAAGAAATCTGGTTTTAAACAGTTTAAAAAACAAATTTCTGTTTAGCTGTCTCTGCTATACACATATATGATCAATTTAATATTGAATCAATTCAATTTCTGCTGTAGAGGTAAAAATTGATGTACATTAATTAGCTACAGACACCAATAAAAGGAAAGCTCAATGATCATTCAGACTATTTTACAATCTCATGCCTAGGAGTGGTTATTTTGGGTCAAGGATATTGTGAAGGAGAGAGCAAGCAAGGACAAACAAGAAAGCTTGCTCATTTGCTCCTGTGTTGTGCCTGTTCTAAATCTGGCTGTTTTCAGGGAATTCAATCCTAGCATGTTTTAAAGCAGTGCTGAATGAACAAAAGCTTGTCTGGAAAAAGGACCAGATTCTTAGTTGATGTGAGTTATCATGGCTGCACTTATATCAATTAATCTACGGATTGCTATATATAATATTCTAGAAAACAGACACACATGCATATTGAATGTATGTATATCTTAAGATAAAGATATTATTGAAGAAGAAGGCAGAATCAGATAAATGTTCACAATTTTAATAGGCATGGAGAGTAAACCTACTCAAAGGTAATATAAACATTATTTTGTAGTTAAATGTAGACTAAGAAATGTGAAAATAAAGACTGGTAAATGTTAAATAATAAAGTTTTAACTTAGTAGAAATTTCACAGTGGAATACTTACACAGAAAAAAGATTAATTTTAGGATTCCACTCATAATTTTTAGGAGCCTTAGTGTTGGAGATGGATTCTGTTGAATTGGATAATATCCAAATAGTGTTAAGGCCAAGCCTGAAATACTGGATGTCAAGTTCTGGGCTCCCCAGCAGAGGAGAGGTATGGACAGAGTCCAGTGAAGGGTCACTAAGATACTTAGGGTATTTGAACATCTCCCCAGTGATGCAAAGGCAGAGATGTGGAACTGCTCAGAAAGAAGAGAGAAGAAAACTCATGCGGACAATACCGATGTGTATGAATACCTAAAGGGAGGGAGCAAAGAAGAGCAATACACTCTTTTTAGTGGTGCCCAATGACAGAGCAGAGGCAATGGGCACAAATGGAAACATGGGAGGTTCCTCCTGAACATGGGGAAATATTTTTTTCGCTGTGAGGGTGACCAAGCACAGGGACAGGTTGTTCAGGGAGATGGGAAGTCTCCATCCTTGCAGTTATTCAAAATCCATCAGCATTTTGTCCAAAGTAACCAGCTCTATTGTGTCCTGCTTGAGTATGGGGGGTTGGTTTAAATGGACTCTAGAAGTCTCTTCCATCCTCAACCATTCTGTAGTTCGGTGAAACAGGGCTGCTAACTGGTGAATTTTTATAAGTTTGAAGCTTGTTTATGGTGCTGGACTTTTGCAACAGTGGAATGAGGACTATTTTAGGCATCCATTTTAATTTATCTATTAGAAGCCTTAAAATTCGAGGAAAATAAATCACTGTCTTACACTAATGTGCGAATTAGTCTTATACCTTATGTATAGTAGAAATCATACTTGTACAAATAGAGTATAAAGAATGTAGCTGAGCTAACTAACATGCTAATTCCCCTTAACAGTAAAAGAAACAAAACTTATGGAAATGAGACTTCACTAAATGAAAAACATTCCAAGACTGGTGGAAGCCAGTGTTTCTAAGAAGGCTTTGAAATAGCCAAACCTAAAATTGAAGCTAGTGCTTGGGTGTGAACTTTATCATTCCTCTGCATAGGAAAATAGACCATAAGTGGTCTATTTTCAGTAGATTATGATATTGAGATCATTCTATGCCAATAAGAAGATATAAAAATATTGTGTACACACACAGACACACACACTACCGTTACCCATTAAGTACCTTAAAGTACAACAATGCATGAAGAGTAGGATGGAAAGAGCAATCAGAGGGAGAAAACCTTCTGTGAGAGGCTGACATCACAGCTTTTTCAGGTAGCTCTTGAACAGATTGAATATGGAAGGGAAGAGCAGGTGTTCATCTGAAATAAGGTCACCAACGAATAGAATACCAGACAAAGTTTGCTAAAATTGGGTCTGACTCATTTTGGAACAGTATGAAACATTTTTTCTAAAAAGGACCAGTTCTCAAAAGGATTTTTTTTCTCCAAAAAGCTGGTTGGTCAGTCTGCTTTTAAAACATCATATGAAGGGCCAAGTTATTGAGAAGTGCAGTTACTAAGCCATTCAAGCTTTCATTGTAAAACCTTTGCTCTTCCTGTCTTCATGAGTAGTGAAGGTTAGCTAGTATGATAAAATGATGCTCAAGTATTTAGTCTTTTCAGTTATCTTACATTCTGTTCTGCCACTCTTCAATCTATTGTATGCCTACAGAGCACTATAAATGAATCAAAATACAGTTTGTGGTTTATCATTGTCAAAATATAATAGAACTGTGATTAGTACAATAAATGCTGAAAGCACTGAAACCCAGTAAATAATACCAAATCTTCAAGAAAATTCCAAATTAAAACTTCCAAGTTGTTTACTGCGTTTTTTTGTCATACACAAGTACAATGCAAAACAATTTTTAATAGGAACAGACCTTAGTGATCAGAGATATAACAAAGAAGGATATATTAGGCTGCCTTATAAAAGATAATTTCTTCTCTGTTCCTGTCTGAAAAATATGGCTATTAATCAGTCAGACATTGTGTGTTACCTAAACACCAAATTAAGTCAATCAACAGAGAAAAGATAGAGTATTGAGAGATAAAAGAGCTTGCACACCTTGTGATGCAGAGAAAATTGATTAGGAGGGTTTTGGGGTCCAACTAAGCAAACAGTTTCCTTTGTGGTCCTCCTTCTGAATTCTTATCACTTATGTCTGCTAATGTCCTTTGCCAGCCTCTCATTCTTAATGTTTGCTCTCAATAAAGTCCCTCAAAATCCTTGGTTTATTCAAGCCTAGTTAAGCTCAAATAGCTGTTTCTCGTGTTGACCTGGCTCCTTTTTTTTAAGTTCTTGAACTCACAGTTTTAATTTTTGAGATTTCTCTTCTCTATGACAAGAACTGACTAATGCTTTTTTAGCAGAGCAAAATCTAATGGAGCATTACAAAACAAGAGAGATAGCCTTTGTCTTACGCTCCTATTTGATTTGGAAATATCAGATGATGTATTAAACAGGTCTTTAAAATCTTGCAGATATGACTGATATCACCTTTGTTGACATTATTTCTAGGTATTCATATTTTATTTCTTGTTTCAAAATGGAAAAAGCTCTTCTTTGTAGGATCAAAACTGGAACAGTAAAGATGAAGAAAATATGTCTCTGCATTATTCTGTAAATTCTAATTAAAATTAAAAAAAGGAAAGCAAATTAATAGCTTTCCTAGTATCTTGTAATATTTTTAATTGAGACCATTTTTACATTTCAATTTTACATTGATTTACATCTCACCCTCAATTCTGATGGTTTTTAAAGCACATAAATTAGCTGCTAATACAGTTATGCTATATCCAGGAATATTCTCAGTTCGGTCGCTGCATGTTCAGTTACTGATAAATTATAGAAGGGATCATCCCAAGTATGATGTCTTTTATGCCTGATGAGAAAATGCAGCTGCATGGTTCACACTCAGATAAGATTAATATATCTATACTGTGCTGGGGAATTTTATTACTAGCAAGTTGAAGAAATCTGTTGAGTTTATGTTAAAGTCATTCATAAAGTTGGTGATGAGATTACTGATGATGCCCATATTCAGGATTAATTTGTCATATAAAAGACTAGAGACTGTTCTTATTAAGGATGGCAGTACATTTCCAGCTGTTTAAATACCTAAAATTTTCCATCTAAATTAAAATTCTTAACCTATTACTACCTGAACTGATAATTAGTAAAATTCTTTATCAATTCCATTATCTATGTGAACCAAAAAGTGGCAAATCAAGAATTCATTACTTTTCTTTTAAAAGACAAATATGGGAAAAGTAGGATAATATAACATTTAACTATTTGAATTTGCCTTTAAGAAAGTTTACTCAGGAGATGAACCAGGATTTGTCAAAAATCTTTTGTCTCTCATGGAATTCATTTAGAGCCTAAAAATATATTAATTTGAACCAAGGTAAAATCCCAAACCATTGCAACAAATTATAAGGCTGTTTTGGCTTCAGAGGTTGCCATTAATTTACTGTGGTTGCCTACGAAAAAAAATCCTGATAAGCGTGAATGTAAATGCTCCTAATTCATTTACATTGTGATGACAACTTAATCTGAAATAATCTTGCTGTTCATATTATTTTCTTCACATATATATTTTGTACTTTGATATTTCCATTAAGTGTCTTTATTTTTAGGAGTGGATCTTAATGGCTTGAGATATTTTCTGAAAAATCTCAAGGAGTTTTATTACCAACATGCTCTAAAATTTCAAGCATGATTTAGCATTTTCAATTCTCCTATTTATCTTTGCCTCTGTATTTCAGTCGGTCACATCCTCAGCCTCCGTTCTATGACAAGTCTATGGACTTTGGTTTCTATCTGGAGATGTGGCTTATTTAGTTAGCAAAAGCACTCAGCTGTATGCCAGAAACTGAGGTTATTACTTAGAACTAACAATGTTGAATATGCAGTGCTTGTTTTTTCAGTACTTATTTTGGTTCTGTTTCTGAAGGCACTGGGCCAAAGTCATGAACAATGTGAAAAGCTATAATTCTATTGATGTTGGTATATTCAATCCTCTAACTCTGAGGCTAGGTTGGCCCATTGCCTATGCATTTCAACTTGAAGAGGATCTGATATCAGAGCAATGGACACAAAATGCATTTGCCTGTCAGTCTTTTTCAGTTGCTCGACGACAATCAGTATGGTATATTCTCTATAGCTGTAATAATAGATCTCAAGGGATAGTCAAGACATAGAGCTTTCATTTCAGACAATGATTGTTGCCTCAAGGGGGAACAATAAACATGCAGATATTCTTAGACAGCCTCTAGCACTCACAATAGCTGTTCCTAGATGTATAGGATCATAATGCTGATGAATTGTATGGTTTGTTGTACATATTTTTTATATAGTTGCTAGTGTCTCAAACTGCAAACTAATCCAAAGGCTGAATTAATTTGTAAACTTGGTATCATTGTGCTAGTATCAATAGCCCAATAAAATGGCAGAGTTGTGTAATAAGACTTGTGCATAGACTGCACAATTAATTTCAAAGTTATCCTTTTCTGCCTGGTAAATAAACACTTTTAGATTGGTAGGTATAAATTGAAGGTGAGAGATAGAATCTGCTGAGGTTTCCCTTCTCCTGCATCAGAACTGGACAGCACATTGGGAAAAGCATAGGCACCAAAATGGTCCTCTGCTGCTGTCCTACATTCTCCTTGAGGATCAGCCAACTTTGTGCACAACTGGCTAGGAGCAAGTGCTGGAACATCTTAGCACAGAGTCACAGGGTCAGTTCTCATCAAGTGCAGCTGAGTGCAGAAACAAAAGACTGCTGTTAAAGGAATCACTTGTGCTATAGGAGGCTCGCATGCAGGCAAGGTGGGCCTGAATGCTCGGTCTTGGGTGCCAGTCCATCAACTCACTGGCTACTGCAGATAAGACCTGGGAAGAGAATGAGCTGCCCTCTCCCTCCTCCTCTGCATGTGACAGTATGACCTGGCTAAAGGAACCAGAGATGGAAATGGAAATGGTCTGTCATTCCTTGTCATAAACAACGGCTGTTCGGAAGAAATTGAAAAAGGTTCTAAAGTGGAGGCAAAAGTGCATTCCTATTATAAATGTCATTTATTTAAATACCAGGATCACTGAAAGGGTATTTTATTCATTTTCTTGCTTTTGAAAAATTGAAGGAATATGTCAGAGAGTTTCACCTCAATGATCACAGTACAGAAAGCAAGGAAACAAGAGGTCAACTGGCAGTTGTTGGTTTTCCCATTACATTATACATCAGAAAATTAAGCTCTCTGTGATTTACCATTTGTGTTGTTTAATGCTTTCATCCAGTTTTTAAAAATTCACTTTAAAAAATAGTATTGAAACTCACAAATCCTTAATTCTGTCAGAATGTAAGGAAATTAGCATAATTAAAAATTAAATTGTTATGCCTTCTTGTTCTGAAGGTACTTTGAGGACTGTTGCTAAGCCATTTTTTTGGGCACTGTAACAGTTTTCAATACAATAGATTATTTATCCAGTACTTTTTGTTTAAGATTTTGTTCTTTTAATAAAGGTAAGAAACTGAGGGGCTGATTATTTTATTGTCTTAGCTGGAGATTACTAAATGGATGATTTCTTTCAGAGTTGTGTTTGAATAGGTTTGACAGATTTTACAGGAGTCTGTATCTTTTCCATTCCCAGAATTCCCACAGAAGCAGTGATCCTTGTAGCTTCAACACCTTAAAAACACATAAATGACTTTGTTTTCAGATGTTACTGTGATCAGCCAAGCTTCTGAATGACTAGAGTGAAGGAAGAGTGAAAGGTCTCTTGCATCTTTTCTTTGAAGCCATATATCTTCCTCTTCATGTGACTCTATGTGTATATCTTTGTGTTCAGGGCAGAAATAGTTTTAGGATGAATGCAGGCTGGCAAAGAAAAGAGGGATTGTCTGGAGGCCCCACATGGCCTACCTTCATAAAAATGATGACAAAAATAAGGACAGATGTGAAAAAAGGTTCATGTATTTTTAGGGACATGTATTTGCTCCACTCACTCTTCCTGTAGATAACTATGAATGAAAAGGTAGAGGATTAGGTTCTGAATATTTAGTATTGCAATTCCTCCACTGTAAACTTTCATGTGCAAGTAATCCACTGTTCTTCCACTCAGTTAAGAGAAGAAAGGGAAGGAAAACAAGTTAGAGGTTTGTTATGAAAAAATACTGCTGCATTAAACATTCTTTGAAAGATGAGCTTTGCAAATGAGAAGTACACCACAGCTGAAAGACGAGGGAGATTAAATTAGGGGCTACGAAAAGAAGTATCAATACCTGTCATCAAAATCCATTTGCTTCATCTAAACTCAAAAGCTAAAAGTAACCCAAACTTGCTTATCAGAAACTTAGTGGATTTCAGGTAAATTATCCTAAAGTTGTGACATATTTTTAATCACTGAGAACAGATTTCTAGTTAAGAGCGTAGCTTTTCTTAAGATCTGATTTGCACATCAGGATAAGTCACAGGAGGATACATCTGCTGTGGGACAGAAACTAGGATTATTACACTAACTGCTTATGAGTTACTCAGAGTAACCAGAAGAACATCTTATGTTCTTTAAATGAAGAAGTCTGCCAAATAGATTTTTTTTAATTGAGTCAAATAATTAAATAAATTTTTGTGTGTCTCACAATTTTACCAATAGCAATCAGATAATTGCCTCTTATCAAAAAAAGTAGTGGAGTGATTTTAAGGATTTAATTTCTGTTATGGGACTTAAACTACCTATGATTGATAATGTGCTTGAAAGGTTTGGGAGCCTTATTGATCATACAAAGTCTGAAGTTTCTCAGAATTACTTTGCAAAATGCTTATGAACTCCCATGGGACTAAAATACATAGAACTTGAACTAAATTCATCCTTTATTTTTGAATACCAATTTGAAATATCTGGTAAGAAAAATGGGAAAAAATAATTCAGCAGAATTATTCAGTAATTCAGTTTTGATTATGAATGTCTGCAATGTTTTAATTAATTTTGAAAATTAAATAGAAATTTGAAATTATATTGTGATCACATAACTTAAATAATACCAGAACTCAGAGTCATTGGCTAGTCCTTTGGTTTTCGAGGGAAGTTTGGGTTTGTTGCATTAATTTTCAGCTCTCTTTCATGGATTACTGAATGTTTCTGTGCTGTAAAGCTGTCTTTTCCCCCCATCTCTCCAAACCATGCTCCTGGGCCAGTTTCAGGGAGTCTGCATAACTAACTTCCATCACTTCAGTACAAATAAAATAAACTGCTGGAGTCTTTCTTCCCCCAAGTCAACAGCTGTGCAACTGCATGCCTCCTCCTTTTATTCATCTGATTGTGCATATTGCTTTACACAGAAAAACCTGCTTTACATGTTTATCTTCTGAAAATATTTCTGCTTTGTCTTCCTGAGTCTTATGCCATATATATTTTTCTTTCTCAGAAACCATCTTCCAGAGAACTAGAACTAAACCTCTTTAAAGTCTGCACCTTTCATAATGACCCACTGAAGACAGACTCAGAGACTTTAATTTGCTTTTACCTTCCTTCAGCAAAAGAGATCACAATTCAGTAATCTGCTGGCAAGAAAAACAAATAGTGACAACATCAAGCACTCCAGACTTCTCAGAGAGCATTCAGAGTATAAAAATAACCAAGTTCATATTCTGTTTATTTTTTCTTTTGGTTTTAGAACAGTTTAAGGCCAACTGAGTCTTATTTTCAAATTCTCTCCTGCAACTAGGGATTGGCATATATATTTTATTTACAAGCTGCATGGCCTTCTTCCTCAAAATGCTCATGCATTCTTCTAAGTAAGAGCCAAAAAACTCAGAAGAGGCTACAAAACATCTGATAAATCCTGATACCAAATGTGAAATGTGCAGCTTCCCTTGAACTGACTATATCTTCCCTTTATTTGGGAGGAAGGAAAAAAGAAAAAGAGGAGGGCACAATTTTGGTTCTTTATACAGTCATTTTATTCTCACTTCTTCTCCAGCAAAGGTGAGACTAAGGACAGGTTATCACAACAAATAATCTTTGTCTCATATACAAAATTGAAGCTCTCCTTTGATGATATTGTTTATTCTCATTGTATGAATCGCTTTTACACTTAAGTGACTTCAGCACTGATCCTGCAATATAGTCAGTGTGAATGAGGATACTGTTTTAGAGGCCTACAATATGCTTATTTTAAATGGAAGAAAATTCTAGAAGAAACCCTTTACTTTTTACTGCAAGTGGAACTGAAGCTGAGAGGGAACAGTAATTCTACCTCTGACACTGCAGAAGGGGAGCCAGGGGCATGGGGGGCAACACTAGAGGAAAGCAAAATTTGAAATCTGTTTAAACAGCAGAGACCATGAAAGCCAGCTTGCATAACAGGGTAGAACTGTACAGACATTTCAAGGTGCGCAGCCCTCTAGTGTTTTAAGATCAAATACTGAGAACAGTGGGATGCAACAGCTTTTCTCCAGCTAAGGGAGCTTTCTGCTGTGCCAAACAACTTTTGCATTTTCATTCTCAGCTGAAGTGTAGCAATGAAGAGACCTGATTCAAGTAAATTACTCACGCATCAGCTGCTTGCCTGTATGTCACTTATATGGAATAAGTCACAAGTTCCAGCAGCTTTTATAATCAATGCAGCAGCTCACATAGTCTGCACAGACAGATTTTGTCATTTATTCTGTCAGTCCCATACTTTCCAGTTATTGTATATCACATAAGATCTCTTTATATTATGGTGCTTTTCAAAAATTCTGAATTTCACTGAATTTCATGGAAAGAAATAGAATCATACATTTTTATTTTCAAAAATGAATTTGACCCATTGATCTAATTTGGTTCATTCTATTTTACCAGTCACTTAATGTACCAGCTTTCTCAGGCAAAATGTTTCCATAGAGGTTCCTACTCACCTGTTCTGGCAACTTAACTCAAAATAACCATTTGTCGTCCCCTCAAAAAAAAGCCCAAGAACAATCCACAAATGTGGCAGGAGCACATCAAACACAGACCTCGGCCATGCTGGCCAATGTGTGCCTGCTGACAGCCTTTCATGCCCCTGTTTTTGTGCCTTACAGCAGCATATCACAGCTGTGGTAGTGTGCTGGTTTTGGCTGGGGAAGAGTAGTTAGTTTTCTTCATAGTTGGTATGGGCAGGTGTTTTGGATTTGTGCTTAAAACAGTGTTGATAATATGGAGATGTTTTAGCTATTGTTGAGCAGTTCTTACACAGAGCAAAGGCATTTTCTGCCTCTCACCCCACCTCACCAGTGAGGAAGTTGGGACGGGAGACTGCTGGGACAGCTGACCCCAACACACCAAAGGAATATTGCACACATTTGGTGCCCCGCTCAGCATGTAGAGCTGGGGAAAGAATAAGGAAGGAGGGGATGTTCAGAGTGATGGTCTTTGTCTTCCTAAGTCACCATTCCATATGATGGAGATGTCCTGGAGATGCCTGAACACCGGCCTGCCCATGGGAAGTAGTAAACAAATTACTTGTTTTGCTTTGCTTTTGCTTTACCTATTAAACCATCTTCATCTCCAGCCATGCGTTTTCTCACTTTTACCCTTAACCATGCTCTCCCCATGCCACGGGGAGGGTGTGACCCAGCAGCTGTGTGGGGCTGAGCTTCCAGCCGGGGTTAAAGCACAACAAAAACACAACAGGTGTGTGCACGGTGAGCCAGGGCCGGGCCTGGGGGGGCAGTGGGGCGGGCGGGCCCGCACCCCGGCCCGCAGGCAGGGGCCGTGAGCCCCGGCTGAGCAGTGACCTGTGGGGCCGCACCCACAACAGGCCACAGCAGGCCTGCGAGGTGTAGCCTTGCCCTGGGGGCTGGGACGCTGCCCGCGGAGACTTGCTGGGACCTGTGGCCTCACACTACTGCCGGGTGTGATGTTTTCTTGCTTCTCGATGTCCCTCAATGATACTATGGCCCTTTGGGTGGAGCGGCCAGGTCTTCGGGGTTCCCTGGGGCTCAGTGTCAGTCTGTGAGTATGCACTTTGGGCCACTGTCCTATGCAGCAATATGCCCAGCAGGCACAGGGAACTCATAGCCTGTTAAACACCATGGGACACATCATGGTCATCCTCGGTGTGTGTCAGGTTTGGCCACTGTTTTTGGTTTTCTGACAGAGTTTGTCTGATTTTGTGCTCCTGAGTGGAGCTGTTTTCGCATACCTCTGTGACACCCACTCCGTTCAGCACTTTAGCAACACAAGAAACACAAGGTGAAAACAGTAACAGTTAAGGAGACTGACATAGCACATTTTCTTTATTGCCTTAGAGTGAGAAGGACATGTTCTCAGGGCAGAGACTGTTGCCCTGAATGCAGTA
Organism: Cyanistes caeruleus; assembly: GCF_971803275.1. Lineage (NCBI taxonomy): Eukaryota > Metazoa > Chordata > Aves > Passeriformes > Paridae > Cyanistes > Cyanistes caeruleus. Next base: position 52,974,952 of record NC_141703.1, read on the forward strand.
CTTACACCATTGTATACAGTTATGGTATTATGTGATTTAAAAAAAATTCTAAAATGAAAAAAAAACCTGAAAAAAACCCACAAAAAATGAAGGAAAGAAACCCCAAGCAACAAAAGGAGCTTATAAGTAACAAAGTAAAGAAGTATGATTTAATGTAAATTTGCAAGTAATGAAAAATGTAATTACCTAAATACACACTCAAAGATAATAGTTTTCTGTGTTAACATTTTTTTTTCTTTTGAAGCTTTTAGCTTTGTAGAATAACTTTCAGTGCCTAATTTTGAGTTTTTTTCGACTTAAAATTGTGAAGTGGTACATCCACAGCCAGTGTGTTAGTCTCATATGCCACAGTAGCAGGATACTTAAGAAGGTACATATAAAAAGGAGTTGATAAACCAATACATTAAGACTGATTAATTTTCCAAGATTTATTTGTAAATATGTGGTTGAAAACCATTTTATGCATCATATTACTGTGAGTGAAAAAGAGGTGCTGAAGATGCCAGGAGAAGCTGACTTATTTTGCTCTCATTTTTCCCCAGGCTGAGTAGGGAAATCAGAACCTTTTCAAGTTCCCAAGTAAATTTCTGCATGTTGACTCTGTGTGTGGAGTGTTTTATCTGTGATGTTGGTAGCATAATGGCAAACATCATAAAAGCTATGCAAAAAAAATAAAAATAAAATTGTTGGCAGAGCATATGCAGTCACCCAGAGCAACAGAGGAGATTGTTCTAGGACAAGTGACAAAGTTTCTCCTGGTATATACTGATTTGTCACTTCCCTTGGGAAATAAATACGTCAATGCATTTGCTGCCTTATGTGTAATAAAATACCCTTCCAGCCAAAGAAACAAATAAGTGCTTCCCTCCTCCTTCCCTCTCCACATAATAAGAAAAACTGAAGTCTACTTTTTGTCTCCGAGCAATCCCTCAAATAAGAAGCAGTGTCCTGTAATTTGATTCAGTTAAGCACTAACCTCCATTCCATTATTCAGGAACGTCAAATCTGAGTTTATGGGAGAGGGATTTTGAGCAAGTCTTTTTAGTGGGCACAGTTTGTCTTGATTTCATATGCAAAGTGAGAAGAAATGAGGCACAGTGAATCTGAAGTCGGTGTTATAAACTACACATGTGGGTTTGCACATCTCAAGGTGAGCAGGGTCCTTACGACATGGTGCAGTCACTAGCAGAGGGTATTCCTTGAGTGTCTGGCAAATCTAGAAATTCAGCTTCATAGTCCAATGTGATCCTCTCTGGTGGAGACTACAGAATAGCTGGACTGACTTGCCCTCTGCTTGGTCCAGTCCATCTCTCTTGCACTTTAATATTCCTTGTATGGAAAAACTTAAGCAAAGATGGTTTGGGACTTTCTTGCTAATGCAGCATTAAGTTTCCATCTGTTTTAATCCTGTAAAAGAATGCATATTAGTGCTATCCCAATGAATATAGCTAACTGTGAGTTCAGTCTGGTTCTTCAGGTGCACTTTATAGGAAGAGCCCAGCTGTGCTGGAGTATGATAGATCGTTTCCACATTGCTCTGTTTAAGGAAACTTTTGGTGGAACTCAGTGCATGTGGGTAATGCACAGTATATTTTAATTTTGGGGGGAGTTTGCAGTCATTGGTGTTTTTGAAAAAAGGTATGTAATAAAAATTGGTCTCAGAAATTGTATTCTCTAGAAAACGTTTGTTATGAAGGATCAAGCTGAGTTTCAAAAGCTTTTTATTTTACAAGGCAATACTGTATTGATCAGAAAAGTGTAACTAGCAGCCATTTTCTTGTATGCTTAGATTAAAAAATAAACTGGAAGATGAGAGAACTGTTCTGTTTAGTGCCAATCATTAATTCCTATGTTTCCTTTCATTGTTGGTTTTTGAAGGTTGATTTTTGTTTGTTTTGTTGTTTGTTTTGGTTCTGTGATTTAGTTCTGTTCCTTTTTAGAAATTTAGTTCAGTTATTTTGTGAAAGATAAGGAAAAATAATTGCAGAGTATCTGTTATATTCAAGAGATACATTTTTCCTTTCCAGTTGTTACTTGACAGTGTCTTAGTTCACAGTGTCACATCTTGAAAGCTCTACAGTCATTTTAGACCTTTGAAATCTTTTCATGAATACTTAATTCTGCATTTGTAGGAGAAGAGTCTGTGCTGGAGAGATCTGTAGTATCGTTCAATCTGTGGCCTCTAGCTCTCAGTGCAGATTGTGCTAGGCAGCAGAATAAATTAGTATTACTTTGAAACAACGTTTGTCCACTGGAATGTCACCCCTTTAGATCCTTGCACTGAGCATACAAAATAGCATACAAAATGTAGACAGTGATGTATGTTCCACTGTGGTTCTCCCAATTATTGTTGTGAAACTCTCTTGCCTGCATTTATGTTTTGTGAGAAGACAGAGAACAGCAATGGTTCCAGAATGTATGTGTGTGATGAATGTAATTTATTTTCATTTCTTTGTTCCCCGGTAAGGGAAGTGACTGGGTAAAAGTGAGGTACATTTATTTAGTTGTGTAGGGAAGATACCAGAGCAGAGGATAGAGAACACGTGGCAACTAAGCCTGAAGAGCCTGACATACTGAAAAGTGCAGTGAGCAGATGTGATGTAGAAATAACAACTTCTGAGGGATGCAGAGGGTACTGTGCAGAGTGTGCTGAAAACCAGCTCAACTTATTTGGTCTGAAACCAAGCCTAGGGAAGAGGAGTTTCTTTCAAATATATGACTTGGGATACAGCAAATGGGACATTATTTACAATTCTGTTTTATTTCTGTTTTACTGAGCTGACTGGTTCTGAGATTTCTCTGTTAAAAATGCTTATTCTAGTGTTCAAATACAGATTTGCTTTAATGATTAAGAACCTGTTGAAGAGTTTTGGGTACTCTTTATCCAAAAAGGAAGTGCCATTTCAATATAAGTAAATGTAGTACTATAAAGGTCTGTATGTCTTTGGCTCCTGTCACAACAGCACAACAGAATTAATTTTTCAAATCAGAAATGCTTTTATTTTTTTTCAGCAACCCCCATGAATTACTTGCTCTAAAAATGAATTCTATAGTAACTTTGCTATTAGAATCAGGCAGATGCAAATCAAGAATGGCATAGGATCTACCCTAGATTTTTTCCCATTTCTTTCTCTCCCTTTTTGTTTTTAGTTGTTTAGCCTTTTTTTCCAAAAAGGATAAAAATAAAAAAACGAACAAACCAGAATGAAACCACAAACAACAACAACAAAAAAACCCAAACCACATAGTTAGCATGTAATATGCTGTTCTTTATGTATGTTAGATGCAGTGTCTTGAAGACCATAATATGCTTCTGAAAAATGTGAACATAAGTGGTAGGAGTGTCGTGGTTTTAAAGCAGTAATTGAAGAATTACTAGAAAACTTACTTATTTTCTGCTGTGAGATATGGATTAGAACAAGAGCAAAACAGGCTTAAAACTTAAAAGGAATAAAGAAAGTTTATTAACAAAACTATAAGAATAAGAACACTAGAATAAACTTTCAGAAAACTCCTTTATCCCCTACTACCTAACCATTTCCTTGTTCACATGACAACATAGGAGACAAAAAACTTTGGAACTTTGGTGTTTAAAACAGTCACAATTCCTGCTAGAGTCTTTTCATCAGCCTTTGCAGAGAAACAGAAGTCTTCTTCTGCTAATCTATGGAGTTTCTCACGAGAAAACTATTTCTATTATAGTTTTCTATTTTTTTGATGCCAGCTGCCCGGAAATCTGTCATCAGATTTTCTCCTCCTATTTCACATCACTCTGAGGTGTGTTATGGGCCATGAGTCTAGGGATGTCATTTTTAAGGATGAGTTATTCAAAGGCAAAAGTTCTCTTCATCTGTCTCTGTGAGCTTCTCTGGAAAACAAATTTTCCCATTGCCTTGCAAAGCTTCAAATCTTCAATTATTCCTTCTCCCCCCTCTCTTCCAGCACCTCACTGTATCAGAATTACTCCACCTTTTGCTCAAAATCCACACTTTTAACACTCCATTCCTCCCAATATACTCTGTCATGAATTAAAGGAATTTTTTCAGGACACTATTGTCCATCTCTATAGATTTAACAGAAAAATATTTCAGCTTAATTCAAGCATCTCCTTATTCTCTACCTCTTCTGAAGCTTAATTCTTTTCTTTACTGTCTCTGATAGTTTATAGTCTCTTTACATGTTGATCACTCTCTTTTTCTCTCTCTGGATAAAAGGATTAATCTGCAAGTCTCATCTGGGTAATGAACAGGTTAAAATCTTGCCCAGGCTTTGTAGATGGTTCTGTGATCTCTGCTGGAGCAGCAGCTGGAGTTGTCTGCGATGGAAGATTCTTCATGGCTGCTCTGGAGAGTGTGGTCCCTGTCTCAGCCTGCCGCAGGTGAAGAGCTTTTTTTCCTTTCTTTACCCGGCAGTCTCTAGTGAATTTCGTCACAGCAAAACCTGCAGCCGAGCCAGGGACCGGCCTGGCCCGGCCAGAGCCCGGGACAAGCCCCGCAGGCCCCATCTCCCAGCCGGGAGCCGCTGGGCCCAGCCCAGCCCCTGCCCCACGGGGCCGCATGGCCTGGGCAGGGGACGGGAACCAGCTAAAACTCTGTTACCTTTCACAGCCAGGAAACAAAGAGACAAAGAAATTCCCAGGCTTAGGTCTTAAGGTGGTGTTCACAGGTTGATCTCACTTTTCAATGGTTAAAACTGCTGTCAATTCTTAGAAATGGCCAGCTGTTGGCTAGGAGACAAACTCCCATCAGCCTCCAGCGGTTTTAACTTCCTTAGGTGTTTCTCTTTGTTTTCTTAAATGCCAATCTATCACAAGGAGAAAAAAAGGGTGTATTATTTTTTTTTTTTCTGCTTTTTAATAACTTCCAACAGAATTTACTTCTTTGAGCTTCTTATGTTTGGCAGCCTTAATGTACTGAATGCCATTCTGTTCAGACAAACCAGAACCCATAATAAAAACAATTCAATTAGACAAGACACTTAACCACTTTTCGCTTAAGTGTAAATTGATATGTGAACTGAACTCAGTGGAATTTTCCCACAGAGCTCAGTTATGCTGGAATAGATAAAATGTCACTGGTTTGTGTACATCTTCTTAAAAGTGAGGGGCTTGGCACATGCCACAGCAATTCTGGGAAATCTTCCCTCTCACCCTCTTTTTTGCTTTTGAATTTCCTGAGGGTCCTAATTAATACAGTTAGTAAGAAAAGCAGTCACAGTCTACTGGCACCCCAGTGGACTTTCATAAAAAAGAAGGCCAACTTCTTGCCTTTTTATGATCATCAGTTTATTGGCCATAAGATCTGATTTGGATCTGAAACCTTTATTTTTGCTACTTTTCTGTAACTATAAATCCCTTGCCAGATAACTCAATTTTTAAAATTTCATACTGAGTTAGTGTCTCTACCATGATATCCCCCTCTTGGAGAAAAGTTGGGGGCTTTTGTGCTTACAAGCACTCTCTTAAGCCGCAACCAAATATCTGCATTCTTAGCTTCAGAACACCTGGGACACACAAAAACTGGTATATTTATACAAGATATTGGCTCTACATACTTATGAAGTAGAAATTTCAGAGCTTGAGTATAACCTTGGAATTGGCTCTGTAAGAATGGCTTGTTTAAAAACGTCTCAGTTTTTTTTTAAAAAAAAAAAAAACAAACAAAAAACCTAATTAATACTTTGGCATTTGTTTGCATAGTTTAAAAAGCTTTTTCAGAGGAGGTAATCTTGACTAATCTTGTTTTACAGATTGGAAGAGAAGGATGTAGCTCTCCTAGCTTCACTGAACAAACCAGCAGTAAAGTTACAATTAGAAATTCAGGCCTCCAGGCTTCCTGTCACGACTGTCTCTGTTAGGTCCCATTTACAGGCAATAATATAGAAGTTTTCTCAATGAAAATTGACTATTCTGGATAGATTATTATTAGTGTTGTGTACTTACAGAGGCTTGCATCCTTTGACATTTATGCACAGCCACCACAGTTCTTAATAGGTGCATAATGTAATGCTAGCAACACCAAATACAAAGTGGCTAGAAATTAATAGGGTTTGTGGTAAAGACACTTGTGTATGGGACTTTGGCTCTTGTACTTGCTTCTTTACCATGGAAAAAGCTGAGAGAACTAACCTGTTCAGTCTTGAAAGGAGACAACTGAGACAGAACCTCATCAATGTCTGTCAGTATCTGAATGGAAGGTGTCAAGAGCATGGAGCCAGGCTCTTCTCAGGGATACCAACCAGTAGGACAGGAGATAAAGGGGAGGAACTGATGATGTACAGGAAAAAACCACCAGAATATGAGGAAGAACTTCTTCACTGCATGTGTGACCATACATTGGAACAGGTTGTCCAGAGAGGTTTTGGAGTCTGTCAATAGAGAATTCAAGAACTGTCTGGATGCAATCCTGTGCCACATGCTCAAAGATGACCCTGCTTGAGCAGGGAGGTTGGACCAGATGACTCCCAGTGGTCCCTTCCAACCTTACCCTGTCTGTAATTCTGTGAAAGAGGGAAAAAATCCCAACATGGAAGAGGGTGGAAGATTGGCAATAATTGATGAAGACTTGTTACCAAAAATTCTGGAGGAGTATGTGACCACATCTGGGAATGTGAGAAGTCCAAAGCTTAAGTGGTCACAGGAAGAGGGGAAGTTCATTGACAATATGAAATTTGAATAAAAGAGGGAGGAGGTCAGAATGCAGCAGTGACATGGACAGTAGATCAAATGAAACTGAGAAACGCTAAATGACTAAAAGGAACAACTAATATTTTCCTAGTAAGGCTGTGTGATATTTCTGAATAATTTTCATGTGAACCAGAGTATATCCCATGGTCAAGGTTTTCCATGTGAATTGTCACTAAATCAATGACAAACCTAAGTTCAGTTACACTGGTTTTTTCTGTACAGAGCAAGAAGAATGTACATCAGAGCATTCCCACTCCAAAATCAGGTGGTGAGTAAGTGGCTGCTAGCAAATGGAACAAGAAAGCAGATTTTAATACTGCAGTTAGTCTGGGGTCTGAATGTGAATTGAACAAGTCAAATTGAAGAGTGTAGGGTATAACACAGCATGCAGCCAATTGCTGGCAGTCCCCTGGGCTGTATCTCTCCAGAGAAACATCAAGCACTCAGCAGTGGAAGGGAAAGATGATGCATGAAAAGGAAGGCTTAAAAGTGTATCAATCTAGGTTCTGTTTGACCTCCAGGACCTTTGTGAAGACAAGAAGCTCAGAAAGTAAGGAGTCAACAAAGAGAATGGAAAAGAAAGAATAACTGAGTCAAAAGTGGATAAAGGAGAAAATGATAATGAGTGAAGATGAAGTGAAGATGACACAAGGGAGAGAAGGAACCAAATTGTGCATCGGGTGAAGTGCAGAAGAAGATTCCTTTTAGCATTTTTTACTATGCAGTATCTAAATGTCACAATAAAGACATCTAAATGTCATAATAAAGACTTAATTATTTTAGTATGTACTACTATTTCTAGTAGTACATCCTAAAAGATCCACATTTGAACATCTAGGCTTGAGCCTGCCCTGCTGCAGTGTCACTGCAAGGTGATCAAGGAAGGTGGGCACCCCCAATGTCTCACCTCTTTCTGAAGCAGGTGGTTTGCCTGGGCCTGGGTTTGCCAGGTACAGAATGGATGAGACAGCCATGGGTGAGGCAGGGCTGGGAACCACATGTGTTCTGAGGCTCAGGGTGGGTTCTGTGCTGGAGTGACTGGAGTGATTCAGGCCTCTTATGGCAGGTGGGTACCAGGGCACTTCTCAGAGGTTACTTCTCTTTCAAAAGTGAAAAGACAGAAGAAATGGCTGCTAGGTGAATGGTTCAGAGAGGCCATTCTTACCCCTACTCTGTCCTTTTTCCCAGCCCAGGACTTGTCACATATTTAGTTATCTTCATTATTTTTCTACTTTCCACTGGATGGACTTTTTTCTTAATTCTTTTTGAGACAAGGCAAGAACATAGACTATTTAGGGTCACTGTATTTAAAGGCTTTATTTTCATTATTGTTCTGTCTTTTAATACTCTGAATTCTTCAGGCCTTAATAACATTGCTGGGCTTTTTGACTACTGTTGTACATGGAACAAACGGTTTTATTGAACTGTCCAAAATACTTTCTACATCTTTTTCTCTGAATAGGTGTACTTAATTTAGAGCCCATTTGTACATAGGGGGAAATTCACATTATTTCATCCAGTGTATATTGCCACTTGACTACACTGAGTTTTATCTGTTGAGTTTCTTAAATGCATAACTTTATTCAGCTTTTCTGAAGTTCTCCCTGGTTTTCTCTAATCTTGAGTAACCTACATCACTTTGAATGTGAGTTTTAAAGGTTCCATTAATACTCTAAATGGTTTTTAATTTTTTGTTTTGTTTTGGGATTGGCAAGGCAGTATCAGAGCTACATTGAGAATACCTTTGTTCAGCAGAGCTGCAGTAATTGCTTCTGTCTCTTGTAGTCTGAAGAAAGTGAAATAAAGTGAAAATACCCATTCATAACAAGAAAATGTAAAGTCAAGTAGGCACAAAGTTTTTAATATTTAATTTTCCACATTATAAAGCAGACTCTTCTTCTCCGCCTTCCCATAAATGCAGAAATGGATAGGATTAATTAAACATTAAGCCATTATTCTTCCAAAAAGAAAAGTCCTTGCTGGTCATGCTTGATATAATATATTCCCAAGGTGATCTTTCCCTCATCTGAAGTTTCTCCATCATTGGTTTAAAAATATTAATAATAAAACAATAAATATTTTGTTATCATATTGCTCTTATATTTTTTACTGTAGAAAGGGATATTATTTTGTAATTCTTCCATAATTAAATAATTGACTGGAGGACTTATTCCATAATGGAAATGTGTGGCATTCAGTGCACAGAAAATGCAATGATTTAGAAATCAGACAGAGTCTGCAGAAGGAAAAAGATTTGTAGGTCTTTAGGCTCTAAGGAAGAAACATATTTACTTTCTAGACTGTTTGCCTTCCAGAAAAGGAGAAAGAGCAGGGAATGAAACCAACAGAATAGGGCCACTAGCATTTTTAGCTAATGATATGCAGTGTCAAGAAGGTGCTATTTGTATCTGTGAGATATTGCTGTGGGCTGACAGAATAAGAAAACAAGAAACATATGAAGTAAACTGAAGAAAGCAAAAAGATTCCATCCAGGAAGAAAATAAACCAGAGAATTTTTTTTATTTTTTTTTATCATAGAAGTCATACTTGCTTATTTTGCTTAAGGATTGCATTTTGTAATCTTGAGCATATGAACATAACTATTGCATTGGCTGTATCCTGTCTTTCTTAGTTTATCTTTTTTCCTAGCTTTGTTATTTTGCAGAGTGCACTAAGTGGATAGTTCTGGTCTACATTTTAACCATGGTAGTACTGAATTAAACTGATAGCGGCTGACATATTTAAGCAAAATAATGTGAAAAAGTAAATTGTCTTTATAAACCTACAAAATTAGGTGGTGAGTGGGGTGAGGTGGAAAGAGAAGAAGACAGATCCATGTAATATATTTCCTGTTGTGATATTGGTAAATAATGAATGTAGGGAGGTATGAATTTTAAGAAACAGTCTGAGCATTTACCTACCCCCTTTATTGCTCTGTGGAAGCTTAGATGAATTCTGCTGATACTTTAACTCAGACTTTATCTACTCCCTTTTGAGCACATCTCTGCAATTTGTAGTACTGCATTTTAATCTCCCAATAGTATATTTACTATCTAAGATCATATGTTAACAGCAGATTGAGTCCCAGAAGAGAAAGGGCAAACCAATCATTACTCAGATGTATAAAATCTTCTCTCAGGCAACATCCACAAGTGTCTGTCTAAAATGAAACCAAAAGAAAAGTGGATAAATGATACAAACTTGGTGTGCAAATGTCAGTAGGAGAGGAAGTGAAAATAAGACAGTGGCCCAATCACTGCTGTGACTACAAGGATTCAATCTAAGGTAGAGCCTTTCTAGCTCCCAACTGCCATAACTTTGATTAACCTTGCAGTGTTTCAGCACAGGGTCATGCTATCCTGTTGACACTTTTCCTTTGAGATGTCAGTCACATTTCAATAACTTTCCAGTGTGGGCTTGTAAGTCCTGTCTCTTCATTGACTTAGAATGAGGCAGGTTGCTTATGAATACAGCTTGAAGTGTCACTCAGATATTCTTGCATTGTGTTATCTTTGATTGACTTGTCTGGCATGGTGAAAAATTCATGGTACCTAACTGCCCCTGTTTTGACAGTCAGGGATTATTTTTTTTTTTTTTTTCATTTTTGAATTCCTGAAACTCTCTCACCTTTCTCAGAAAATGAGATTTGATCTTTGCTTTTTTCTTTACACTATTAACAAGCACAGGAGAGTCCTATCCTGCAGATGTAGTATCTTAGTATTACTGTCTGGAGTTTAGGTTCTCACAGCATGAAAAGCATAAGCTTTTCATGGAAGATAATACATTAATGATAGCAGAGAAAGCACCACTTTAGGAAAGGGCATAAGGGAAATTCTGATTGGTTTAGCTTTTAGTTTGTCTGGCTTGTGTAATTCCTAAGGGCTAGGCCTGAAGCCATGTTAAAAAAAAGGGCTAGCAAGAAGAAAGGAAAAGCAATTCTGGTTTTTAATGTTTATTATTACCAACATAGACTGTAGCTGGCTTTGTGGAAGTAGAAATCTATGTCCCAGGACAGTGATTATTCCAAGGCTGTGTTATTCAATAAACTGATTTATAACATATGATTCCAGTTATAATCCAAGAGTTTCTCCATTTATTTTAAACAAAATAAATATTTCCCTGCTGTATCCACTTGAGATTTATAATCTTGTTTTCAGGACTGCCCTAGCTCATATAAACAGACTTACTCCCCTTCCAGTGCTAACAGAAAATGCAGGGCCAGTGGTGAAGGAGGGGAAAATTCTTTTATATAAAATAGTTCATATCTGTTTCATAGTGTTTCATAAATCTGGTTCCCAGGCAGTAGAGGAAAATGAATAAGAAGCATTTTTTTCAAGCTGCTCTTGCTTGGTTGAATGGAAAGAAGTGTATAAAAACAGCTAGTGCTGGAAACCAGATGTAAAACAATAGCAAACAAAAAACTCTTCAACAAGTATAATCTGTTGTCAGTGAAAGGCAAAGACATCATTAAATTTGCAACAGTGCTCATTTTTCTAATGTAAGTTGTGGAGGAAGCAGTCATGCTGAGATGTGGAAGCAGTGGCTGTATCCAGAGCATTGCCATACCAAACTCTTGCATGCATGTCCGAGGCTAAACCTTGGCTAGATCTGAAGCCATCCATGTAGTGCACAGGGAGAGTTCTGTGTCTGGGAAGGATCCCATAATTTGCTGCCACGAGGATCCAGCTATTTAAGCAAGATAATAGAAGGGATGAGGTGGAGTCATGGATCGTCATGTGTAGTTTCAACAACATAAGTTAAAAGTACCCTATGGTAGCTCATGGTCTGGTGGCTGTAGAACTTTACTTGGCAATAGGAGTTGGAATACTCTTGAAAAAACAATTTTTTTTTTACGTTACATCCGTCCTTGAACTACTGTATAATTGGGACTAATTGTTCTTTCTGCAGCCAGATTTTATTTTTCAAGAGATACTTGTACAGGCCTCTGTCTTCTACAAGTCCTTGAGATCTTCTTGTAGAAGATCATGCCCTCAGGAGGAGACAGAAGATCATCTAGTTTATTGATCCTCATGGAACTTAATCTGCTCTCAGAGTACAACTTTTGGAGCTCTGTTGAAACTGAGACTCCTTCCATGTCTTCAGAAGTGGGAACCTAAGTGTGTGAAAATCTTCAGTGTATGAAGTGTGCTGGGTTGATCTTGGCCAGATGCCCACCCAGCAGTTCTTTTACTCCTCTTCCTTAGCAGGGCAGACAGAAAATGAGATGAAAAATTTCATGGGTTAAGGAAGAGACAGGGACATCAGTTATCAGTTACCATCTCTGGAGAAAGAGGCTTGACTGGAAAAAGTATGATTTATTAATTTATATGGAAAAAATATATTATTTATGTATATTAGCTTTTAGTTGGATGTTGAAAATCAAAGAAAAACTGAAACAATCAATTTCCCCTCACCAATTTCCCCTTCACCAAGAGATGAAGGAGAATGGAGAATGGGGGTACGGGTCAGTACACAAACAGCTTTATGCTGTTCCTTCCTCTTCAGATTTTCCCCTGATGCAGAGTGGGGACATCCATGGGCTAGAATTCTTCAGGATAAACTTCCTCTGTCATGGGGTCCTCCACAACTTGCAGGAATGTCTATGATTCAGCACCTGGAGCTCATTCTCCTCACCTTAGTGTTTGCAGGGCTACTTCTCACACTTCTTTTTCCCCATTCACTTCTTACTGTCTGTGCCCTTTATGAAACCTGTTTCCCCTGAGAAGCCACTGCTTGGCTGTGGAGCTCTGCCATGCCCTGCAGTGGGTTGGCTGGAACTGTCTGCCAGGGCTGCTCCTCACAGACACTGCCCTGCAGCCCTCCAGGATCAAAGCCTTGCCACATACATCTAGGCCACCAAGATATGGCACCTGAGAATGGTAGATGGTGTGTGAGTCAACACAGGGGAGGAGTTGGAACGAAGGCAGAGAGTAAATTTATTTCCATTTCCCTTCTCTCTCTATTCTCTAATATATGTCACCTAAATTTTGTGAAAATGAATATTTGCAGAAGCTTTGAGAACCAATAAGTTCAAATTTGTTACACTGATGTTGGAGATGGGAGGAGTGACAAGCACACACTGGGTTCATGCAGTAACAGTTTCTAATTTATTGTGGGGCATCTCTCCTTTAAATTTCAAATTTCCTGTGCTTACAGACATGATTGGTCAAGGGTCTCAAATCCACCCAGCTCATTGGCCAATATTATGGATGCGTCCATGTTTCAAAGGGATTGGCTGAGGTTCTCTGTTTGGAATTTAATCTGATAATCTATCATTATTGTGTCTGGGGATTTGTTTCTCTTAATGAGCTAGGCTGGTCAAACTGATCTCTGTTAAACCAAATTATCTATGCAGCTTATAGACCAGCTATGTCACAGAATTTTTTACAAAAATTAGTGCTTTGACAGGATGTTCTGCCTTCTAATACACATTGCAAGCAGATGTTATATTTTATATGTCTAAATAGTACCAAGAGATTACTAGTCCAGAAAAGGAGAACTGAGCTATGAAAATTTTACAGATGCATAAGGACTTTAAGTCATCGCATAGCTTGGAATCACGACTTTTTTAAAGAAAAGCAGATAACATACATTCATAAATATCCAGATGCCCTTGCTATGAAGTATTTTTTATGATGATTTAAATTCCATGAGTAGTTACCTGTGTTTCTTAATACTCTGATACCTCTTCAAAAGTTTTGGAAAATAACATTACCATGTTTTCCTTGCAAGTAATTTCTTTTGCTTTTTATTTGTTTATTTCTATATAGCACATTGCATCAGTGCAAAGAATGTATACATATTTGTACATGTGTATTTTATGTGTGCAGAATAATATGTGCAATATAGTGAAAGAATTCTTTCAGCAGCAGCATTACAGCCACTGCAGTGCTAAGGAGCTCAAGAAGTGCTCTTTCTAAAACACACTGAACCTCCATGTGCTGCAAACTTAATTATTCATTCACCTGTCTTGAAATGTAGCAGAGAAATAAGAAAAAAAAAAAAATTCCCAGTGGAAAATGGGACGGCCATGAGGAAAAAGAGAGAAAGCTGACACGACTGGAGATATCATGCTGTGGGCCTTTGTTTAACTGCTCAGATGTGTGTACTATCACAATAAATGGCTGTGGAATGTCTTTTTAGGTATCTTTTTGAAAGTGTTCAGGAGCAATATTCTAAAGACGCAGTTTAATGTGTGCTTTAATATCTATTGTCTATTGAAATATATTTCCCAACCTGGGTGCCTGTATTTTTATACAGCTACTGAAAAGGTTTAAGGTACATAAACAGGATCACTCTGGAATCTTTTGAAGGTGTGTAACTTCATTGCTAATCAAAGTTTCTTGTAGAAGCAAATTATCATACTTCGGGAAGTTGAATTTGCCAGCTACTCCTGGTGTAGGTGTAAATAAGTTAAGTTAGGCTGGAGTGGAAAGGACAACATTTAGCTATCATGGCCAAATATGTAATGAATACTAAGGAGAGAAAAAATGAAGGGATGGACTAGATTTTTATAATAATCTGTGAGTGGGAACAAAAATTTGCATTTTCATTTATTAGTCAGAATTTTTTATGTAACTCACCAGAAATGTGCAATTTCACTGGGATCTTTAGCTTATTTCAGGATGAATAATGATGTTAGAAAGCATCTGTGTCTGTACTCAGTACTTTTTTTTTCTTTACAGCCCTCTATGTGCTGCTTGTGTTTAAGCCCTTCTTGTTGGGCGGTCATTCCAGACCTGGTATAATTAGGCAGTCCTTCCAGGTACTTTGTCAGCATGGCTCTACTGAGGCTTGTAGGGTAGTGATGTAGCTACAGGACTACACAAGCAATGGCTGTGGTATTCACTTCTGGGATAATGACAACAAATTCATCCTAATCATGTTGTAAATTAGTTAATAAAATGATTATATTTTGGGTTTTGTTTTTCTTAAATTTTTGTACTGAAAACTTCCTGACTATATGTGACTGTTTTTTGGCTAATGGCTATCATCTCTGAGGTGATGAATCTGGATCATTATCCTACTTTTACAAACACTTCTCATTGACTATCATTGATGCATTCAAAAGAGAGTGAAATGCTACTATTAGGTTAAGCTTTTATTAACTTTATCCCATTTTATTTCACTGTAGGTCATATAACTTATGCATGAATATCTCCCTGTGTGAGTGGGAAGCATCATTCTCATTCCCATCAAGAGAGATGAGTTCAGCCCAGTTCAGAGCCTGCATCCTAACCTGTTAGATGAAGCAGCAGCAACTGCTTCAACTTTGTGGAGCTAGATTTGTTAGACATGATCAAAGAGTGCTTACTCAGGAAACTGATCTAGCAAGCCTTTTTCATGGATTTGGATGGACTAGACAAGGTACTCAGTCCTGAGAAGGCAAGGAAATTGATTTTGTGCCTGCATCAGGTGTATGACTGAGTTATAGAAACTTCATGGTCACTGCACAACCTCTCAGCTTCAACAGCAGACTTTGTGAGTACTCTTAGCTGGTGTTAATTGAAATGCGATTAGACACAATCTGTTGATACAGCTCAGCTGTGGTATGTCTAAGGTCATTTGAGAGTGTGATTAAGACAACTTAGATAAGCAAAAAAACCTGATTTTAAATAGAAAAATGTGGATTTTTTTAGGTTAGGTGTTAAGAAAACTTTTTGAGTGGCAAAACTGATTGAGATGAACTCTTCTGTGATATTGCTATCACTGCGGATCTGGAGGATATGAACTTGTAAACGTACTAATTTTTTTCTTATGGGTAGAGGTGACTTGCAGTAGGAGGACTGAAAGGCCCACAGAAGAATTTGCTTGCCCTTAGCCAGTTAGGAGAAGTTACATGTAAGCCTGTGTTATGACCCGCCCCAAAAGAAGAGGGTAACCCGAGTTCTTATTAATAGATCTCTTTGAGGTGGGGTAGAATGAAATAACACTGAATGATTTGTGCTCATAAATCTATGTATATAGGGTTTATTTTAGAACAATTTGGTTACAATGGTTTTCGTTATTATCTATAGTAACATAACAATGTAAAAGCATGCCAATAATGCTTAAGAAAATGTGTAAGGAAAAGAAAGAAAGGAAAAAGGATAAGATTAGATAAGATAACACCACCTGTGGATTTCATAGCTAGACTTGATTGTTGAAAGTTTGATGTCTGGTGGCCAAAGTGGTGGTTGCAGACTGGATCCATTGGTGGTAGAGTGGGTATGGGAGGAAGGTCTCCAAAACACAAAGTCCCTTGGGTTTATAATTATGCATAGTCTAGGGGGAAATGCCCCAGAACCTCCCTTTGGGCCAGGAGTACTGCACTCGATGATGTAATACTGGATCATGGGACATTTCAGGAGTTTTTGACACCTTCTAAAGTGCTGCAGGTGCAATGTTAAGTCAGCAGAGCTGAGTCATTTATAGCCCATCTTGGCCAGTCAGCAGGGTTGGATACCTTCAGGCTAAGTGTGAATATCCCTGTGCTTCCCCAAAGGGGAGTTACAGCAAGTGAGACACTTGAGTAAGGACAAAGAAACAGTACTTTGCCTGGAAGGATTTGCCTCTTTTCTTACCTGGTTCAACACCAGCTGTAGCCTGAGGTTCCGCCTGTGCTCACCCTCTGCACCTGGAAGGTTACTTTGCACATCAGGTGCAAAAGCACAGCAGCTTGTCCCTGATGGTTTGAGCCATCAACATACCAGTCTCTCCCACTTGTGGATGTAGTCTCCTCCCGAGCCTTATTAACTTCTCCTTAGACCTGGGATAATTGGACAATAGCACCACCTTTAACTTACCTCTAAATTGCTATCGCAGTCCGAATTCCAGTTAGTAGGCATATTTGGGGAGGGGTGGGCTTTTCAGTTGGCAGGTGAGCAGCTTCATCTTTGCTACAGTTTGTTACAGCAGGCCGAAGTCCTCAGACGATCTTAACAATGTTTAAGCCATTAACCAGCTCAGTCTCTCACTGCCTGTTGTGGAAGAGAGAACCTCATTGTGATTTCACTAATCCTGCTCTTTATTTGTATGGTATATTGAGTCCACAGCTTTTATTTACAATCGTCCAGATGATTATTTTTTTTTTATCTGTGTGATAGTGCATGTATTTCCATCTCATATATACATCCTTTTTTCTGACTTGTATTTGTTATTTAGATGTTTTCCATCCAATTCTGACCTAGAATGGTTTTGCTAAAATTGTTGTTGCTGGAAAAAACTGCAAGAACAAGATAAGTATTTTGTTTGAGTTCCTTCATTTAATCTTGAGGGGAAATAAAATTATTTGCCTTTGATGTTTAAAAATGTTCAGTATTTTAAGCAGCAGTTGTCATTCCTGCCTCTGTATGCTTACGTGCCTCTGGAGAGAAACTGTGAAGTCCCAGGGATGATTCTAACTGCAGCTTCAGTGCCATAGTCAATCCTGGTTTGATTCTTGCCATGCATTCACCCTGGGGCAGATACAGTTTTAATTTCAATAGTATTTGGGTTTTATTAATTTTGCTTCATTGTATATTTTCACTTTAATTTCATGTGGGCTTTCTTTTCCTACAGAAAAGTTGTGTTGAAACTAGAAAATAAATTAAAATAATTACTGACACACTAGGAGACACACAGCTCAATAACTCATTAAGGTTTAGAGATGTTTATTACATATATTCTCAATTTTCATTCACAACATGCAACATGCAAATTCCATCTGTCTTTTGACTATGCATGTTCGATAAAATGAATTACATTTTTTCCTTGCACAGGATGTATTATCTATCGAGATCCATGAAAACAAACACAATAAAAATTTTGGTGAAATGTTATTGTATAGAATAAGTGGTTGCTTTAAAAGTCTGACTATTTCAACTGCATTAATTGTACAAGCTACAGAATTTAGTATTTTTTGAGGAAAAAATAGGAACGTGTTTGAATTATTCATGTTGTAAAAATGGCCTTTATAACAGTTATTTTCATAACTAATTTTTACTGCAAGTTTAGCACATACCAAAACTCCTACTGAATTGAGAAATTAAGGTAGTTGCTGTTTTACCTATTTTCATGCTTTCTTTTAAAGATAGAGCTTCCTTACTGTTAATATGTTGCACATTGCAATGAACATGCAATTTCTTCATCAGTCTGTAAGATTTTATCCTTAGCAGTAACAGGATAGCTTTCTAATTAAAAGACTTTTAATTATTCTTTCTTTCCAGTGTGGGGAAAACCTAGGAGCCTACATAAATGATACAGTCATAATACATCCTGAGGAAACTAACAAAATGAACAGTATTAAGTCTGTGATACTTTTTCTGGTTCTGGTCTGTAGAGGGGGAGAGTCAGAAACTCAAAACTGTCTCATTATCCTGTCTTCGTTCTGCCTTTTTGGACCACGTGGAAATAATTTGATAAATGCTTTTAAGTATCTTGGATGGAAAGAGGAAGTAAGAACTGAGGGACAGAATTTTTCTTTCTGTGGACTCAGGCTGCCTGATGCATGCAGATTAGCCTGGATCTTGGTCCATGCTTCTCAGAGTCAGAATCCAACACTTCTGTTTGACAGCTAGAATTCTACAACCCTCCTTGGAAGAATGACTTTAGATCCATATTTATTCATTACTAAAGAATCTCATTTATGTGATCAAAAAGGGTAATTTACGTGCAGCTCGACACTCTCGTATTACAGTTGCACTGTTTTTGTCCCAGAATACAGACAAATTAGTAATTTCTTGATATATGCCAGGTTCTATTGCTCTTTCTTGACCAAATAAACTGATATAAATATGTGTCTTGTACTACATTTGGATGCTGTCTCCCGCAAATTGTGGTGACATCCAGAAAATTATTCATTAGGAAGAGGTATTTAGAATAAATGAGCTGTTGACTGAGGAAGCAAATGTGCTATAAATCTAATTCTTAAATGTGTTTGATTTAATTTACAGTTCTGATTCTGGTCCATCTTCATCTGAATATTGTTTTCTTCTTCAGGATTTGGAACAAAATATAAAGCAGCCTAACAGGATTTTATGATTATGTGGTTACCTTTGACAGGCTCTTGGGCTTTAAAGGAGAGTAAGATGTTTGCCCTAATAAAGGAATTTTTTTAAACAGAAGAAAACCACTAATTTCTAATGAAAAACTGCTAAACATAAAAAAAAAAGGAAATAATATGCCATATGGCAATTATGCCAAAAGATAGAATTTATTACCAAATAAAACTGTTGGCTTGTGCATTTCACAGTTTCCTCCATTCCCAACCAGTGTGTTTTTAGAGGCTTTCTGTAGGGTTAGTTGCCCAGACTTCTGCAAAAACAACAGTTTGTCGTTATTGCAGAAGGTGTTAGGAAATCAAATCCAACTGGAACACCAAATGAAATTACAGACTTGTTTTGTCCCAGCTGCATGACACATGCCAAGAGCTGAGTTTTCAGTGCAGACATTTAAAGAAATGAATACAGAATTCTATTTGTTCTCCTACTAAATGAATTATCCTTATTGTGTTTTTCATACTTCCATATGCTATTTAATATTTCAGCAAAGTCCTTTTTTTCCTTTCACCTCAGTGAAAGTGATTTTATGTGTCCTGTTTTATTTTCATAAGTGGTCTTAAAATGATAAAAAAGTAACAACCTGCATAAAACTGGAGTTTGATAACTAAATAATGTTTATCAGACAGATTAAACTGTCTTTAACTGATTTATCAGTGATAGCTTATAGTGACTTATAGTGACTTTTATAAGTCACTTATAGTGACTTACAAAAGCTTCATATGTGATGTATCACTGTTGGTGTTTTATCAAGTGGCATATTTTCTAAAAAAAAGTTAATAATATGGAATTTCAGAATGATTCAGTCACTGGCATTACAGAAAGTTCTTGTGAAATTTCTTCTTATGTTCTCTCATCTCACAGAGCCTGCTAATGAGTACTCACATCCCAACATGGTTCTGAATCTTTAAAAAATGTGTTTAATATCTCTATGTCTGTACCATCAATTTTCTTAATTATGTACAGTTTTAATTAGGTCACATTATAGAAAGTATTTCCCTTCTTCCTTCTCCCACCTACTGCAGCCGTTCATCTATGAAAGTGGATGTTTGCATTATCACCTCAGATAAGATTGGTACACTCAAATTGTGAGGCTGAGTTCCAGTTAGCATGCATTTTTAGATGGCATGCATGTAGCTTGCATACAAATTGTAATATGACGTGTTTGGTTTTTTTGGTTTTTTTTGTGTAAGCACCTGCTGAGTGAACTTTCTTAGTGTGTTCAGTAGTGCTTACTGCATTCAAATTGTATTTCCATAAAGAGGGTGAGGAGATGAATTTGAAGACGTGAGATCCCCTCGCTTCCACTCAGGCATGCAGTGTGACTCTCACAACTAAGTTGGCTGAGATCCTTGAGACATGAAAGGGAATTCTTCAGCAAGAACAATGGTGTTTTTATTTGGCAGTAGGAAAAGATGCAAGGGAACACAATTAAGCTCCATACGCTTGTGCTGAATGGCTTTATTCAGCTATGCTTGTTCACTGATATTTCACTCCTGTTCCTGTGATTGGCATGGGGAGGAATACAGGAGAATGAGTCCATAGACGCTGTCTTCAAAGGACAACTTTCTTATCTATAACTTGTCAAATTCGCTAAAAGCTAATGTCAGTGTATTAAACCCTTTTGAGTGTACTCGTGCAATTTGTTCATCAGTTCGGTTCTGTGAACAGGATGCATCCTTGAATGTCTTCTGTCTCCCAGGCCTCTCCTAATTTGCCATCTTTGGCATTTAATGTCAAGAAAATAGTATAATGTGAATTTGTGAAAAATATTTTCAGCAAGTTCATGCTGATACAGAATTTCCCTGAGAGGCAACATTAATAATGGGTTGGCACAACACATTTGCTGGAGTGGATTTGATGCCTTGATTGAGTTTCCGTGGTGCGTTTGTTGTTGCTTTGGGGAACGTGTGGATATTGGGTTCAACAGACCATAGAATTTTGAATTAACCTCTCTTTTTCTCTTCATGAATATAATGGCTTCACAATCTGTTCTTGCTTTGGCCTTTTATTTAAAGGAAGAAGTGAAGGTTTGATTTAAAACAAAAAACTCTGTTACTTTTGAGAGCATTGTGAGGAAAAATAAATATGCATAACGAAACATTGATTCCTAAGAATCTCTTAGACTACTTTCCCCAAAGAGTTTCCTATGCTGATTCTCCATAAAATATTCATTTTAGCCCTACAGTAGAAAAGATGAAAACCATTAGCACTAAGTTGAGAATATGGCAGTTCCAGTTTCACCTTTTGTTTAGGAGAAGCCTATGATTATTTTCAAGAGTCCTGGTAAATCCTGGCAGATATCTCATTTTAGGTAATTTCTCTTTTTCTGAGAGTCGTAATTGAAGAATGTAGTTTTATAAGATGAAGACTGAACAATAATAGATTTTTTTTTCTTTTTAATTTCTCTTTTAATTCTCTGTTGGAGTGCTCAGAGTATGTTCTGCTTGCCTTTTCAGTAAAGGAATTTGCTCTGGGGGTCTCAAAACACCAGAGTAGCAGTCTGATCCTTTCATTATTTCCAAAGCTTAAGAAGTTCCTTTAGTGTGTGAGTGTGTTTGACAGAGCTACACACTTGGATGGGAGAGAGCAAAGCTGCTAATAGAAGATAATAGCGAGAGGCAATATCTGTATTTCAGGGTGAAAAATGTGCTCAAGTTAACTCA
This sequence comes from Cyanistes caeruleus, assembly GCF_971803275.1. NCBI lineage: Eukaryota > Metazoa > Chordata > Aves > Passeriformes > Paridae > Cyanistes > Cyanistes caeruleus. Next base: position 52,996,320 of record NC_141703.1, read on the forward strand.
AGGGAAAGTTGGTATAATACCTACTAATGTGGTGATCTGTAAACTGAGATGTAGGCTGAGTATGAAATGGGTGTGATTTAAATACGGCATAATTGCTGAAGTACATACTCTTAGCATATTATTTTTACTTCTTAAATTGATATGTTAGAAAAAAAGTAAAGATTAAATTTATTCTTCAATATTTCACTGTTTAATCCCTTTTTGCTTATCAAGACACACATTCAAGTTATTTTAAATTACTATCTGCCTTCTTTAGCTCAATCTCACAGCATTTTTGATTTTGCTCTCACAAGTTTATATCTAAACTGTTTATATCTAAGCTTTGAATATAAAATTAAAAACAAAACAAACCTATGATATCTTTGTTTTTATTTTAAAGAAAAGCTGGTATGAGCAATTTTCCACTTCTATTAGTTTAACTCTATTTTAATAGCAAGCTGTTGGCATTTCCTGAATGTTCTTTCTACCTAAGTGCTGGGCATGATTACAAAGCTGTTTGATGCTTTAGTGATTTGTTTCCAGAAATCCTTGTTGAAATTTGTGTGGGTTTTAGAAAGTGAGTTAAAGTGGGGGAAATTAAATTAACCTTTGGGATGGCCTGTCTGTATTCCAGACTGGCAGTAAATGATTCAGGTGAAATTTATTTGCTCTAGGAATTAGCTGAAATGATGGTGACCAGAGCTTTAAGCATTCAGGAAATGGTGTTGTAAGACTTACAGCATGGTTTTTTTTCTTTTGTTTTGGGTTTTTTTGTTGTTTGTTTGTTTGGTTTTTTTAATTCTAATTTTTGTTTTTATTTTCCACTGACCTGTCCAAAAGTGGCAGCTTCCCTCCCTTGTTTATGAAACACTATAGCAAGCATAAAATGGCTTTGAATTGGTTATTGTATACACCAGGATTTTTTCCCAAATTTTCTTACTCTGTTTTAGCTCCATTTTTTGTAACCTTGAGTAAAGCAAGAAGCAGATAAATTGGTCTTTGCAGCAAGACAAGCTTAAAGTAGCATAATCATGGGGTGAAACTGGAGGAGTAGGGGGCACTATTTTATTATCAAATGGCTTAATATTCCTGCTATTTTTGGTCTTGCCTTTGCACCTACCAGCTCCACAGGCAATAGACTGAATTGGTCTCGCATGGACCTAGTTTTCTGAATGATCAGCACCTAAGCAGGGCATAGAGAAATAAGAATCCCAAGAATCCTGTAAAAAGCTGAGAAACATTTAATACTGTCTGTTCACTATTCTTATCTGCAACAGTGACAAAGAAAAATTTTATCAAAAGTGGTCATGGTGTTGCCAAGCCCACACAAATGTGCTTGACTTAGTAATCCAGCTTCTTGCATGATGCAAAGTGTGGGCAGTTTTGGTATCAGAAAAAAACCCTGCTTTTTTGCATGCAAATAGAAGGCACTTAACCAGTGACCATATGGAGCAAAAGTAATCACCAAGGATGAAAGACAAATCAAGACATTTAACATCCTTGGGTTTTGTCAAAGGGACAACCTATGTCTCAGAATAGTGCAGTTCGAGTTTCATGGTGAGGATTTTGGGAATGCACCAGAGTAGGGATTTGAAAGATTATTCATTTATTGCAGTGACAAATGCAATGAAAATGTGTCCAGAGGCTTGCTTTATAGTCAATTGCTCCTTATAACCAATACATTTATCAGGTGTTTGACTAGGAGGAACTCAGAATAACATTGTATTGATGTAGATCAGAGCAGAACAAAGTATGTTGAATTTTATAGGTTTGACTATACAGCAGAGTTGAACATCGCTGTATTTAAATATTAGGTATTTTCTTTGATAGGATTTGCCACCTGTGGAGCATGATCTTCCTGTCACACTCTTAAAGCATGGTGATTTATAATGATAAATATAAGCAAATTGTAGATATATAGAAATGATATAAAGAGATTGCTCCTAATTTTCTTTTGTGATTTTGGTCAAGGATACAATAAGAGCTATTCACTGTTTTGTGGCAGAATATTAAAAACTGAGTGTTTTAGTGCATATCTTCACATTTTCTCTGATCTAGACGGTAAAAGATCAGTTCATCTTCTACACACTCACATTATTTCTTCATTGTTCTCAGGAATAAAAGCTTTCCAGGGAAGTTTCAGCTCTTACAGTCATTAAGAAAATGCTCTTAACAAAAGACCCAGCAAAAGAGTTTGCAACAAAATTAATTTGTAGTGTGCAGTCCTCATGGTCTGTAGTGATGCTTTGATGCAACTCTGAGAATTAGGGATGTGATTAAATCCTTTGCTACCCCAGGTTCTTCAATCCTGAGTGAAAGAAGTCCTTAATGTGGCATGAAACATTTTTACCCGGGTTAGAAACGAAGCATTTTGCTCCATTCAGGAAGTGCCTCAGCATTTTCTTCACCCTTGATGGCACATTGCTTCCTCTTCATGGGTCACTGTATTGCATAGAAAATCTGGGGACAGCGATAAATCTGGAATCCTGTATATGTTACTACCTATGTCAGAAGTCTCCAGGTCACATTCATCAGATTTATGGTTCTATTTTTTTCTGAATAGTACTTTCTAATTTTGGAATAATGAATAGTCAAGCAATGTTTTAGATATGGCTATGCTTTTATACAGTGTCCCTTTTCTTGCAACAATTTTTCTTGATTGTAAGATTTGCATGGTACGTCCCTCTGAATATTTCAAATATGTGAAAATGAGAAGACAGAAAATTACAGGCCAGAAATTGACTTTTTTTGAGCTTTTCTTATCAAGGAGGACATTGTAATAAAAATTATGGACTGAATCAATAAAATACTGTTGTCTAATTATGAAACGGTTGAAATAGTCTGAAGTTAGACATATGCACTAAAGAATGTTTTGGTGGTAACTTATAATAAAAAATACCAAACTCATTTGGAAGAGTAAAAAATATAAATTTTGTTGTTTGCAGTTAGTGTTCTGAAACTGTGTGCTGTACCACCCATTTATATGCCTGCACAAATATGTATCCATCACTTGGGCAGTTATTGTAATACTGGACTAATGATGAGAACGTGAAGCCAGGAAGAATAGGTTACACACACAAAAAAGCTTATTTTGTAGTTGACCTCACTGACATAACTGTTGACCTAGAGTTGCCAGCAAAGCATTGCCATGTTTTGTGATTGACTTGCCTGAGAATAGCAGCAACTTGTCCAAGGGCTGTGTTTTTGTTTTCTTTTTGTATGTCAGAGAAAGCAGCCTTAATTAAGATTTGTGTGATGACTATAGCTGAATTTTTCTTCATTTAGTCAAAGCCTTTAAATTTCTTAATAGTGCTGTTTATAGTATGCTAATTTGAGTTAATTGTACTGCACTAGATGAGACACTGATTTAGAAATGCTTGTAATGGTCCAATTTTGAGTGGAAAGAGACCCGTTCTTGTCTTATTCTTGTAGGCAAGTATTGTCTGCTCTGACCTGCAATTCATGTAATAAATCATTTTTAACACTGGCACAGGTGTCCTTTTGAGTTTAAATATGTTTTCCATTCATGTTGTCTGCTATAATTTTTTTCTGATGTATGGCTCATTATCACATCATTCTGTGTGCAAGTATTTTTATAACATCAGTTTTTGCAGACATTTCTACTTTCATAGCTGAATTTCCTATACTCATTTTTGAGTTTTGTATTCAAAGTGTATGCATGAGCTTTAAAATACCATATTCAAATCACTCTTGTAATTTTTCAGTGAAATTTGAATCTGTCTGAACCTGATTTATTCTCCAGTCTGAAAACAAATCATCTGATCAAGTAATGGTTGAGAAAATAGTGAAGAATTCTAGAGTTCTATAATTTCAGATATAGATAGACACCTATGGCATTACAGAGGTGAGAGCTTGACTCTGCAGAAATGATTTATAGTAGTTTTTAAATGTACAGCTAGTATTTCCAGTAGACTGTGTGAACAAGAATATAGGAATTTCTCTTTTAAAGTTTTCTTCTGTTTGAACTGCAAAAAAAAATAATGGGGAAAATAACACGGTTGATGATCCAGACAGTTCCAAAGCAGGATTAGGATACCTAGGTCATTCCTGACAGATGTTTGTTTCTTAAAGACATCTAACTGTGGAAACTCCAAGGCTTGCTTAACATTCTGTTTTAGTGTTGCAGTAATCTTTCTAACTGTTAGAAATCTTTTCAGTATCTTGGTACAATTTAATTTCACTAGTTCTTTATCACAGATAAGACATTCTTTTTTAGATTTACCTTTTATACATTAAAAGATTGCTATTGTCTTTATCTTCAGCCTCCTTTAAGCTTTAGCAATCATATGTTATTAAATCTCAAATATTTCCTTCTTGGTCAGACTCATGATAGTTTTCCTTTTTGCTTTTTCCTATGCATTTCTATCTCTTTGAGATGCCCCAAACAGGATATAAACAATCCATCTTGAGTTTTCCCAAATACTGGAGCGAAGCGGAGGATTTATCTTTTGTATGGTGCAGGTACTTTTCATTCTTACATATCCAAGATGTGTTTCTTGCAACAGAACACTTTTGATTTATTTCCAGATTGGGTTGAGATTGGATCTATAGATCCCTCTCTGGGAAACCTATGCATTGTGGTATGTAGTTTTGCTCCTGCCCTTCATAAGTTTGCATTCTGCCTGACCTTTCAATGTGCTGGCAGGTCCAGTACTTATGCATACTCTTTAAGTTCAATAAGCACTCTCTTCACAGCCTTTTTGTTAAAACTTCTAGCAAGCCTGTTAGAGTAAAAAAAAATTGTAAAAGATAATTTTAAGCAACAGCATAATCATGATTACACTTTGTGTACAGTTGCCTAATCAGTTTTGAGCCCACACAATATTATTAGCATTTAGAAAAATTTTTCTTTTTTATATGCATGAGGATTTTCTATGAGGCAAAGGGTATGAATATAAATGACCTTGACTAGATTATTTCTTAAATGATTGACTAATTCTTAACTAATTGATTTTTGACCATTCTTATGTCCTTTTCATATTTACAGTTACTTAAAAATCATGTGGTTTATTTGTTCCAGAGCTTTTCTAGGACTTAAAACGGACAGGAAAAAAAAAAAAAAAATTCTAAGTTTCCACTTTTAAAAAAGAGGAATACTATGTTTCTGCTTTTTCCATTTTGTTGATACCTCATGTGCTCTTCCCAGATTGGTTTCCTGATGGCAACATGATCCTGAGATGGCTTTACCAATTCTCTAAGTACTCTAGGAGGAAGTTCATCAGGCACATCTGCTCTGAAAACTAATTTACTTAAGTACTCTATAACCTTTTCTGTCTGCATATTTTAATTGAAATCCTTCTTTTGTTTTTTGTATTAATTATGCTAGTCACCTTCTCATTGCTGACCTTTTTAATTAAAACTAATGCAAAGAAGACATTAAATGCTTTGGCCTTCACATCTGTTAGTAACTTTTTTTCCTCTGTTGAATAGCAGAATAACACTTTTCTTTGTCCTTCTCTTAGTCACTTTGAATAGATTCAGTTTGATTAGTGCAGGATGTAGATCTTTTAATTATGTTTTGTCCTCCCAGTAGGCCAGTTTAAATTTCCACAGAAGGGAATTTTTTTTTTTCATTGACCTTCCTGTATTCATGTTCATGCCAAAAGTTGAATTGCTGGTATTCCTGGAATGTCTTATACCAATAAATAAATGAAGAAAAAGAAAAAAAAGAAAGAAAATAACATTCAATCCTAAACCAGGGAAAGTCAAACTGAAGAGACTTGACAGTTTTGTTTGCTGAGTGACACATTCAGCCCCTCATTATTCACACATAATGGAAGTGAACACTTTAGCAATTGGAAATCACTTTGGCATCATCAGTCAGTCAGAGGATTTTATGGGGGAAATGTTCCTGATTCTCTAGTCTACTAAAAGGGGACCTTTGATATTCTGGAATAGCTTTATTGCATTTAGAAATTTTCAGTCTTGCCTGTTCTACCATGAGACATGAAAGCATTATGAAGCATGATATTAACATGGACACATTAAAATTATTCTACTAATAACATTAACATCATAATCTTACCTCTTTCAGAATTAATTTGGACTTCTTGGAGTCCTCGCCTTTGACTTGCTGATTTTTTTTTTTTTTTTTTTTTAATATGATCCCAGTAGGTGTAATCCTGGTGCAATTTTAAAAAAATAATGCTTAGCAGATATTCTCCCTGGGAGGACACATGGGAATGGCTGAAGATGGTTTAAAGCAGTTAAGAGTGGTCAGATAGGGAATTTTCACTGAGTCTTTAAAATTTTCTCAAGCATCTGAAGTGGAATAAGGTTTTACCATTTTTATGTGCAATTTGCAGGCTACCAATAAGCCAAAGAATAGGAATGTTGACAAACAAGAAAATATAGTTCTGGATATACTTTTTTCTTCAGGTGGGACAAAAGTGTTGAATGTGATGGTAGATACTATCTTCTACTACTCATATTTACTGTTAGTCACAGGGAGGAGAAGCTACCTGGTTGCAGGAGACTGAGATTTACAGGGCTAAAAATGTATTAAACCTGCATTAGAGAACTTAAAGAATGGCTCCTGATCTGTAGGAGAGATTTGGCTTTGCTGTGTTTGTATAGCAAAGAAATCTAGAAATCTTGATCAAAATCTGTGAAAGAAAATCTAGGAGTTAAGTTGAATCTTTCAACTTAAATTCATCCTGAAGAATATATATTGTCTAAATGCTTGTATTATATATGTAAATAAAAGGACATAGAGCATCAGATATTCTCTTAAAATGCTCTGCTATATGTATTGTAACCAGACAACTTAGAAAAAAAATTTACTTGTTGTAATACAGATTGTCAGTGATGCCAAGGCTGTTACTGTACTGTAAGCAATGGTAGATATTTTGCTAAATCTGTGATAACTAAACATTATGGCAAAGATATCTGAATTATTTGTGAGATTTCAATAGATTTAAATGTAGCTACAGTATTTTCTGAGGAATAGAAAATGTAAGATTTTAGAGCAACTGTAAATGCAATCCAAGATTTGAAAAATACCTTTAAGTTGGCAATATCTAAATATCTAAATAGCATAAGGTTATTGCCAGCAGACAGAGCTTTTTTTATTTATTTTTTAAATTTTGTTGTTTGAATCCCATGAACTGCTTGCTGTTGCTGGGTTGGGTATGTCAGGTGCTAACGTGCTGTAGGCAGCACAGCAAGTGGAACCAGTGAAATGCTGTTACAGCCTTGGGCACCTAAAATCCATTCTGTTTGTTAGCATCATCAGACAGGTAATTCTGAGCGTAGATAATAGTAACTTATCACAGCCCCACATAGCACAAGGATGAAATCAGTCTCCCCAAGCTAAACCTGAAAGAGCTGACAACATATGCTAGAGTATGTAGGATGTAGCTTTCATCATTCTATTAATTAAATGCTGTTTTGACTAGCATACAATTACAGGCAAACAAAGCAAAAAAATAAAAAAACAAACCCACACAAAAAACAAACGCAAAACAAAACCCCAAGCTACTGATAACTGTTTCACTTTATGACTTCATATTTCAGAAAACATACTGTATTAAGCCTTCCATTGGTGTCATATTTACAAAATTATTTTGCCATCTTTCAGACAATGTATAATCTTTCCACTAAATCTTAGAAGTGAGTAGAGGCAAGAGTCCTATCAGCCTTATAACTGAAATTAACCTACCTAAATAAGGTCAGAGATTTCATTGTTTATTTGGGGACATTGTGGCAGGAGAAGACTTTTACACGTCCTCCATTCTTCATGAACCTTGCATGTGTCTTTATTAGGCTGTGTGTCATTAGCAATTAAACTTTTGTATTTATCTGTTGATTAAATTGCAGGTTTGTGCAAATAGGTAAAATTTAGCTAATGCTGAAACCTGGTGCAGAAAGCATGTTTTGGAGTCAACCTAATTCTTCCAGTAGAACTTGATGCAACAATTACTTTGCAGTCAAAATAAGACCTAAGATTTTCAAGGGATAAGCAGCTAACCAGTATGTACTGCAGTACATGTGTAAACATTGTTCTCTGACTCAGACACATTAATTTCAATAACCAATTTTCCTCCATTATAAAATTACATTTTCCTGTCTTACTCTAGCTGTTTATCAACCTACAGTTCTAGATATTATTAATATTGATTTTGTATGCACGAATATATCAAGTAACTTCTAGTTTTGAATTTTTCACTTTTAAAAAGAAAGTTGTTGAAGATAAGAGCAAAAAGCCTATGAAAAACTACAACACAAATCTTCCATTTTGTTTTGTGCAGTAATTTGTTCTTGATAATGCAATCTTGAAGATGGTTATTATGGCCAGATTTTTACAAAGAAAATGAAATAATGAAATAAACTCAACCAGTTCTTTGGTTCTTTTGGGCCATGTTTAGAGAGAGGCAGCTTTAGAGAGTGGTTTAGCTTGGTTCTGGAAATTAGTAAGAACCCATCTAGACCATAGTATTGGGACCACAACATTTGCTCAGTATTTTTGAGAAGGACTGAAATGACTGCAACCCTTCTACACCTACACTCACTAGGTGCTCATCTAACACCCATTCCCACAGGAGTTACTTTCCAATAGATTATTTTTTTAACGTATCAGATTGTTTTCTTTGCTTTTAGAGTCTTTTGCATTTTTTTTTGTCTCTGTTTGATATTGTAACTTTCCAACATAACTCTAAGGAAGAAATAAACCAAAGTGTATGTAAAATTACTGTTACAGTAGATATTGAACATGCTATGTCTGGAATTATCTGTGCATAAAACATCATCTTAAGAAGATCTTGTCATGAGCTAGAATTCAGTGAAGTAAACCTCAGTTCTTTGAAGTGTTAAGATCTGCTGATCACATGAAAAAAATTCTTCCTCTTATTGATTTTACTTTTCTTGGAGAAAATAGTGATAAAAATGGATCCTAGAATAAATTTAATTTATAAGTTTTGTCTCTCTACTGCATAAAAACATCATTTTTAAACTGTTTAAAAGTTGGTGGCCTTATTAATTTTACTGAAAGGGAACACTATTCTGTGAAGTTGCAGTTTAGTCTCTGTCATAACTGTATTTTCAGAGCGGTAAATAGACAGCTAGATGAATCCTAAATGAGAGAACATTTCTTTGTTTGTGTGTTGATACAGAAGACTCAGCGCTTGCAGGCATTGCAGAAGGACAAACGTTTCAGAGATCTACAACCTCTTAGGAACTTCGGAGGTTAATGTGCCATCCCACAGTTATTATTTGGTGTTTTATCAGGGGTTTTCTCTGGGCTTTGATTTTCAGACTGTAGTGTAATCTCCTATGGGTGAGTGCTGGATGACATCAACTTTAAAAATGCTGTGTTTTCCAGTTCTGCTGGGCTATACCAAAAAATTTTAATGCTATTTGAGACTTTTATGATTCTTCAGGTATCCCAACATCATCAGACATTTCAGACAAGAATCAGCAGGGGTTTGTGGAGTTCTTCAGAGACCCAAGAACACTTTGGCCAGGAAGAAGTCTAGAGATCTAGATCCTAGCACTGGGATCTGCCAGGTGTATTGGGACCTTCAAATACTCTAGTTTCAAGTCATAGAATAAATAATGCTTCACCTCCCTCAGAGCCTCCAGGCTAATTTAGGTCCCATGCATGTCTCAGAAGTGTCCTGTTTGAGGTTTTTTGATGTCAGGATGAACAGCAACCAGTTTGTATGGGGAGGAGAGTTTAAATGTCTCCATTTCCTTCGCCTTGCCTGGAGAGGCCAATGGGGGAGCACTGCCTCAAAACTACAGAAGCAAATGGAAAACAAGAAGAAAGGGAAGAAAAGGGCTCAAAAAACTGTATTATGATATTGCTGAAAGATCAGAATTGAATAATTTCTATGTTGTTTGTGGTCTTTCATTGTAGTTACTCTCATGTTTGCTTCTCCAAGACAAAGTTGTTTAAACAAAAAAACAAAACCAAGATGCTTCTTTTACTGCCAAATTTTCTAAGGCCAACATGATACTGTTATAACTTAAGCTTCCATTGTTCTAACTAAAGCCTTCATTAAGGAAGTATGTAAGTAGATATTTAAACATTTGGCAAATTTTAAACTATCTCCTCTCAAGCAAACTAAGAGCACCACCACAGTCATTGGTGTCATGCCTTTAATATAGTTTGTTTTATCTAGCATTTTCATGGAGACCTGTAAAGCACAGCAGTAACTTCACCGTTGGAAATGATGATTTATCTTGTGTGTGTTATGTGTTTGAAGCAGCTGGTCTGTGTCTGGGGAAAAGGAATCCCATTCTTTAGACATAACACAAGTCAGTAGAAAATTTGCTATCTCCTTCTTTGAGTTTTTGATCAGAAACTCAGGGTTGATTCTCTTCAGGTAGAAACATCCTTTTGGAGAATTTCAAACAAAACTCAAATCTATTCCTCTCCACATATTCTCTCTCATACTTTGCAGAAGTTTGTCCTTTATTTAGAGACTTCTAATCAAGATTCTCATCTTAATATTTTTGATTACTTCAATAAAACCAGAAAAACAAAACAACCATGCTTTTTTTCTGAAAATATATCTATCTTTTGAAGTGAAGTGTATACTGGAGCTCATTATCTTTGGAACATAAGTAAGAAGTTGAAGAATGAGAGTCAGTTGAGTAAATGTTTTTCTTGTGTGGGGGAGAGGATTAAGGCAGCAAGGAACTAAAAAGACATTTGTTTTATAGCAATCAGGCCTTCGTGTGCTGACACACAGTGTTTTTCCACTCCAGTTGTCATGGTTAGACATCCTCCAACACCCTGGGGGATGTAAATCAGAGACTGAGAATTTTAGACTTTGCTTTCTGGAGAAATGTACCTAGTATTTTAATGATTATTTATCTTTCCCAATTGTACATTTGCTTAGATGCATGCAGGTTTAAATATATGTAAATATATATCACCACTCAAATCTTCAGAAGGCAAAAAACTTTGGTATGTGTGTCTTGTTAACATTTTGCTATACGTTTTCCAGAGGTGTACTAGGAGCAGCCTGCTGTACAGCTGTTCTCCTCCAGCTGAACAGGTTCATAGGGAATGAAGAGCTTAGAGCAATTTGTAGGCAATGAAGCAAAAAGAAAAATCCACAAAGAAGCAGCTGATGTTAGCAGCTTTTAAAGAGAATAAAAGAAAGGGGAAGAATAGGGAGACAAATGTAGAACAGAGGGAGAGAACACAATTTTGGATGAAATCTGAATTACTGTTTTTCAAGACCAAGGAGAAGCTATGGTGCTTACTTTTATAAGCCACACTTTATCCTTTCATGCTTTTTACTGTCTCCTGAACGATATCTGTGCTTACCATACGCAGATGCTAAGCCAGTGCTTTACCTTTGTTGCACAAATAGCTGGGAGCTCAAGGCTGGCAGCCAAAATTTTGTGTTGGAGCTTTGTCATCGACACGCACCTAGGACTCAGTCGCGGAGGTGTTCAGGGCATCTTAAATTTTAAGCACATGTTTAAATCCCACTACTTGCCATAACACCTTTCTGGAATGAAACCTGCATATAAAACTCTGCAAAACAATCTTGCAGTGCCTGTTCCCTTATTTGTATGCCAGGAATAATAATGCTTAATTCCTATGTGTGTTTTGTAGCTTAATTCAGGGTGTTTATACACCACTCTAAGCAAAAGTATTAACATGAAAGAATGGTGGTTCATTACTGTATTTCATTAGCATTCATAGGAATTGTTGTGAATGTAGTTCAAACAGATATACATCTAAATTTTCATGGCATTAGACAATTGAAAATTTTAAAGGAAAAAATGTCTATTAATTGTCATTAAATCACTATCAAAAAGTCAAGTTCATCTCCTTAGCTCAGAAATGACATGGAGTTTACTTTCAAGAGGTCTTTTATTGACTTCTTATTTATTTACTCTCATACAGAGTGAGTGTGAGGTATTCAAAGTGTGAGATAGTCAAAGCTATAAGGCAATATACCATTTATTTACTTTCCAGAGGTACCTGTGAAGTAAGGAAAGAAGTAATGAAATGAAAAAAAACTATAAACATGGTATAAGAGCAGCTTATAAGAGAATACTAGATTTATTTTTTTTTTATGTTTTCATATATATGTTTTCATTTCAGGCATTATTTAGGAAAAATATAAATACTTCATGATATACAGATAATCAGATAAATCTTAAAAAAAAAATGAGTGAGAATAACTAAAACCACCATAAAATGTTATGTTTGCTATATTTTTTAAAAAAGTGTTAGTGATTTTAAATTCCCTGTAAGAGCACGTCTGATATTCCTGAGATATGTAATTGACAGGATGCAATGTCATGGCTCAGAGGGACCCATTATTATATTTCATTGGTTCATTTATTGCCTGAGGGTGAGAACAGGCAATAGAACAAGGTGTCAAACTTACTTTTAACCTTTGGTCTTCGAAGAAGCTAAATTAAAGGTTTAAGTGTATTTTAAGTTATCATCCTTAGACTTGTCTCTCTCCTTCTCTGTTTGCAACTGGCAAACATGAATGTTATCCAGTTTTCAGTGTCAGCCTCTTATATTGTGTTTCACATAGACCTGTTGTTTTCACCACAGGTCCCTTCATGCTTTTTCCTCTACTTTGTGTGACAAGCTATAGGTTGTGTCAGTTAACTTCAGTGATTCCTGCTTAGGGGAAAACATGTTAAAAAAAAAGAGAAATATTTCACTTTTGAGTGACATGAAAAAGGGATGAAACTGGCATATTTTTTTGAAATGTACCCAGGTCATAGATCAGACAAAGGATTGTGGCACGCATGCTTAGAAAGAGGAATAGATTCTTTTGAATTAATGGAGGAGAAAATGGCAGAATATGCTTTTATTGCAGAAATATTATGGGTGTATGTCAGTAATTGCAATGCTGCTAAAGATTGTTCCTACTGAGCTTCAGACATAAACTGTTTGTGTAGGTCAGATGGAGGGTTAACTAGGCCAAATCACACCTCTCCTCTAGAGAAGACATGTGGATGTGGGCCAGGAGAACAGGGAAATTAAATTTTACTATAAATTTGAAACAAAACCATAACTGTATATTTACTCCCACCTTCCTGCCTGCATCCTCTTCCCTCAAAGTCTTCAATCATCAAGTAATGCAAAAAGTAATGATGGATGCTGATGGACTAGGGACCATGGTGATAGCCTGTCTTTCTTCACAGAGAAATTTGTGTTTCACAGTATTTATGTAAGGATGTTAATGTTTCTTTAAGATAAAGAAAAACAAAAATAGAATAATGTAAAGTAATGTGGAAAGCACTTTTTTTGCAGCTTTAACATTTAAGGAATCAGCTCCAAAAATCTATTATTGTAAGGAGACCTCTGCTCTGATGGGTAAATATATATATATATATATATATATGTATTAAAAAAAAGATCCTCTTATGACTTTGACAATAGAAATTACTGACTGTGCTCATAGCACTAAACCTGTAATAATACACATTATACTACTCCTAACTTCTTAATTCAAGTTCAGATTAATTATTTTATTTTCCTAGTCTGACAGTTGTTTTGGGGTGGTGGAGGATGAAAAGTGAGATGAACTCTCTCCTCACAGATGCTGATGTCATTAAGTGTCCTAGCCTTTGTCCCATACACGTAATTCTGCCTGTAGTTTGGTTTGAATAAAGCCAGCTCAGCAGCAAAGACAATTATTTTGAGAGAAGTTTTATGTTACAGCTCTTTATTTCACTACTGAGGCTTTTTTTGCGTTTAGTGACTCCGTCTTGGGAATCCACCTCATTTCTTGGCTACAATGACCTTTGTGTTTATAATGTTTCATCAGTTTCCAAGCAGTCAGTTGGAGGTGAATGCTGTAGTATTAATATATTTATCATCCATTCATGTGATTGGAACATAATTTCCTTAACCCCCTGGTCCCTTTCCCTTTTAAGTTTTTCTGTAATGCATTTTGTTTAAATCTAGAAGAAGTATTAGATTCATTGCTTTTCAGACAGGTACGAGGTTTTATGATTTTAGGCTTTTATTTTAAATATATTAGTTTGCACTTTTTTATTGTTGTACATTATTTTTCCTGTGCTAGAAATTTGAACACATATCTGTTGGTTATATCATTGTGTCAGTGTTTCATCCTTATTACTAAAATAATAATAATAATACAGTATTCTCTCTCTTAAATGCTTTTCAACCATAAATCTGAGAGTACTTTGTAAAGGAATTCAGTAGTTAGCCACAGTTTACATGTTGGGAGAGTGAGGTTCAGTAATTGCCTTCAATTAAACTTAGAAAGCTACAATAGAGCTGGACATTGAGGCCACATTCATTACCCTCGTCTGCTTCCAAAAGAGTGAGGTTATCATGCTCCTATGCAGACAAAGAGACAATTCTTAAATACATGAGGAACCTTTCAATCTCATTCTTTTTTTTTTTACCCCTCTTCTCAGTAGCATCCACCATCCTTCCTTATTTCTAAGGAAATTAACTGTGGATTTTAAAAAAAATATATATATATTTATGGATTTCTCCATGTATTAGCACACTCAGTTTAAATTAAATTAATTTAAAGTATCATGTTCAAAATGCCTCTATTGAGATATGCTGTGTTTAAGTTTGTTTTTCTTTTGGGTCTGGCTTTTTGCTTTAACAAGGTAAGGATGAACTGCAATAAGGCCTTTGCTTTGCAGTGCTGTCCAATAATGTTCCTCATTTATTGTGTAGATAACATTTTACAGAACAAAAGGAAAAAAAATTAGTATCAGCTGCAAAAAGATACCAACTTCCTTTGGTCATGATGGTTCTTCTAAAATATTGTTTTAGATAACTAATCCCTTAAAAATAATACCTCTTCATTAAAAAAAACCCAAAAAAACAGCTAGTTTACTTGTGACATTTAAATGGATTAGTGCTATGTCTTCTGAGTGAGATTTCCTGATAGTCAAAGGTTAACAAGAAAATACATACCAAAACACAGTCCCTGTTTGAAACTGGATCAGTTTGTGGTAATAATTTACTGAAACTACATTTAATTCACTGGAAGCTTATTTACATGGTCAAGTTCAGGAGAATTAATCTGTAAAAACGAATTTAAAGTGGATTATTAAACCTAATTAAGTTCTTACATAGATGTTCATTCTGAATAAAAATTGCCTTGATTTGGTTGAACTTAGCTCACTTCCAAATGAATTATGACTACCAAGGATTTAATATAGTTTAAATAATCAATTTAAAGAACTAAATACAGAATAATTTTGCGGCGTGTTGCGGTGCAGACAATGTCTCTGGGAGAAATCTGTCTGTCTGACCCTTTCTCAGATGTCAGCATAGGTGTAGACAATAACTGAATTTAAGAGGTAGTCTGAAGTCTTTCAAAAGGTATTAAATCTCTTTGAATTTGGAAGTGATCTTTTAGGAGAGGGCAAGATACAGACATATAAACTGTTTAACGTGTAGAAATTTAGGATTGCAGGGATATAATATCTTGGTAGCTGCTTCCATTAACTGTGGGAAAAGTCTCGTCTTTAAGATCTAGGCTAACTTTTGTTAACTTCTGTTGAGGTGCTTGTGACCCTGTCCCCTGGGAATGAATACATTGGATAGGATCATCCTTTGTGGGCAGTAGGTGGCAATTATAATTATTTGTCATTCATTTAGAACATGATGGTGTTCTTATTCTGAAATTTCTATTTGGATACATTCTGGTAATAATTCTGAATGACCAATTAGGTCATAAGACACTTATTAAGTCATAAGATAAGATTCTTTGACTGTGTTTTTTAAAGGATGGCATTTTTTTAAAAAATTTAGGGTATCACCACATAGGTTTGTGAGTGGCAGATGACTTTAAGCAGACATAGAATTAGACAGATTCCTAAAGGAAAATAAGTCCCATTTCTGCCATAGCTGTGCTGTGATTGAATGAACATGGACTCTTGGAGGAACATAGAGGCATGGTCCAAATGAAGAGATCTCTCCCATGAGTGAGCTTCTTAGTATTTAAAAATGAAGTCTCTTATGGAGAGCCTTGCGTTGCAAGTGATGACAGTCATTAGAGAATTCAAGGTAACTTCCTCCTGTCCCAGTTTTTCTCTGACAATTTTGCAAGATGTTGCATGATTCCAGTACTTCCCCTTTAGTTTTAGTGGACTGCATTTTCACAAGATACTTAGGAGACAGCATTATTTGAGGATAAAATATTTTGAGTGGTAGATTATATCCCCTTACTTAAAGCAACATAATGAATGATGCTTGTATATGATCTCATCTTGATAAATTTCCCAATACATGAAGGATGTTAACAGAACCACTCTAAGGTAAAAATGCTGTAAGGGCTGAGGAGGGGGAAGCTATTGAAAGTTAAGAGAAATGGTTCTGTGTATACCGTAAGTACACAATAATTCCAGATATGTATGATTTCATTTTCAAAACATCAGAAGCATTATTGTCTTCTTGATTGATTTTTACATGGTGCAGTTTAAAAACTGGGTTTGTTTATCTCTGCTTGCTTAGTAGAAAACATCAGTGGAGAGAAAACTATTGCTATTACAAGAAGCATCACAGAAATGTTCATTTCAGCAATACTAACTTTACACACTGATTGTGCTATTGGATTTTGAAAGAAGAGAAAGGAAAAAACCCTGTGAAATAGTAATAGAAGGAAAGTAACAGAACAATTTTGAGAACTACTTGGTAATATCCTTCACATTTCACCTTTATTTGAAACACAGCATAGAACCATAATGAAATCTATAAATGTACAACTGTACAATGCACAAATGTACTTCTTCGCAAGTATGGATCAACTGAGAAAAATTATAATGGGGAAAAACAGAGTTAAACTGTGCAAGCACAGAACTGCAAACACACATTTGACACAGAAAAAATCCCCTCTTCTGAGGATCCCTGGCAGGATAAAGCAACAAAATCTGTCTTGCAGTACCTTTTCCCTCACCCCCAGGTTAAAGTCTCCATCTTCTGCACTGTATCACTTCTGTGAGCTGTTGCTGCTTGTCAAGTCCACAGATAACAAACCATACTAAAAAGTCGTAAGCACTTTTCCTGTGGCTGAAGAGGCTAAACATGCTTTCTGTGGGGTCAGATGAAGGCTGGTACCTGCAGGTCAGGAGGAGTGTGAACTCAGCCCAGAGTGAAAGAGGAAGGGGAAAAGGGCAGATTAAACTGCTTTTGCATACACTTGAACATTCAGTTCAGAAATGTTCAACAAATATGAAAATGCTTCTTGTCTGTGTAGGTACATATTTGTATCACTCATACGTACTCATGCAGTACATCTGAAGTGACATACCTGTTTACTTCCCATTCATAACTTTGGAGTTGAAAATACTTCTTTCCTTGTTTTTTTTAATGGGGTTTTGTGTTTTTTACTTTTTAGTTCAGCATCTACACTAAATATTTCTTGGGTAAATATCTTCTGAAACCTCTGAATTATTAAAGCATAAATTAGATGATTTAAGAGCAGAACATTTCTTATAGAAGCGCACTTGTCAGTGCTGGGGAGGTAAAAAAAATAATCCTGCTGTGTCAGTAGTCCCCTGGGAAGACCTTACCTTCCTGATACCATCCATGTTTCTTGTAGTTCAGAACACTTGTTAAGCTGAAAGGGGGAAGAGAAGTACATGACATTTATATTTGTTGTAATATAAACCATTTCTTATCTCTCCCTTCAGTTCCTCTCCTCTGCCTCCCTTCTGTCTCCATTTACAACTTCACTATCCCTTCTGCCTACTGGGACCATAACCTTATTGTAATCTTTCTTCTTTTTGCTGCCTTCTGCATATCTGAGGCAAAATTTATTTTTTTTTCTTCAATAGTCTCATCTCCCACCACTACCCCAAAAAAATCCACATTTCTTTTAATGTGTTTGCATCCTGTTACTTTTTTTATTTTTTTTTTTTTTTTTTTTTTTTTTTTTAAGACTGAATTTTCTCCTATCTCATCTCTGCCTCATAATTCCCAAATCAGCCAGCTCATGGGTCTGAAATTGCTGGCAACACTGGCAATTATATTTGCTAGTTCTTGTCATTGGGCTGTGGAACTGAACACCTTATTTCTTTATTTTCCCTGAAAGACAATCTGAGAGAGATCTAATTATTCCAGAATGCACTGTTCTTTCACTCTGGACTGGCTTTCAGTAAGCCTGGAAACCATCTCTACACCATCATCAACTTCTCAAACATTTAGCAGTTATTTTACTCACACTCGTTAACATATTTCATGTTATTCATCTTAATTAGACATTCGGTGGTGTAGGTTTCCATTTTTCAAGTTTCCAAATGAGCCTAAGGAATTTTGTCAGGGTTGTTTTGGAAGCCTTTCTGTCTTGTAAGAGCAGTCCAACCTGCACTTTATCCTATTTAGATTTACAGAGTAAGCATCCTTGTGCTGAAATTCCATGGGTAGCTGGTCTGGATTAGAGCTCTGCAAAGGCACTGAATACAGAAGCAGCAGTGAGTTCAGCTGCAAGTAATTGTGACCACAGCCAGTTTAATTCAAAACACATTTAAAATATAAAGTGGTATGTCTTTTATTTTTGGCATGTTTGCCCAGGAAATGACAAACTTGGGAAGATCTGAATGATGCAAAGTTCCTTTATAAGTTTCACCCTGAATTTTGTTGCTTGCTTCAGAAGAATCAAAACAACATTTTCATATTTTGCAGAACATTTTGAGACAGTCTCTTGAAGAGAAATGTTTAAAAAAACTTGTACAGGTTTTGAAAGAAACTTTGAAGAGTCCATAATTTTGCATTAATATTTCTGTGTTAATAGTTTTGAGGTTCAAATTAATGCTGTTATAAATGGCAGCACTTAGACATGCTTTCTATGTTCCTAACTGTGCAGGCACTAAGCAAATGAGGTTGTTAGATATCTTATGGCAGTTCTATGTGGGAGAACAACTAAAAGTATGAAGTTAATGCAGCAAAATTAAGGACCATTAAGCCCCTATATCGCAACTTATTGAAAAGTGGAGTGCTTAAAGGAGGTTTAAAATACAGAAAAATAAAGGCATTTTAATTCAGAATAAGAGCATCTACATATAGCTTAATGTGTTTTAATTTCTCTCCATTAACTTCATATTTTTAGTTGTGTCTTTTTAACCATCCCAAATGCGGGCATTCCCAAGTGATACTACTTTTTCTCAAAAGTATGTCTTTGGAACCTTTCTCTTTAAAATTTTATATCCTTCTATCTTATTCCATGAAAGTAACCCAAGAAAAATTCTTGTTTAAAAAATGAACAAAAAGACAAATAGTAATATGCTTTCTGTTGTCAACTGATCATGGCAGCAGACATGTCCATCAGAATGAGAAACTTTACTGTTTTAAAACAAATATAAAAGCTAAAAGTAAATTCATATTTTACAAGAAGAGATTAAAGGCTGGAGGAGAATTTAAAAGTTCATGAATGATGGACACAGTGGAAAATCAAAGAGAACAGAAAATAAAGACCAAGATAATAGTAAAAGACATTGCATCCCTGGCCACTGAAACTGTGTTCAAACCTGAAAATTTATGGTTGAAGTGAAAGATACAGATGTTTGTGTGTTTGGCACACTGATTGTAAAGAAATACATAAAGCTGTGCTATGCCAAAGCTGGGATTTATCCTGTTACTTCATGCTTGTTCCCCAAACAGTCTTTCTCTTCTTTATTCTGTGGTTTCTTTTCAGGCTTGACTGACTTTGGAGGGATTCAGCTTGGCTATTTTCTTGTCATTTTATTGTCCCTTAACCAGAATAACCATTTCTATGTAAAGAAATAGATACAACTGCCACATGATCTGTCCACATTATACTGTATAATCAATAGAAGATTCTTGTCGGTCATTAATATATATTAATATTAATATAATTTTCACCGTTCTTGAAGTGGAATTTTCACCGTTGCTGAGGCTGCATCACAGCCATGAACATTGCTACATCAGTTCACTGGAATCAACACTCATTTTTATGTTATGCTGTGTCATGCACTTAAGTAAATATTCTAACAGCCATAATAAAGAGAGAATACAGTAAGAAACAGAGATATCAATATCTCACATAGAAAGCAGAGTATTTTCTAATTCTAAGAATTACTTCTTTTGGGAAGGACAAAAGATCTGCTGGTTATTGCTGGTTTGATATTTGAAAGGACCTTGCTAATGTCACTTTAATGTATTAGATTGCTATTGATTTATTCTTTTTTAATAGTAACCTATACAATTAAGAAGATTAAAAAATTCCAATCTGTTGTTGGTACTAGAGAGATTTCTTACCCTGTAGTAGTGATATAGTTGATGCTAAGTAGATGCATTTATATAATCTGGTCATTATTTTTTAAAAAATATTTGATTACATAGTAACAGTAAACAATGGGGAATAACAGTTGAAAGCAGTGCAGCATTTCAATTTGGGGATACACAGCTAAATTTCAGTGCAGATCTTTACAGAGGTGTCCTGTTACAAGGGCAGAAGCACAACAGTCTTCATAGAAAGATGCCAAAAGCTTGCATTTGCTTTATCATGAGTTACAGTGGACTGCCAGTCCTGGGGCTAGTGTTTTTTCTTGTTTACCCATGCATTCTGTTGTTAGAGTGTGTAGACTTGCATTCTCCATTTAGAGAAATCAATGCTTTCATCCACCCCCTCCCTTTTTTCCCTCTGCCAACCATTTTTCTTGTCAGTTTTCTTTCCCCATTGCTGGGTGAGTAGCTTATGAGAAATAAACCACTGAGGCACATCAAACCTTATAAGAAGGCCAGGGCAGTAATTCAGTGGCTGAGATTTTTCCAATCCATTCTCTTTCAAGTGGCTTGTTTAAAAACAAACAACAGAAACAAAACCTCACAGTGTCTCTTGTTGATATTTAACAAAACTATGGAAAGACCTTTTGCCTTAATAATGCCAGTGACATGCATTTTTGTTTATCTTTCTAATTATTTATTTATAGTTGACATGAAAATTCTTCCCACTAGACATCACTAACTGCAGAAAACTAGTTGTGTATTGCTTTTGTGAGACTTCTGTTATTATAGCACGATTAAAATAGTACATTAATTATGCATCCTGCTATAAAACTGAATACAGCAGAGGAAATAAATATGTATTAATAATAAATTAGTTACTAATCTGTGTACTTGTCATTTCAATGAGATGTAAACTACTGCATCTTCAGTTCATGAAGACCACCACTTACCTGCTTTTTAAGTCCACTTACATCTCAATACTGTGGAAGGACAAGTTTTTGTTAAAAGTCACCATGTACTACAAATGAGTAGTCCCAAGCCAAAACTGTTATATTAAAAAGCTACAAATTTTACTGACTGTGAGATACATACTATTAGGCTGGCCATGTACATTAAACTTTTAATCATTAAAAGTGGTAGACACCTTTCTGAAACAACAAGATTGATTCTGACTTTTTTCTTTTTCTGAGATTTCTTGTACTACTAGAAAGGAAGCTTTTATACTACAGGGAAGCCAGCTACAGCTTATGGACTTGATGAAAAGTTTCACAGGCATGGGTATTTAAAAGAGAGTAGGCTTTGTAAAGTACATCATTTGATTGGATTGCCTTAACAGATTATTGTAAGGTTGTGTGTAGATATGTCAGATGTGAAGATGTTACACCTACTAGGCAGTATCCAAGGGCTTCCTAAATCTTTGTGCATCAAGCTGTCTTTTAGTTAAAGGACACAGTCAGTAGATTAGGAAGTAAAACAGGAGCCAAGTAGCAGCACCAAACTTTTACTAAATCAATCCATTTGCTTTCTTTTTGGCTCAAGGTAGAATAAAAATAAGATTATTTAATGTAAGAGCTGCTTGGCAAGACTTGCACTAGGAAATTAAATGTGCTTGGGATTACTGATGCCAAAGAAGCCAACTGTCATGGAGTGACCCATGTCTATGTTATTAAAATTTGTTAGCTTACAGAAGAAGGTGAGTGCAGGAAAAAAAAAACCTCTAGAGAATAATTTTAACTCCTAAAGTTTGTTTAAAATATAGTTTGGGATATTCATAGTCCTAGCTGTCCAGGAATAAAACTAATCCAGGGAGTATTTGTGAAAGTTAACAGGGAGTTGACTTTCCGTCTCTTGGTACATTTACTAGCAGTGATTATTTTCTTGGTAGTGGTAGTGTTGTTGAGTGAATGACCAGTATATTAAGTTGTCCAAAAACATATATTTGTGGAAGATTTTAGTTTAATCATTAAATGGCTTGTATATGAATATGTATTGCCCAGAATTTTTAGATTTAGAATGGAACAATGCATATGAAGGGGGAACTACACAGCTGTTGAGGTTAAGTTAAAAACACACATAAAATCCTTTAACTGACAGCACTGTTATGGTTATATTTTCACATTACCTTCACATTGAACAATGGCAAGTATAAACTTTCATCATATATGTCCATTTTTAAAAAATGTTTGATTATCTTGATTTCAAAGTTGTGTCAGCCAAGACAGGTTAAAATAATTACTGTTAATATTAGTGATAGCAATACAACAGTAACAATAATATGTAGCTCTCTCTTGGGATTTGCACCAAGAGATCTATAAATACTTGAATAAGAATGTGAATATTGTTTTATGTGCTGTGAAAGTGAGTCAGAGTCAAGTGGAATGTCATGACCGGAGTCACCTTCTAGGTCATGGGCAGCATCACGAGTAGAATGCAGATCTTTTGAATCCCACAGTATAACTCTGTTCACTGTAACAGCATCTACGCTTTTGCTCATACCTTTAAATTTTTCCTACATAAATTCTGTAGAAGGTTCTGAATCATGTATCATGGACAAGTCATCTTCAAGAGTCGTGATTTAGAACAATATGGGAATGTTTACTGAACTAAAACGGCTTTCTTTTTTCCTGTCTCTCCTTTCTTGTATTTTAATATCTTCTTAGTTTTCTCTAACAGAAGACAGAAAAGATCACCCAGTCAGGAAAGCTGAAAAAAAACAGATCACCTGTCTATAAAGACTTCCTGATAAATATTTGATATACTTCTAAAAAAAACAAACTTCCAGTGGCAGAAAATAGCAGTCTCTTTTTATGTAATCTTTTCAGTGCATCATTACCCTTATTCTTGGACAGATGTGTTTTTCCTTAGTGTCTAACCTGAATTTCCTTTTTTCTAAGTCCATAGTGTCCTCTCCACTTTCCTTTTGCAGCAACCATTGATATGTTGAAAAATTGTTCATGATGTGTGGAAAATGTTGACGATAGAGTATACCAAGGAGTGAATCTATTCATTCTTTTGTTACTATATGCAAGCTTGCCTATCACTTTCTTGAGAACACTCAGGAAACATTTTACTATTTTTCTTTGAAAATGTGTCTGTCTATCATCTTCCTTTCTTAAACCACTCTGTTCCTGACAGTGTGAACCCCTCTAGTAAGAGAGATGAAAACATGAATGCTGGTGAATACTAGCTTGCAAACAAAAAAAAAAAAAAAAAAAAACAAAAAAAAAAAAAAACCATAATTGATATTTTAATCATTCAGCTATTGTACTGTTGAATTTGCTTAATTTTAAAATAATACTGCATAATTGTATATTCACTGTTTTCTTTATTTTTTAAAAAATGTGTGATATATGTGAGAGGAAATGAAATGATATGGCTGGTTCCTGAATACTTTGGCTGCTTTAAGGATCTTTGATAGGAATTGTTTTGCATTACTGTTTGGATTCTTTCCTCTTCTTTATCCTCTTCCTTTTTTTTTTTTTTTTTAACTGCAAGCTATAAATAACTGTGATAATGTAGCATTTCTGTAAGAAGCATGTCCCACTGTTTACTAAACTCATGTAGCAACAGTCCATTCATTCAGTTACTTTGCAAGGATGCTTTGGCAGGTCTGTGTTTTCCTAAATGCATGCAAATCCTTCAGTTTAAAGCAGTAGGTCTTCTCAAGTTCTGCAAATACACTAATGCTAGTGTTGCCAATAGAGCACAAAATAGCAATGTCAGAAGGGTTGTCCCTTTATTCCCACACTGCTGCATAGATGCTTTCCATGTTTGCACTAACCTTTTGCTTTTTTGCTTACTTTGGTAATGTTTATTTTTGTAATTAAACCCCTCCCATTTTTTCTATAAGTTTTTGGTTATACTACACTCATTCATCAAGACTGGTGATCTGTAGAGAAAAAAACCCCTGACATTCCCAGTGGGTTTATTGGCTGGGGAGAGGAAATTTGAGTAATTTCCCCGGGGCTTTATTACACCCCTTTATTTCCTGGCACAGGGAAATTTCCTTGCATTACATTGTTTCTCTGGCTATCACCAAGAAATTCCCTCTGTATGTACAGGCATTTTAAGGTATGGGGAGATGAATAGTGGAAAGCCATATGTCTCAAGCAAACTTGAAACCTGTCTTTAATTCCAAATAGAAAGTGTTCCAGTTCTATCTTGAGACAGCACAACTTTGATAAATTCTTTCAAAATTCACTTTTGGGAAGTTCTGTGGCATCTCTCATTTGCTCAGATGACAGATGAAATGAAGTCTGCAAAGTAATCTGTAGGGTCTGGAGAGACGAAGTAAAAATTCTTTGTGAAGCTAGAGAAAGGTTAATGGGGATGTGACAGGCTTCCTACCATATGCATTGGTCTGAATTATATGATAATTTTTTGTAATATAGAATTTTTTTGTAATATAGAACAGCAACTTCAGGAGTTAAATGTTGGGTGGTGGACATATGTGGAATATGAACTGCAAGAATATAGTTTCATGAAGATTTAGAATGGTTCTTGCCTTCTCTCCCTATTGTTGCACCCAAGAAAGCCTCAGTTTTCTTTATATGTAACATCTGTGGCTTCTAGCTTTTAAGCAGCTGATGAAGTATAGAGATTTTTGCCTGGACATCATGATTACATGTACACGTACACACACACATAGGTGCAGACACACAAGCACACACCTGCTTTCTCTGACAAGCAAACAGAAGAGATGTCCACTTGATGAAATTATAAAAATGCTGTACAAGTGAAGATTTGCCTTGGGATTTCTTCATACTTCGTACTTTTAACAACATGCCAAGGCATTGCACCTCAGGCCCCAGATACAAGTGGAGTCTGTAGTGAAAAAGAAAGGGGTAAAAAAAAAACCAAAACATAATGCTGAAGTGAGCTCAACGTTATTGGGTGGTGCTAGCAACAGAGAAAGGAAACAACACTGTAAAACTGATTTTCTGTTCTTGCTCACTGCCTTTTGTGTTCAATGGAACCCCTCTTATGAGTGAGATAGGCTCTGATAAAAGAAGTGGTGATACATGAAGTAGCACTATGACAATGCATAAAGTGGTTATCGTCCTCACCCTCACTGAACTTTTCATACCATTAATGGTGGAACTAATAAGACTTACACTTAGGATCTCACCTTTGTGCTTCCTGTTGAAGTGCCATAGTTGAAAAGTGACAGCCTCTGCTAAAGCACTTCAAAATATAGCTGGTTGTTCTCATCACTCTAAACAGACACATCTTATTTCCCATTGTCAGGAACATTAAGTGACTTGTTTCAGCACAAACAAGAACTTGGAAATTATGACTGGCAACTCACATACCTTTTCACACACAGTTTATTTGAAATATCATTATACTATTAACAAACATGCAAAATAACTGCATAATTGGCACTGAAGCAAGTTAACAGACTGTGATAATTAATTTTAGAATTCTTTATATAAGCAGTTCACTTATATGTATGAAAGTTGTAATTCTCATCCTGCTAATACTGAGATTTCTTTTTCTGAATTCTTCTCTTCATTCCCTTTGGTCTTGTTTTTTTCCCCCAATCAAAGTACTTTTATTCCCCTATCCAGGACCTGCTCTGAAGTATTTTGCTTTCAACAAGAGACTGTCATTTAGTAGCAGATGCCAGTTCCAGTCGGTGGGACTGTAAACAGAAAGTACCCAGGATAACTGATTCATCCTCCACAGAGACCACACATAGTACCTAGGAAATGCGTGCACTTCCAAAGAGTGCTGTCCCCAGCTCAGGTTTCAGTGCAAAGTGCCAGAACGGGAGCCAGGAGAATTCATTTTGGCTTGAACTTTATGAACAAGGTAAGGTATGATGAGGAATGCAGTCTCCATTGACGTTGCTGCCTGCATTCTTGCTATTTAAAGAACAGCGGAACAAGCTTCAGTGCACAAAGTGCGATCATTTCCCCCAATACCTGATTTAATAGGAGTAATTTCTACTTACACAGTCTCTTTCTATTGAGAAGCTCACACTCTACAAACATGAATTAATTAAGCTTTATACTCCCTCTGTGCTGCATTGGTAGACTCAGGAATAGAGTGGTTTAACGTTATACTAGTGTGCCAGTTGGGAAATACCAGAAATCTAGTTTTCTTACTTTGCACATGCCCTGGGGCAGATTCAATGCATGCCTTAAATGCAAGGACTGAAAAAGACCATAAGGCATGTGACTGATAATACCTCTAGGCTTACACCTGGAGATAAGGACTCCTCCTTGGGAGAGCTGTAGTGCATATGGCAGTGAAGCAACAGGCTGATTCCATGTGAAAACATGTATGGCAGAGCCTGGTAAGGTACAAAGCTTTTCCTGTGGGCCTTGAAGAGAGTGTTGCTGTGACCTGTATAGTTTTGACTTGTTGTCTTCTCTCTACTCAAACCAAGTAAATTGAAGCTGCATCTTCCTCATAATGTTATCCCTAAGATCAAGGTGGTGGCTGTGTGCACATATGGATTTGTTGGTCAGGCTGAAAGGGTAAGAGCTTTTCCATTTGGCATCACTTGCTATGGCATATACTCCTGAGGTATCTGACAGCCATAAATACTCTGGCCAGTAAGACCACCTCTCTGTATGACCCCTGGTATCGGACATAGTTGAGCTTATGAATTACAAATCATGATCTCAGTGCCAGGACACTCTTACTAGAAGAGTGACAAGAGAGTAAATGGACTTTTAAAATGCAGAAACTCTTACTTTTCAAAGTGATGTCTAGAAGAAAATAAATCCCTCTCTGTGAAATCATAGGGCTAGGCCAATGCACATTGGGACTGCAAATTTGAAATGTTGCCTTATTTTTAAATGGCTGAGTAATCTGCTGCAGCAACCATAACACTTGTTACTTTTCTAAATCTACATAATTTGTTGCAGTGAAAAAAAAAGAATGAAATTTAATCTAACTAAAGAAAAAAAATTATCCGCTGTTAAGTATACATCCTAATCTCATACTGTCCACCCACTTTGGTTTACAAATGCCTCAGTGTCTTTTAAAGACTTCTGTGAGGGAGAGTGGAGGACATGAACTGCTTGAGCACTGATTGCTGAAGGCATTACAATGACTTAAGCTTGGAACAGGCATAATATCCCAGTGAGGGAGAGTCTTTATTCCCTGGCAGAGATTTTTCCTTCTGGAAAGTGTCTGAATGCTTTTGCAGTATTTCAGGCTGTTTACTAATTCCCAGGGGTAGGCTGTGGTAATGCTGCCACCCAAGGAGATACAAGCCCCTCAGGTCAGCCTAGGTTACATAGGGAAACATAGGATGTTATGTCCTTCCTCTTTTTGGGTTTAGTCAGTAATCCTGTACAAATATGTCTTTCCTCTAGAGTGTAAGGGGGCTGTGTTAGACTTTCTTTAAAAAAACAAACAAACAAACAAAAAAACTGGATGGAATAAAATTATTCTGTTTTTAGCCATTCAAAGTCATCAGGAATTTATTTCCTGATATTAGGATGGATCCGCAGCTAGCATTTCAGAGCTGGAAGACACTGATTTCTGAGACATAAAAATGGATTCCAATCCTACCTTATCTCAGAGTCCCATTACTCAGTATGGGTCAGATTATGTTGAAATTCTGTTTGCATTTCAAGGTCAAGATGGAACTTCATGGCAGACTTATGAAGGGAAAAGAAAATCAGGCATTCTACTATCAAAGTCAGATTGTCCATCCAACATTACAATAAATGTGATTGGACTTACCAGTTTTTTTGTAAGAGTTCTGCTACTCTCATGTGCCACCTTGTCTTTAAGTGAAAACCACTGTCCAAATCAGGAGATGTCAGGTTATAATACATAACTATAACTTTTGGCATACAGTGAATCCTCCAAGGGGAGTAGAACTCAAAAGAGAAAGAATTACCTTTGAAGTTCTCTATCTGTACGTGTAACCACTGATGAACTCCTTAAAATGTACAATAAGAACCTTTGCTGAACCTTTTGAGAATTCTAGTTGAGTTTTTACTAAAACATTTTCTTCACATTTCCAGTTGTTTTTGAGTGTAGGTGCTGGTGTAGGTGCCCAAAGAAAGGCAGCAAAGTTGGTGAAAGGATTAGAGAGAGCACAAGTCTTATGAGGAGTGGCTGAGGGGAACTGGGGTTGTTTGGTCTGGAAAAAATTCAGACCAAAGCTCAGGGAGGACGTTATTCCTCTCTACAGCTACCTGAAAGGAGGTTGTAGCCATGTGGGTGTCAGTCTCCTCTCTCAGTTAATAAGTGATAGGACAAGAGTAAATGGTCTCAGGTTGCGCTGTGGGAGTTTTAGCTTAGCTATTAGGAAACATTTCTTCACTGAAGTGGTGGTCAGGCATTGAAGCAAGCTGCCCAGGCAAGCAGAGGAAATATCATCCCTGAAAGTGTTAAAAACAGGGATGTGGTGCTTGGGGATAGGTTATATGGCAGGGCTAGGTTCATAGTTGTACTCTATGGTCTTGACAATTGTTTTTTAGTTAGTGCAACTTCACTGGCAGATTGCTGGTAGCTGATATAGGGAAGAGGAATGTCTTTGATTTTCTCAGGTTGCTTTTGAGTTTAAGTTACTGCAATCTGAATGTCTCAGTTTAGTTTCCTGTTTTGGTAGGTGATAGTAGTTAGGAGGAGAAGTTTGCATGTGTCAGAAAGTAAAATTAGTGTTGTAACCATGTCAAGGCTGAGACTGACTGAAGCAGTGCAAAACGGAAGGGAGCAACCAGAAAAATGAGGTTACGATGTCAAATATCCTGACTGATTTTGAATTAGAAGCTGAAATATGCTTTGCTCTATAATCATGATTCAGTTTTACCACCCAGGTTCCCATCCCAAAGAAAACCACATTCATCCTCTTGAAATATGGAAAACTGAAAATCCATTTTGATATTGTAAGAGGAAATAAAAAGCGCTGAAAGATTAATAATAGAATGCCAATGTATACATGTAATCCAGGCTTGAACCTGAGGGCAGTCCTTTCAAGGAGTTGAATGACATCTGTGTGTAATTTAATAAATGACTGTTGTAACACAAGTGGAGAAGCTCTCAGACACATTGTTTTTTGTGTTGATTGCTCAGTTCAATTACTGTAAACAAATAATGTAATGTTATAATAGTCACTGAAATAAATCTAGCCTGGAAGGGTTGGGAAAAGGTTGGAAAAAGGTTGGAAATATCAAAGCTGTATTTATTCATAATTCAATGCTTTGTTATTAGACTCACCTAAAAATAAAAGGTCAGGTTTTATGAGTATATCTCTAGCAAGGTTACCAATTTCAAATGCTTAATGACAACTTTTAGCTGACTGTTGGAATAGATTTTTTTTTTTCCCAGAATAAATATTCACAAGTTACTGTACACACAGAAATACTGAGCAACAGGTAGAGGCTAAATACATGAATTGGAAGACTTTTATTTTTATTTAAAGCCATTCCTATCTGAATGGGGTTTTGAATAATCCAATGTAGTGAAAGGTTCCCTGCCCACGATGGGGAGATTGGAACTAGATGGTCCCTTCCAACCCAAATTATTCTATGATTCCTATAAAGAGCTGTATTTACAAAGAAAAGATAGATGAACTAAAGTGTATTTTAAATAACCAAATGGTATCTTAGATAATAAGCCAAGTTTTTGTGGAAAGTCCAGTTTTGAGATATAACACAGTGCTCTAAAATAATTTTTCTTATTCTGCTTTTTCCAAATACTACAACTGGCTTCTTCTATTAAAACAATTTTGTCTGCACAGTAGAGCTTCATGATCTCTGAATTTTTATGCCCTTTCACCTTCTAAACTTCTTCTGTAATTTAGTTACTTCATATCCCCAGCTTTTTCAGCAGCAGCCTTTCTTCCTTCCCACGAGCTAGCACTACCCAGAGCAATGCCTTAAGGCTGAGAGGACAGGATGCAGCTGCCTCTAAAAGCTTGTCAATGATGCTTCTTTTTAAGTTGCTAAGAACTGCTAGCACAGCTGCACACTGATGTGGATTTACACTTCATTTTTTTTTTTTTTCCAATATGAGGAATTACTCAAAAGAATAATGAGTTAGCTACTGATGCATGAAGGCAAATGAAGACACTGCCTTATGCTTAATAGCATCCTAAGGACAGCCCTGCATTTTAGAGACAGTTTTTCTGGGGACACACTGCCCAGGTTGGATGCTATGGTTATTCTTTAAAGGGAATTTGAGGAGATTCTCATCTTCAGATGTGATGGAGTAGGAACTAATTTGAGTCAGCATTAAATCTACCATTAATATCTTATATCCTTTGAGCACATAGTTGTTTCAGTCTTGACTGTTAACACAGTATCAGCAGACTGCAATAAAGCAGTTAATTTTGGGCTGTAATTTATGAATTATGATGCATTTTAACATCAATGGAGTTTGTTTATTTTTATACAGAGCAGTATCTGGTGGCCTTAGTGACCAGTGTGCCCTCCACTTTCCCAGCACTCCTCTTTTCTCTGCAGGCTCCATTAGTTACTAGTTTTATCCAGTCTGAGGAAAGCAAAAGGCAAGGGAGCAAGCCTAGCAAGGCTATAAGCTGAGGTTTCTTTGCCTTCTTGTTTCCATTTTCCCTTTTTCTGTTTATTTAAGTTGTAGCTGTCATACACATGGCAGCTGTGCCTGCTTGGAGGAGGGCAGTGAGGGCAGAGAAAATCCAAGCAGTAACACAGCAAAAATGGATGCTTCTGGATGTTTGTTGCTGCGGTTAAAAATGCCAAGTTCAAAACATATCTTAACATTGCAAATGAAAACAAGCTATTTTGGCCTTTCTGAAATATCCAGCTAGGCTGGTTACAAAAGAATCTAACATTTGTTTGATGCCATAAAGATGTTCTGTCCAAATGACTGTCAGAAAGTTTGGGTGTATGGTTCAATAGCGGCTGACCTGATGATTCAGGTGGTCTCTAACACCAGATACATGGGAAGAGGCTTGAATTGCCCCTGCCCACATTCCTTCAAAACTGAAGACAGATCTTCAAAATGGAGTTCTCATCATGGAATGGGAAAATCATGTGCATGTGAGGGAGTTTTGCAAGGAGTTGAATGCAAAGGATTGCAATAAATTTCCCTACCCTTCACAACATTATTACTATAAGAATCTCTTTGGATGTTTATAAATTTATTTCTAATGCATTTCATAGAATCAGAAAGGTTGGAAGGGACCACAATGTGTCATCTGCTTCAATCTCCCTGCTCAAGGGTTATCCCTGCTCATTCATATTTTTCCATTTGCATCATATTAAATTTTTGTGATTTTTGTTCTTGCGCTATAGATTGTGGCAAATAAAGTTGCTACCTTTAAATGGGATAACAATTTCACTAAATTAATCAATTTCATTAAATTTCCAATTGCAGAGATCAAAACTTTTGTCTTGTAAATGGCCTGGAGAAAACATCTTCAAAATGATTAAAAGTTCTTTGAAAATGTAATTCCAACCATTAAAAACAAATTAATTGCCAGTTGCATGCATTAAAAAGATTACGTGCATTAGAATGTGAGTATAAGGGATGAAACCAGCAGCTTCATATGGTGTAAGTTCATAAAAAGGAGACATCAAATAAACCCAAAACTATAAAATGGAAAGAGAATATTTGGAAAATTAACTTAAGGTTGTACTGTAGATTATTAGAATTAATTTTATTATTTTTTAAAAAATATGTTCTGACTATATTTTAACAAAAACACTTGCTTTGGTGGCTTTAATAAATTTGGATTAATTGGTAAAAAATAAGTGAAATGTCAGATGCTTTAATGTGGTACAACACCTTTCAAATACCTGGCAGAATTTTAGAGTAGCTACCAATATTTTACTTTGCCAGCACTGGGAAATGATTGCTGCATTTCCAAATATTATTATAGTTGATTCATGTCATATACAAGTTAATTTTGGAATATTCTTTTGAGCTTTTCCAAACTTGAGTTCCTTAGACTTTGGCAGTTACATCAGCCCACAAATACCCCACAACTGAGCATTTTGGGCTATAAATCTTTAATCACTTAAATTATAGATTATGTGGGTATGTTCAGCACTTAGATGGGAATGAAATCTGGAAACTCTTGGTAATACACCATTATGTCAAAGTTCTCATGTGCCAAAATATCTGCTGGTGAAACCTCTAACACTACTGCATCATTACATATGTACAGCTGTCCATATACTTCTGGTTTGCTTAAAGTTCTGCCTTTTGCATCTTCAAAGAAAATGTTCTTCTTTCTGGGATCCTTTCTTGACAGTTTTCTTGGGATAAGCCTCTCATCACCTGGGCAGAGAGCCTATCACTTAAAAATCATGCCCAGGACACAGTATAGATGCTTGCATGAAAGAAAAGTAGCAAGGACAGATAACATTTCCTGTTCCTGAGCTTTGCTTAAGAATTAAAGAAATTGTACATCTCCTACTCTTTTTGAGCACTTGACTGAAGAAGAGGAGGTAGTGTGCTGGAAGGCTGTACAACCTGAGGTCAGTTAGGTGAGGCACAATCCAAGGGTTATGCATCCGCCTATCTTCTTCCATTTATTACTTTCTACAACTCTTTGTTCAGCTGCTGGACTTTGCAAAGCTTTTCTCCAGCACATCAAAGTGTGAGAAGAACCTGACAACATAACAAGAACTACACAGTCCTGCAACTGGTTTCCAGATAGATATGTCACCACTGAGTATTTTATCCTGAGATAATTTGTGCTATGATTAGAAGAGTGCCTGCAGACCATGACATGCAGCAGTGAAGTTAGACCAGTACAAGAGAAAGTATGTCTTAAGCCTCCTGTGAAAAAGGCAGCTTTTGCTGGCATGTGATAAAGCACACAGTGTCCCTTTTCATGAAACAGCATTGCATGTCATTCTGGCAACGTTAAATCAGATAGGGAACCTGCTGAGAAAGTATTGAATGAGATATATTGGGGCAGCTGCCTTATACAAGTACCCAGATATAAAGAAATGGTTAAACCTTTCTAGTTTGATATTCTGGATTCCTAGAAGAAAAAAGCACTAGGAAAAAGGCTTAAGTTTCATCTATAACAAAATTAATTTTGGATTTTTTCTTAATTAATAAATTAGGTGCTCAATAGGGTGAAAGTTTTTTTACTTTCAAGGAGTTGGCATGTACTTTTGTTTAGAAGAGATTAGAAACGTGATTTCACAGAGGAAATGTAATCTCATCTTAAATATTTACAGAATGCTAATTTTATGCTTCTACATTGGCAGAAAAACAGAATAGCATTAATTAGTTTGACTTATTTCCTAACTGAAATATGTTCTCTCCCTTTGTCTAGGACTACATTAGTAAAAAAAAAAATCATTCAGCCCCATTCTTTGGCCCACAGATAGTGCAACACAGTTTGCATCCATATGGCTAAATTTCCCCCTGTTCTTTAACTGTCCTCCAAAAAAGGATTGCCTGCTTTCTACCACAATGTGGAAATTGCAACTGGATCCTCCTTTTTCACATGCAATACATAAGCAGTACTTGGGAGATGCTATTTGGCACAACTAAACCAGTATTGATAATTGTGTGCCATTGCTTGACCCATGTGTTTTATATTCTAACTGTAGCCTGTGGCATATGTCATATGACCACCACCAGGGTTAATGCTAAAGGAATAGCTAAGTACTTGTTCTGTACACAGAACTTAATTCTCTGTTTGCCTACATAAATGTTAGACAAAATACAGCATTATACCGTAGTTTTAACTAAAAGGACTCTGAGCATTGAGAGGTTATGCAGAAGACTGAAATGCCTTTTCTGCAAGCCTTTAAGTTAAGCATACTAAATCCTGCATCACATTAGGATGAAGAACAAGCTGTGGTCCTGATACTCTACGAGTGGTTTCTTTATATATTGCCATGATGTTAGGGAACTTCCTTTCTGGAAGTTATGGCATTTGTAGAAAAAAAAATTGCTAAGTGTCTCTTGTACTAACTAAACTGTTATGGGTTTGGGGTTTTTTGTGTTCACTGAGATGGAATTCCAAAGTAGTGGGGTTTTTTTGTTTGTTTTGTTGTGAATTTTGTGGTATTTTTTTCTTTTGTTTTCCTCATAAATTCTATTTCAAGAGATTCCTTCAGGTATTTTGGAGACTTTCACCATATCTAGAAACTGATCTATAGCTGTGGATGCAGATTAAGTTTTAAATGGCAAAAAAGAAGTTTAGAAATATATGTATGCATTTTTCTTTGATGATTTAAGAATGCCCAAAGGAATATTTCCTATTCATATAAAATACTTAAGAAGATAAAATGGTTGACAGATTATTTACAAGAAAAAAAGTCACATAGACGTTTGTGTTCTTAAATATTCAATATAACTGTTTCTGATCCATAAATTGAAATCTCTTAATGCTAATATTTTAGATTCTCTTCCTGACCCCTCTGCAAAATCCCAGGACTTCATATAAAATTGCCTCAAGGTACACAGTGCTAGGAATTAACAGTGTTGTACTCCCCTGTAAAATTATCAGTGTTTTGGGATATGTCTAACATGAAGTTACACTTTTGGGTTAAACCATCATGATTTATGTTTTCCTGTTTTCCTGAAAGATTGCTTGAAAACTCACTTGCAGGTTCAAGGAACAAAATGGATCCTTGGAATCCTGAGCCCCAAAATCTTATCCCAACTCGGCATTAAAAGTGATCTTTAATTTTTGTTTTAGTTAAGCATCTGACACATTCTGTTGCAGTTTTTCTTTTGTAAGTATAAAAAGTTAAAAGCTTCTTGTGGTGTTTAGGGTTTATAATACAAAACTACTAAACTATTACAAGTTACATGCATACTTCAAGTAAAGCTTGTTTTATCTGTGTGAAGAAGAGTGATTCCTTTTCTCCAGACTTCCTAGAATACAAACATAATTATTGCAATTTAACGTGTGTGGATAGTGACTGCTAGTTCCCTCTGCTTTATATTTTTATTTTTTTTTAATTTTTTTTGTTCATTGGTATGCTTATTTATAGGGCAGTTATGAGATTGTGATTGAAGTTGGAAAAGACTCTTCCCTTGGGCTTGAAAAGTGACTGACCCCAATCAGCAGGGTGTGTTGTCAGTGCTGCTGGAATCTCTTCATCAATGAGTGGAAAGTAGTTTCCTGTCAAGTTTAGTTAGGATTGGGGTTCTCTCTTTTTTTTTGTTTTTTAAATCTCCAGCATAGACAATCTCTGTTTATATGGGCAGTGTGAGTCCTGTGCTGTCTTAAATATACAAAGAAGAAACCCTGTGTTTTAAATAGAGGGACTATTATAGTCTGGTCACCTTTATCTTCTATGTCTGGAGCTTTAAACTAAGCTGGATTCTGTCTTTGCTCAGTATGTTGGACAGGTGATATGTGAGGCTGCAGAGGTGGAGACTACAGGTGTCTGATGACACTGTGATTGGATGAAGGAATAAAGACCTTTGAAGATGGGTATTTTCTTTGTTCTCCAGTGAATGAACTGAAGGGAAACAAAAATACCCGTCCTTCAGTTTTCTACACTGGACAATAAGTGTGAGGTTAGGGTTGTGGTATGCTTTTTATTTGTTGGAATAAATTTATGAGGAAAAATAGCTCAGTTGAGGGGATTGGATCCATGTTTGAAAATCCATCATTACCCCTTTCTAAGAGTGACTTCTGATTTCCGTTCAACATTGCATTTTTTAAAAAATCCATTTTTCTTTCCAATATTTTTCTCAGTATGATGGTCTGGTGTTTACCCTTTACATTTGGCAGATCCAGATAGGGAGATGCAGTTCTCAAATAGTAATTTTTTCTGGATGGTTCTGGTTATTGTTCTTATTGTTGCAGTAGTGAACAAGTCTCATTCCTGTCATTTTCCCCCTCTAACTTCTGCTTTGCGAGGAGAAAAAGGAAAAGAGAAAAGGAAATCACTAAAGGGAGAGTGACATTTTTCACACTTATTTTTGATGGTCAGAGAATTTATTGAAGTGCTGTTCTTGACAGGATGGTTTCAACTGCAATCCAAACCTCAGATCTCAGTCAGAGCCAGGATCTGACTACCACAGAGGGGGTTTGCCTAAAACCTTCTCACAGTTCCAACTACATCAGCTACAATCACAGCTTTCTGTTTTTGTAGATTGTTGTCAGACTTCGTTATTAGACTAAAGTGCTCCAAGACAAATGGGGCTCTGTTGTAGAAGTGCCAAGTGTTATTAATTATTAATAAAATATTTAATTAAATACCACCACACTGGTTGTGATCATCTGCAGGTTCAAGGGGAAATCTCTGAGATGGCTGGTATGTAAATAAGGAATTTGTAGCTTTTTTTCAGGATTTTGGCCCATTGTCATGAGGAGTAGCTGTCCTTCATGAAAAAGCTAAATTGCTCCAGTATGTCAGAGGACAGCTTTTGTTTCCTACACATCTCAAAGCAACTACTTCCCTCTCTCTTTGTTTGCTACTTTTTGACATGCTTAAAGCGAGGAATGATTGAATATCTGATTAACTTCACATAAGAAGCATTTTTGCCCAGTTTTCTGACGAGATGCTGAACCAGTCCAAATCCTTTGAGTCTTATGTAGGAGGTAATCCCACGATCCAATGTCAGAATAATCCCCCCAAGACAGCTTAAATATTTGTAGTTCTTTCTTAAATCAAGAAATCCCTTGGGGTTTATACCAATCCCAATTTAAAAAATGACTTGACCTGAAAACCCTGGAGGAATGTTTGAATGAGGTTGTCTTGCCTCTGGCTTCCTGGCCAACTTACTCTAATAAGACATGAATAAGATATACAAGGTCCTAATTTATAATGTGATATGAAAATTATACATTCAGTGAAAGGCTAGGGGGAAAAATAAGGGATGGCAATGGTGATAGAGACAGCATTTATTGTGATTACTAGAAGGGGGCCTTAGTGGGCTGGGATTATTGTACTTTAAGTGAAATTGATTTTGTTCATGATTTGATTTTAATCTAGTTTAGATGAATCAAATTCTACAAGGAGCAGATATTTAATTTAGTACATTAGGATGAAAAGGACATCAGTTCAGAGAAGTTTAATGCATATGATGTGATAAAAGCAGTATCTGATTATGAGGGATTTTTTTATAGTAATTCCTTGTTATTTCATTACTTCTTGGGCATTTTTTTTTTCTCTACACATAATATTTTTGTTAAAAACAGCCAAGATTCTAGTCTCCTTAATGATATTGAGGCTGATTGCCTATGCTAAAAATTGGAGGAGGACAGAGAAGAAGACAGAATTCCAGACTTACCACACTGATTTTTGCTAGAGATCTACTATTGGAAAAAGCAGAAGATCCTCGCTCATCTCCAGGTCACTTACTATAGGTGAGCTCCTTTGCAGAACAAGCTCTGCCTGTCTTGTTACAGACTGCAGCTGTAAACAGAGTCTGTAGAAACCAATCTCCTACAATTTTCCAGTCTACTGTTTCCTAATCTAAGGGACCTGTAATGCTTTGCAATTTGGAAGAAGTTGGTTGCTGTTCAAGAGAGGTCTCCTATACTTTAGCAGTCAGGACTGGATGGACATTTTTTCTTAACACCAGAGCTGAGAAAGCCATTCATACTGAGAGTGTAAGGTTCAGCCAATATATATATAGGTACACAAAGATTTCTTTTTCTCATACAATAGTTTATGTGAAAATATTCCTATTTCACTCTCTTTCCCCTTTACATCCAATTAGTAGTGGCCTCTTGTTGGAAGAAAGTGCTGTTGATTCACTGTCTTCCTTGCACAATTTTAGCACTGCTCTTTGGGTTACAGATAAATCAGAGTAGTAGTGTCTTGACTGAGGAAAAAACTTCTTTTGTGTTTGATTGTTTAATGAACAAACCTTTTACAAGCTTGAGGAAAAGATCTGCTATGATGAAAGGGACTTTCTGCTACCATCTACATTCACAAAGATTGGCATGGGTCACAGCGATCTGCATGGGAGAATAATAAAAAGGAATAATGAAGGATAGTTCTTACATCATAGATGCAGGGCAGGAGTTGGCAGAAAAGCATTTTTATACATCAGTCTGAAAACGCTTGATTATATGTCATTTTGCTTGTGTTAAAACAAAATATGACTGCTCTTGCCCTCTTTGTATAAAATACAATTAAGATTTTTCATCTGCTGAAATGCTTTTCAGCAAAAGGAAGGAAAAAAGGAGGAGGGGGAAGAGGAAAACAAAAAGGCAACTCTTTGGGCATTGACAGCCAGTGTCCAGAGGATGGGACCTTGAATTTCAATGCTTAAATCTAATCATGTGTCTCAGGCAAAACTACATCCCCCTTCAACTCCCCCTTCCATGTAACAAGTTGTTCCAATTTAAAACCAATTTAGCTAAACTGGGACACTTGTGGATAATTGTCAGATGCCTCCTATTTGGAGGCAGAATTCACTCTAGAGAAATCTCTGGAGATGGGTTTACACTGACGTAAATGAAATTAAGATTTTAAAAGAGTGCTCACTATCTGCAGAGAATGAACTGGATTTCCCCCTTATTTCACTGTTTTAAAGCTAGTACCTATCAACTGTTTTTCTGATCCAAAACATTGGTCATTGTGGCTCATTGTTGCTCCCCATCCAAAGCTGAGAGCCAGCATAGGAATCATTTGAATGACACATTGAGAATGTAGTCTGTCATGACAGGGATGGTGTTTACATTTCTGGTTTGAAGTGTTTTCTCATTTTTGGAGTATCCAGTTAATAAGTCCCAGATGAATCAGCAAAAGTAGATGTTTTATGTGGTAGTGTCTTTTACAGATAGCGTGACAACAAATATTGTTTCCTTCTGTCCTTAAGTACTTACCTGTTGTAGGCAGCAACTTCAATTTAAGCTTGCTGTTTTAAAATATAATGTTTTAATTACATCTACATTGTTTTCTGTCAGTAACTAATTGGCATTAGCATATAAGACTATTATTTTGGATCATATGAAGGTCACTTGAGGTTTGAATGAAGCTGT
Organism: Cyanistes caeruleus; assembly: GCF_971803275.1. NCBI lineage: Eukaryota > Metazoa > Chordata > Aves > Passeriformes > Paridae > Cyanistes > Cyanistes caeruleus. The sequence goes on from NC_141703.1 coordinate 53,035,367, forward strand.
GTTTGACATGGCAAGCACTGAATTTGATCCACGTCTTATTGATAATCTTGGACTTCTTCCACCTACAACAACTACAGTTCCACTGTGTCTCTTGCTTTTTCCTTAAAATGCTGGCAGTAATGAGAATTTTGTTGTCATTGCTGACTATAAGTCCTGTACTGAGATTGCATCAGCTCATTTAGCAAGAGCTTTTCAGAGGCCTGCTGGCAGAATTGCTATCCTTATTTTGGTCCTTCCATTTTGTGGATTTAACCCAAAAACTGGAGAAGTTCTACTCTTATATCTATTAAAAAATTACCAGAACATGTTTTGCTAGGTAACCAAATTTTCTTTTTACGTAAGTATTTTTAAATTTGCTGAATGCTTTAAAACATTGTGTTTCATATGGAAAAGCAAACATCATGTCTTTAGAAGGAGAAGGGTAGAAGGGAGCAATGTAAATATACAAATATGGACATTACATTGATGAGATAAATTAATATGGTGTGATTGAAAGCTTTTGTATATTAGTATTTTATAGTATTGTATTTCCTTGCTCTTACTAGGCTTTAAACTGCCTGAAACTGTGAAAGCCTATATTCAGTGTCACAGATGTGTGCAGGAGAATGCAAGCGGGTTGACATGTACTTGTCAGTGTCAGCTGAGAAAAGAGATGGCATGGATTGTTCAGTGGAACAATGAAGGAGGTGGTGTCTCTGGGACAATAGCATTAGCTGGCAGAGCAGATGGACTGCTAGCTTGGGAGGTCTAACTAATCCTCTGTCAGAACAAAGAACAAGAGTTTATGCTTTACTTGGCTAAAATCCATGAAAGTAAAACAGAAATGGGGATGTATTTGGAATCTTTAGTCAGGGCTACTGAGTTCAATAATTTTGACTGTAAAGGCTCTTTGAAATGTTCCAGTATGAGTGAATGTATCAGCACACGGATTCATTAATGTTAAACAAATATAGACATTTTCAACATATGAGTAACTCTCCTAGGTATAGTGGTAACATTATTTCTCAAATACAGAACTTTACTAGGAGACTGTCTTCTGTTCTTTAGAACTTTGCCAAAATTAACTTATCTGACATTTTCCCTTGCCAAGATTTGCCTAGCCTCAAGTTTTTTAAATGTCTAGAGGCAAAATATATTATTAAATAAAATTTTAAAAACTCTTACCTGTTTACTACAACAAATGTAGTCCCTATGTGCTTTGAAAAAAATGACCCTGGAGTTGGTAAGAATGTATCTTTTGCTTTTTCTTTGGGGAAACCACCCGTATTTCGTCCACTCATTCACATCGAAAAATACCTCAGTTTGCCCTGGCTCAGTAGCAACATTTGCATTTGGCAGCTGAAGTCTGTGATTTGTGCCTGAATTGAATTGCTTTATCTCTCAGAAATCACTGCTGTGACCTGACTGCACATGAACCATCCCTAAATAGAAATATTCATGGATGTGAGGGTGAGCAGTTCTTCCAGTATGGTACTTGCAGAGGGCTCTTGGTCTCCAGAGGAAGATTCTCTTCTGTGTTTTCAGTAGTTGTCCAGTTGTTGGACAAAAAGAACTGAGAATTGCAGTCTGGCTTGGTTGCAGTGAGATTAGGAGTAAGTGTGGAGCAGAAAACAGGGAATTTGTGTGGAAGAAATACCTTGGTCAGCAGGAGGGTGAGAGCAGGAGCCACCTGAGAGTCAGTGTGGCTCATGGATGGTGCCAACTGCAGCTGCAGATAGGCAGGAATGTTAAAACTGGAGGTAAAAGAAAAGGTAGCAAATTATATTGGCATGGTAAACAGGAATTAAGAATCTGGAAGAGCAGTAGCAGAGACTGGATGGTCACTGAGGAAAATGCTAATGAGAAGCTCAGCCCTGGACAACAACTATGAACCAGAAATTCCAAGTTAGAAAATATTCATAAGGGCTAATTTGATTGGTGGAAACTTCCTTTTGTAGGATTGCTCTGATACTGAAAGTGAGAAAGCCAGGTCAGCTGCCTCTGCCAGATATGCTGTCATCCTCTTCATTGCCTGGAAAGTGAATTAAGGAAAGAGTACTTTTTTATGCCTGAAGCCATCCTGGAGACACATGACTTAAATGAAGGTCTCATTACAACAAAGGCTTGTGTTTCTCACTCCCTGTGTGACAGCCTGTAATGCAGTAACACTGACGTGCAGAATGTCTTTGCACTTACCCCAGCAGCTGAGGATATCTGTGCAGACCCTATGGGAGGCTGTGAAGTGCCAACCACTGGGAGAAGTGAGACCCTGGGGCTCTGAAATTTATTTTGCACCTCTCTTTCAGTTTGAACAGATGCACATCAGCCTTCTTTTGTGAAACACGCCCAGCAATGCTACCACATACTGCACAGAGATGATGTGTGGATAAATCTGTTATTTAGAAAGAAATAAAAAGCTTTAGTGGGAGATTCAGGAGCCCCAAGGAAGTTAATATCTTCATATCAAGAACAGCATGCTGGAAAGGGTGTGTGGTGTATTCACTGAATAGTGAGGATAAAGTATGCACAGACAAGCTGCTGTTTAACTAGCACTGTGTGATCTGTGCACTCATTGAGAAGAAATTGCAGATGTCATTTGCGATGTTTATGTACAGAGAGGGAAAAACAAAACAGAACATTTGTTATTCTGACATTCCATAATTTCTGGTTACCTGATTTTGTGGTGTTAACTTCTGTAAAATTTCAGCAGTGAAGCTTTTGCTAAAGTTCAGGCTAGGCCTGCTACTCATCTTCCTTACTCCAGAAGGCTTTCTTAAAAAAAAACCCTCCAAAAAACCCAACCCAGAAAACCAGCCTTCTCACCAAAAAAATCCACACTTGCTGGGAAAGAGTTAAATAACAGGCCCTTTTTCTGTCTACTTTGCTAATCTGGACACTGTTAGATTTACAATTGCCTATGAGGTTATCTACCCTGTTAAAGCTCAGAAGAATTTTCAGTGACGCTCATTTGTAGTTATACCTGCTGGGGAAAGAAAGAGCTTGTGCAATTACAACTTCTCTTATAGCCATTGCTTATCTGAGTCTGCCTCCGAGTCAGGAAGCCTTTTCTGGCTTGAGCAGTGCAGTGAAGAATGACTCTGCTGCCAACAGAATGGAAACTCAAAACGAGATTGAGTTTAAATCCACAGCTGGGACTTGAGCACTTGGCACTAGGGATCATAAGGTCATTGCAGTAAGACAGGGAATGTGCATGCGTAGTGTGTAAGAAACACATCAGCTTGCCAGTCCCCACTGCAGATTTTCACTCTGTGGTTTATGTGTGCTGTACAATAGATATCCATTTTTTCAACCTACAAGAAAGCCCCAAGTCTGTATGTTTGGGGGTTTTTTTTTTCATTTTTATGGTCAGACAAAAATATTTACCCACAGTAAATATTTATGTATTAGAGTTGTCACTTCCAACACAGTGGAAAATGGATTTTCATATTATTTTTGACAATCAAAAGATACAAAATGTTCTGTGAAATATGATTATATCATCCAGGATAATAAAACTCACATAACTGAAGGCAACTTCTTTTTTAAACATTGTTTGGGATTTGTGTATATCTTTTAATGCCTTGTGGACACCAGATTGCATGACCACTGCATTTAGTAATAATACCAAATTCAGGGAAAAAATACAGATTGTTTGTGAAGCTAAAGCTATATTAATAGACAGTTACAGTCTTACAGATTTTCTTTTTGCGGTTTATTCCAGGTTAGATGTATTACCTTGCATTATTCTTGATAAATGACCAAAGAGAAATTGGTTCTTTTTAAAGAGCCAGTATGACCTCTGAAACTGGAGGTGCATATTAATCTTACACCCAATAATCCTGCCTGAAAAATACATAAAATGCATTTTAATAGAATCAGATGTAATAATTTCTTGCAGTGAAGGAGAGGTGAAAGCTTCATGTAGACAGAAGGAGAAACCAGTCTTGCTTCAAGGATTTAGGATAAAATGTGGTAGTGTACAGAGAAACAGGCATGGAAGCATATTTGGGAATCTAGAGATTAAGTTGGCAGAAATAGAATTGTTTGGTAAGAATGCTCTAACAAGAAAAACATTTAGCTGACATTTATAATCTCTTTGTAACTTTGGTAATTGCTAATGCACTGATCTCCCAGCCACTGAGCATGTTTTGTCTGTTGTCTGATAGGTATGACAAACTTGTCAGAGATTAGATGTATGTGCTTTATACAGTAGTATATAAGCTATACTTTGAGACATCTGAATACTCACAAGAAAGAGCTGATGAACCCCATAAGCTTTGAAAAACAGAGCTTGCGTGGGATAATTGAAATGCTAGACATAAAGCCATATTAAACTGAGCTTCATCAGTTAAGCCTCTCACAGAGCCGCATGTGCTGTATAGAAACTAGCAAAGCAACCAACTGGTATTCTAACTTTCAGATGGCAAGTCTGATTTCTTTTTTATGGAAAATGGGGAATAGCTCGGATCTAAAAATGCAAACAATGCACACCAAGGGTAGACTAAATGTGTGAAGGAAACTGTAAGAGCTCCAAAAGGTAGAGCTGAAAGCTCTATCGTTTGATTTAAATATACTGTAACACTGGAGATTATTAAAAGAAAAATGAATCCAGACTTGGGAGTCTTATAATTTGAGAAAACATGCAGATTTGTCAAATGATAAGATGGATGGAAAAAAAAAACCAACCCTTTTGTAATTTGCTGAATCAAAAATTAAAAAAAAAAAAAAAAAAGGAAAAAGAGTTTCAAGAGTGGTGGAACATATTGTTCTGAATTTAAATGGACTCCCTGCAGTTGCTCAGTGAAGCTGGCATTCTTGACAGGCCAGAAACTTCAGTTTAGTGATCAGCTACTTTGGGTTTTAGAATCTGTGGCTCTGATAGGAATTGGGATGCTTCAGGCAGTCCCCACTGCAGAATGAGAGGCAAGTACAAGGAGAATTGGGCCTCTCAGCACTTCCAGTCTCCAGGCTCCTTGGCAGAACACCCCTGGTATGACTAACTGCCCTTATGGGAGTTCTTAAAACACTCTTTTGGAATCATCTGCAGTTCATCTATGCAGCAAACATAAACCCAAATATTTGTTGGGGTCAATGAATGCAGTCAGAGGAGCTCCTCAGGGAAGATGAATAGAACTTGCAGTAATGAGGAAAATGTCACTTTCCAGCGACTTTCCTGTCATTTTTTTTCTGTTTTGTAACTTTTTAACTTTGCTTGACAAAGCTTCACACCTATTCCAAAACTATTCAAGCTTTCATTTATGCTGAAACAATTTTGACTTCCAAATCCAGCATTTATTCAGTAAAATAGACTTTTCTGGACCTTTTTCTCTCTTTTTTTTTTAATTTTTATTTTATTGTTTGGGGTTTTTTTAATTTTTGGCAGGACAGTTTTTCTGTCTACAACTTTCTGTGCTTCTCAAAGACGTGATTAAAGACTCCCAGCTTCAGATACTGATTTACTGCTGATAGATCCTACTCCTCCCCATTTAAATTATTTGTCCATTTCTTATCACATGATTTGATTGTAACTGTTTAGCAGTTTACTACTCTGCTTCCATTTGGATCTCTGTTGCACTGTTTGCTGACAAGCAGGAAATCTGTAAAGTAAATAACTTAGTTTAACCTTCACTATACACAATGTTCCTACAAAACAGGCTTTTCTATTTTGAGGCTTTTTCTGCCAAATGACCAACACACATCATCTTCATAAGTATCAAGGTTAGAAATCAGGCCTGTGTTTATTTGCGTTAATTTATCTTGACAACATGACGATCAGGCTCTTAAAATATGATGAGATCAGGCTATTTAAATATGATAGGACAATAACCATTAAGCTCCCATTTCTTAATCTTTCACTCTGGTTTCCAGATATATGTATTAGCCACAGTACTTTCTTTCATTCTGTTTTGTTTTTATTGTACTCTCCCATCAGGCTTGCCGTAATGCTGCTTTTTGTGGAAAACACACACTCTTGCAATAATCCACGTTTTGTTTATTCCATTTCAGGGGCAAGGGGGTTTGAAGAGAAGTACCGTGAAGCATTCTCTTCATGCTTTCTCTAGCAACAGGTTACAAATGATCTTAGACTACTATTGTAAGCAGAAGTATACTGTAGTGACAAAAGAGTATTGATAGATGAAGGAAACCATTAACTGTTTGTGGCTGTCATCTTTCTCATCTGTGGTACACCAGTTTCAGTATATATTCTTCCAAACAAACCCTAGCTCACGGACCTTAAAAAAGAGCTTCGGGAAGTTTCACTCATGCAGAATACCTTTGTCTGCTAAAACTATTGTGGAATTATGCTGCTGACATTTCAACTATTGAAAGTGGCCTTTCTTTGCTCTAATTAGACAGCTGAGACTGTCAGCTTTTTCTGTGGAGTGAAATTTTTATGCAATTTATAGTGGCCTCTTCTTCAGGAAGAATTGTGAAAGGACACATCTAAGTAGGAAAACTTGCCACTATGCAAACTGTTCAGGTTGTGTTTGAGAATGTGAGGATTGCTGTTAAAGACACACTGGCACAGGACATGTGGTTTCACAAAATATTTTTCAAAAATTAATTGTATTCATCCCAGGCTTGTCCTGTGAGTACAGCAGTCAGGGCCCATCTTTGATGCCTCTGTAGAAACTTTCATAGCCATTGGCAGGTCATGTTTCATAGAACTTATTTGGTCATTGATTGGAATAGGCTTCTTTTTTAGTGCTTTCCTCAGGTTTGTGGGAAAAGGCTCTTCACAGCCCCTTCCTTCACTGGAGCAGTGCATCTGTACATCACTCAGCAGGATTTGCTAACTCTCAGGCCTTGAGTACTGTGACTGTATGAAGGAAGGAAAATGTTACATTGCTGAATTTCTCTTAAATATCTCATCTACTATTTGCTTCACTTTGAGTTCAGTGTTTACAGCTCTTTAGAGAACAAAACCTTGAGAAGCTTTCAATAAAAGTAGACAGATGAATGGTATTCTAGCCGTTGTTATTTTGTTGGTGAGGAAACATGCAGACGTGATGTATATGAAAATCAGAGCTCAGGGTGTATAGTATATATAGTATTGTGAGATCTACCACACAAGGTCATCTCTGCTTGCCAGTGACACTGGATTTTTAGGATCAGATGATTTGATATTTGAAGCAAGACAGCTTGCCAAAGTCATTGCTTTAGTATCTTCCAGTAGATACACTCCTTGTTCCAATTAATAAAATACCCATCCTCAGCTTTCATTAAGCATGAGCCAAATGTCACCACCTCCTAAAATTGTGCTGCAAGGTTCCAATTTGTAGCTGCCTTCTGCTCATACTCTAGTAAGCTTGTGATAAGTTCACTTTAAACCAGATTTTCTTCCTGTTCCTTGCTTCCTTACCCTCCTTTCTTTGCTCATAAGGGTTTAATTTTCACTAGCTTGCCAAAAGCATAATTATGCTTGCTGCATATAAATACCCAGTGGAGATCAGAAGAGAAGACAGGGAAAGTAATTTTTAGAATTCTAAAAAAAAATGTCAAATGTAAACTGAAAGTGCCAACAGTATTGGAAGTGTGTGGGCTGGATCACTAATTTCCACTAAGGCAGGCTTCATTCAAGGGGAAAATATGGTTAAATTAGACACACTTAGGTAATGAATTCTTGCACATCCCTAATGAGCACTTCAGATCACCGGCTATTAGAATTCTAGTATACCCAACCTAAATTTGGATGGGATACTGCCTACACAACTCTCAGGAAAAAGAATGACATTCACTTGTTAGTATATGGGCAGTTCATTTGACTGTATAATGTTGTGTGTCATAAATGCTGTCAGTTTAAATAGGATTTAACTATCTGCATACACAGAAATTACAGTCTGGATTACGTGGAGAGTCTTTGTTCTTTGTGTTAATTTGTGATTACTGAATTCCTGTGAGGCAACTTTAGCAGATTGAAATTGCAGCAGCCCCAGTGACTTTCAGCAAGCTCTGCTTGCTGATCTGTGTTTGGAAAAGAATAATTCTGCACTTAGTACATACTAATTTTAAAGTATTCAGGGCATTCATTTATCGCTTTCTGTAACCTTTGATGGACAGTATAGACTGTGGGCTGGACAATGCAACGACAAATTCACAATTTAGGTTATTTAGAGTTATATTTTGATATAGGCTGTGTTTCTGTTAGCATGACTTAAAGAAAAAAAAATTCCTTCAGATAACCAAGGTGAAATTCATATGGTCTGATCAGAAATCCCTTGAAGTCAATGAAAAAAAACTAATTCCTGTTAATGAAAATGGACCTTATATTAGGCTGAAAACCATATCCTTCAAATTTGTTCTGAGCTCTGTAGCTGTTTATTTTTATAGATTGCATTTTCTCTAATTCCCTTTCTAAGGGTGTCTAGAACTGATCTCTTTTTCTCTATTTTGCCCTAATAGCTTTCTCCTTCTGGGCTTTTATTCTAGATCTCACTGTTAACTTCGGTACAATTCTACAGAGTTAAATCCCTGTCACCCTGAAAACTAAGCCTTCTGATCTTGTTTTCATAGTTTTAGTTACTTTCCCAGGAAAGTAACTATAAACATAAAGTGTTTATACATTCCTTCTTTGAAGGACGTTTCACGTGATCAGTGTGATTGGGAAGATGGTAACTTAGTTATCGAATCCCTGGTCATTGTCAAGAATCTATAAACAATGGAGTCAGAAAAATAAAGACCCTTTTCTTTCCTATCATACCATTGAGACATGTCCGTGTGAATCTTTCCGTGTCCTTTAGCGACAAATCCCCATCTTTTGTCTTCAGTCAAATAACTCTTCAAAACTCATCTCTTTTATGGAGCCTTTAGGGAGAACTCAATTACTTCAAGAAATCTGAAAAACAAAGAATATCCTAGCCAAATACATGATATGGTTAATTACCTTCACTGGAAAACTGTGATTTTCCAGCACACTCAGGAACATTCTAATTTCCCATGTGGTTTTTCCTTATGCTACTTTTTTTAGTGTTCTCCACCATTTTTTTTGTTCATTGTCATTAAAGATCTTCTGGATTTATTTTATTATCAGTAACATTTTTACATTTATTCAGAAGGTTTCTCAACTTATTTCCTTATAATGTATGATTCACACATGGGGTTAATATTTCTCTGAATATGGAAACCCATTAGATCTTAAAAATACTATTCTGCTAATGTAGTGCCATACTTTGCTTTTATCAGGTAGTGATATTTTAGAAATACATATACAAATTTATTTTAATATCTGGCCAAAGTCAGAATGCTAATATTGCAAATATTGTCCTGTAATCTTTTCTGATTTTTGAATATTTGTTTTGTGTTACTCTGTGCAAGTATAATAAATCTCTTTTGCTACTTGCTATGGACAAAGAGTTCAATAGGAGAACACTGACAGGTGGATAGGAGTTAATTTTGACCCTCTCTGCATATGCAAAATACTAATGAACTAGCTGAAAGTAAAATATACTTCTGTATCATTTGTGTATGCATTGAAATTTATGTCAGCCTTTCCCTTCTGTGTCAGGTCATGAGTGACATTTGAACAACTATTTTTGTTCATGTGTCATATCTAGACTGTCTCTGTATTTCTCTTTAAAATTTAAATAAATAAACAAAAATAAGAACAACCTTTTCCCCACCCTTTTCTCAAGTCCACAAACCCAGAACAATTCCATAATCATGACATTTTCAAAGCCCTTTCTGTCAACACTAGAAGGATATACATAAGTCATTATTTTGTTATATAGAATCAGTGTTGTATCTCATTTGCTAGAATTTTGCATACATATAAAGGTTATTTTGTTATAAGCAAAGACTATCAGCATCATGTGTTTCAAATATGATTTGTCTATTATCACCAGAGTAATATCATAAAATAGGGTTATTTAGTTTTTAACAAACACAGTTACTAGATCTTGGTGTATGCCTCTGTACCATCGAAAGAAGCAAAAAGCTCTATGAATTTGAATTAAGATTCTTTTGTGCATATAATGCTTAATTTTTTTTCCTACTTGTACTTTGTAACCAAGGTTATAAGTAATAGATACAGAAAGCAAATTAGATCTAGAAATATTTGAAATTACAGGCTCAGATTTTCCTTAGCTGAGTTAGGAGCTCAGAGTTAAATACAAAGGGGTTATTATGGATCTGCTTACTAATAACTATGATTATCCCAAATGAAAAGAGTAATTGTTATATATAAATTGCAAATGGGTCCTCACAAAACAGCATGTTTTCTCAGGACCCGTGGGCAATGCAAATATTACAGGGTAGTTGTTCTAATAAGGCTTACTGAACGTCTATTCCAGCAACTTCCTGGTTTTGTAAAATTTGTGAAACCGAACACTTATCTATAACAAAAATATAATGGTAAGAAAAAGTAGGGCTGCTTGGCGTAAGATAATATGAAATGCAAGACACATGCAAGATGTTCTCTTCAAGATCAGAAAATTGTTAGTTATCATTGGGTATGTTTCAACAGGAGGTCTGTTTTCTATTTTTGTCTTGAGAGGTGTTTCTCTTTAGAGTTGACATCTAACTTCACATCAAGCCTTCACATGTATAAACAAGATCAAAAGTTTTGAAAAACTTTAAATTCCTCAGTCAGCATTTCTTTTATAAGCTCAGTCATAATATTACTTTACATAGCATGGTATGTCTTTTCCCCAGTTTTCTTTTAGTTCTTTTTCATAACCATGGAAGAATTAATAGTGTTACAACCTTAGAAATGGAGCAGCATCAGAAAATGGGATAAATTAATGATCTGGATTAAAAGGCCTGGAAGTAAATGTATAGCTTTCATTGATCAAAAAGAAATAGACAGGATGATTGGAATTGTCATACTCTGCTGCTTTTCAATTCTCAAACTGCTTTTTTTTTTAAGATAACAGTAGTTTTTCATGCATAAACCTGCATTTTGGATAATCTATGCGAAATCAAACCTAGAGGCAGGAAGATAATCAGCAGGGATGCTTCTGAGAGGCAGAGGAATTGGGCTGTAAGGGATCAATGGGAATATTCTAAGGAAAGGAGAGTCTTTGTATTCAGTTCTTACACAATTACACTAAGCTGCTTCAGAGAGCCTCTTGTTTAATTTAGTTTTACTTTTTTTTTAAAGATAAAGACAGCATCAGAAAATAAAAAATCATTAAAATCTTAAAATTATATGATGCTTTTTGAGCACCATAGTCACTTCTGTCATTGAAGGTTAGATTTTTTTTGTTGCTTTGATACAGTATGATTCCATCATGTTTGTGGCTGCATCAACAACAGTGGGTTTACAGGGATTTATGACAACTAAAACTGATTTTCAAACTGAATTCCCTAATTTTATTTTCACTTTTTCTTAAACTGTTCAGAAACTGTTTTAAGTGCAATTGCATATAAAATGCAACTGAGAAATGTCTCCTGACATTTCTCTGACCTGAAATAGTTAAAGCTGACTCCCAACTAGGCCTTTTTTAGTGCACAAGTCTTTGTGATATGCATTTACGTGTTGTCTGTTTCCATTTTACTAACTTGTTGTGTAGTTCATCTAACTTCTCCAAGCTGAGCTGAAAGACTTGTATTTGGAGCTGTAGCTATCAGTGGAAGTAAATTAGTTGCCTCTAGTTACAACACTTTTTTTTTTTTTTTTTTTTTTTCCCTTAAGCAGCAGTAGTCAGGAAGGCTGGAACAGGATAAAAAAAAATCAAAATAATTGGTTGTAAGAAATCTGAAGGTACAGCAGAGATGTCTTTTTTTTTTTACAGGTAACTGTACAATTTGAATAATTTAACCTTTAAAATGTTGTTTATTCTGTTGTGATCAAGAGGAAAAAATGTCATTCCTTTCTTTTGCTGATGCCATTTACAGAGTATGATTACAGATGCATGGTGTAGGTGCTTGTGTACAAGGAGCCTTCATCTCAGTGAGGAGCGTTACTCTGGGAAACAAATCAACCAGAAAACTTAAAAATAAAAAAAAATCACACTTGGACTTATCTAACATTATTCTGGGCATTTAGAAACTGAAGAGTTTGACTTGCCAAATTAGGTATCATAAATCTGTCATAAACTATAAGAAGAGCTTTTCTAGTTTATTGCCCAAATCTTGACCATTCCCTTGTTTTTTAAAATAGATATTTGTGGTTACCCAATCTCTTGTACTCTGGAATTAGTTGCCTCCTGGATGCTGTTTGGGACAGTGGCTTCCTGTGAGCTGGGGCTGGCAGCTGGAGTTGTTCTCTCAGAGGGGACAGGGCAGGGCCCCTGCTGTCCCAGCCAGGAGCAGCCTGAGCCCTGGGCATCAGGGCCTCCCTGGAGCTGGATGAGGCCAGGCTGGGCATCAGCCCAAGGTCTGAACTAATGGCAGGAGAGCTGGGCACAGGTAGGGCTGTTGATGCAAATAGTGGTTATAATCTCCTCTTCACAGCATGTTTCATTTGGGTTCCCATTCCTGAGTTCACAGTGGTGCACACCACTGAAATTGCAGTTGTATGTGACTAAATCGAGAAACATTGGAATGATCAGTTCCAGCTTCCATGAAACGATCTGGTACCATTTTGCCACCTCCAGAAGTTGGAAAATTGCTGTTGTCTTGCTTTTTCTTGAGGAGATGCAGCTCAGACTGTCATTGTTACACTGTGTATTAGTAGTGCTGTGTGCTGCCTGGTACTAGTCTTTGTGGAGCCTTATTCATAGTGTCATGCCCATATGTGATTTGTCAGCAATGCTTCACTACTTGTGGGAAGACTGTGGTGTGCTGTCATTAATATTCCTATTCTGGGAAAGCCAACAGAAAGTGTTTGTGGAAAAGTGTGAATAAATCAAGGAACAGATCTCTTATCCAGAACTTTGTAGTAGAACTTTGTATGCTTTGAAATGTGACCAAAACACACACACACAAAAAAAAAAACAACAACAAAAAACCAAAAAAGAAAAAAGAAAAAAAAACCACAAAAAAAACTTCACATGTTACCTTGTGCCTTTCAGAAAAAAAAAAAAAAAAGTTTTGTTTTCTGGAACATATTGATATATATTCTATTCTCTGTTGCACCACTGCAGATAGTCCACTGGAAATACTTTGCTTGCCATGTGAATCATGGCCCGTAGCACGCCTTAGGGCATGGCACTTGTGGGGCTCAAGTGATAGCTGAGTTACTATATATGCACTGTATAGTTGCTTAAACTTACTTCAACATAAAACAGCACATTTACACATTAGAAAAGCACAAAGTGGTCCATGTGGAACTACTTTCACTTGAGGCAAAGTGTCCTTGTAGAGTTTTGAAGTGTGAAGTGAATTTTATCATTTTAAATTGTACAAATAAGCAGAAAGGAAAGTTAATTTGTATTCTTTTTCCTGTTTCAAGACAATCAAGGGGAATTTATTTTTTTTTCCTTGACGGGTAGGAGGGCTAAGACAAATTACCCTTTTGTAAGGTTGTAAGCCAGTTTCCAAAGGAATGTAAAATACAATGAAGAATGCAGGGAGTGAGCCTCTCAGACAAATTGAGATATGTGATGAGTACATTTATTTTGTGTGTTATTATGTGAAGACTTTTGTTTAGACAGGTAGGAAGGAGATGTGTTGGATTCATGGTCTATCAGAAAGAGTGCTATGAATTTCTCTTTTTTGGGAAAACACTAGTTATTGGATATACTGATTGCATATTTAAATATATTTCAAGATCAGTCTCAGGTTGTATTGCATCCTACTTGAAACAGTGATATATGCAGAGGGACAGTGCAGTGTGAAATGTATCATTTTACTGTACAGGTTTTGGGGCAGGTATGCTGTTTCTGTGAGCTTTTAAAAACTTTTTCACATCTTATGATCTAGTTCTCTTGATTCAAAATTGGTTTGGGTTTTTCTTTTTTTTCATCCCTGAGGAGGGTTCCAAAAAAATGCTCACCCAAACGTACTAAATAATTTGAATTATTTGTATTTGATGATTCAGGCAGAAGTATTCCCAGTGTGCAGTGGCAGACCTGAGAAGACTGATTCATGAAGAACAGCGGTAATTCAGAGACCAAAATATGGTCTTTTGAGCTTTTAAGGCACTATGACTTGCAAAGGATTAAAACTAAAGTCTCTCAGTGGAAGGCATTGGAATTACACCTGAGAATGAAGGCCACCACATCCCAGTTACTACACTACAATAGTAAGCTGCAAGTAAAATGCTTGCTGGAGCAACTGAGGAGCATGACTTTGTCCTGTGATGATGACAGCTTTGGCAGTTGCCTTTTCAAACCTAGGGTGTCTGGGATCATGAAGAGCTTGGGATTGCCTAAAGAGGGGTGGTCTCTACAGCTGCCTGAACCTGAATAGATGGGACAATTTAAAAATCAGCCTCTCTAGAATGTAGTTCACTGAGTGTTAAGGCCCCATTTTAATTTACAGTCCATAATATAGTTTCTCTGGCAGTGATTCATAAATCTCCATTTCATCCGTACGACTCCTGCATTGTAATGGTGCTTTCCCTGGTGCTGCCTCTGTCTCCACAACGCCTGCCTTTTAGGACATGCAGCATTCAGCGATAGGAATGTCACCTGATGCCAGTCCTTGCAGGTGCCTAGCATTATTGAAAATGCATTGATAGCTCACATTGCCATGCAGGGCCATGGTCATTAAAATTTTGTCATGTAAACCCTGCTGTTTTCACCAAAGAGGAATTGAGAGCCATAGCAGAGGACAATCATGCATTTTATCAGAATCTTCTGAAAGGAAAAAACCAGCAGGCTCAGAGCAGGAAGAAACCAGGATTGCATTCCCTTTAATTTAAATATAATGTAATACAATGTCAAAACCCATGAAATTGACATTTATCTACTGTAGTTCATTTTAACTTTTTCCCCAGAGTGGCTCAGTGTCCCATGGTTGCACAAAAGTTCAAACCAGTTGCACATGATGTGATTTTCATATGTTTTTCCTGCAGGGCAGATATTCATCAAAGCATGCAACAGACAGCTAAAGCAAAAGGCAGCAAGCTATAGATTATCACATTGATTTTTTAGGGGTCAAATTGTCAGATTAGTAGGTTTAGAGGCTGGGCCATTTGTGCTTCCTAGCACCAAAGCAGATAGAAACTGGCAGGCATTTTAGTAAGCTGAGAATTCTGCAGGTAAGACAATAAAGAAGTTTCCATTAAAAAAAAAATATTTTGATTGGTTCTTGGCAAAACATCACAAGAAATAAGTTCCTCCTTGCTGTGGTTTCACCAGGAAGCAAAACCATTTTTCTTTTTCTCTATATTGTGCTTGTGTACATGTGGTTTCCTTTTCAGTTAGAAATAAAAAGAAATTAGAGAAAGATAATTACAGAATGAATCATTTTTAAAAAAATATATATTAAATATTTATAAAATGCCTGCTGCAGGTTAACTAGGAAATGCATGAAAAAAGTGAAATTGAGATGTTTTTTGAAGTGATAACTCCTTTCATTTTTTCCTATTGTCTTAAGCTAACCAATATATAGAAATTACACTTCATTCCTACTGAAGACAGAGTCTTTCTGATTTTCTCAGAACTTTTTGTATTAAGATTAGTTCCCCCAGAAGAAATACTAAGAATATAACAATTTGAATTCACAGTCTGTTACAAACTTTAGATTCACTAGTTTGCCCCTAAAGAGAGGTAAGATCTATAACCAAAAGTTTCTAGCCCATGTAATTGTTCCTTAAATGAATAAGAATAAAGAGAAATCCAGATCTCCTACAGGTAAAAAAGTATTTCTGTTCTCATGTTTCATGCACAATGTGAACTATTTTAGTGGTAGGTGGACTTCAATGAGTAATGAATTCAGGAAAGGCAAACCCAATTTTCCTAGAAGACTGGTATCTAGCTGTTCTTGCTTTAAAAGTAAAAAGGGGGCTTTTTTCCAGTAAAGCATTAGTACTAGTGCCAAACACTTCAAAGATACTTAAAAGAAGCAGGTGTTCCATCATTTAATGAAATAAAGGAGGAAAAAACAAAATTTTTTTTCTTATTGAGAACCAATGTTTATTCCTAGCATTGCCAGCAGTGTATGAATTTTAGTATTGTATGCATGTTACTTCTGGATTTTTATTCTTATTTTGTAAAGAAACGATGATATTTGATCAGTTGGCTAACTAGCACATTCTTACCTTTGTAAGCATACATATTATCACCATGACCTCATTTCACCTAGGAGCTAAAAATGTTTATTTCAACAGTTGGCTTTTCTTCTTTCTTTTATTAATGAGTGCACTTTTGTTTATCTCTGTCAGCATAGCTTTGATTACATGGAATGTTGGCTTGCCCCAAGATTTTTAGTAACTTAAGCAACAATTTACATTAGGGAAGGTCTAGTGCAACAATGACAAAATGTTGTGAAATTAAACACAAGGAACGATATGTTAACATCACAAAAAATAACTGTCCTCTTTGAATAAGTTTATATTCTGACCTACAGGTCATTTTTTTCTTTCCTATTTTTTTTTTTTATAAGTGTAATTCTACATGTGCTGGAGATACTCACACTTTTACAATTCTCTTGAAACTCTCAGAAATTGATGTGAATGGTAAAAAGAACTGTGATGCAGCCATCTGTGAAAGGAGGAACTTATTCCTCCAGTGTGAAAATCTCCACAGCTTCATCTTTGTCCAACCTTGTTTTCTACTGGCCCTCTGAGAAAGGAGGATGGCAGGTTTGAAAAGCTTTGGAGTAACTGGTGTGCTTCTTTGAGGGCCTGCTCCTGGCCTTGTTTGAGACCTCTGATCATATTCCTATGGTTTCAAGGGCATTAGAAATAAATAAACAAAGGATTTGACATTAAAGATTTCTGTTTACTTCTTGTCTTTCACTGTACTTTATGATCTAGATTTTTATATGGATAGTAATCATTTTGGTGAGTATTATCATTTATTCAGTGAAATTAGCAGGTTGCTCTTACCTATTAAAAATATCTTCTATTCTTTTTGAATATGAAGAAACTACAAGAACTTCCACCAAATGCCTACTTTCTATAAAAATCAGCTAGATAATCATACTTTAGAGCTCTTATTAGTAATTGTGGACAGAGTTGTTATCAAGTGTTTAAATCTGAAATTTGAAAATATTTTGGGACTGTCAAAGTTGCTATCCAAATATTTAGAATACTATTTTTCTTGCTTGTGCTTGTAGGAACATTTAATATACTTGTAGCTGAAATCTGCTTCTTTGCAAAAAAAAAAAAAAAAAAAAAAAAAAAAGATATGCCCTATTTTTCGAATGCATATAACCTTTTGAAACTTTTAACTTGATGAAATCTGTTTGGACTTGTTTTCATGGATCTAGCAAGAGAACTCTGTGATCTCAGTTCTCTTTCTTTGCTTAATATAAGGTTGCAGGTCAAAGCATTCTCTAAGCTCTTGAAAGAAAGTACTAGAAGAATTCTCATTATGAGTAGTAGCTAAATGACTTGGGTTTAAACTGTGTCCTATTCAAAAACAATAAAAATACAATACACTGAAATATTGAAATTAAGTCAACACAACACATCAATATAAAAAGCCAGTATGCTTCAGATGAAAGGCATAATTTTGATTCCACACAGTAAAATTGCACTGAAGTGTAAGCAAACGAGAGCACAGCTCCCCCTATGTTCAAAAAAATTTGGCAGCCTTCGCTAGGGGCATTTCTACCAGCTGTAATCATTATATTATTATTTCTTGCATTCCTTCAGCTGTGGGAAATATGATGAATAAGAGCAGCCTCATAATGTATATTGATCACCCAAGTATTAATCTACTCAAGCAACATTTACCACTCACTTAGCACTTTTCATTTCTTTAAATATGAAAGCACTTTTAAAAGGCTGTTTTGGTCTGTATTTTTCCATTTTACTTATGGAGAAAACAAAGCAGGGCACAGCTAAGTGACTCTCCCCAGTCATGACCTCAGAAGAGCAAGTGAAGTGGCTTGAACCCTCATGTTTCTTAGGCTGAAAGGGGAGACAAAGTTGGCCAATTTCTTTAACTGTGATTGTGCCTGCTATTTCTGTAAAAGCATCTTTTGTGTACGTGGTTCTCTCTATTCTCTAAAAATAACTTCTTCCATGTTTGTTCTATCTCAGTTTTTCAGCTCTACCTATCTTCATGCCTTTTCTAGGCTTGAAAAACACATGCACACAGATATTCGTGTAGATTTTGAGGGCTAAATATGAGATTCTCTTGTTCCTCCTCTTGATTGTGGTGTACGGTCAATCTTAGGAAAAGGTGCTTGTAGGGAAGTCTAGTTCAGCACTTCAGCTTTAACAGATGTAGTACTTCATTTTTATCTCTTCCTGACAGTACTCCAGCAGGAGTTTTCCAGGGGTCTGGGACAATGTTTTGTGCAAGATAAGATAATACAGTGCACACATGCTGATTCCTAAAAGTGTGCTCTCTAGCATACCACGTTGATAGCACAGCAAGTAAACAACAATAACTACCTCTCTGGCACACACATCCGCAGCTATCGCTGAGGGACACTGCCATCCGAAACCTTTTCTTCCATGCAGTGCTGCACAGCTGGGCATGGGCACTGTGATTTATGGTCTACTGACTGCAGCTACAGCTAGCCTTCTCTGAAGCAGATTTTGCTTTTAAAACGGCCAGTCTCTGCTTTGTTCTTTGCTTGAAAAAAGAAATCAACTGAATTTTCCACTAGATTTGTAAAGTTCCAAAACCTTTTGTTTCAGTGACGAATACTTCATCCATTGAAACCTTTTACATGTCAGGATGGAACCATCCCCAGGCTGATTTAAAGGCAGAAGACAGAAATGGGCCACTCCAGGCTTCCTCTAAATAGTTTAGATGAGAACAATGAGCTAACAGTTCCACAGGGGTTTCAGAGGCAGTTGAATTTGCTGGATTGCTGAGTCACTAAAAAGATATCGCATGAATGAGACAATAATTTCTTTCAATTAGAAACCCGTAGAGGCAGGAATACACTTCGACTATCATGGAGGTAAAGTGGAAGTTCGGCTCCATTTTGATGATGTATTCCTCCGCTGCAGTAGGGCAAATGGCAGACAATGGAAATGTGCATCTGCTTACAGATACCAAACTTTTCCTTTCCTTTTTCTTTCTTCTTTTCAGTATTTCCTAACTATCTTTTCTAAATTCATTTTACTGTTGGCTGACTGTCACTGGTCACCATAGCAACAACCTCTGGTATCAGCAGGTCTGGGTTGCCCGATGTGAGCATCTTCACATTTGAGCCTTGCCAAGGCTAACTATTAATCCAGGGTTATATATTGGCTCAACACAGTAAGATTGTTTTCTCCCATTTTAGCTGTCTGTCTTACTCTTCTTTTCCTGAGTTGGTTCCTTCTCTTTCCTAATTTGTCTTTTGGGCAATCTGGTGTTAATTTTTATTCTTTAATCTTTATGTTATTTTGTAGGACTGGTTAGCTTAAGTATCTTTTAACAAAATAACATACAACACAATTGCATTACAGAATCTCTTTTCAAAGTATGATTAACAATTAAAAAGAAGGATTTGAGATAATCCTTTTATTAGGACAAATATTTACATTTTATTAGAAAAAAAAATTACTTGAAAGCTCTTTAGATGCTTTACATGGGATAACAATGCTGAGTTTTTCCTAGGGTAATGTGGAGAGAAATACGTTTAATGGTAGTGTGTTTGGAGACAGACAACCAGTATGGCATAGGTGTGAATGATGCAGCACGTAATGGCAGCATAACAGTCTTTAAAATTTTTAAACCCCTATACTCTGACTATAAAACAGCATCTAATAGCAGTTGAAACCTTGCTGTAAAGCAAATGTAGCAAAGTGGTTAAGAGTACTTGGCTGGGAAATAAGAGCTGAAAGAGAAAACTGCAGTGCAGTGATTGGTTTGATTTGCTGAATAAATTGCTATGTTCAGATTCAATTTGTATCAATAAGGAAAGCACTGTACACCTGCAGAGCCTGTCACACTTGGTATCCAAAATTCTGACACAGCTAGTCTTAAACAATCTTTTTACTGTTGTCAATAATGAAAGCCAAAAAACCTCAAAGCACCTGGCCAAAAACACCCAACCTTTAAACTTGGAGTATTTGCATTTTTATTCCATATATGAAAAAAAAAAAAAAGCGAGCAATGCTTCTTTGGGGTATTTCCTTAAGGAAACATAATACTTTTAATAAATGTATGGAATATTGCACTATTCTCAATGGATTATTTTAAAAGTAGCCAAGGGGTACTGTTCATTCAGTAGAAGGGTTTCTCTTTATTAAACCTGACTTAAAGCTAGAAGCATAATACGGTGTCTCCTTAATAAAGTGGAAATTACGCTTAGATAATTTGCAGCTATGATATAAAATGAAAAAATGTGTAGGCTTTTGCATTTTCACCCCAGCAACTGATGTTTATCCCTGTCTGTAATCCATGTAGCATTTCAGTATTGAAAACAGCTAGTTTCTAGGGAGTGCTTCTTGTGGGTTTTTTTTGGGTTTTGCTTTGTTTCTTTCTTTTTTTTTTTTTTTTTTTTTTTTGGAGGGGGGTTTGCAAAACCTCTTTGGATTTCTTTTGAAATGGTATAATGGCTCCAAGGTGTAGAGGCTGTTTTAGAGCCCACCTAGTAGATTTCAAGAAAATTTCTCAGGTATTTAAGAAGTGGCAGACCTGACAAAGAGACCTATCATTTTAATATTTTCTATGAGGGAATTAAATTTATTTCTAGGAGAATAAAAATAGTGTAAATTAATAATTTGTTTGAGAGAGAGTAAGTAGGGTGATTTGATGCTGAGTACCTTTTGTCCTGACTCTTCAAGCTGCTATGCTCATATCTGATTTTAGTCAGAATCCTTCAGATTCCTTCTGATGGGAAACATGAACCTTTTTGCACAGCCCAACACTAAAAACAGACTTAGAAATATTGCTTCTTAATTATAATTCACATTTGTCAGCTTGGGGTCAAGCTACTTTTTGAAAAAATGTCTACATGTCAAATTTCAAAGCGTGTTTGGCACTTGCAACCCAAAAGACTTATGGTCAGTTCTATGAACTCTTTTTAATTTTTCTTTAGTATTGGTTTAACAAACTAATGTTTAATCAGAGTGTTTGATATTTAAATATTAAACATTGCCATTTTCCTCTGGACGCCTAAACTAATACTAAAACAGAGTAAACGTGAGCAACTTATTTAATTATTGTTAATGGTCTAGGCAAATTCCAAGACTGAAATATCAGCAGTTACTACACATTTAACAGAAATGTGATTCTATTAATTTTTTGTATTTTTTTTTTTCCATGTGAATCTAAAATATTCTGAGCTGCTATAGCCTTCTTCAATAGATAATTTCTTTACACTGGAGGGATGTTTGGTGTCGGGATGAAAACTATCCTGAGTTTTCTATGACTCACTCAAACAAGGTCTCCTTCCTGGTATAGACAGGAGTTAAAAGTCAGTGGTCAGAAGCATAGTTTCAATTTGGAACATATATCACTAAGTATTCTAGGATTAATTTTTCAAGACATGTATTTTTCTCTTTATTTATTGTGAGACCTTCATATTATAGGTAAATACTCAAAAACATCCAAAATATTACAGAAAATTAGTCTTAAAAATTTGAACTTCTGTGAAGTATATATATGTATATCTCTCATATATATTAAATACCTTTCTCCATATATTTTTATTTTTATATATTATATATATATACATATATACACACACACACACTCACACACACACACACACACATGCATATATATATATGTCCTTATGTAATGATATGGATTTATTGGATCTTTTTCATTTTGGGGGAAAAGATACCCCAAAAAAACAAACAAACAAATAAATAAATAAATAAAAGAACAAGCAAAAGAACAAAAAAAAGGAGGAAAAAAGTGTTAGGTAGGGGAAGACCTTGACAGTGGAACTGACTGGTCTATTAAACATGTTTAAATTAATTTATTTGACCTTGATCTCTAAGTTTGTTCACAGACCTAGTTAAATCGGTCACTAGGCTGGCTCACCATACTTCCTTCAGGCTGTACAGAAGAAGGAATTAAACACTTTTTTATGTAGCCACTGCTGGAAACAGTAGAAGCTGTGCTACAAAGTGTTTGGCTGCATGGCAGAAGGCAGAAGTTGTACCTACCCACCTGAAGAAATAAAACCTATTTCTAAAATATAAATTCAGAGGCCAATGGATTTATTGGCTGCAGCTGTGAAGGTGAGTGGCTAAACACAGAAGCAGTTCTCATGGCCTTTCAGCTGTGAAGGTGCCAAAAAAATCCACCAACAATATATACAAAATACAAAAAAAAAATCACCAAGATTTTGCTGTGTTCTAGGGCTGGGCTTTTATTGCTGTTAGTGTTTTATTTCTGATTATGAAAGCTGTATTTTTTGTCCAATTTTTAGACAAAGTAAGGTGACCTGACATTTACCATAAGTAAACAAGAATATGAGAAGGAAATTTTCTATGATTTCTTTGTTTCTCCTAAAACAAAAAGCAAGTAAGTTCTCCACCAATGTCAAGATGTTCAAGATAAAATATGTACAATGACATTAATTGTTGCAGTATATGAAAAACTAGGTGGACTGTTGTACTTGTGCCATGCTTCAAAGGCATGATTTTTTCTTAGATAATATTTAGTGCATCATTTTTTTATAAATTTCATGCATATTCATTCAGCACTTGCCATATACACAGAGGTTTGCCTGAGCTCCTGTCTCTGTTACTTTATAGAAATACTTAAAGCACTTTAGCCCGAAGGGATTTGGTCTTGTGGTGCCTGTGTGTGCTGCCAGATTTTGTTATTTTATGTATTTATGTTCTTGATAGATGAACTGTTCCCTGCCTTCCTCTACTTTTAGAGAACTTTGCTTCTTTCAACTGTGTTATTAATGAAGGTAAGGAATCTCTTCCTACACATCTTTATTGACTCTCAAGCTTTTGGATGGAGTCCTGACTTTTGATTTCTATTTGGTTTTAGAATAAACAGGTAAGAACATTGAGTTGCTGAACAAAAGAGATCAGACTTAGATAATGGTGCAAGTGATGATTCAGAAGAGGTTTTAAAAGCAATGCCAATAAATATGATCAAAAGCCGTACCTACTCAGTTATTTCTCGATCAGTTGGCACAGCTCCCTCTGTGTTTTCTACCCAAAGCCATTAAGCAATTTGTTTGCAATGAAGATGGTTAAGCCAACTGCCTGAAACAGAATTACTATGCTAGTAATGCCAATATTCCTTGGTGTACAGAGACAGAAAGCTTCCTGAGGCTGCGGCTTGTTGATAGGTATGTAAAGACCTACAAGTCAAGAGGAAATTGAGAGGATGTTCAGGGATCTTCCTGTTTTTCTGGATTATGAGGGAAAGGATAAATACTGAATAATAGCTAAACAAGTCTAGCAGTAAGAGATGAGAGGCTTTTTCAGCCATGTGACAAACATTTGCTTCATTCATGCATCATAAATCTGCAGCTTGTTGATTTTTCCTTAGTCTTCCGGTACAGAGCCCTCAAGCGTACACACACTACTTGTTCTTGGAAATATATTGAAATAATAACTGTGATTCAGTCTGAGGTAAATAGAAGAGGGAGGGATTTCTAATTTGTAGTGCCTAGATAAGTACTGTTCATGAATTTACACTTATTTGCTCTTTCCAAAGATTTTTTCCCTCCTCACCATGGTCCTATTCTTTGTGTGCTACTTTTCATTTAAAACCAGATAGAGGCAATTACATTGCAGGGAGTTTATGAAGAACAGCTTTTGAGGCCTGATTTGCTCCTGTCTTTCTTTAACACAGAACAACACCAAAATATGGTAAAATTTACTCTGTTGAAGTGTAAAGTGTACCAAAAAAAAAAAAAAATACAAACCAGTAGTTTTTTAAGAGACATACCTATTGTAGAGACTGGGACTTGGGCTGGAGGGAGTTTACCTTAGATTATTCCTTAAAATGACATTGCAACACATCTGGCAGGTGAGTTGGTGAACTTTCTAAGGTGGATGGCTGACACCTGCGAGAGGGTGTATTATATTGGGTTTATGTGGCAAGGTTTTGATAGTGGAGGTGGCTTCAGTGAAAAGCTGCCAGAAACTTTCCCTATGGAGCCAATGCCAGCCAGCTCCTGAATGGACTCACTGGTGATTAAAGGCCAAACACATCAGTGATGGTGGCAACACCTCTGTGATAACATATTTAAGAAGGGTAAAAAAGTTAGTGTTGCAGTCTGTGATGCAGACCATATTGAGGGAGTTGTGCTCCTGCAGCCCATGGAGAACCCAATGCCAGAGCAGGTGGATGCCCAAAGGAAGCTGTGACCCTGTGCTGGAACAGGCTCTTGGCATGATCTGTGGGCCAGTGGAGAGACAGGAGCCCAGGCTGGAGCAAATTTTCTTGGAGGACTTGTGACAAGTCCCATGGGGATCACACACTGGCAAACTCTTCTGAAGGACTTCACCCTGTGGAAATGACCTGTGCTGGAGCAGGTGCAGAGGAACTGCATCCTGTGGGAATGACTCCCACAGGAGAATTTCATGGAGGAGTGTCTCTTGTGGGAGGGAGCCATGCTGGAGCAGGGGAAGAGTGGGAGGTGCTCTTCCCCTGAGGGGGAAGCACTGACCACAGCCCCCATTCCTTCGTCCCTGTGGTGGAGGAAGGAGGAGGTAGAGATTAGGGTATAAAGTCTAGGAAAGAGAGAGGTTGGAAGGAAGATGTCATTAAGATTTGGGTTTACTTCTCATTATCCAATTCTCATTTGATTGGCAATGAATTTGATTAACTTCACCAGCTCCAGTCTGTTCTGCCTGTGACAGTACTTGCTGAGTGATCTCTTGCTGTCCTTATCTTGACCCTTGAGCTTTTCATTGTATTTTCTTTCACTGTCCAGATGAAGAGGGTAGTGATAGAGCAGTTTTTGTGGACACCTGGTGTCCATACAGTGTCAACCCACCACACACTCCCATTTTTTTGATTTGGAAGTGCTTAGCTTTCCTCTAAATTCTGCCCACCTAGACAGCTATTATTTTACTGCTGTGCAAAACTCCAGTTGCACTTTCTTTGCCACAGACATTTTGGGTTGTCACTTGGTAATTCTCATTGACTTCCCAAAGAACTCTTTTGCAATATAGAGTCATTTTAGGTACTTGACAATTATTTGATTGGTAATTATTTTGTTTCAATCAGATTACATATTGCATGTCACATGAAATTGAAAAGATTGCATAAACACCTGTTCCAAATTGTGGGTTTATGAGTAAAATTTAGAAAGAAATTATTTTTAACCATGAGATTTTGTTTTCTGTGGCTATGTTTCTTCTTTTTTTTTATGGGATGGGACTCTGTTGGAATCATTCTCAGTTCCCATTAAATACATAGGATTTAAATATAAATTGGAAATAGAGATTAGTTTCTTGTTTATGAATAGTAGGGAATCTCAGATAATGACAACCGGATTTCTATTCTGTTACATTATTGTTTAGCTTTTTCTTTCATTCAACTTCATATATTTAATTTCCAGATAATATTTTTTGTGATATAAGTAATGAAGACAGTGAGTCCTACTAGTGGCCATTACCTGCAGCTGGTGCCCAGTTTG
This sequence comes from Cyanistes caeruleus, assembly GCF_971803275.1. Lineage (NCBI taxonomy): Eukaryota > Metazoa > Chordata > Aves > Passeriformes > Paridae > Cyanistes > Cyanistes caeruleus. Next base: position 53,060,858 of record NC_141703.1, read on the forward strand.
CATTCTAATCCATTACTAGCAAGTGGTTATTTATGTTCATTGATGTAAAACTGCCATCATATTTCAAACTTTGTATTCCAGTAAGATATGCTCCTTTAGAGAATGTTTAGAATGACATTCACAAAATCCTTTGTTTTAAAAATAAAGGAAGAAGCTTTTAAAGTTTTTTTTTTTAGAACAACTCTTTGCAGAATGAAAGCAAACCCCACACACGTCAAGAAAGCAGAGCATGATAGACATCAAGAAAAACATGGACTATTTTTCTCTTTTTTTTAACAGATAGTTTGAAAATGTCATATAAAGGCTGTGTTGTTCTTTTCATATTACCTAGAAAATCTCAGCAATGCCTAGACAGCAGGAAGGAAATATTCATGGATTGTTACATTATAGTCACAGTTCCTCTATTTCCCAAAATGCACAGCTACTGTGTCATTTTAAGATTTAGAAGTCACTGCATTTATGTTTTAATGATCAATGGCAGCTCTTGATCTGAGTCATTAATGAGATTTTGACTGCATCTGCATTTAAACCTTGTATATTCTGCAAGAGAGAGAGTATGCTTTGAAAATGAGATTTCTGTCATAGTAACAATAAGTTTTACATGCTCAAGCTGAGAGGATTCACTCTTGTGAATCCTTTCCTCTACCCTGTGGAAGGTTACACAGTACAAAGTTTCTGTTGCATGAGGAGGGGCAGAGGGAGAGCTCTTGCTCCTGTTTCCAAAGGAGCCCTTTGTTCTGCAAGCACAGAGGAAATGCCTCCTACTTGAAGGGACCTCCAGCTTCTACGTTGAGTAAAGTTCTACATTGATAGCAAAGTAGTAGGAAAGTCTTCTCAAAGTGAAATATGATTTTGTACCTCATTTATTAAGATGCTTTTACTTTCTTTGAGGGCAGCAGAGCACCTTGAGAATGACAGGTTGAGTATATATGTTGTCACTTGGAGGATGTTTAATATATTGTCATAGAAATTTGGGTCTAGTTAATCTGCTTTTAAAAATAGCAAATAATGGCCTTCCCAAACAATGCCTGAACTGTAATTCTATTCCTTAAAATTGTTCCTTGTAGATCTTTGGGGGTTTTTTTTTGCCTTTTTGCATGCTGCTTTCTCTGATGTATGCATTTCATTAGCCTTTCTATACTTTCACTTGGAGAGTTGTTCTGTCTACTTCAGATTCTTGTGAAGTTGTTCTGGTTAATTTCTCTTTGGCAATAGGCTAAATTTAAAATCCCAGTACAACAAAAAACAAAAATTTTCCAAATCAGAAGTTGGTGAATATATTAAAAAACCACACAGAATGAACGATGATAGTTCTATTGTAAAAGTGTTACACTGTTGTATTTAGACCTATCAAAAAAGGAGTTGTTACAGGTGCCTCACTGATTCCTTTATAAAGCCACATGTTTTTCAGGGAATCACTAGATATAGTCTAAATAGGCCAACAGCTGTTGCAAAGCCAAAATACTGCCCATTACAACATGTAAGGGGTAGCTTGGAACAGCTAACAGCTATAGATAGTTTGCAGAATGCTGGGACCAACATAGCACTTCAAATACCTCACTTGAATGAAAACTAAATATGTGAATTGCTCAAGACATTAGAATACATTGGTAGAGAAGCAGCATACAAAATAACAAATCAGCTAAATGCTAATTTTCTTTTGGAACTTGCTACTGACTTCTGTTAAGGCCGAGAGTCATAATCCTAACCACTGTTTTATAAAAATTATTAGAAGTGTACAAAGTTATGAATAAAGGTTGTCCTGTTGGCTATTCATTATTTTGGAGTTAACTGTATGGAAATTTGGTTGGCATGAGCAATTTAGTAAGAGATACTACTTCTAATTTGGCCATAGTAATTAAGGATAGTGTGACATAATGTTAAGGTTGACAAGATCAAAAACGTCTTTTTATTATCTCTGACAAACATTGTCCACTGTTGATTATTTCTCAGCCCTGTTTGTCCTATACAAATCTTCAATTTGGCCAAATGCCAGCTCTCAGGTCTTGAGCCATCATCTCATTTATTGCAGAGAGCTTATCCTTTGGCTTTTGACTTACTGTGTGGCAATTGCAGCCTGTGTTATCACTTGGGAATTGTAGAACTTAATAACTAATCAGAATTATGTAATTTTACAAAAACAGCTACAATTCCAACAGATTAATTTGCTTGGAATACTTAGGACTACATGATTCTGAGTCTCAGTTCTTTTAGAGCTTGAGTGGAAGACAGAATATCTATAACCCAAATATACCTTCCTTCCAGATGTTGAAAAAAAATCACTCTAGCATGATTAGGACTCTCTATTCCTTCATCTCATGTCAGAACTTTATAGAATCACAATCATTTAGGTGTGAAAGATCCTTTAAGATCATTGAGTCCAACTGTTGTCCCAGCACTGCCAAGTATATCACTAAGCCATATCTGTAAGTACCACAACTGCATGTCTTAAATACCTCCAGGAATGGTGACTCAACAACTTCCCTGGGCAGCCTGCTTAAATTCTTGACAACCCTTTCACTGAGATATTTTCCTAGTATCCAGTCTAAACCTTCCTCAGCACAATTTGAGGCCATTTTCTCTTCTCCTCTCTTTTTACCCGGGAGAAGAGAACATGACCCACCTGGCTACAACGTCCTCTCAGGTACTTCTAGAGAGTGATAAGGTCACCCCTGAACTTTCTTTCTACCAGGCCAAACAATCTTGGTATCCTCAGTTGCTCCTTGTAAGACTTGGGCTCCAGACTCTTCACCAGATACTTTGCCCTTCTCTGGACACCTTCCAGCATCTCAATGTCTTTGTAGTGAGAGGCCCAAAAATGCACACATGATTTGAGGTGTGGCCTCACCAGTGCCGAGTACTGGAGGGCAGCCACTGCCCTGGTCCTGCTAGCTGCACTGTTGCTGATACAGGCCTGGATGCTATTGGCCCTCTTGGATACCTGGGCACTTGCTGGATCATGTACAGCTGGCTGTCAACCAGCACTCCACATCCTTTTCTGCTGGGCAGCTCTCCAGCTATCCATCCCCAAAACAGTAGGGCTGAATGAGATTACGACCCAAGTGCAAAACCCATCACTGCCGCTTTTAACCTCATACGATTCACCTAAGCCCATTGACCCAGCCTTTCCAGATCCCACAGCTGAGCATTCCTACCCTACAGCAGGCAACATTCCCACCCAACTTGGTGTCGACTGCAAACCTACTAAAACTGTGACAACAGTGTCCACTTCCATCCATCTCTGGATAAATAATTGTCTGCTTTGTACTTTGAGATCTTTTGGAAGAAATGAATGAGCTGGAAAAAAAATCTTATGTCTGAACACTGACAGTTTTGAAGATAAGAAGGGAAATAAAAAGAATAGCTCAAGAGAGAACCCTGGTTACCGTGAACTGAAAATCCACTGAATTTCATGAACTAAGGAAAAGAATGATCCAGAATATCTATCTCCACAGTGGTTTAATCAAAGTTTTATTGGCTCAGAGATTTCTTTGCATTTTCATAATTCCTCTTATCAATTTTTATCTCAGGGGAAACAAAAAAATAGGGTATTTTATGTAGTAATTGTCCTTTGCATAGCATAAGATGACCACTCTGCAATGCCACTTATAAACTTAGAACTTCCCCTTATAAATGTAAAAACTTCCAAAACTGACTTTCCTGAATAAATGTAAGAGGACTTAAAAATTTAAATTTAAAATTATTTTAAAAAAATAGAAAAAAAAAAAATAGAAAGCTATACATGCATAAACTACTGGCTAAGAATAAAATCAACAGTTTCAGACCTCATCCTACAAACACCTTACTTAAGTAACTACTTACTTATATGTAAGTAGTGAATATTATGGGATTATATATAATATTTTATATATAATATATGGATAAGGGTTGCACATCTGGACCCTTGATCTTTTTGGAATCCTGGATAGAGACTGATTTTGATATGTGAGTGTTTTTGTGTAATCTGTTACAAATATGATATTACCTATATTTTAATACTGGAAAATTTTAATGGGGACAAAGGGAATAGTAACAGCTTATATTCTATGCAGTAATACCCAGAGATAAATTTATGCTACAACAATAAAAGCAGAAAATTTGCTATTGTCTTTGCTATTGTTGGGACCCTGTGGTTTATTTTAGGATTTTTTTTTAAAAGGCATAGATGCATAAACTATATCATGTCATGTTAAGTGCATGTTACATTTATAACTATACTTAGGTATTAGTTATGTTTAGCCTTAATATTAGGTATGTTTAAGCTTTTCTTATTGTTTAACTATTTTCATGGAACTATGGTTTATGTCCCGATGAAAACTACAAAATAAAAAAAGCTGTACATTGCCATTGCTGTCTTCAAACCACACCATTCCTGATTGAAGTATCTGAGAAAAAAAAGGAGCTTCTCAGCCTTACAGAAACCAATTCAGAACTATTAAGCATAGCTCAATCTCTGCACTGAAGGGGAAAAAAAAAATCGCTTTTGGATTGAAGATAGTGTTGTGTATGCCAAATTCCAAATAATGTGTAGAGAAAGCTACAAGCAAGTGTGTGATTTCTGCATAGGACTGAATATGATTTTCTATGTTATATAGATGCAAGACATAAGTTGTAATAGACCGGAGAGTATAAAACTCAGTAGGCCTTTGTTTTAAGAGGCTCTCTTAGTTTCACCTTTACTTCTGAAACCTTACTTGTAATTCGGTAAGTGAAATTCCAATTTTAGGAGGTTAACTCTTTAGAAATGCTGAATGGGGTCCTATAACATTCTGCACATTACTTTTTGTATTTTAAAACAGGCAAAAATTCTCTTTTCTGTTTTTAAAAGACATTTACCATAATGGAAGCAAATGGAATGGTATTCACTGGTACTTCTTCCAATCTCATAATACAGTGGCACCAAACGAAGCCATGTGCCCTACAGTGACACAAAACAAAACAAAATGCTCTTTCATTAACTAAAATGCTGAAATATATCACATTCATGTTTAATTCCATGCACATTTCTATCTAATCAACTAAAATTTTCAAGATAAGAAGATTGTTTTAATGGTAAAAGAAGTGTATTGGTCTATATGAGACACAATTCATAACAAAAGAGCACAGACATATATGGGATGTAGGAAAGAAAAGTACAATATGTTGTTTAGCTTCACTATGCAAAACAGGAAGATAGGATGTATTTGTGTAACATGAATGAGGTAATACGTGAAACCTAATTTCCCATAACCATAATGAAATATTTTATCTTTTTTTTTTAATAGATGGGTGACATTTATTTTTCTTTGCTAAGAAGGGGAAAGCATATTAGTTAGAATAGTTTTCAATAATTGTATCAATTTTCATATGAAAATGTTTCTTGACTTCAGGCCATGCTTTTTAACTGGTGACAATATTTAGAACAGGAATTTCTATTCTAAATTTCAATATTTAGTTCTAATAGTTCTAATTTTCAATATTTAGAACAGGAACAGTCTATTGTGGCAGACTTGAAAAGTCTAGTGTAAACATCTAGGTGAACATTTAGGTAAATCTGCTCTTTGTGATCAGATGGTCTCCTTTTCACAATATGAATTTTCAAGAAGTAAGATAAGGTAAAACTATGTGACTTTTATTTTAAAAAATGGCCAAAATATATGGCTGAAATACAGTGCTTGTGCATCATTTGGATATTTTTTTTTTCATTTAAGTAGTACTTGAAAAGAAAAAAATACAATGCACTATTTTACTAGTAGGTGTCTTTCAAATGAAAGATATTTCCTTGTTTCTTGATGGAGGAATTGTAATCAATGGGAATTAAGTCTTAAAAATTTAAAAGGTGAAGAACAGTAAACATACTAAATATTCAGAGATTGTGTTTGTAAATACTCATAGATTGGAAAAATCTCTCATATTCCTGTGAGACTAGCAGTATTCATGCTTTTTATTATCCCACATAATATAAGATCCATTCCTTCTAGGCTTTTAAAATTAAAGTCCTTACCATTGCTAACCAGCTCCTCCTCTTTTGCTATTTAATGTTGTACTACAATTGCATATTTATGCCTGAGTGTCCTCAGTACGTGTCCTGTGGATTGAACTCAGCCTAAAACCAGTCTTGCAGACAAAGTGTAAACCCTCAGGCACGTCTAAACCATATGGTGAGTGCAATGTGGATGTCCCAAGGACAACACAAATATGTACTCTGCATGGTGCTTTGTAGCATTGTGTGTGATATACCAGATCAGTTTGTGAGAGATGGAACATTACATATTTTCTCAACTTTAATATTTTTATCCTGGAATAGAAAAAAGAGAAAATAATTATAGGACTGTTTGGTTAGTGAGGCATGCATGTGACAGTTCAGGAAAAAAGTTAGTACCAAAGCAAATACATACAGTGCCAATTCATAGAACCATACAACAGCCTAGGTTCGAAGGGACATTGAAAGATGTAGCTTTTTTTGGGAAGGAAAACTTTGCTGGGATTATCTGGCAACCTGCCACGTGTAAGTTTGAAAACCTTCCATGATGGAAGTTGTTGGGGAAGAGAAGGAGACAAAATATACCGCATGTTTCTATGTGCTAGCTAGTGACATCTTAGCTCAATTTCAGGTGTCATCCCTTGATATCTTCACCATCTCTCTGTGGTGTCCAGTTTGTAATGTCTGACTTCAACTTCTCTTCAAGGCACCTACAGCTCCCTAGCTGTCCCTACAAGCACAGATTCTCTCTGTGCCCCCACTCCCTTTATCTTCACTTACTTTGTAGTTGCCCCCAAAACCTCACAGAATTTAGAAGGTGTTTTTCTGGCTACATAGGTAGGTACTTAAAAGTTTTCTTCCTGCCTCCCTCCCCTCCAGCTTGGAGAATGTAACGAAATTAATAACAGTGGGAGGAAGACCTGTTTGAGAATGCTGTTCAAAATCTGCGATCCTGGTTCTACCAAGTATCTCTCACATTGTTTTTTATTCAGTTTTCACTCAACAGATCTGATCTGAGGAGTTCTTTTATGCTTATACTTGTCATTGTTTACCTGACCTTGTTTACCATTGTTTAACCCTCATATAGAAAAGAAATAGGTGAAGAAAAAAACTAGTGAATTAGAAAATACATAGTATAAGAACAAAAGTGGGATATCTCTCTGGGCAGGCACAAAGGAGAAAAATGTGGCAAGTGAGCTGTGGAGAATAGTTTAAAACTACTATGTCTCCATTTTAGAGATGTTGCATAAGTTTTCCAGCTGCAGGATGTGAAGCAAGATGTCAATAGCATAGCTGGAGGTTAAGATAGGGCTGGAAGACAATTGGGACACACAGAATCAATTGTATAGCTGTCACAGCAAAAATGTATTTGGTTCTGCATCCACAGAAGTTTCACAGTTTCTCCAAACACATGCACAATGCTATATAGCTCACAGCAATGATTATACTAATTGACAATGGGTGACAAATCCAGTTGGCTGACTGGAATGGAGTGGAATACAATGGAGCATAAGACAATTATTCTGCAAAAGGGAAGTCCAGAGCCCTAAGATTTTATAGGAGATATTAAGATACTGGGGTAGTACTGGGATAATAGTAATTAGAACAGAATAGTGATTCATTATTACACAGCCTCCCTCCAAGATTGCCCAGATGTCTCAAGCAAAAATGCCAGCATAACAAGCAAAGCAAAGAACAAAATCAAACACCCAGAGATGGGAAAATCCATTTAGAGGGAACTTTTCTTCAAATTCTTTTTAAAATTATTGTCTTTTAAATCATGAAAAATGGCACATAACCTCTCTTTCAAAACCTTTTTACAGTTAGTTAGCATAGAATTCCCAAGAATATCAAGAGTTGTAAGTGCCAAGTCCTTCTTTGAGTCTTGGTAAGGTCTTGACATCAGTGACATGCTGTGGCATTGAATTCCATAATCTAATTATGTGCTGCATTAAAAAGAATGTTCTTTTATCAGATATGGAGCTGCTGCTTTTCACTTTCACTTAGTGTCTTTTTGTTCTTGAATTATGAGATGCAGGACTACAGAAGCTCCTGATCTATTTTCTCATTGCCACTTACCATTTTTATACTTTCATCATATCCCTTTTTTTTCATATTTTTTTTTTCTAAGGTTAACAATTCCAGTTTTTTTAGTCTTTTCATATGAAGGCTTGTCTATATACCTAATTATCACAATCACTCTTTTCTGAATATCTTCTAATTCAGTAATATATCTTTTTGTGATGGAGTGACCACTACTTCACACTATTCCAGAGAAGGGAAAATTATTGATTCATGTAATTACATATTTTCTTTCTTTCTTATTCCCCACCTCATTTCTTGTGCATCTGAAAATTTTATGTGTTTTTTTAGCTGCAGCTGCTCATCAAGCAGGGCTCTTCATTGAGCTGTCTGCAGTGAGACCCAGGTGGTTTTCCTAAGATGATGTTAGTAATTGAGATCTCTGATAAAACAAGTGATCAGTTACAGGTTTAGGTTTCTTTGTTTTGGTTTTAGGTTTTTGGGTTTTGTTTGTTTCTTTGTTTGGGTTGTTGTTGGGTTTTTTGGTTCTGTTTACTTTGTGTTTTGTTTTTTTTATTGTTTGCTTTCTCAATAGGTCTTATTTTGCATTTAAATAAATTATTTTCTCATATTTTAAGATGGCCACCCATCTCCCTGAGTCAATTTTCTCTCAGGCTCCCTGTCAAATTTAGACTTGGTTAACAGGATTTTCTTGTTATTTCTAAATTTTGCTTAATTGCTTCTTCTAAATTTTTCTAATTTTTTTGCTAAATTTTGCTAAATTAGCTAAATTTGCTAATTCACTTCTTTTTTAACATTAATTAATACATTTTGAACACTTGGTCCTATTGTGGTACCTTGAAGCAACCTGCTGTTGAATTTTTGCTATAGTGAAAATTGACAATATATATGCTTTTGTTTTTTTAATCTTTGAGAAAAGTTTTGTTTTGTTTTACATCCTATCCCAAAATGACTTAGCTTCTGACTGAGATGGAGACTGAGCCTCTTGAGAGGAACATTGTTTTTCCCACATTTATTCAATTACTCTAACAATGTTAAGGGCCAAGTTGCCTTCACAATTAAAGCTAAATATCTGAGAGACAATTATTCTGTTTGTAACCACAAGCATGGAAATTAAGGACAGAGAATGGAAAAGTAATTAATTCATCATGTTGGGCAGACACATTCAAAATCAAGATGGGAGCAAGCTTTAAACATAACAGTTCTTAGCATTCTCTTGGTGATAATCCTAAAAAACAGGAATATAATCAGTGCAAATAGGCAGGAGTGTGTGAATCTACTTCTTACACCTTAGACTTTGTGTGAAAATAAGGAAGAAGCAAACATACCATAGTGGTATGGTCTAAACAGCTGTTAATTTTCAAGACTTTCTTTCACAATGTGATACGAACCAAGATATTTTAAGACTTGGAATATTTCTTGTTGGAAAGGGGAAGGGCAAACTTATTTTGAGGCTTTATACATCCTGACCTCCCCTAGGCCTGCTTATTTCCTGGTATCTCTCTCTCTTTCTCTCAAGTGTTCTCCATCCTCTCCCTGAGAGAGTCTATGTGTGCTTCATCAGCCCTGACTGCCTACAGACTTCACCACCTTTCTTCACCAAGAAGATTGCTTGCACAGAGAAGTCTCCTCAGACTGCTTGGAACATCTTGCACAGATGCATGCCACTGCCTTGAACTCAGAATGGACACTAAAAGAGATCCTGAACATATTGGTGGGAAATGTGATCAGACACCTGCAGCTCAGACCCTACCCGTTTGGTAAAGGAACTCTAAGGACAGCTAGAACTTCTTGTGATATTCCCATAGTTTTATCTCACACAAATCCAGTATTTTCTGTACTGTAGTACAGCCAACCCTAATCCAAACTATTTTGGGTGGAACAGAGGTTGACAACAATTAAAGGTGACAACAGGTATCAACTATTTAATTTGTGAATGAGCCTGTGAAAATGCTAGTAACCCCTCAATAACTAGTGCTGGTGCCTGATGAGAGGACATGGCTATCTATGGACCAATTACACACACACACACATATATATATATGCACACATATATATCTCTGTGTATAAGAGTATTTATACTACATATATTCTTTTTCCTTTAGCAAGCTACTTTGATACAGTAAAATATAGGATGCACAATTATAAGAATAACAGTAAAACTTGCCACTGTGACCTTTTTGTTCATTCATAGCAACACAAAAATTACCAGTATGATACAATACAATCAAAAATATAAATAGAGTTTCATATTTGAAGGAAGAATAGGAAGAAAACTCAGTGCTCTTCACTTAATTTTGGAAGGCTCTAAAATAACACAGGACTTGTGCAGCATAGGAAAGTGACAGAGATAGAGCATAAACTGTACAGTCACACCTATTAGTGAACATAATGTCATATTAATGACACTTTTGTATCAAATATAGGAACAGAAACTATACTGTGTGTCAGTTAATTTAGAGGAAAGATAGTATACCAAAAATATGAGCTCACTGCAACAGTTCAAAGCTGAATGTTTTCACAATGGATTTGTAAAATAAGCAGCAACCTAATAAAAAATTATATCAGTCTTTATAGTTTGCCAGACAAACCTAAGAAAATAACATTAAATGATTAGCAGCAGAGATTTGTGGAAATCATGCATATAGAAAACAGTGACAATACTGTGCCTGGTCCTGGCTTCATATTTAGAATATCTGTGCTTTGCAATTGCTGTGGATTAATATATCTCTTGAAATGTATGTACATTCGAGTAGTATTGAGAGATGAATATATGCCTTTTCAATGGTGCTTTTTCATTTGGGAGAATGTCACAGAATACTTTTCAACATCTCTAGGAAGCTGTTACTCACTAAACAAAGCCTGTAGCCCACTATTTTTATGTAAACCCACCATGATAAAATATATCAATAAATAAGTATTAAAATGCTGTCTGAAATAAACCTGTATCGCTACAACATTGCAGGAAAGATTCTGTACTTCTTTCTTAGCAGGATTTTTTTCTTCCTATATAAGGAATAATATTTCCTATATATTTTTATTCCTATATAAGAATTCATTTGAATATATTCAGATTCTCACCTTTTCAGACAGGCTTTTCTGGTTCTCTACTTTCCTTAAAAGGCTGTGCATCCACCTATGCTCCCCAGTGTGGTGGGATATCAGAACCCATAAAAGACACTGCATTTTTCAAATAGAATATTTTAATACTTTACATCCTTCCATGCTGTTAGTCCCAAGTAATGACTTCTTTCTGGGGAGTGCTTTCAATGGTTACTACTTTAATGTACAAGATAGTAAATGAAATATCACAGTGGGAACAAATGGTTAAGGATGATATGGGCTAAAATACTTGTTTATTTGGGAAGTCCAGTTTCATCCTGAAATCTGTCACAAGAAAAACATCAAGTTTTAATCATAAAAGTTTATATAACTAGTGGGAGTAGGATTGGGTGGCGTTTTTGTTACCTCTACATTTCAATTTCATATAAACCATAATATAATTATGATTTTTTTTTCATCTAAACAAACTAGTAAAATTATGAGGCACAAAAAGTAACCTTTCTGAATTCAGCTTTTTTATTTTTGCCTTTTTTTTTACCTGAAGTTTATAGCTACAGATGTATATATTGAAGATACTCAGCTATCCTATACTTGATAAAGAAGTTAATCAAGGGACAATTTTTTGCTACCCTTACTGGAGATTTTCCACATGTATACAATCACAGAGACATAAATATATGAATATAATAATTTTTTCTACTTCTTACAATATCACTTAAAGTTAAAAATCATATCAGTAAAAACAAACTGGAAATCTGTTTTTATTAGTGGAACTCATTTCATCCAAATTTGTCAAACATACTGTTGGAAAGCTGTTTTTTTATGAATACACTCAAATCACTTGGGATTTCACTGGTTTTGGTTTTATTTTGTTTTGTTTTATGATGGTGCTCTATTTTTCAAAGACATGGACTTTTTCCTGACACTTTTAATTATACCTTTCTATGTAAGATAAACCGTGATCCTTAAACCATCCAGTCAAATCTCTTAGAGCAGAATTATATATGGTTCCCAGAAGAAAACAGCTGAAAACACTAAAGCTGGATGGACAGATAGAATAATTATTACATTAACTCAATTTTTTTTTTTTTTTCCCATACCAATATGACTTTGGGAAATGGAGAATCTATCAAATCAAGTATTTGACAGGTAACACACAAGACATCATGTTATCTGTGTTAGACCAGAAAATGTTCTTCTAGTTGAATCTTAATAAAAGAAACTTCTGTCTTCATACTTGGAAAGATTTCACAGGATACTTGGATCTCTTCTAAGCACAAGATGTCCATATCATTTTCTTCCATATTAAGTATTCTTATATTAGTGTATCATTAACAACCTATGGACATCAACAGGTGTGTGAATGCTGTCCATTCATAGAATGGATTGCCTTTTGAAAACATAACTCTCAGAGTTTTGAATTTTCCCAATTGGTATGGAACCCAGGGCTAAATCAGTGGAAATAATCTTTTCCTTGCTATCAATATTCTCAAGGTCTTACTGATCATTTATTGTAAAACCATATAAAAAAATGTAAATAAATTTCAAAATGTTCTCTAGACTTCTAGTTTTCCATGTTGTATTTATCTCTGTATTTTTTGTAAAAACCCTATTTTACTGAATGAATAATATTTTTATTTTAAAGACTAATCTTTAGCGGGCAACTCAATAGAAGTTAACTGCCTTGTCATTTAAAGCAGTGGTAGCTGTGATAGCTTCACTCATTAACCTGTTTTTCCTTGTTCATCTGTTTTTTGTTAAATTTCAGATCACATTGATTTTGAACAGTGAAATCAGATTGGCCTTTAAATTTTACGTTCCAATTCATATTCCATTAAGCAGGTATAACATAGTTCTGCTCATGCAATAGTATGTTAGAGATGAAAGAGGCAGGGGGACTAGGAAATCCCCAAAGAGAAAAACAATAAAGTTTATACTGTCTTATTCTTTAAAATTTAAAAAAAATGCGTGAGTTCAATTAGGTTCTTTTTATAACTTCAAAACTATGTGTATTTTCATGGTACTGGATTTCTTTTAATTTTTTTTCTTTTGGTCCAGAGCAAGTTTTCAAAAGCAATTAAAGATTTAAAGTACAGACAGAAGTGTTGATGATAGTTACATCATAGCTTGCTATTATACAATACACTTTTCTCATCATAAGACCAAACCCCGCCCCCCAATACATATTACTTATTTTAAAAAGAGACAACTGGCAAAGAAACTTGTTAATCCTGTAATTGGACTTGTTAAACTGTAAAAGAATTTTAATGTAGCAATAGCTAGTTTGCATGCAAATATCTCTGAACTGCCTTGTAAATTTTAGCCCAATGTTTGAAGTTTTTTTCATAACTGAGTTATATGAGATTTAAAGTAGAGTATGTTATGTAAGTTCTTCCCACCTCCCAGGATTTGGTAAATCCAAGTAAGTAGGCCTATCATGAATGTCAGTCAGTATGCCTTAATAAAGATTCAGTTTGAAATACTTCTACTGAAAACCTACTTGGACATGTCTTGTGTCCTTCTGTATCATGTGCTTCTCCTTACATGATCAGTTCATAGTAATTGCTGTGAGGCAAGCAGATCTGATCAGGATGGACAAACAATGTTGTGTTAAGTAAAACTACTTTCACTTATTTTGATTGAACTTTAGATATATATATTAATTAATAGTAGTTGTTAGATATATGTTGTTTTACTTCTAAGTTTAGTAAACCCCATATAGAAATGCCTGACTTCTTTCAAAGTAATTCTTTGTATGCCAGTGTCAGCTAAAGATTTTCTTGTGCACTCAAAATAGATTTGTGATCTTTATATTATATTGTTTGAAAGATCATCAACATGTATCCTGCTAGTGGAACTTCAAGATAAAGTTTAATCTTATATTTAAGACTGAATCAAAGTCTTTTCCCTACTCTTGGTACATAACACTTCTTTTTTTATGCTATGGACACTTCATACTCAATTATACATTGTTTCCATCTTGCCTCTCTAAGTTTTATAAAGATTGCATGCATTCATTTTGAAATTGAGACAGAAAAAAAAAAAAGATCTGTTTCTATCTCTCATCCCCTTATCTCATTTACCATTCTTTAAATAAATAATTCGATAGTTGATTCATATGTTGCTTAAGCTTTTTATTATGGCTTGTTTTAAGGGGAGGCTTTCAGAAGCTAGGTTTGAATACCTGGCTTGCATCTCATTATGCTGAATTAGGATGCATAATTCATGACCATATATTAGTTGTGATATATGGAAACAAATAGTTTTAACATTGTCCTGATAAAAAAAGAATTTAGTAATTTCTTAGATGACTGAGTTTGTATGTGAGAGACAATGAGCTAAACAAAATCAGCAATGTACCAGGAAATCCTTCAGATATTTACAGTATAACCTTTTCTGTGTCCCAAGAGATCAAAAGAAAAGTATGTGGGTGGTACACTTACCTACTTCTCATCTTGAGGCTTACCAAAGTGGTTGTCAGTGGAAGATCTGTATTGAGCCAATCGGGTATCCTGTATTAAGCACAATGCATGATCTTTGTCCCCTTGGTAACAGTTGTGTTTAGCAGAACACAAAATGTGTTGCTCTAAATCATTGCTCTAATTGGCACCTTTGTTGACAGTCTCAAAAGAAAGGTCAAGATGTGGTTAGGCGTGGGACTGATGTACTGTCTTACTCACAGCTGCAGCCTCCTTAGATGAATGCAGTAATTTATTGAGCAGGCATTTGCTTTTTAAATTCTATGGATATTTTTGAAAATTCCATGAGTAGATACCATTTGCATTTAATCTTTTGGTTTTTAATTTTTTTTTTCTTTCATACTTTGTTACAGATAGCATGCTTACTGCATTAAATCTAGGTGAGAAAAAAGGAAAGTGACTTTTTTGCCAAGCTAGTGCAAAAATACCTGTAACCCAGTCACTTAATAAATTTGCTTACTGTTGACAGGCACTGCTTTATGCAGTGGAATGTTAATACCACCTAGACCAAGCTAATTTGGGTGTTTGAAAAAAGTACATATTAGAACACCTGAGTTTAAAATGTCTATTCCATATATAGTCATATTCTATGAGATGTAGGCACTCAAAGAGGGTGATTCAGAGCCCTAAATTAGTTGACTAAAGTTAGACAGTGTGAATACCTCCTACAGTAGCAATATGTTGTAGAGGGACAGAAAGCAGGCAAGTGAAGACAGAAAGGGAGGAGTGGAGTGATAAGGACAATAAATGAAGTAAGTTTGTAGTGAACTTTAGAAAATATTAGAAATCATTAGGAGGTTTTGACAAAAGGAAGATATTTTTTCTTGTTGCAGCACATGTTCTAAACCAATAAGCTTCTTCATAGGTAACTGTTACAATAGTGTGGGTATGACACTTTCAGATGTGACTATCTGTACCTCCATTTTTTATATCTGCATTACAATTGTTCCTGCAGTCCCTAGTCAATACTGGAGGATTAAAGTACAGGTATAAATAATTCCTTCTTTGAAGAGTTTACAGGAAAAACAGGATTCATAGGTGAGAAATAGGAAGGCAAAGAGGAGACGAAAGAATGAAATTACCTGTTTAAAGTCATGAAGGATAGTAATTCTTTTTTACTGTAGCATGGACTACAATATATAATCCCTTACTATTTCCATGTGTGCAAGTATTTATAGTACACAACTTCTAGAAATTACTTTGCATTTTAAAAAGTTTGACATTACTAAAAGCGAAAGTATTTATACTCATGAGTAATTGTACCACAATAAGCAGTCTCATCTACATTTATAAGGGTTGGGTAGAGTTCTTGAAAATGTAGTCCTTTCACAGTATTTATGGATTTTATTATTTTTTATTGTATTCCCTATTTTATTAAAATAATTCATTTAGGCTGTAGCCACCTTTTAAAAAAGAAATCAAGAATTCTGCATTCATCTGTATGTAAATGTATTAGCTTATTAGTCACTGTACAAGAGGATGACAAATTTCAATTTTTCATCCTCAAATCCAAAGGTTACTAAAGGACAACATCCTACGGGTCTCAGACTTCTAATTTTTTTTTTTTTTTTTTTTAATTTGTATTTAACATCTACTTAGAAGGCTTTTTTGGCATTTAATGGGATTGCTACAAAATTTTCTTGTCTTGCATGGCCATTTATATGCACATACATACTAATGCTTTGTACCTGTACTTTTACCTGTCTACTTATCTATCCATTACCTTGTGTTGTGTAGGATAAAAACATTTGACATGTAATCATCTATTGAGATCTAGGTACCTCTGACAAATTTTCAATTAGAAACTGTCATTATTAGGCATGTTAAAGTAAGTGCACAATAAAAAAAATGTATCATTGTTTGGGAAGAAATGGCAAGCAAATTCTTCTGTTAAAATCAGCAGAGTTGTTATTTCCCTTGCTATTCTCTTTGATGGACTTTCAGTTTGCTGACTCATTGTAAATTGACTCTGTTGATACAGTTGTGAAAGTTCATATGCTTAGTTTTGGTAAAACTACTACATGAGTCACCAGTTGTAGATTCAGGGTTTCCAACTGTAATAACTAAAAGTACAGATGGTCTGATATCAATCTATTTCTAGTGGCTTTTTTTACAAAAAGTGCACTATTTTGGTCTAGAGCAATATTTTCTGATCATATGTGGATTCCCTAAATTGTATGGTATTTTAGATTTAGGGTTGGATTTGACATGGGCCATCTGTTGAAGACATAATATATATATAACTATATATATATTATACTGTGGATTCAATTTGGCATCTAATACCATCTAATAAGTCTGTTTGATCTTACTGTATAGACGGCTTTAGCTGTATACCTGTTTAGTAGCAGAGAAGTGCAAATTTCAGCTTGCATTCTTTTATTTGATAATGTTCAAGAAAAATATTTAGGCATGTTGCCTTTTGCCTGAAATTAATTTATATGGCCATTTATCCTTTTTAGCAAGAACATGTGGGTTTTTAATTAGCTACAGAAAAGCCCAGTCTGTATTTGATGCCTGATGGCTATAGCTGCCTTTAGATGGGCTCATAAATTCTGTCGCTTAATAGAGAGAAAGTGAACTAACACCTGTTGCTGTGCCATGTATTTAGCTATGTGAGCTTTATAACTACTAATTATTGTGATTTTTACAGTTCTAGAAAAAATCCTAAATGTTAAAGAATTAGAAAAAAAATTGAGACTTGCTTCTTATTGTACCTATCACTTTATTGTTCTTTCCTTGCCTAATGTTCCATACTTTCTTGGGTCATTTTCATAGATTGTTCAGATATTTGGATTAAGAATGTATCCTTGGATAACAACTACTGCAATCTGTCATGACTTTCTTTGTTCTTGGGTAAAGAGATAAACCCTTTCATTCCACCACTATCAAATTTCTCTTTGCTGTGCAGCAGGAGCCAGACACTGAATGTATCTGTAGCATGGGACTTACCAACCCTGCAAATGTCATGGAGCACATTCTCAACATGATGCAAGTTTTATATTTTGGCAACAGAAAGACATTTCCTATACTCCTCTTGTTGGTGTCCTGATAAACCTAGGCAGGAAATAGGACACTCAGAACAGGCAGCATATGGAATCGTGTTCTAAGAATGTTTAGATTCAGGTGAAACACTCTGAACTACTTATGCTTTTCTGGATTTTCTTCTCTCTTACAACATCCATTACAATGCATTACAATACAAACATTAAAGATATTTCTTTTGCTTGCTTAGGTACACATTTTTGCTTAAAAGTCTGAAGATTTTTTGCATGTCTGATTTACAAACCAGCATATACCTCAAAAATGGCTAAAGCAATTGGCTTCTCTTAGTAGCTGAAATTATGTTTAAAATCCCTTTAAATTTGAATCTGTCTTCTTTACCACCACCAAAGAAGATTTGAAAATAAAGAAGAAAACTACTTATGAAACAAAAATGGTTGTTGTATTATGATGAAGGGAAAAAAGAAAAAAAAAAAAAAAAGTGGTTTACCTGTTAGCATAATAATTAAAAGCTGGTTGTGGTTGACCCCAGCAGTCAGCTCAGCCCCACATGGTCACTTGATCACTCTCCCACAGTGGGATAGGTGAAGTGAATTGGAAGGGTTAAAGTGAGAAAATCAGTAGATTGGGATAAATTCAGTTTCATAGGAAAGTAAAAGCTTCCTATGAAACACAAGCAAAGCAAAACAAGGAATTTATTCACCACATCCTGCGGGCGGGCAGGTGTTCAGCCATCTCCAGGCAAACAGGGCTCCACCATGTCACACAGGACTTGGAAAAACAAATGTCTTCACTCTGAAAATTCCCCTTTCCTTCTTCTACCCCCAGCTTTATATGCTGAGCATGACAACATGTGGTATGAAAGATCAGTCAATTTGGGGTCCGGTGTCTCAGCTGTGTCTCCTTCTAACTTCTTCTGTACCCCCAGGCTCGTTGGTGGGGTGGGGTGGTGGGAGAAGAAGAGGTCTTAAAGCTGTGCAAGTACTGCTTAGAAATATCTAAGACATGTGGGTGTTATCAACAGTGTTTTGGTCAGAAATCCATAACATAGCACTGTGCTGTCTACTGTGAATACATGTGACTCTATCCCAGCCAAAGATATACAAAACTAAATTCAGGATATTAATTATTTTATTTATTTCTTTAACCCAATGTATTCTTCATATAAATACATAGCATAATAGCTTCAAAACTAGTTTCTGTTCTTGGATCCAGTCATGTACACTTCAGGAGAGATCACTAAGTTATTATCCTCATGGAGTGAAAGAAAAAAATATTTTTGTTTCATATTTTTTTCCTTTACATTTTAAATAAAAAAAATTAAATATCCCTATAAATATGAAGTTTCTGTAACAAACTGTGGCTGCTTTTCTGAGGCTATGATACATTTCCTTGGGTCACCTAAAGACAGATAGGATTAGATATAGCATAGCTCAGCTTTGGTTTTTTGTCATTTTTTACTGGTAGCAAGCTCATCTCATTGCTTGTGTTTCCATGCAACCATATGTTTATGTGAAGTCACATTTCACTTTTTGATGAATAAAGTCCTTCTAATTTCCTCTCACATCAATTGTAGGACTCATAAGTGAGGTGCAAGTGTCATGTAGTTAGACCAAGAATATAATATATTTAGAGCTTATCAGCATAATTATGTGTTTTGTTTCATTATTCAGGATTTATCAGCCCAATTGTGTGTTTTGTTTTGTCATTCACTTTTCTTTATAGTGTTTACATGCTGAGAATTTTCTTCCTGGCTTTCTGGAAGAATGCCAGACTCCAAGGAAGTTTCTCTTCCTCTTCCTTTTTACCTTCTTATTCAAATGCTCTTGTGTATTCAGCAAGAGGATGCCAGCTGCGTGAATTCAAGCAGCAGGGAATGCAGGAGAAGACAATTTTAGCACAACTTGCTACTTTCTGTGGTTTTGCACATTGCTTATTGGAACCTGTTGTTCATGTTCTGGAACGTGTGGCAGTGTGAGATGGACAGCTATTGAACACCAACATTTTAGAATTCTGGAAAAAAAAGCATGCCATGCATTTTTCTTTTGCTAGACAATGTGAGGAAGGGCAGTTTTCTGGCCACTTTAACAGCCATTTGCAATCATTTAGTTTAGTGTCTATGGAAATACATAGTGCAGCTCAACTATGCTGTGAAAGCCTTTCAGCGCCTGAGTGTTAGTGTTGAGCTGTCCTGCCTTATGTAAGCCAAATGTTTTCGAAATGGAGCTGCTTGCAGAAGTCTTGTCTCTGGAGAGATGTGCCAGGACAGGGGCATATTGGTTTTGACTTAAGAACTTGTAACCATTTTTCCTAGCCAGATTAAATATTACTAATGACAGCAGTTCTACAGGGAAACACAAGTGAACATTCTGTAGATAACTGTACAGGAGGGAGAGAATATATCTTCTCCCTGCCTGTTGTTTTCAAAGTCTAGTCTTAGAAAATTAAAGGACAGGAAAAAATAAATTATTAATACTGCTCATGAAATTTTAAACGTACAAACATATCTTGAAATATAGTAGCAGGAGGGTGATAAACCCACACCCTTTGCACTTTTTTTTCAGTAGTGGACATGTTTGTGCAACAGCACTCAAGCACAGCTTCTTACTGCAGGTGCTTTTACCATTTTGGGAGTTCACTGCCCTTGTTTTGTTAGCCTCAGCAGTTTGAAAGTGTTGGCTCACCCGCAGTGCTTGCAAATATATCACTGTCCGTGCTGCCTTTGCTTTTTGTATTTACTGGTGTCTTACGCTTCAGGGTTCCTGATGCCCTTGAGAAGCTGTGATCATTTTTTACATCTGTAAGAGTGCCAATTCATTTATTAAGACAGAGTCTGCGAGGCCCGGATAAATTTATTCTATCTAACATTTAATAAAACATTAAATTAAAAATGTGACTTATGCAGTGACATAGTCAGCATTATCTTTCCAAGGTTTATATTTGAGTATTGCAAGGCCCCACCTCTCCAGAAGGTAAAGTGCTATCAATCTAGCTCTGAGGTGACAAGGCCACTGATGTTTTTCTGTACTGGTTATTTAATAATTAATTTTTCATTGCTAGTCTGTTCAATAAATGGATTGCAACATTTAAGACCAGTTTAATAGGTTTACAGGTCCCTTATAAATTCCAACAATGATAATAGTTAATAGGAGAATAATGAATTTGTGCTCAAAGATCTCAAAATCAATCAAGCAAATTAAATCTGGCCTATGCTGTGGCTGCTGAATTGTTTTTTCTGTTTGTTTGTGTATTTGTTTGTGGATTTTTTTTCTATGAAACACAACCTGTGAGGATGAATCTATCTGATGATTTGTTGAATTTCTTAGTGTTTCACTTGTCATATTAATTTAAATCTTTAATCTGAGGATGTGGAACGCATATGAAGTGGCACATTAAATCAATATTATGTTGCAAACGATGTCTCTGAAGAGGGTGCTACTGTGTAGGGGAATGCAATAATAGGAATAATAAAAAGAAATTGTATCTTGATCCTTCTACATATGTTAGTACAATGCTGTTAATCAATTAAAAAAAACCCAACAAAACATATAAACACAAACACATACCTCTCCTTGTCAATGTGAAACTTTTCATTGGGCTTTATCACATACTCAAAATACAAAGTAAAAAGAAAAAGTCCAGATTGGGAAACCTTGCCAGTTACTATGAGGATTTGAGAGCATCAGCCCTACAAAGAAGGAGTCTATTGCTTAGCAGGGGCCTGCTTGGCATTTAAAATAGATGGTTCTTGGTCTCATTAGAGTTCATGGTAGTCAGAGGTAATCTCATTAAGAAAGTTAATAAAGGAGGAAGGTACTTTTGGTTTATCTTCTTGCTTTATGTCTCACCCAGAGCCTGATTTTCCACTTTCCTTCAAAATTTTCTGTATAATCACTTGAACTGGGCTGATTCTGTCATTTCACAGTCATTTACCCGGCTCTTTATTATTGCTCACATAGTACACTGGAAAGGGATTCAAAGCACTGTTATTCATTCCTGGCTCTGAAATTATCTTACTAAACATCCATTCACTTCGTTACCCATTTTGTACATTTGTAAAATACAAACCAAGATGATGACCTCAGTAAAGTGTATGAATTAAAAATGCTGGATAAGAACATAGTATGTGAGATTCACAACAGCAGGAAATTGGACATTCATTTTTCCAGTGCTTTGGGATCTGACTTAAGATCTCTTCTTATAAGTTCTTTTTTGAAGGAATTCTGCTTAGACAGGACATTATCAAAAAAAAATTTTATATAACCTTAAAAACAAGTGAAGGAGGAAGGAGAACTCCACACAACAACCACATCTCTTTTAATATAGATTCTAAAAAAAAAAACCTTGTGTAAGACCACAAATTTAAACCTACCCCAGGCAACCAATACGGCATGTGACACATCAAGGTATTTCCTTAGCCTTCTTGACATAAACCAAGGCCATCACCTCTCAAGCTTGCAGGCAGCAGTGTAGCAAGGAAACATTGCCTGGGCAGCAGTTAGCTATGGATGCTACTCCGGTTTTTTTCTGAACAGCTTCTAGACAGAGTATAGGCTGTCTAGGATGAAGGTGGAGAAAAGAGGATAAGGGCTTGGGAAAATCAGTTGTGTTGGTTATTGCAGTTAGAAAGAAAATGAACCTGCAATGTTATGTTGTACTACTAAGCTCTAGAGAGAGGGTGGGAGGATATTGTAGCAAAATATAAGAGAAAAACTTGGTCATGAGGGTATCACAAGATTATAAAATGTGGAGAAAAGCTGACAAACCTCTATTACTACAAGAATTAATTATTTAGCCTTGATTAGTGAGGTCTACATGTACTTAGAACAGATACTACCTATCATTAACTGGTAATAGCCTGTTTCCAGTACCTGATTATTAGTTACTATCGATGTTGATGTCTATTCTGAAAAAAATAGGTATTTCAGTACTGTAAGCTGATCAGGTGTTGCAGGCTGGATTTGCCTTGCTGCAACCCATCAGTACCACCTGCTTTTATTGCAATATTTGCCACTTTAAAATTTGGATTCACAATAATAGAATCATGCAGTAGTTTATGTTGGAAGGAACTTTTAAAGGTCATCCAGTCTAACCCCCTGAAATGAGCAGGGACATCTTCAACTAGAACAGGCTGCTCAGAGACCTGTCCATGTTAACCTTGAATGTTCCCAGGGATGAGGCATCTATCAACTCTGTGGGCAATATGTGACTACTTACCTTGTGACAGGAGACATTGGTGACCCATTTCTGAACACACTTTCAGTGCCTGGCAGTGGCCATTTTTCCCAACGGTGAACACTCATCACTGAGAAGCAATGGGCACTGACTAGTGAATGCAGACTGCACTTACTGCATAGCAGCTCACCAGCAGGGTACAGTCTGTGTAAACTCTTATTTTGGGACAAGGAGATGCAGAAAGCTGTTACTGCTTCTTTCCAGCTATAGGTCCATCAGTAGTTTCTGCAGTGAGTTTGTGACTCAGGTAATGAGCAGTGATAGTTTACTAGTGAAGTATGTAGTGACTTCAGATAAAAAGCCTGGGGCTGAGGGGGGAGAAGATAGAAAATGTAGCAGGAAAATGGGATTACAATAGCTAGAAGAGAGATTCAGGTAGCATTTTTTTTTTTTTTTTTTTTTTTGCTAAAACAGAAGATATAACAAACAGATTTTTGATGTAGAAGAGAGGAAAGGAGATAGGAAGAGGGATTACAGAATGGAAATTTTAGATTGAAATTTTAAGTGGCTCAACCCTTCATTTTGCTCATGCACTCTCCTTTAGTCTAACAAATGTCATGATATTACTGTGGCTGAAATCCACTTAATATTTGGTCTCTGAATACCAACCATGCAATTTCAGTGAAGTCATTCCTGAAACATAGTGGGAGATTCAAACTTAGTTCATATGGGCCTACAGATCAGTCACTAAATCCCAAGAAATGCTATTTTCTAAAGGGTGGGAGGAGCATTGGTGGGTGGCTTGAGTGAAGTAAAGTATTAAGAATAGATATGATAATGAGATTTGTCCTTGATGTACAATAAGTGCACAGAAAGAATAGCAACAGCAAACCTATGAAGATAGAAATGTATAAGGGGAAATCAGAACATTTAGCAGCTATTCATTCTCATAGAAAGAGCAGGAAAATTTATTAAAAGTAGTACCATATTGATGCCTCCATATAGGCAAATGGAAGAATATAGTAATTTGTTTAGTATTTTTTGACTCTATTTTATGAGGTCAGCAATAACACTGAAAATACCGCAGTGATGCAGAATGATAATGTGCAAATGTTTTCATGAATTAGTGGCCCTTTAAAATGTGTCCTGATGCCAAGCAGGCATTTATTACACTAGTCCTTACTATTGAGGAGAATTTCATTTGATGTGTAAAATATCCTGTTGTAGGCTACAATAAATTTTGAAGAGGGAATGACTAGAAATACAAAAAATTGTATTTCCTTACCTGTTAAAATTGAAATAACTCTTAAGAAATCAGCAAGGTGTGAGCTTTATTTAAATTGTATACTCAGTTCATTCCTATTCTCTAGGTATTTAACCCGTATATAAAACCAACATTATCTCAATTACAATGTCATCACCTTTAACTCTCATTCTCTGTGAGCTAGTTATTTCTATGAATTTGGGAGTAAAAAATCCTGTTCCTTGCACTCTGCCCAACAGCTCTTTGGGTTGGGAGAGTGCAAAGATCTGAGCAGGAAACCTTTGTTGCTGTCTTTCTTTAGCCTATCCAAAGTCCATTTTGTATTTTCTGTAGTAATTTCAGCCTGATATAATTGTAACCTTCTAGAAATTGACATTAATATTCGTTCATTTAGGGTATGGGATCTTATGTCACTCCTAAATACCTCTTATGATTGGACATGCTATTTAAAAGCCTGAGCTTGTTAATAAAGTATGGTATGTGACTTCTCAGTTCATTCTATTTTAGGTTTATGAAAAATACCTTTTTAGTTCTACTGTATTGTAGCATCTGAGAAATGATGACTTAAAGACAATCACTACATATTTCCGCAGAAGATGCTTCGAAGACATGCTTTTACAAAAATATTAGATTTTAGGCAGACAAAATAACTTTCCTAACTCCATCTAAATTATTTCTTTTTTGCTAGTGCTACTTTCAGAGGACTCTGAAAGTGTTTAAATGTCCACATAATAAATTTGGGGTGTGTGCCTCACTTTAAACTTGGGATCAACACAACACTTTTTTATTTTTTTTTTATTTTGCTTTTTAATAATGTGTTTCCAAATAAAATGCAGTAGTTACTTAGGTTTTTGCTTACTGACTGAATTCCTTAATTTTCAGGCCATGCCATGGAGGATCAGAGTGGTTGTCCCTCAGGGTTCTTTTTTAACAGTAGACCGTATCAGAGGGAAATTCAGTGAAAAATGAAAAGCTCCAAAATGGAAATACAGCAGCATTTCCACTGAAACAATTTTTATCCCATATTTCTAGTAGCTAAGTTATGTACCAGAAAGCTTATTTTATTAAAAAAAATATATAATATATATATGTATATACACACTGTCTGGTGTAGCAGTCAATGGTCTTGTTATTCATATAAATACCTAAAGCTCCTTAGAATCTGGCTGGGCTATTAGTTTCAGTGACATCTTGAGGGAATATGATAAAACATGCTTCCCAACACCAACTTTCTCCTTTCCTGGGAATAAGTTACTTGTTATTGTGAGAAGGTAGTCACTGTGGTCTTCTGTCTCTGATAGACCTGACCAAATAATTTCCTGCCAAAGTGGCCAGCTTCTTATTCCCTGGGGGAGAAAAAAAATGTGTTTTTGCCTCTCCACTCCATTAATAGTGTTTAGTTTCTAAATGGATTGGTCTTGAGGAATTGAATTCATACCTGCTGAAAGCACCAGCTCAGGCTTGATTCAATCAGCCATATAGATCATTTATGGACCATGGGCAGCCTCAGGGCAATGCTTCTTCAAAAATAAGTAAGAAAGTATGATTTGAACTCTCTATAAATCCATATCAGACTTATAACAGGTGGGTTGAAGTAAAAGTAATTTAGAAAAAAGATTAGTGTTCCTTTCAGGAATATGCAGATTAATGAAGTAATTAGGACAGAGGGCCAGATCCTCAGGGCACTGTAAATCATCATCATTTAGCTGAAGTTACTGAAGCTATGCAGATTTATAACACCTACAGAATTGATCCAGTAGCAAATCCTTAGTGATAATGTTGGTGTCTTCTCCTGGTAATAGAGCTACAGACATCCAGGATGACAGTTGGTTTGAGGGGCAAGTTCAGAGTACAGATAAAAGACAACATGCATATTTAGAGCATAGAGGATGTAAGGGGAACTTAAGACTGCAGAAGACCTTCTGGAGTTTCTGTGTTCAGTTCCTTTTTACTGCTGCAAGCAATGACATCTTATCATGCCATTCAGATTTTTTCTTAGAAACAAAAAGTGGTTGGTTGAGGCAGGATGGTATTTTAAGCACACACAGCATTACTCTGAAAAACAAATTGAATAGAACTTTATCACATGCTGCCCTCTGTTTCTTTTATGATCATTTTTTCAACTTTCATTTGTAAAAGGAAGGAAATTCTACGTTAAAAAGGTAGTTATGGGGGACGTGCTGTGTGTATTTGTGGGATGGATATAGATGGCTATGTTTCTAGTCCAGGTGGCATTGAGGAACATGATAGAAAGGCACAGTAAGTTGATTTGGTGCTTTGTAGAGCAGTATGAGGCTTCACTTAGCTTACCACCTGAGGTATCTGTTCTGGGAATGGTCAGCACACCCCCGTTCTCTGTGCTGTGTCTACTGAGCGAGGAGTTTGGTCTGCCTAACCTTTAGTGCTGGCAGCAAGATGCAAAGCCAGAAGGACAACAGCTTGGCTTACAAATAGCATGCTGAGTCTGCAAAGACCAGATAGATTGAAAGACTGTCTATTGACTTGTAAATTCAGGAAATTTGATACTGAATCCTGTGGCGTACTGAAAATGCAAAAGTGTTCTGTACTGTTTATGAATGCAATTTACAGAATAGGATTGCACTTTGGATGAAAATCAGCTTTTTATGCAGAAGTTCTGAATAAACTCTGGAAATTTTTGATTAGTAATGAAGTGTAACCTCAGCTCCACAAACATTTGAAATTGTGTGTCATTGTTTTTAGCTGGAGATTTTTGCTTGCTTCAGATACCGGAGGAGTGCATATGTGACAATGTGGTGTGCAGGAGAGAAGATGTGAGAGAAGGAGAAAAGGGAAGGCTTTTTTGATCTTCCAAAATGCTGTTCCTGATTACTGATAGGGAAGATAGTATGGATAAGCACTTGATATCCATTCCCTAAAGTCAATCTTTTTTATTTGAATTTTTCCAAAATTACATATTTCCAGAGAAGAATAAAAATGACCATTTTTCTGAGAATCATGTTATGATATTTCTAGATGTACTATTTTTCTGACTAGCCTTGAGAGTCTCTGATGTTTTGCAGATTCAGTTAAGGTGCCATCAAATCTTTGCAAGGCAATGTATACAAAAATTGACTGTTATGAAACACCAATAAAAGTTATAAAGCTTGTTGTCTTTCCAAAACTGCATATTCTTATTTTCCTTATCAAATGCAGCATATTGGGAATGAGAGCTGCTTTATTTATTCAACTAAATGGTTTTGAAAAAATAAGAATAACAAAAGATTTCCATGAGTGTTTTGCTGGAAAACTGTTATTTGCTCCTCCTAAGAAAACATTGGCTCTCCTGCCGAGGTGTAGTTACATTTCAAATCTGGAGCTAAATCATATTAGCATGGTTAAAGGTAAAGATAGCCTGTCTATGGTGAACAGGTTAAAATATCTTAATATTTAACTGGTGAGTTCTGGGGATGTGGCTTCAGGGTTTTTTGCTTGTTTAGGTTTTTTTTGGGTGTTTTAGAGGGGAAAGGTATTTTTGCTGTTGTTTGCTTTTTTCTTGATTTGTTTTTAGAAACAGGCCAAAAAATTCAGGTCAGGAAGAAGTTCATAGAAATTCCTGGTAAATCAAGAGTTTGAGACAGGATGCTGTCACTTGCAGGAATAACATAAATTCAGATGAAATTTTGAGAATCAGTAGTAGTGCATGTGTTCACTGGCTTGGTATTCTTGAGGTAGTTGCACAAGAGGAGACAAACTCATCCAAGTCTTTAGGAAAGTGGCAGTGTGAAGGAGCATCAGATGAACATGGGCTAATTTTGGACAGTGCTACTACTTCCACTCCCATTTGCATTCATCACTATTAAAAATTAGTTGGGGTATGAATTGCATAGTTTCTTAAGGAGCTCACATGTATAAAAATACAATTTGGATGATGAAATCTCAATTTTAGAAATTTTTTGTTAGCTTTGTTAGCTATAGTGTTTAATGGGAAATAGTACATGTTAAATCAGCAGCAACACCAATACCCAACAGCTATTTTAGTATATTGCCCAAAAAAGGGCACTTTTTAGACATATTATGCAATAGAAATGATTAATTGAGTCAAAATGACTACAATAAGAAAAATGAGATTAAATTGGTAAGCTTGATTTTCATAGATATGTGCATATTCTCACTATTATAGACTACTAGAAACTCCAATTTCATAGAAGTTGCACAAATGTGAAGCTGTCCTGGTCTGCTGGATGACATACAAAGTGTCCTCAATTCCCCTGGCTAGTACCCATCAGTGGGAGTCTGTCTGTGGATGTGCTTCTGTCTGTGCTTGATGCCATGCAAGACAAGAGCTGAAACAGATTCACAGTACTTTTTCAGTGATACAGAAATTTTGCTACTGCAGACACCAAGAATTCTTTTTGAACAGCACAATTCGACGTATGTATGAAAAATCTAAGATACTCTGTTCAATTGCATTGTGATTATCTTGATTTAAAAAGAAAAAACTGAATTAGGCAGTACAACACTGGTGGTATACATGACCTTAAGGACATTGAAAAAGAGTTGAACAATTCAAAACTTCAAGAAGAATTAAATTACGGTAACAAAAAAAAAAACAACAAACAAAACCAGAGTGAAGTAAGATGAAACTCATTGACTCCACAACTTAAAAGAATGTGCTCCTGTAGATATTTGAATTTAATACCATGTTTAGTAGGAGATTTAGAGCAAGTTATTTGATGGAGTCACTATAGTAAATGATGATATTAAAAAGATGAAGGAAAATAAAAATCTGAAAGACTCTTTTCGCAGACTAAGTTTTCATTAGGTCCTTAGAATATTTCTATATTGTACTTTGTTGCAATTTATGACATTTCTTTACAAAGATAGCAACTGAGCAGTTTAGAAAAAGGCTTGTATTTTGCATTGATCTGGCCTCTGCATTTTTTATCAGTGTATATTTGCAAAGAGAGCATTTACCCCAATTTTTGGGAGCTGCTGGACATAGGATAGGAGGAGAGAGGGAAGAGGAAATTTATAATAAATGATGGCACTCACCACATAACAGTCTTGAAATTTGCTGGGCAGAGCAGGGAGCAGAGCAACAATAAACAAACAAACCAATTGTAGGAAAAGGTTGCTCTATTTTTTTCCTGTTATTTTTCTTCCCTAAGGGACAGTCACTTCTGTGACATTGTTTGTAATAGGCAAGCTATTGTAAGCTAGCTGATCTGAGAGAAAGAATAAGGAAGACACACAGCAGGACAGAGAGAGATTTTTCTGTAGTCTTTTCTATTTTCTCATTTCTGGTACATTCTGAGGTTTTTTCTTATGTTATGTATCTGGTTTTCCAAATTAATCTCTAATATAACCCAGTCTAGAGAAAAAAAAATAGATGAAAAGGAAAAATGAAAAATTCGTATTTTGAATTGCTTGTAAAGATCACCTGAAAGAAAGGGAATCGGCAGGTTTGCTTCCAAACTGTTGCTGAATCAAGTCTTGTCATAGTCAAAAAAGAAATAAAATAAAATAACTTTTTAGAGATGCTATGCAAAATTTTCCAGATGGCAGAGCCTCAGGAACTTTTAGCCTGATTACAAGCAGCATGGATAACTGACTCTGATGACTACCAAGACTGCAGCCACCATGTTTGGTGACCTTACCTCATAATCAAGTGGGTTTGTTGTAGATGTTAATGGAAAACACTTACTGCCAAGGCCAGTGCTTTGGGCCATTGCAGGTTTCCACAGGGAACAGACTACTGAAGGAATTTTTTTTCTTTGATAAATAGATTTTCACCTGAGTCTTTGGGATGGGCGTCAGGGTATTATCTTGGCATCTGTCCTCAAAAATCCATTCTGTGCTAGCCATTTTGGTCCTGTGTACAGTGCATGAGTTAATCAGGAGCAACCAGGCATGTCTGACAAGCACAATAGCAAGCATGTTAACTTGGAAGGTGTTTTCAGCCTGTGGCATTTAGATATTTTGACAGTGTACATGCAACTGTTTTGAAGTACCTTACATAATGCACAGTGGGAACAGTGATGGTATAGACATTTAGTGAGGAAATATCTAGGATAATGACACATACAGTTGAGTAACCAGGTCCAAAAATGCCTCTGACAAAACCTAACATATCACAGTGTATGGACAGAATGAATATTCTAAGAATAGGACTGTGGAGTCAGAATGCATGTGGATATCTCTCTTTCCATAAATGCTGGATTTAGGGAAATTTTCTCAGTTATGCTCTCACTGGACCTGACCTTTTTAAGTCTGAAGCATACCTTAAATTCCAAATTCTTCTACCTCCCTGTGCACTACCTCCAGTAATTTCATAAGGGCAAGCAGCTTTCTGAGAGGTATTTGAAGTAGCAAGGTTATTTACCTTAGCTGTATATATGACAACTAAGCCATTAAATTAAGGATGGATTTTATGTATTTTCTTAGAAATGTAATTACATCTTCATTTAGATATAGTCTGGCAATTAACATGAACGAAAATGCAGGATGATTTTATATGATTTGCAGTTAGCTAGGGGACAGCAATATTTTCTCCATTTTTCTGTGTAGCATATTAGAATGAATTTGTGGCTTCAAGCCTTTTCCAGCCATCTACAAACAGCAATTTTCATTCACTATGATTAGGACTGAATTTGATATGAGGTCAACAGCTAATTCACTAAGTACCTTGATGTCCTTTTAGTGTCTTATTGCAACACTAATTTCTGTGCTTTTTATCTTTGGTCCTATCAGCTGAGCTCACATCTTTGTTCTGTGTATGTGTAGAGGCTTTTCCACTACTTTTTGGTTTTATTTATTCAACAGTACTCCCTTTTGTATGTATCTATGTATGTCTATAAAGGCATATTTACTTGCAAACATCAGATACTTGTGGGCTAATACTTTGTACATTAACTGTCATTTTGTCTCCTGAGGGTAAAGATAATTCCCCCCATGGAAGAGCTGAGCTGAGGTTGCACAGGTGTGTGTATATATCTGTGTTAAATTGCTTAATACTTAGAAGGGATTCAGAGCCTTTGCTGCAACTTCCGTGTAGCCTTAAGACTGTAACTGACTTGTGACAAACTTGAAATTCATGTTGTACAGAGAATTTTTCAAATTGACTTTCTATTTGAATTCCAAATTGGATCAGGGTCATACCAAATTTATTTTTTTTCCCCTGCACTTTGTATTTTTAAAATATTTTGAAAGTTAGGAATGAAATTTATAGAAGGTTGACAGCAAGAGGGAAATCTGTCATGACATAATTTTATCATACTTTCCTAGTCAATCTATATTTCATACATTTTTTTTTCTCTGTATGTCATAACATTTTTCACCATATGAATATGCATTACACTTATTCTTCCAGTTTATTTTATTATAGCTTGTGATGTTCAAAGGAAAATTTTATTTTGAGTGTTCAAAGTTTTGATTGTCTAGCCATTTTTTGGTATGTAAGATCAGTGTTACTGAAGTCATTAGCTCTACTTTGTTTAAAGGTAATTGTTCTTTCTTATTATATATATCTATTATTATATTAATGGATATAATTTAGATTATTGAACCTGATAATTCTTTGGGTGAGTTCACAGCAAGGGCACGTTGGACTGAATAAAAAGTTGCAAAACTTTAGTCAATAAACCAATTAATGTGTCAACAATGTATACTATTAGGCAGTGGTGCAATGCTGGTCGTACACCAGTCTTTAATGTTTGATCTTGAAGAGGAATAAGATATTACTCTCTTTTTTTTATCTGTGGTTTTTTTAAAAAAAATTATGTGAGTAGTGGAAAGTAAGAGCAAGTTTCTTCAAATTATTCTTTCAAATTAATCACTTTTGAACAGGTCGTAGCTTAAAAAAATAACAACAACAGCAAAGATAAACAATGATAATAGTGTAATTTAAGAGATTGCTTTAGCTTCTTAAAACGCAATTTGTTTAGGAAATTAAATGCCTATTATAATATTCTGAGTGCTATCAATGGAATTAAGTGAGGTTTTTATTTTCAGGAAATGATAAACTGTGTTACAGACTATGCCACACCCTGCAGTTTCTCTCCCCCCTTGTTTTAAGATTAAGAGCCTCAAGTATCATTAACAATCAAGGCAGGCTTTCCTACAGGAACAGTATCATTACAAATAAGTAGCTTAGCACTCTGTGCACGTTAATGCACAGAACAAATCCTAGCACTGATTTGCGAGCTCTAAAACCCATTAGAACACAGGCCCCAAAAGGGGCAAATCACTGAAATGTACTAATTATCGGTCAGGCTCTTCAGAAAGACTTTGGGTCAATGCCAGGCATTTCTAACATTTTCAGTAAGTTTAGACTGAGTTTTCTGTTTGGTTCCTTCTAAGAAACTTGTAGGTAGAGAATTTGTTTTATGCATGTATATTGAAACCTTATGGATTTATGAGAGGTATTGTGCTAAAAGAAAATCCATGTTTAGTGAGTTCCAGAGTATTGCTGGGATACGAAAGGTTATCACAATGTGCCATTTCTGAAGCCTAACTTTAGCCTGTACTTGGGTCTTGAACCTGGCCCAGGTTTTATCACCTTTGTTATTTGCCTGTCTGTTGTTGGGGAGCCGAAAAGCAAGCAGTGTAAAATAATAAATGAGTAAATGTTTATGCCGATGTCATGCCTGGTGCACGGCTGGCTGTCTGGAGTGGGAAGCTTCTCTGTGAAAAATGGACAACATGTGAATTTATGGCTCTGTCAGGTCATTCTCATGTCTAAGGGAATGGGTATAGTGGTTATCGACCAGCAGAGAATTTATATCTGGGATTGACTATCGTTTTTCAGTACAATGGATTGTTTCTCACATGTCTCATAAATAATGTTCAGCTTTTCATTCAAACTGATGAGTATACCAAAAAGTTGTATTTTCTGCTTTCTTTCTGCTTGGTGTTCAAACAGTGATGACATCTTGCCACTTTCTTCTGCTGCTTTTATATCTATGAGGCCTGAGAGAGAAAAGAAGATAAACAGCTATAGAAGTGCCTACTTGCTTATTTTTTTTAAGCAGTCAGAAGCCATCTGTTAAAGGATGTGTACTGACACTGTCTCTCATCCTGGCTGAGTTAGTGGTGATGGGAATGGTTCTCTACACTTTGGCATCTTAGGCTGAAAATGTTCCAGGAAGGTGGTAGAAACTGAGGCTTCCACTAAGTAAATGGGATGTTCATTGGCTTCGGTTAAACTTAATGCATGTTTACAGTACAGGAGAGGCTGGCAGGGAATTTAAAGCACACATTCCTTCAAAGAAACCATTCATGTAGGAGCTGAAAAAAGGAACCACTCATGGTCAGGTAAGTTTGTTCTATCTAACTAGAACAAATCCATCATTTACCCTTTTGGTGAGAGGACCTATACCACACTTTCTTTCAGCTGTGTTTGTGGGAGCAGGGGAGAGTGAGAGAAGATAGGGTACTTCAAATAGTCATGTAAATTTGTTGTAGGCTTTTCCAGCCTACATTCTTCATTTGTGAGCAGGCTGAACACGGGAATTGGTGGGAAACATTGACCACAAAACTTACGGCTTTCTAAGTTTCCCATGGAAATCAGATGCCAGTATTAGGGATATATAGCCTCTTGTGGTGTGACTATCCTTCTGTCCTCTTCAGAGCCAAAGTAGTATTCACTCCTTTTCTCTGCTAACCATGTTGGACCCCAGAGCTGTCTGCCCACTTAGTGCTTGTCTAGCAACTGTGTACTTTGGCAGGCCACAGTGGGAACAATACTGCAGCTTAGTTCCCAGTTTAGCTTGAAGTGAGCCAGCTTTGCTTTTGCTAGTAGTGTAGGCACAGGAAGCGTGATGGCAGCTATTTGCTGAAGTACTTAGAATCTCCTGGATTGGTCAGTCCTTAATGGACTGATATAATGGATACACTCTCACATCAACTGTGAGTGGCAGGAGCTGTTGTACAGTTTACACCAGAGTGGTAATAGGTCTCCTGGGGATCTGCAACTTGCAATATGCTCAAAGCTGGACATGATTTCTTTTTTTTTTTTTTTCAGGGGAAGGGATTGGTTTTAGTTTGTTTGGCTTTGGGGGGCTTTGTGACTTTGGTTGATTGGTTGGTTTCTTTGGGGTGTTGTGTTTCTTTTGGCTTTCCCTTCAGCTTCGTTCTCCCTCAGAACAAAGGTGTACCCATTCTTAAAACACAAACTATACCCTATTTTGTTCCTTTCAGGAAGAAAATTATTTTCTACTAATTTCTAATGCTTTACCTGTACTAATACACAAATGGAAGCACTGCATGGGTTTATGTTACAATGCATTCCTTTTCATAATAAGAGCAATTTTGATTTAGAAAGGCCTGAACTGGATAAACAAATAGTTTTTTCTTAATATTTATTTTGGTTTATTTTAGTATTCTTCAGCTGTGTTTTAACTGCTGTATATTAATTTGGATTTTTTTTTCCCCCTGTGTCTTTGTGAAGGCAGATTGTGGTTGCAGTAGTAGTAAATCACCAATCAACACTAGAATATTTTGCCTGGATTTGGAACTCTTTGGAACAGGGTTAAAGGATACTTGGATTAGGTTTGGTTTGAATTATTTCTTCCTCCTGTTTGAGGGAAATAAAATTAAGGCTGAAACAAGATCTTTTTTTGCTTAATAAAGAGAGAACAGTGTATCCAATATGTGTATCTTTATTCTCAAAGTCTCAGAAGTGAATTCATTAGAAGGGAAGCTAAAGTAGTGATTTGGTGATAAGGCAGCATGCTTCTACATGGAAGATTTAAGTTCAAATTTACAGCATTTTCTTCGTCCTTTGGAGTAGTTGCTAATAAGAAGACACAGCATAATTTCTTAACAACTTTCCCCTTGTCATACACTGAATTGCAGTAATTGAAAATGGGTGCAGAGCCTCTGGTCAAAGAATGAAACTTATTCAGGAGTTCCTGCACTAAAGACCTCCTATCCCATGGCAAGGGACCATGCTAATAGAAACACTGGAAAAGTTCAGAGTGAAGCTATTTCTGAATGCAGGTCCAATGTTAGCTGTGTGAGACGTTTTTATGGTTGGATTTGGGGTTTGTTTTTATTGTACTTTCACTTGAAAATAGAACTCAACTGTATCTGAGCAGTAATACTTCACCAGGCTTTGCTTGCTATAGCCTGCTAGGCATAGTTCCCCTGGGAACAGCATACTCCCCTCAGAAGCCTCTGAACAGCCAAGGTTTCATTTCTTTGACCTATGGATTTGATCCCAATCTACAGGGATCCTGGAGCGCAACTGATACTCTCTCTCTTGATCCATCTGAAAGCATATCGTGTAGCTATACGACTGGTGGGCTTAGACAATGTATACACATAAAAGGCTCAAATAGAAATCACTGACCTTGTTTGCTTATTCTAGCATGGTCTTTTTTATCCATTATGGAACTGAGATCAAGTGCACAGTGGTGCTGAAAGCAAAAGGCCTATCACGGACAACCAAGGGAATGTGTGTCCAGTGATGAGGATCAGCAGAGGAGTTGCTTCTGACTAATGTGATGCAGAGTTAAATGTGTCCCAAGCTCCCATAAATGTGAGTGACAAAGAAGCCTTGCCATTCATCTGTGAGCTTCATCTTTTATGAATTTGTATACTTTTCACAGCATAGTACTTCCTTTCTGTATCCCCCATGCCAGTGTAGGCTTTTGTGTCTAATCCCTTGGATTCTATCTGTGTGTCTAAAATGCATCCCATAAGCTCAGTGAGAGCTTACATCCAATACTTTGAATATGCAAGTAGGATTTCTTGAATAGTACCTCATCTGTAAGAATTTCCATGCATGGTACTGTGGTCAAAAGTTGGTTGATAGCCTGTACATTTCTCAAGAGAAGAAAGATTATGTGTTCATGATTTACACAGAAAAAATGTTCTTCTTTCTGCTGATATTTGCTTGTGGGTTGTAAAAAAAGGCTGTATATTTAGAAATGGCTGTAAGTATGTATATTTTTAATTGTATAATAGATATGATGCTGTGCCACTCAAAAATTATATGCTGTGATAAAGCACTGAGCTGAGATCTGGTGCTCAGTCTCTTAACTTCTTTAAAGATTTTGAATAACCCTTGGTAGCTCACTTATCTCTGTAATTAATTTCACATCTGTGAAGTAAAAGTGATTCCTACTTTTTTATCTTCCTTATATATATCATTGTTAAATAGATGAAAGATTTTTTTTAAGGAATATTTCTATTAAACAAATTGAGCTAGCTGTATCTTATCTGGTTTTTCAGTTAATCCTCCAATTTACCCAAATGAGACTATTAAAAGTAGGAAAGTCCTTTTTACTGCTGTAAAATAGTAAGGAGAAAAAAGTCTTTTTAACTATAATCAAAGTAGAAATCGTTATTAATTTTTTTTTTTTCTAAAACAGAGGGCTTCAGTCTTGCATAAGCATGATGACAAATCTTTCCCCCCCCAC
This sequence comes from Cyanistes caeruleus, assembly GCF_971803275.1. Taxonomy (NCBI): domain Eukaryota; kingdom Metazoa; phylum Chordata; class Aves; order Passeriformes; family Paridae; genus Cyanistes; species Cyanistes caeruleus. The sequence continues at coordinate 53,097,230 of NC_141703.1, forward strand.
CTTTTCCAAAGTGATATTCACCTTTCCATTTGTGTCCTGTTGATCAGTCTGGGGTTTACACATAAAAACATAATGCTTACTAAGATTAATGTGTATTTGCATTACATAGAACAACATATACATTTTTAATGCCTTGCATTCAAATTATAGCTATAATATAGCTATTTTGAAAGCTCTCCTTACTGTGAAAACTCATGCTATTGCATCCAGTGAGTGATTCAGTCCCTGAAGTCTGGCAAAGCAAATAAACATCTAACATCACAGTGAACAACCATGTTGTGCCTTTCAGAACAGAGTATTACCTTTAAATCACTAATTTGTCTTTGCAGGGCTAGATATAGAATAGTGCATTGTATTCAGTGTTGGTGCATATTGTTACTAGATGGAGTATTCAGGCAGCTTAGCAATGAGTAAAAGAAAAGAAAATTTCTAGCCTGTTGTCCCAAAACCTAGTAGATAAGTTGCTAAACAATCAAATATTGGGGTGAGATCTGGGAACAACTAATTATTTCTAAAATGAAGGTTCTGCCCCAGCTGTGTAAAGTGGACACTTTCAGGGTTTGACAGCAGCTGAGAAGATGCTTTTTAAATTGTAGTTTTATACCAGGACACCTACTTTTTTACCATAAAATTTATTTTATTTACCTATCAAAGTACATAAACCACTTCAACTTCCAGTGTAGCTGCAAATATGCATTTAATTTTCAACATATATTTTCTTTTGCCTCTGAATGTGAACAAAAGTGATTTCAGTGACTTTAAATCATGGAAATACCATGAAGTAGGATTTGAATTATTTTATAAATTCTTGATATTCTGTGAGCCTCATAAAAATACCAGACTTTCAGACTACTAAACTTCCAAAGATCTTTCATCCTGTTTTACAATAGCATATGTATATGCTTAAATTTTTAACTTTTGGGAGATGCAAAACTGGGGCTTGATTATCTTATGATAAGCAGCTATTTTGTAGCCTCAGTGATCAGCATTATTAATGTTGTGTCTACAGTAATGGCTATTAATGCTACTATCATTCTAAAATAAACAGAATAGAATGCTTCAATTCAAAAGGACCCACAAGTATGATCTAATTCAGCTGCCTATTGAATTTAACTTTCTGATACAATTTTGTCTGATTATGAGAGAGCTGGGTAAATACTTAAAATAGATAAAATTTTTATCTAAGAGGTAAATATTCATAGGGGTCATGTATCTACCGATAGAATTTGCAGGGGATGAATTCCATACTAACTCAAAATTCAAGACATCTACCTGCTGGCAAGGCCAAATTGCAGAAACAATTTCTAACTTATTGGAAAAGAACAAATCCAACAGCAAACTCTTTACCTTGCACAGGTCACAAAGTTACTCAGCTAAAGGAACCAAAGTCACCCCAGGACAATGCTGATTTAAACTTCCTAAAATCGAACAATATCTTGAAATTTAGAGCCAGATTTGTTATTTTGAAATTTTGAGGAGTTTTAGTTGAATAAAACTTATAAAAATTCCTATTGTTTGTTATAGAAGATCATTCCTTGGCTTGCATTAGGGAAACTGTTTTGATTTTCATGCATGTCACAACCTTCCAAGTCATTGCTGCCCTAAAAGCAACCTTACTCTTTTCTCTCCTCTCTCACTTTTCCCCCTAAAATATTGTCATTCTTATCTTTGTCATTCATGCTGAGAGTTTATTCTTTCACCTACAAGAATTTCTGCAATTCTAAGCACCAGTGAAAGACAGTAAGCTTAGACTGGATGTTAGGAAGACATTCTTTACTGTGGGGGTGGTGAGGAATTGCAGCTGGTTGACAGAGAAGCTGTGGATGCCACATCCCTGATAGTGTTCAAGGCCAGGTTGGCATAGTCTAGTGGGAAGTGTCCCTGCCCATGGCTGTAGCATTGGAAACAGATGATCTTTAAGGTGCCTTCCAACCCAAACTATTCTGTGATTCTATGATTCTACAGTAGAAGACCAGCAACCTTAACTTAAAAGACCAGTGGAGGTGTTTTGGAAGGTTTTCTTCTTTAATTGATAAAGCAGCATTCTGACAATTCTTTCTGCTAGCATTTCTGCTAGAATTTCTGTATAATGCTGAAACCCTAAGCCATTGAAGCTGTTAAGAAAGTGGCTGTGACTATACCTATGCAATACAAATAATTTAAAAGCATAATCATGTGAGGTTTTTAAGGTTTGATGCTATTTATAAAAAAATTATTTTAATTTCTTTTGTATTGACTTTTTCTAACTTTTAATCTAAGTTTATGCTGGTACCTGATTTTGTGTTCTGAGATTCTTCTTCAATGCTATATACATTTGTATGTAAAAGAAGAATCACTAAAATTTAGAATTTTGAAAATCTGAATTTCATGTACTATTTGAAATGTCATTTCATGTCATTCACTTTTACTAAAATACAAATTGTTTTCTCGTTTTATTTTTCCTCTCGAACAAGTCAAAAAAGAAAAGCTTGCTTTGAAATCAGTTAACTCCTAGTATTATTTTTCTTTTCATGATGAGTAAAAGTAGAAGGAATGTCTTAGTAATTTTTTCTTCTTTCTTCAGGAAAATATTTTGGAACAGAATAAGAGATTTAAGGAGATTCTTAGAAAATAAATATCACTTTAAGTCAACAGATTTCCAGGGAGCTATTTGCTTGTAGAGCCTTTCAAGACCATACACTGAGACAGTGTGGATAGGTGGTGTCTCACCTGATTAGCATCTTTCTGGAGTAAATAATCTGTGCCATTTTTTTTAGCAATGCTTATGGAATGCTTTGTTGTGCAGGTAGAGAAGTAGTGTATCTTTGTTTCTCCAAGGGAAGCTGGAGGCAATCCTGCTGCATCAGATTTTGGAAAGACAATTGTATATGACTCTGATATCACCTGCATTCAAAGTCAGAGATCTTTTGACTTTCAGTTCCTCTTCTTTATAGGAACTTCTGTGGATTTGATTACTGAGTCTTTTATCCCTGGCAACTTTTGAGACTGCATAATATTGTGTCAAAAACAAGTGGAAAATTTTGAAATGTGCCTCCAAGTGCTGGTCTGGCAGGTGTGTAAGTCAGGATCTGTGTGCAGTACAGACAGATGGAGATGGAATTGTGGCCATGGAGGAAAAGTCTGTTGGTGCATACTGAGAATTTACACAAGCAAATAGAAGTTCTAATCCCTAGTCCCTAGTCCAGATACTATTGCATCTAGTCAAGTACCATTGCTTCATAGTTGTTTTTTGCACTTTTGTTTTGTGTTGTTTCAGTCAGTTTTGAGAATTAATTACACAAATATTTCAGTGAAGTGATTTTTTCAGCATCAGTGATCTCCCACACATGGACAAGCTTAAAATAGCTATTACACTGGTTTGATGGACAGGAACATGATAGGAAAACTTAGATTAGCTTGGGATTTCCAATTAAATAGTATGACAGTTAACTTTGTAGGCCAGTGGTAATAACCCAATGGTGTGTTCACAGGAGTGACTTTAAAGAATATGTGACATCTCATTTCAAATAATTTCCCCAATGTCCAAGAATATCATCTTCTCTATGTTTGCATATGTTGAGTAAAATTGAATCCCTAGATAGTTTGTGAACATTATTCATTCTTGTGGAAACTATTGAAATTTCTCTTACTCTTCAAATTTGGCACAATTTATGCAGTTTAACAGTGCTATGATTCCATCACTGGTATGTTTTTGTTTATCAATACTTTATCCTTGTTCTTCACTTACTCTATAAATGATGAATTTTAGAAAGGTTATGAAAAGTGAAAACTTTGGAGGGTTGATTCCTTCTGTCCCTGTGTCCTCTCTACCACATACAGTCTGAGATTTATTTTTGAAATACAGCACTTGAAAGTGTTGCTGGGAGGCTTATACCATGCTGCCCGTTCCTCCTCTCTCTGTGGGAAGTCCTGGTTAGGCCTCAGGCCTGTCTCACACATGCACCAAATTGTCATTCAGAACAAGAACACAATGATCTACTATTGCTCAGAATTAGCTGACATTTTTGGCATCTTTTGGTTACTAATGCTTTAATTTCTACTAACACGGTGGGTATTTTTCATAGGATCATAGAAATAAGGATTCCTAAAAGCTAACTGGATTGTGTAGCATCAGCCTCAGCTATAAAAGGAATTTTCTAGACTGATTTGAAAAACTGAGATTTCAAATCAAGCACCTTTTCCTTTCATCTCATTAGACTGTGATGGGGGGGAGGATTGTATGTGAAATCTGTTTTTCTTTAACTTTTCTTTCTTTGATTTCCTTGAATTTCATATTTAGCCTTTAAACAGCTTTTGTTATGTGTTTTAATTGTTTTTAAGAGTTTAAGGGTTTTATGCCTTCATCTTAGAGGTTGATATTGCAAAGAAACATGTTGATAAGAGCTTGAAAACATTATTAAATATTGAAATGCTTGGAACAGGGATGAGAAATAATTTTCCTGTCTTCAGGGGAATTTAAAGTTACTATTATCAATTAAATTAGTCTGAATGTGTATTTTAATGCATAAAAAGATTTATCTAAAAAAAGCCATGTGCTTTCACAATATGCGAAGCAGTATGCAAAACTATAAGATATTAGTCTATATTTTAAAGTTGTCATATAGTCTAAATTTTCTAGTGCTGACGAAATGAGATAATTTATGAGGCAATTTGCAGTATAACATAAATATATAGCATTCATCAGATAAAAATGTTTGCTGAGGAATTATACCATATTTAGTAGCATTAACTTTTTTGCCCTTTACCTAATGGCATAAAAATGCTTCTGGAATGAAAATAGTTCTTTTCTTGAAATATATCCTCCATTAATATTGCTTGTAATTTCTGTTATGTATCACCAATTATGTCTTGGCACTTTGCCTATCTTGGTGGATATGCTGTTAGAGTTGCAAAACCATTTAATCTAGAAGACCTGGTGGCCTGGAACAGTGCATTAAATTCACAGCAGAGTGAGAGAGAATTTAGGAAGAAATGCAATTTTCCAGAAACTCTTGCTAATGGAGACTGGAAGCCTACCAGTAACGAAGCTAAGGAGATCTGAGGTATGAGAGCAACAGAGAGAGAGACCTTCTGCTCTGTTGCCATTCAAGCTGTAACCTGCTATGACAGTTGTCAACATTGCCCTTTCTGATTTCTCCCAGTTGTATTCCATTTATTATAAGCACATCAAAGAGATGCCTGCTGGGGAATCCAGAGGAGAGTCACTGCAGGAGGCTGGCTAACAGATTTAGTCAAAAGTATCCTTGCCCCCTGCTATGAGCAATAATTTAATGAGCACTTCACAACAACAATATCAAAACAGGTATGCCCCTTGCTTTTAGTGGAGGGAAGAGGTGAGAAGAGTGGGCTTCCAAAATGTATCATATGTTTTTTTTGGAGCTGGAATCTAAGCCCCTGTCTTTTTGTCTTTTTACAGTGAGCAGAGTGTAGAATTAAGTTAAAATCTTGACCTGTTATACAAGATGCATGATGTTTGAAAGCAGACAAACATTGGAAGGTTTTCTTACTGACTCCCCGAAGAATTTTTTTTTTTTTTTTTTATCTTTGAAAATAGCAGGTAAGAAGGCCTGTATCTAATCAGAGAGTGGGTGGGGTTTTTTATTGTTTATTTGGTTGGGTTTTTTTTTAATTTTAAGGGGAAGATAGATGCTAATAAAGCAATAGACAAAGGGCGGTGTACAAATCTCAAACTGTTTTGAGGAATATAAGATAAAAAAAAATAGTGGAATAAACCAATGCAAATCCTGTAATGTATTGGAAATGTTTAAATAAAGATAGTAATTCTACATACAAGATACCTGAGTGGCTCTCTCTTGCTGGTTTGGACAAGGACTAATTGTACCCTCTACCAGTACAACCTCTTGCAACTCCATTTTGCTGGAGTGGAAAAACATATATAGCAAAGAATCACAAGCCATTCATTTGAATGAAGTAGTTTCTTGTGTGAAAGCAGCTGATGAGATCTGCAGCACATCTTTGTGGGAGCAACTAAAAGCACACTTCTGAAAAGTAGATTGTTGCCTCACTTGAAGCAATGGGGCTTCGTGATGCAGTAATTTTCCAAATATCATGCAATGATTGCTCAAAGGTATGTCATCCAAACTCAGGTAAAACAATTAAATGACTACTAAAAGAACTGCACAAAATACACACACATGCACAAGAGAATCATCCACTGAAATACAAGAAAATAGCATTGTCTGGTGAAGGGCTATGTATTTTTGTTATATTTTGCAAATCCAGTTAACTGTCTAAAATATAGACTCACATTAATCCCTAGCACACATTTCACAGGCACAGGCTTAATTATTTAACTTATGAGCCAAAAAATTATCCTTGTATTAAAGTCCTATAGAGTTCTTACAGATCAGTGCCAATCTTTTAGATTATTCACTAGAGTTTACAAAATCTGTTGTTCTGCGATCCTAATTTAATTTCATTTTCAAAGAAAAACTGTAGGAGACCATCACCAGTACACTAATATGGGGCAAGCTGTTACTAATATCAAATCAGAATTCATTAGAACACGATGGTGGAGATATCAATCCTTTATTAAAGTCAGATTATGCCAGTGCATTTCTGTCAATGCAGAAGGTGAATAGTTCACTCAGGATTTCTAGTGCAGTTGCTCATAATTAGCCTACAGGATGTTGAATGTCAGTTTGTTACATATTTATGCCCCAGGGGTCTGAATATTTAGTTTAACATATCATATAATGGACCTTCCCATTATATCCTGCCTTGTTTCCAGTTTTTCCTTTTCTTCCAGTGAATAAGGAAATCTCTTTTTTACTTACCAGAAAACCTCTTTTTATGCAAACCAGCACTATTGAAATGAAATTGATCAGTCTCATTTTCTCACTTTTTCTGGGTCCTGCTATGACTTTTAAGCTTCAGAGAAAACAGACAGCTGGCTTTGTAGGTTGTAGGAGTGTGGATATCACTGAAGTCTAGATAACATTAATGTGACTGGGAGTTAATTTGCTTGTCTACGTGCTCTGCATTGTGGGGTGCATCTTTAGGTAAAACAGTTGTGCTGGAAAAGCGGTCTGCCTTCAGAGCTGCGTAGTATGAATAAGAGAAGATAAGAGGATTCACAGCCAGAATAATTTCTAACTGATGCTGTTAAACCTTGATTTAGGATATTTCTGCACAGCTTGGCCCATGCTCACAAAATGAAACTGGTGGACTGCGCTGAGATCATAGGCAGTGATTAAACATTTATAGTTAAAGTAGTATACTATGATATTGCTGCTGCCCAGAGGCAAAGCATTGTAATGCAGATTCAGTATTGCTGCTGCAAGAACTCTAAAACAAAAGGGGGCTTAGAATCTCTTCTTTGGTGCTGGCTCCTGGCTATTCTCAAAACTACAAATATTCCTCTCTTCTTTATTTCAGCAGGGGGTCAGGAGGACAAGTAAATGAAGGTTGCTAATAACACTTCAAAGCTGCACTTTCCATCCTTTGTCTGTCCTTTGGGTCTGTCCTCTGCTTCAAGGTTACTCCTATGTATATTGGGTTACTCTGCTTTTGTAAACTGGTTTATGCAATTAAATTCCACAACCCTAATGAAATCCTGAGACCCTATATAGCTGAGTTGGTGGTGGTGGCCCAGTGGCAAGACAGGCAGATTACCTAGAATGTGTGCTGTTAGAAGGCCACAAGTTGTTGTAGACTTTTGGATTTTAAAAGCATTCCTGTCATATCTGTGATCACTTTAGGTGTATATATGACAATCATGTTTAAAACGTGTGTGTGTGTATGTCTTGTTTATTTTTAAGGGATTGTAAGAAATCATTTCTTGGCTGCCAGCAGCAGCTGGTATTATTCAAGAGTCCTGTGTTTTGCTTTGTTTGTATTTATTTGCATACCAGAGACTACTGTTTGCATAATAAGACTACTTCTAGTTAAGTCCCTGTATGGCTGATTGCACACACAACTCACCATGGTACTTTTATTGTGCTATCCTGAGATCTAGTTCAGCTTTCTCTCTGGTGGAGTGTTGACTTGGTAATGTTCGTAGTTTCTGAAGAAAACAGTAGGGTCGTGGCAAAATAGTTTTGATGCTGAGTATCATAATTGTTATGTTTTGAAATTCGCGATGTTGACAGGTTGGTGAAATAGAGGAAGGGACTTAAGGATGTAGATTATCACATCCTCATGATGCACATGGAACAGTATTGATACGCAAACACTAGTTTACTGCAATAAATGGCATTGAGACAAGAAAAATGGTTGTCTGCTAAAGTCTCTTAGAGGAGAAAATTCTTAGATGAGTTCCCATGGGACATTCAGAAAGTACTTAAACCTTTTCTAGTCTGTACTTTCTGCTACAACGTTTGAATTACATTTTTAAAATCACTTTGTAAGCATGTACACCATGTGCTTAGAGAGGACTTCTATGATGAAGTTACATAACCTGTGATGGGATTAGCTAGTGCCATACTTGAGCGTAAAAATTAATGTTATTTAAAAAGAAGTACCTGCTGAGGAGAGACCTATAGCAGGGGTAATTGTGCATTGGCAAATTCTTAATTCACATGTAGCTGAATATAAGTATGTCTAAAAGCTGAGCATGACCTTTTCTCTGAAAAGGATTGGAGATTTTGACTGGTTTGCTAGAGAAAACATGGTCTGATTGGTCCTTGTAAGAGATAAATGGCACAATCTCTTAACAGAAGTGCTGCTTCTTTTTTAACTGGTGTTTGTATTTATATGGAATTTAACTATCCTAAGAGTGGCAACCATGTTTCACAAGTATATGACTCATGTCAGCACCTGGAAAAGGGAAGAACACAGTTATTGTCCAGTAAAATACAATTAAAGGCAACATCTTGTTTTAATGCAGAGTTTTGAAAACAGGGATGACCTTTAAAAGTTGTATTGTCTTTTTCCTAGCTTATGACAGAATCTATACAAGCCTGATTTGTCACAGCCCAGCATCATCAGCTGAGATTTGTGAAACTTGCTGTTGCTTATCTTGTTCTTTTTTTATCTTGTTTATTTCTTTCTGCTTTTGTGTTTATCCTATCATTCAACATAAAGATAACTTAAGCTTCACCCACTGTGAGGAAAAGGGAAGAAGCGCAAACCCACATCTACATGAACATCAGCATGTCAGAAAAAGCAGGAATTTGTATGAGAGGACGGTTAGTGAATTCTTTCTAAGGCCTGCAGAAAAGGAAAAGGAGAGAAGGAACAACTGCAATACACAGAAAAATAAATTAGAGCCTTTATGGATAATGCCAATACAAAGTGCAGGTGTGACATAAGAGTTTGGGCAGGGAATTGGGAATAAGATCTGTTGGAGACATAGGAGTTTCTTCAGCTGACTTATCTTTGACCTTAGGGAACCTTTTTTGTACTTGCTTTGTTTGCTATATCCTAATACATGGTGGGTTTTGTTTTGTTTTTTTTGATTTTGTTTGGAATGAAGGTAAAGGGAATTGGTTGTTTGAAAAATGCTTTGAAATTCTTGGGTGGAGGCAAGTGACTCTTACTGCAGGCAGTTGGCATAATTTTTATACTTGTGTTCTGCTGAGAAACAGTGAAGGACAGGTACAAAGTTCCATCTCTTACACCTTTCACTGTCTTACAAAGTGTGTAATTGTTTACTGTGGTGTAATGCAACTGTAAAAATGCTACTGAACTAGAAGAAAACATCATTTTATGCTTATTTTTCCAGGTACAGATCACTGCACAGTGATCAAGACAGTAGCAAGTCAGGCTTTCCTGATAGGTACAGGGTACCCATACTGACACAGTATGTTGCTATGCTCAAAAATTCCCTTGAGAAACCTTCTTTTTCCCTGAAGATGATACTTATGGGAAGTTTCTAAGTAATCAGAAACAACCTTCTTCTGCCTGTACAGACTACCTCAGTGATGGCTTGAGACTTCATCTTGAAAGTGGAGTAGGAGAGTATGGCATAATTGCTGAGATAATCCTGCCTGAATTAGCATCAGTCGTTCATCCGATTTATTGCCTCCTCCAGGGTGTGTGCCATACCTGGTGGCAATAAGAGTTAGACTGTGAGCAGTAGACCTGAGCTTTCTACTGCTTGCAGAGCTCAAGAGCCTTTTTTCTACATGACATGCCTTTGAAAATGTAGCCTGACAGAAAAGGTAGTGCCTTCCTGCATTCCCTTCACTGAACACCACTTTGCATAATGATGTAGGAATTAACTATTTGCATTCTCTTATCAGCCAGATTCATTAAGTCAAGCTAGACTCCAGTAAATTGGCTGGAAACAGGCACAGGGAGATTGAATCCTATAGAGTTAGCACAGTCTAGAAAAGAAAATAGTTTTCATTAGTCCCATTTATTTATTTATTTATTTTCATGTGAGAGGGCTTGTTTGGTTGGGGTTTTGTTTTGTAGTTGTTGTTTGTCTGATTGTTTGGGGGCTTTGTTGTTGTTGGTTTTGGTTTAGTTTGGGGATTTTATTCCTGATTATAGCATATTGTCTATATGTAGTGATCTTTTTCTATAAACAGTGAAGGAATGACTCCTTCCTATATGTGGGAAATAGCCTATGACATGAAGTTTTAACTCTTTGGTAACAGTGTCATTAGCATATGTATTTTTTTAAAAAAAGGCAATCTAATTCCTATTAAACTCCTTCAGTATAAGATCTTGTTAAAGACAAAATATGTCTCAGCCTAAAGTCATAGTGTACTCTTTAGACAATGCAAATTTCAAATCCTTACCCACGTGTATTTCAACCCAATGACCAATACATGTCTTTTCTGTAATTGATCATAGTTTTATTTTATTGACAAAGAGTAGATCTGTGTTGGGAGAAAGGCAGGTGATGGGCACTGTTGATCAAAGCACTGCTATTTACATGCGTCTTCTCTGCAAAGGACCCTTTGAAGTTAGTCCTCTTGCTAATTCATTCACTCCTTTCCTTAGAAGGCAGCTTTGAGAATGGCAATGACCAACTTGTGAGTGAATAATATTTTGTTTCTGTGTGGGTCTCAAACATGATAGGATCCCAGCTGTGGAGGTCAGATTTCTTTGGCCGATAGTGGACTCTGGTTGACTGCTTTCTGCTGTGGTTCTGTGAACCGTATCAGTATTGATCAGAATAAAACTGCTTTCATGTCTGTGATCTCTGACTGTGCTGTAAAGTAACTTTTGTTTTAGCCAAATTGTGCTTGGGTAGTTTGATGAAATTTTTTTCTTCCTTCCTTTTTTAAAAAAATCTGGTTTTTTGTATGATATCTGGCTATATAGCATGTTACTTGCATAAATGGGCAGGCTTAGTTTTATTAAGTTCTCTCAAGCAGCATAACAAGACATTATGGTTTTCCTCAAGAGTTGTATTTGACTTGGCTAAGACTGAGTTTCTTATTTTCTCCCCTCATCCTGCTGAGAAGCAGAGCGATAGAGTTTGGGTAGATTATTATAAAGTGTTATGCTTAAAGGGGTGCAATACAATATTTAAGGAGATGTTTCATGGATAACCTCACTCTCTGGAATAGTGGTAAAAGTCCAGTGAAAGAGTCAGATTTTGAGCTGATTGGTGAAGCTTTCTGCCTTTCAGAGGAGTGTGTGGCTTCATAGTTTCAGTTACCTGTGCCCCAGTAATGCTGCCTGGATTGGAACTGTACAGCTTTTTAGTGGCAGACAGTGAGATGGCAAGTTTAAATAGGGATGTGAGGGTTGATTATGAAAATGTGTTCCTGAGGAAATTGAAAATTTGGATAGTGAGATGTTCTCAGATGGGAGATGGTTGTCAGTAGCTACAGGGATGTTTTAGAAATCACCTGTGCCATGTTTGGTAATCTCTCCAAGCTCTCTGGCTGGGAAGATCAGACCTTAAAAAAGAGAATGACTTGCAGTAGGAGGCAAACGAGAGAGGGAAAACCTATTCTGGCTGTTCAGCTGAAGCTCTGTGGTTTATTTATTTTATTTCTTTAACAGCTGTAAAGGAACAGTTTGAGAATCTGCTAGACCAATTAAGATCCATGTGTGTACACATTCAATTTGTATTCTTTGTATGTTTAGCTGTGTTAAACAGATATATGAGTAAATTTTCTTCCTTTTTTTTGTTTTTGTTTTTAAGAAAGTCAGAGATATGACCAAGATGAGCTTTACTTGCTTATTAGGAAAAAAAATTAAAAAAAATTAAAAGATACCAGTTTAGAACAAGTAGTGTGTCTGTATAAAAGAATAACCAATTTAAAAGAGGAAATAAAGTCAGTTATTCAAAGGTGAGTTTATCTACAAATCGGTACCAAAATTGCTATTGAAATAATAAAGCTAAATCAAACAATGTCCTTACTCAAGCATCAGCAATCTCTAAACAAATGGTGAATTTCTCTCGGTTACATATTGAAATATGTAGTTCTTTTCTAAGCAGTGTGCTACACCTCCGTTTAATCACAGTATCCTTCTTGCTGTAGAGCAGAATTCTGTTTTTTACAGCCTTAAGTAAAGCAAATAGCAACTATAGACAGCAGTAAAACAGGAAAGGGTGGTAATTTTTTTCAAGAATGACTTTTAACTTTATATTGATAAGAAATGCATTTTCATATAAGACCAATGCTGAAAGGTTTATTTTTTTTGCCAATAGATGGAAGCGGATTAAAAATGAGTCTCAGTGAAAGTATTAGAGGCAGTTATTAACATCTCCATAACAAAGGATTTTGTTTTGGTATACTATATTAGTATTAGTATAACTGTATTGTAGATATACTGGCTTTTTTTCAAAAATCATCTTCTTTGGCTTTGTAGAGGTGTAATGGTCTGTGCATGTTGTTAGCAGAGAATCTTATCCTTAGACATGCAGTTCAGTTATAAGAAAATGAAATAGTAGTGTGGTGATGTGACATGAGTATGTATTTTTTTTATATATGGGGGTTCTCTAATGAGACATAGAAAATGTCACTGTTTTATTCTTTCCTTCTTTTTTTGACTGGGAGAAGATCTTGGCTTGTGTGACTTCACTATTTATTTATTTTGTTTTCTTCTAAGTGTGGTAAGTTAGGAGATGCATACTGTGTATCATGCTGTGTTTTCTGTTGTCATTTTGAGATGATCTCCAGACAGTAAGGTCAGACAAAAAGTGTATGCCAAATGGCCCAGACAGAGGGAAGATGGTCAGTTGAATTAAAAATAGAATAAGTAGATAAATATTCCAGACCTGTAAAGTGGTGGGCTTTAATCTTCCAACCTTCTTTATTGCTTTTCTTATCCTCACATACTGAGTTCCTTTTGAACAAGCAGGTGTACTGCACAGTATAAAAACTTTTCATTAAGATGTCAGTTAAGATTTATTTCTTAATCTTAAAAATATCATTATATTCATAACTTCATCATCTTAGGCATTCAAGATGATTTTTCATCAGATTTTTTTGTCTCTAAAATATATACACAGTGTTTTTTATGTAATGACCATCACAAATATTTTTTAATTTTAGCAAAAACATTTTTTCACTTGTACTTTACATGTCTTGTGAAAAAGCTCTGCTCAAGCATTCTTAATTAGTTAATCTGAAAATTTTCACTTTTTAAATGGCGAATAAGTGTTACTATACAAACATTTCAGCTAGCCCATACTAGGAAAAATATATTGCATATAAAGAAACAAATGAAGAAAAAAAATATACTTTTTTTTTTATCTCTGTCACTGCATATTTAGGAAGCATGTATAGCAAACAGTGTTTAGATTAAACTTAAATCTGAAATGCAGCCACTCACCTACTAAAGCAGCACCAACTATTACTGAATTTGCAAAATTGCAACATCTACTATCTGTCACCCAAGCTTCCCACAGATGCCACCTTATGTAAACATGTAAGAGATTTACTGCACAAAGACCAACCCTGGTCATTCTCTTATATCGTTGATCTGAACATGTTGACAGAATTTCTGCCCAAAGAGGTAAACACCCGGATTCTGAAAGTGTACAGAGTTCAGCAGCCCACCAGGGAAAATTGCCTTATTATGATAATTTTGCATAGTTTGCATAAATGAACCATCTGCACCAGTGTAACTTATAATCTACTCTAGCTACAGGTTAAAAATCTCTAGACAAGAAGTTTATCCTAGAATGCTTTTTGCAGGCAGTCTCCTGTCTCTGATTCTCTAACTGCTCCCTCCATTTCAATGACCCTTTTTATGATTTTTTTTTTAATAGGTAGATAATATCAAGTGCTGGTTAGATGGAAATCTGTATATTTTTAAGACAAATAGTTCATCAACTGTAAAGTGCTGAATAGATCAAGCACCTGTTTTTGTTGATTTTCTTTTCTTTTCTTTTCTTTTCTTTTCTTTTCTTTTCTTTTCTTTTCTTTTCTTTTCTTTTCTTTTCTTTTCTTTTCTTTTCTTTTCTTTTCTTTTCTTTTCTTTTCTTTTCTTTTCTTTTCTTTTCTTTTCTTTTCTTTTCTTTTCTTTTCTTTTCTTTTCTTTTCTTTTCTTTTCTTTTCTTTACTTTTCTTTTCTTTTCTTTTCCTTGTTTCTCTATTTATTTAAATATAGCTGACCTTATTTCTCAGGATAAATTAAATTCTCTACTATGGAAGTGCAGAAGGAAACATATATGTTGTTTGAAACCCTTACAAGTGTTGTGCCTGTATCTTGGCAAAGAAAAACTTTTTTTAAAAAAGCAGGATAATATACCTAGTCCATTCTTTACTAAATTCTGATTTGATGTTTATCCTTCCTTCTGGATCAGAGTTAACATTTTACATAAAATGAAACAATTTTATTTTAAGGGTTAAATGAAGCTACACCTGTCTATAGTCTCAAATTCTAAGATGGTCAGGGTGAACATGGACCAGACTCTGCTTCTCTTTTATTCTAGAAGTGCTACAAAAGACAGTAAGAATTCATTTTGAAACTGGAGCACCAAAGTATCTTTAAAGTTCATTTTTATTTGATTTGACAAAAGTAGGAGACTGCTTTGCTTGCAAGTTCATGTCAGCTTCTGTTTTCTCTTACAGAGTGGAAACCTAAGTGCTTAAACATCAGTACTTGCCACTGTTTAATGTTTTCTGTGAACAATGAGATCTACAGCACTGAACAGTGGAACAAAACTGTCTCTTCTGCCTTAAATGTAGACCTCTAAGACTCTATGCTGTAAATCTTAGACCAACAGCATTCAAACATACTGTAATTAACTGACTGATATTGTTATTGGATGATGAGTCTAACATGAGATTTACGAAGGCACGGGAGTATGACAAATGTCCTAAATTGATCAGTTTCCTTAGGCAATAGGAGGATTTAGGCTCTCCCCACCAAATAATCTAAATGGTCTTTTTTTTAGATTAAACTGATACAAGAGTTCATTGCTTTGTCATTTTAATGTAGTTACTCTTAAAGATAATATTTTTATCTGAAAAGAACTGTATTCAGAATTTTTTAAAAAATTTCTTCAGTTTCTACAGATGGATATTCCACTGTGAAATTGAATGTGAAGAAAATTGATGTGTGTGGTTGGTTGGTTTTACTGGAATCCACCATTTCTTACAAAATCTGCAGTTGTGTAAGCAGAAGTTCCTATTGTGTGGTTTGGGGGCTTCCTGGAGTGTACTGAAAATTATTTTCTCTCCAATCATACTTGTCTCAGTTTGCCCCATGGTGTTTCAGGAAGATTTTGAAGAAGATGGAGAAAGGAGAAGATCAAAACTTTATTTGAGACAGAACACAGAGAAGCCACAAGAAACAGAACTGATAGAACATATTACAAAGGTCTTAATCATCGTATTATCTCTCTTTGAGAGCTTTTCTGTAATTCTGTAAGCAGCTCTCAATGTGTAAAAACCTGGGAATGTGCACTCATTAGCTTGCCCATATTCATAATGTGACACAGATGCAGTATCTTAGAGACAAAAGCCATGAAGGCTTGAATACTTTTCTGCTGTTACTGGTAGCAGAAACTGCAGTGAGGTAGAAGATAGGAGTTATGACTGTTGTTATCTAAACACCATGAATGCACTAGTATTAGGAGGTGCTTGCACTTTCTATGTGTACATGAATTTCTCCTTGACAACTTTATCTCTTCTTTAAGCACAATAACTTTTAAAACTTCTTTTCTCACTTTGCAGCTTGCTTCATTAACTACTTAAAGCACATTTCAAAACACATCTTCAAAAATAGGAATGTTTGTGTCTGTGGAATCTTCTAGAAGTCTGTGGAAGTCAGAAAATGAGGAAGTACTGAGTATTAAATGGTAAATGAAGAGTGGTTCTGAAATATGAAAGCTAGAAATCTTACTTTAGTCTTCCTTACGAAAGTTTAGTAATGTGCAATTAGAATGTTAGTAATCTACTGTATTTTTATCTACTATTTATAATCTACTTGCACTGCCCAAGTTCCTTTTAAAATGATAGTAAATATTTAATTTGCTATGATTTAAAATCAAACAAACCAAAATTAAAAACAAAGAAACAAGCAAATAAACTCCCCCCAAAATAATAATAAAAGCCAAGAACAACAACAAAGCCATCAAAACAAACAAGACAAACAATAAAAACCAAACAAAAAACCAAGCCAACCAACAAAAAATCCCCAGCCCTCACAGCTTTCTTCCTCCTCTGGAGTCCTGTTCCTGATGTAACAATCCAGTGACAGTAAGACGTGATAGGGAATATTTATGTAAATGATTTCACAGGAGAATGAGTAGTATGAAAACTTGGTAAGAAAGAAGTCTAAGTGACAGTGGGTAGGTAGAAAAGCCATAAATTTGGTGAAAGAAAAGTGATGAAAGTTTTTATATTATGGTGTTACCTCATCTGTTACTCTCTAGCCTTCTCAGGGCAGCATGTCAGAACAATTCATTTCTAGAAATTTATGGTTAGTAGATTGAGAGGTTTCAGTACAGTGATTCTTTTTGGAACAGCTATCCTTAAATCATAGCATTGTAATCAAATTCACATAGATGGGAGCTATGAAGAGTACAAAGTATCTCTTGATCATTTTTTTCAGATAATGGAATAGGGTTACTCTCTATATAAAAAAATAAAAATCAGAATTGTTAACCTGCTCCTTAGAAAAACTGGATGCTTTGGTTCAGAAACTGCAAATAGTCACCTCAGTTCCTTGCAGAGCAAAAAGTTAAATATATGACTAAGCTATTGCTGGGGTAGAGTCAGCTCAAACTGCTTTTGGAGATGAACTATATGTTCTTATGAATCTTTATCTAAAATATTTTTTCCCCTCTTTAGCTGTTAGTTGCTTTCCATGGAATTCATTTAATTTTTTATTTTTTTTTTCCCAGACTTAAGATTCCTTTGGTGTTAACTACTAAGATCTTTCACACAAATATTTATTACAGTAAATTCTATGAAAATAATTATTTTCTTTCTGGAAGGGGAAACACTATGTTCTGTATGATCTCTATAAGTTATTTACAGAGAATAAACTGTTATACATTAGAAATTCATGACTCTGGGAGTTTTCCACTTTTTTTTCTGCTGAAGATAATTAGAATTCATGTAACCAGACCTACTGTGAAAACAGTATAAGTTCTGAGTAACACAAATCTGTTTTTACAGTAACAACAGTATTATTGCACATATAAAAACTGAGGTCTTCATTTTAGAATTAAAAAGCAGAAAATAACCACCAGGTATTACTGTTCCCAAAGGCCTGTCGATAATGTTTTCTAATAAAGCAAATGACTGTGTCTATAAACCCATACATTCCCTTTGCACATTAAGTAGTGAATGGGAATTGTTAGAAAGCAAGTATTTACTGCTCACATGGTAAACACAGGTAAAGATTTGATAAGACAATGTTTCCTAAACAGAGTAACTTTCCTAGCCCTTGTGCATGGTTTTCTGAAAGACTGTGCTTTATAACTGCAAAAAGATTGCTCCTGACAGCAATGTCCCTCATATTAGAGCACTGTCAAAACACGTGTATATATATAAGGACAAGAAACAGCTGAAATACATCACTTGCTGAACATATTGCTGGGCATGCTCAATCTGGCTCTGCAACTGCATAATAAAGCTTAAGGCACTTACACAACAGATGTAGTGACTCTGGGCAGTGAATCTATACTCTTGGAATTACTATTTTTTAATAACTGTTAGTGAGGCTTGAAATATGTTCATATTTTGGGTAAGGAGGAGAAATGAATCTTTTTAATCACATTAATTCACATTCAGCTTTTGTATTTTGACTGATATTGTTGCTCTGTACATGCTAAAGGATGGTGGAAGGTATTAAAAAAATTGAAAAAAGAGAAGTTAGCCTTTCTTGCATTCATTTTCTTATATGATTTCATAACTTGTCATAGTAGTCATTGAATCACATATTTACTGCTTGAGGAGTTGCATACATTATCATGCTGATTAGACAATGAAGATCTAGGATTGAGTTTGAGTAGCTGTCATATACCATCCAGGTGTTTACTCTTCCTTACTCAAGTGAGGATGGGAATCTATATTTTGTCCATAACAGGAGGGACGTGTTTTAGATCCCTCTTTGAACCACTTCTGAATATTTGTTCTCACTCACTGAGAATCTGTATTGTGTGTACATTCATTGTCTTCATCTCATACAACTTGACGTCATCACTTGAGTGTGTTATCTTTTAACTTCTGCTCCAGGAAAAATATCCTAACATTTTTATAGTCAGGTTTAATAACTAGCAGAGATAAAATTCCAAGACTCTTCTTGGCAGAAACTTTTGAACCTTTGTTAGATATATCTGGATTAGGAGGCCAGTTGTCTTCCTTCTGCGAGTGTTATAATAAATAACAATATATAGAGATGGAATGGGATTTGGCATAGTATGCTTTCACTGTGCCTCCAGTTTAAAAGATGCCTAATTTGGAAATACTTTATTTTGCACCTGAGAAGGCCTAAGAAATGTGGGTCTTGTCTCAGGCCTGTAGATGCACATGTTATCATTAAGTTTTTGGATTTTTAAATGCCCAAAATTTTCCAATCTGTGCTTTGATCTTTTTTGTGATTTGATTTATGGGTCTGTGGTATCAATAACAACTCAGGGTTGCTCTGAAGCATAATTAAGGGACAGACTTTCTGAGGGAGGCACAGAAATAATAGATTACTCATTACTATACAAGATCTGTGTGCCCTACTTAACATGTAAAGAAACAACTTGTGTTTACCCTTGGATCTTACTGAGTTCTATGATTCTAGTTGGAAACTGTAACAGCAAAAATAGGCATTCTGCCTTAAGTGATGCTGTTCCTATCTCTCCAGTGCAGATCCTTCTCTATTGCAGACCCCGATTCCCATTTCCCTTTCCACCTTCATCATATTCAGGAAAAATACTTGAACCACCTGGTGCAGTGTATCTGCAGGAATCAATTTTCATTTCCCACTGGCATGTGAGCATCCACTTGCAAGGTGAGTCAGTGGAAGCTGGCTGCTCCTCTGTTGGAAGCAGTGCATGAATTACAGAGCATTACTGATGTGTTGTGGAGTGTGTGGATGGAGCTCCTGTTCTGTTTGCCAAGAGCAGAAAGTCACATCAGAGTGCAAATGAGGGATTCATATCACCGGCTTCCCAGCCTTTGAAATGCACTGTGCTTTACTCTCTCTGTGAGAATGGTGAGTGTGGTACAGCCACCTGTCAGCAGCCTGCTCCTCCACGCAAGAGTAGCTGGTGGAGTCAGTGTTCATCTGTGAAAACATCTGGGTAATTAAGCTGAAAGCCGAAGAACATGAGAGTTCAGGAGATAGTAGAAAGTTTCAAATATACTCTTAGATAGAGAGATTTGATTATCACATGGTTTTCCTGCACTTGACTACGTAACTCGATAGACATTGATCAATTGACAGGTGTGTATGCCAATAGCATTAAAGATTGTTATACTGAAGCTAGGATAGAAAGGGAAAAAGGTGATCTCTTTTAAAGATATTTTCTTGTAAATACACATTATCCACACCGTCTGTTCAAATGGGAATTATGCAGCGTTCTACTTTCTGTTCCCAGTTGCAGGTTGTTTTTTTTAAAGAGTATGATTGATACAAAATAAGGATTTAGGCAAAATTATCCTATTTCTTCCTACAAATAAAAGTGTTTTGAAGTAAAAATGTATTCTAATTGCAATAATAACTTGTAGGGGGTGCATATGCTCATTATATCAGTATTAGATGAAGTATTGGTATGGTAGGCATAAGATGAGAATATCAATGTGTGTGATGTGTAATTGCAATATGTTGTTTTTTGAAGAATGTAATTTTCTATAAAATACCTACAGATGTTTTAAAAACAAACATGAGTCTCAGAACACATGTTTTTCTGATGATTAAAAGTGCATACAGCTGTTTGGTTGTGTATTTTTGTTGTTTGCTGGGTTGTGTTTTTTTTCCTTTTAAATCACATTTTTATTTTAAGGGATTGTGAATGTCTTACATCAAGGATTAAATTAGGGTTGGCATTAATTGAGAGTTGTTTTCCTGTTAAAAACCCACAAGATTTTTTTTCTAAATTCATGAATTCTGACTTTCTTTGATAATGTATTGGATTCAGCTGGGAAGCTAGTGAATGTGCACAGATGTGAGATAAGTTTTGTTCTACTCTGAAGTTTTGTTGGGAACTTTCAATAGGAGCCTATTTAGGAGAAAGGCTACATGATTATTCATTTATTCCTTTTTTTCTATTATATTGCAGTGATACTATTCATGTCACAATTCAGTTTCTACTATTTACATTTTAACCTGTGAATATAGTCAATTTTGCTGCTGAAAAAAGAACTGTGTAGTGTTCCAGTAACTCATCTGCTAACATAGTCGGCTGGCTTTGATGAATGGACTCAGTCTAAAGGATTCTCTGCTACGATGTGTGATACCTTGAACAAATAGAAATGTGTTTTTCATCAACACATTGGAAGGAATCATTTATATTGTCACATATGAATGGCTTGTTCTGACTGTTATGTTTCCTCTGTCATACTGAGCTGCTCATTTAAAGTGTGTAAGGAGATCTTACTGGATAAAAACTGTTGTTCACCTAAATAATGATATCTCAAAATATTTAAAGCAGATTGATCCCCTATGACTGTGAGGTTTTGGTTATTTTTTTAATAGGATGACAGTTCTGGTTTTATTAGCTTGCTAAAAGTGTTGAATATGTGAGAATAATGGTCAGCCATTTAATATGAAATGTTAAATTTATATTAAAACTTAGATGTTTTGACATGCACAACAGGCAAAAAAGCCAGTTGTTTCTGATCATCACCCAGAAATATTTATTTGCTACATTGAGGAATTTATATTTATATTTATATTTATATTTATATTTATATTTATATTTATATTTATATTTATATTTATTTATATTATTTTTATTTATTCAGCCTGACCTAGGAAGTAGATTTGCAATGTAAAAATGTTTCTGTCTATATTTGTTTTTTTAGTGGAAGAAAAGCCTAATGTATGCACACAGTGTTTCTTATGCTATTAATTAATTTCCTATTCTTTGTGTGGGGTAGAATTTCTTAAAACACTCGTCTGATTTGCCTCTCATTTTAATACTTGCATACAAATTTGCTCAGCTTTCTGATGTTCTCTTTTACATATTTAATTTTTCTCAGATTCTGAGAAAGCATTGTATGGAGGGAGTCAGCTGGCACAATGCCCACAATTGATGATAAGCCTTTCCTTGTCATTCTTTCTCTGCCTCACTGTAGGCATTTATAAGCAAGGTAAAAGAACTCAATGTATCTGTGATTCTGAAAGCAAAATCCATCACTTCACCTTTTCTTCCAGTGAGAAGATGTGCTGCTGAAGGGACAGACCAGGACAACCTGTTTCACTAAGAGCTGCATAGAAAGCTTGCTTCTTTCTTTTTGTCTGTTATGCCTATTTTCAGTTGTTTTGTGTATGTGTGTGATTTGTTATTCTTGTTTTTGTTTTTTTGGGTTTTTTTTTTTCAATTTATTTTCTTGGTTTTGGTTTTTGTTTTAAATTTTGTTGTTATTTATCTGTAATATTTACTCATAATTAGGAAAAAAAACCAAACCTCTGTAATATTGTTGTTTTCTACTTATGGAATTCTTTGAATTGGACTGTGTAAATGAGCCATCACAGAAATTTAGATAAAACAAACTGATGTCACCAGGGTATCACAGCAGATTTGGCTTAATAATTCAGGATCATAATGTTTGCAGAAGCTGTTAAATGCTTGCTTGAAGATCCTGTACAGTAAGGTGGTGTATTTCCTCAGCTTGTACTCTTACAATCACAAACAACATTTTTAAAGACTGTTCTTAGTGTGGTGCATCACAGAAAGGCTTTGAATGACTCCTGTGCAGAGACAGGTTTTGAGTCTTACAGTCTTTAGGGATTTATGTAATGCCAATTCCATTGGTCATGTTTTCACATATCAGTCTTCAGGTCTAGATTCAAACTTCAGTGGTGTCAGTAAAATACTTTCTTCTTGATTCAGCAGACTTTTTACTTGGTATACTCTGATTTTATTGGCTTTTCTAGGGTTAATTTTTAAAGGCTTTATACTCAGATTTCAAAAATATCTAGAGAGCCCTTAACGTGACAAGAGATTTCTTGCAGTCTTGCAGCTATCGCAGCTTACAGTTAATTAGCACCGGCTTTCAGATACTCAGTGAGGGGGGAAAAAATCTTCTGATTCAGGGTGAAAGAAAGAGTAAATGCACATACTGCATGCTCACTTCAATTCTTTGCTGTAAATTACAGCATCAGCCAATAGAAGGACATTTCCCAACTATAGAGTGTGTTTTTGGTACAACATGATTTTATTTAGAATTGAGTCAATAGCATATACTTCTCTACTGGGTAAGGGTTTTTTAATGACTTTTTTTACCCTTTAAAAGACAGGGACTGTGTCTTAATGATTTTGCAATGGTGTGATGGTGCTAAGAGACCTATTATGACAAAAAGAGTAAAACTATTACTAGGAATGTATCATGTCTTGTCAAAAGATTCATTTTTCAGTAGATTTAATGGATTTCTTGACTTAAATCTTGGGAGATTCTGGGGCTATAAAATTACTAATGTAACCTAGTTGTGTTACTAATGTAATCTGGGTCTCTTAAGCAGGCTGTGAGGCAAAAAAAATATGACAAAAAAGCTTATAAGAAAGTAAAACTACTATGTATTTTCTTCTCTTAAAAAAAAAGAGTATTTTTCTCCAAAAATATATTGCAAAAGTGGGTAGCCTTCACAAAGAACCAAAACATATTCAATATAAATAGAAGGTGGTAATAGTTGATGATTCAGTCTTCTCCACATTGTGACAGTTCGCAATGGTCCTTCCAAAAGGAAGCTCTATGGACTTACTGGAATTAAGGATTTTTAAATCATTTGCTTCTAAAGATTTTATAAATCTAGAATATTATGAGCCACATTCAGATTGCTTACTAAATACATCTAAATTTTATATTTGTTGAATACCTATATAGGGACAGTAATGGATAATAATTTCAGTGGCTTACGCTGTTGAATTAAACACCTGATAGGCGAAATAATACCTGTGTATCATTCCTACCACTTTCAGTGTATTGTCTGACCATATAATCCAGTTAGAAAGTTAAGTACATTTAAAAGATGCCTTTACACCATGGTGGATTTGTGCATTTTTTAGAAAAACTCTGTAGAACTCTATTTTTGTCTGTGTTAAACTCTGCTGTATTTTTCCACTGGAGCACTGTTTGCCAGTTGGTTACTACCACAGATTTGATAGAACTATCAATCAAAATCATTGTAAAAGGGAAAATAAAAAGCAGACAAAACAACACAGTGGGACTGGCTGTGAACAAAACTTATGGCTTTTTTTGTACTGTGGAAAGGACACTCATCAGAACACCCTCATTTGTTTGGATGCAATTGAGCTTCAAAAGGGCAAGACAGATGTGCTTTTTACAGGAATATTAATTTATTTTGTGACACAGTTCATA
The DNA here is from genome assembly GCF_971803275.1 of Cyanistes caeruleus. Taxonomy (NCBI): domain Eukaryota; kingdom Metazoa; phylum Chordata; class Aves; order Passeriformes; family Paridae; genus Cyanistes; species Cyanistes caeruleus. Next base: position 53,121,097 of record NC_141703.1, read on the forward strand.
AACCTGCAGCTAAATGTGAGAACAGAAGACATTTTGGGGCCAGCTCACTATATCTTTACTTTCTCTGGAAACAAAAATATTTCATAATTTTTTTTGTACCATTAACCTTCCATACCTGAGTTGCTGTAGCACTACAGCAGAGTGAAGAGCCTTCCATGAAAGTTGTGCCAGGATGCTGTCTGCTTGGCTGAAATAGCTCAGCACTTCAAAAACCTGGACAGATGGGGTGCCATCTCATGAGAGACAGCATTCTGCTGGGCTTCAGAGGAGCTAAGAGTTGAAGGTGGGGTACTGTACCCAGCTGACATACCAGCTCTGATGCTTATGTTACAGCAAATGAGGAGATGATGACCCCAAAAAAAAAGAAAAAAACAAACAGCTAGACAGCAAAGCTATATCTATTAAATATAAGTATGCCTGTTGTGTTCCGAATGCCAAATCTTTAAATTGACAGTCTTTAAAGATAGGAAAAGTCTGAATAGACTTTTACTTTCATTGTCCTACTCTCTGTGTTTGGTTCTGTATGTTCCACCTGTAAATGTCCAAACCACTACTGAAAAAACTTTCTCAGTCCTCCAAATGTCTGAGAAGCTCTTACATTTTTGTGTTTTTCTCACTATTCCTATAAAAAACACAATGTACTTTCCTGGTTTTGTGGTCTTTATTGAAACATAAACTGTGCTTCCTACACTTAGTTTATTCTTTCTGTACTATTTGCCAGCACAGCTAGTTCTCCTATTTTTGTAACATCTGTATAGAAACAAATCAGCTGCATACAAATGGATCTGCACTGATGTGCCTTCTGCTTGTGAACAGCATAAGGCAGCCAAATTTCTCCAAAAGATCAAAGAGTTAGGTTACATGAGTAAAGGTGTACATTGGAGACAGAACAGCTGCTCCAGAATCTTTTGAACTTTCATTTACCACTTCCCCATTCCCAAACATGGTGTCATGGCAGCAGTTTTTCACAGCTGTCAGAGACTACATTCTCTCCCAAACTGTTACCAGATCTTTGGTGTAAGACTTTGGACATGTACTTGTACATGTAATTGCAATTGAGTGTGGTTAAGGCTTATGCAGGCTGAAGTACCTTGTGTTGAGCGCTGTGTTTAGCACTTACAAAGTCACTGAAATTGGGTAGTGTTCCTGTACATGAAAAGGGCTCACTATCCATTTGCTTAACTAAAAAGCAATCACTTTTTCTATTAATTTCCTGGTATTATAGTTCTCAGCTCTCCAATAGAGGTGATATTAAAAAATATCACTTTGTATTTTAAGAACTATTTAATTTTCTTTCCCTGTTTGCAATATGGAAACAAAAAATGGAAGACTGTTTCCTATTTCCTGAGCAACTTGCACCCGCAGCACAGTCTAGGGTCCCTACGCTGATGTGGGCCTGTGCACACAGCTGATTGTGACTGGAAATGAAGATGACTCTTTGTCTCTTCTGTCATGTTGAATTCTAGGACTGGCATTTAAGAAACCCTTTTGAATGAGTAGCTTCAAATTGATCCAGTTTGTTGAAAAGCTTGAGGCCCACTGAATTGAAAAATAGCATTTGGATTGGAAAAAAATGATATATTTCAAGTCACTGTGCAAGCTTTGTGAGACTGGATTTTGCATAGCAGCAGTCATTTAGAGAGTGTAACTGCTTGTTTCAGCATTCTTTTAATTCAGTGACTTTTATCACACTAAACTTAGAACAGAAAGTTATTTCTGTATATGTGTTTATATATACATGTCTGTGTGTGTGCCTGTATGCATTAGTAGCTGCTATGTATAAGAAATAATTATTTGAAATACCTTTTAATATTTGAAAATGTTTAGATGCTATTCAGCTGTATTTTTTCTGAGCATGTTGCAGATGTGAATACCATGTGTTATGTACGGCTTTATACAGATCTGTAGGACTTGCAATATGCAGTTAAAATCTAAGGCTATAAACCTCAAGGCTGAATTATAATATTTGTAGAAAATCAATTATTATGGATGAAATTTATTAACACATTAATGTTTTATCAGTTATTAATAAATACATGAATTATTAATGGTGTTTTGTCAATATGCAATATGATCATTTCTAAGCTTTGCTATTTTTCCTCTTCAGGAGATCTTATTACTAGAATTTTGTAATTTTTTTCTAATTGTAACATCACAAATCAACAATAAGCCTTTTGTTTGCAGCGAAACTTCAAGCTGTGTACTTCAAAATTAAATGCTGAATTTTTTTAGTAAGGTTGCAGTATTCTTTTATGCTGTGTTTTAAAAATGATGTAAGTATTTTAAGGTTTACTGGTTATTTAAAGGCTGTTGATTTAAAGTGCATAGCTTCATGTGTTTCCCATTTCTCTATAACATGTTGGTTTTGTTTAGTGGTTATCAGAAGGATCTGGCCAATTCCATTCTTCAAATGTCACAGCACTGATCACAGCCATACATTTATTGGCAACCTTCACTGGCTGTAGGCTGCCTGCCTGGAGAGAAGTCTCAGGCCATACTGACAGTTTGAACAATGTTAAAGGATTGTAGGAAGTTCTCACAGTCAAACAGAGGATGGTTTATAGGCTAATGAACAGTTTGACCACGCTGATACATGTGCCAGAGGTTAAGGTTCTGACCTGCTGCTGTTCAGATTACTAGGACAAACGTAGCCACTGGGACCAAGATTAGCAATTTAATTAGAACACCGTGTAAAATTCATATCCTATGTCATTTGCTGAACAGGACCTATGTCATTATACATCTATTATATTATGGTTAAAAAAAAGGGAAAGTCAAGGAATATTTATGTGAACAACATAACTAGAATGCTAGGTTTTAGGGTTTCACATCATAATCTTCAGGTTTCGTAATTTGCATATGTTGCTTTTGTTTCATCACAGTAACACGGTACAAAGTGAAATGCTCCCATGGAAAATAGCAACAATTTAGTATGTATTACAGCTTGACACAATTAAAAAAACCAACAAATTGCTGTGGAACACATTGAGTGCAGGTAGCTTGGGGTACAGCTGCAGTGGAAGCTGCAGGTTGACTTCTGGTGGGAGCCTGAGGCAAGAGACCGTGAATTGCCCATTTTTGTATAACAGAGGGTACGGGGACATGTGGCAGAACCAGGTGACCGGACACTCAGTGATGCAGCAAGAGCCAAGGACTAGGTAGGAAATGTCAGAGTTTGGCACGCTTGGACTATGATAAAAACTCAGGGGTTCCTTTTGTTCAGAGTCCCTCCTGGGAGGCACAGACACCTCGGGATGTTCCTGTGTTACTCCACCATGAATAAATGGCTTTATGGAACGAGACATCTGAGACTCTGCTGTGGGAAAACTGTGGTGAAACCAGTGAAGAAACCTGGTCTGGCTGTGTGACTGGGGTGTGTGGGGAGTCAGGAGAGGCACCCTGGAGCCGCCAGCTGCACAGGGGCTTCAGTCCCAGTAAAGTCTCTGATGGCTGGAGGGTGACTGCCAGGGAGTCTGTCTGATTGAGAAGTTTCCCTTAATGCTATAAACATTTAAGTGAAGATCAAGGATATCAATAATTATGATAACCAATTGGGAATTTCCCATGCAAAGGTCTAAAGTAATTACTATTAAAAATTAGGATAAAAACAGGACAGTGATAAGCTGACCCAAAACATGTGTAATTGGTACAGTGGGTTTACAGTGGGTTTATTCTGTATGATACTGGTAACAGCTGGAAACAAGATACTGCATTTAAATTACGATTAAAAAAAAAAAAACAAAAAATCTGAATTTTCTTAGCATTTTTTGAATTCCAGAATAGACCTTTATTCCATTTTCCTAGGTGTGCCAGTAAGTTTTATAAGCTAAAAACTGGTGTCCTCTGTTATGTACCAAGGCCATTCAGACTTCCAGCTGCTAATAGAGGGTGAAGCTTTTGTCGGTCCTGAGACAGTGCAGTGACACTTGTTCTGGAGTGATGACTGTACAGAAGGGAGATCTGTAGCAGGACCATGGGGGAGAAAATGGAATAGTTGCATCAAAGTGGTAGTTTGCTATGGCTGCAGAAGATGCATTCTTACAAAGACTGGAAGTGTAGTTGTATAACTTTTGCATTTATAGATGCAGTATGCCTGTAAAGACCATCAAGGCAGTGACTTGCAATCTTGTGCTTAGTTTATGGGAAACTCAGAACTGACATTTGGCGGCTATACATAAATAGAATAATTTGCTCCTAAGAAAAAGTGTCATACTTAAAATTTGATATTTTTCTTTTCAAAATGAAAGAAGCCTTTGGCATAAAATTTATTCAGGGTCACATTTCACCTATAACCGGTTTTATTTTTTTCTTTTTCAAACCCGTGCCTAGTTACAGTTTAATATTTGCAGTCTCTAGATTGTCAACATCATTGTATAATAGCCAACTTATTATAGAAAGCAGCAAATGCCATGCTGCCAATCACCTGTCCATCACACTAACAGGTGCACTGCCATTGTCAGTGTCAGGCTGAATACCGGGGATCAGTTAGACAGGTGGAGTAATTTACTCATCTTGTAGTGGCAGAAGGGGACACCTTATCAAGGAAAAAAGGGAAGTGTCTTCCGTTGGTGCATTTGGTATGTGACTATGTAACTTGGATTTATAGTCTCTCTGTAGAAACTGATGTGCAGACTAAATTTCACTCTAAAGTGGGGGAGGAACTTCTTTAAGGTATTATGCAAGAGTATTTCTTTTTCCTTTCTCTTCACCTTATCTCCTGTCATTCTCACCCTCTCCCCCCACACCCCCATCCTCAACCTTTCAGTATTGTCAACTAAACAGACTGCTAGATTCAAAATGCTTAAAAAATCTGTCAATCCATTGTAGTAAAATAAAAAAATAAAATAATAGTAATAATAATAAAAAGATATAAACTTCAGTGAGAATGACAAATTATATGCCTTATTTTTATTTTTTTTTTTCCACAGCCATTTTTTATAACAGTGACTGGAAGAGAGGGGTCCAGAGCATGGTTTGACATTTCATTCAGAGAATAAATGTAGAAGTTATTATGGCAAGTAATAGTACCAAAACATAGTACCAATGCCAATCCACACCTGTCCTAATCTCTGTAGCTATGACAGCTTCTGGTTAATACCCAGAAAGTTTCTGGAGGCATCAGAGAGAAAAGTTGCTTTATTCACCTGTCACCAGTCTTTCTCTGTTGTGATGGACAAATTCTCAGGTATCACCTTTGATCAGAATAGAGCTTTAGCAGGAGAGCTAGATCAGGTGTGTTTGTACTTGTAGCTTCTGACTAAAGCCATCTGTGCTCAGGTACAACCAGTAATTGCCTGAGCCAGTGAATAGAAATATTAGAGCAATCTATGAGTCTTCGAAGTCCGAATGGTAGAGGTAACCTCAGACCAAACTGTGGGAAGGAAGAATTCATGGTAGTGGCTTGGAAACCTCGCTTTTATAGCAGCACAGAGAAAGCAGTGGCTGGTTGGTAGATTAAATACACTGGAAGTTAATTCAAGTTTATTTACAGAAGCATTCCTCGGAATACGTATACCCTCAAATTAGAAAATCTAGGGATTAAACAAATTTTAGGTTGCTAAAGTATCAATTTTCTTTTGGATACTGTTAATAATAGCTTTGACCTGTGGGTTGACAGGGGGTTTGTGCTGCATTGACTGTCTTGTTTATCAAATGGACTCCATAATCTCCAATTCCATCATCTAATATGTAGTTCAGCAATTCTTGTAAAGAGATGAGCTTTCTCCTCTTTGCTGTCTACCAAAATGTAATGGGCAGTGCTAAGACTTCAGAGGGCCTTGGGCATAGTATCATATTATACCTAATCTTATGTAATTACAGACTGCTGCCAAAAAGGCTCCTAGGATGTCCTTGTACTTACCGTTGCTTATCTTGTATCCCTTAAAAGGAAAAGAAAAAATGTTATTTTCCACTAATCAGTAAGAACCAACTATCTTCTAGCTGCAGGAGTGCTGGGGAATGAGGAGGACTAGGATTAGCTTTTTCAGGCAGCAGTTAGGTGGAGGATGAAAGTCTAAACCTCTGCAGTCCCTTTCCAGTCCAGATTTGACCCAACCGCATGGATTGGCACCTGAAACATTCCCTCTGTTTACTTTGCTGTGGGAAAATAATAGTGTTATTCCCTGCATAACATTACAAGCCCATTGATACCATGTATTAATTTTTCTGAGATCCTTTTTGATGGTGCTGTTATCTCTGTTTAACCAATACTGTGTTTACTGGTATTAAAAGGCATTATTCCACCTACACGTTCTGTTTACCAGAACTGCATTCAACCCTAAAGCCTGTGACTGAAAAAGAGCTGTTTTTTTTTCTTTCTAATAGAATTTAGGAAGTTCAGAGCCATTGAAAAGTTTGAAGACTTTGATCCAGAGCATTTTCTTTTAGGCTACTATTTTGAAATTTAATTTGCTGAACAAAAAAAGGAGAGTATTTTGCATAGATGGAAAAATAAAACAAAAGCAAACAGTACTGAAATTAGCTCTTTATACTGGACATCTAAGAAAACATTCCATTTTGTTTAATTCTAGTTTGTTTTAAATTGACATTCTCCCACTCTCACAGAAAACTGGGCTCAGACAATCAAGATCAGGTTCTGGAAATGAGCCTGAGACTTTAGCTACATAAATCCCCAGGGCTGAACATGCATATCACCTGCTCTTATTCTGATGTGCCAGCTAATGCAAGACCTTCATATTCCAGGCTTTCCCTGTTTCTGATCCCTTTCTTCCTAGAGAAAAGAAATGTGGATGTACACCCTGACTGCATCCTAATCTGTATGATAATTTGGTAAATCAGGCCCCTGAGGAATGACTAAATGCATGCAGAGATGCAATTTACATCACCAACGAAACTTTTGTTTCTGTACCAAGGAAACCAGAGGCCAGGTGATCCCCTGACTCCAGGTGGTTTGCATGACAGGGCTGCCAGTACAGAACTGAAGTTCAGTAGAACTGAAGTTCAATAGAACACAAGGCTTAAAAACAGGAGAAATTTGGTTTTGGTTAAGTGCCATTTTGGCAAAATAGGTGTTTTGGCAAATGTTACTGCCACTTCTGTTTCAGAAAGTATTTATTGTCTGTGAACTGAAACACTAAAAACACTCTTCAAAGATATAAATCAGGAAATATATTTATTGCTGTTTATTCTTAATAAAATGTTCAACAACTGCAAAATGACTGCAAATATTTCAATTAGATTAGAAACCTCCACAATGTCTGAGACTGAAGATTTAGATTTTGAGTCCCTTATACATTATTTTTCTCTCTCACATGAATGGAGATTGGAAAAATTGGTTCAGTTATTAGTTCAGCTTTATTAACTTTCTTTTCATTTTCAGGGATACTTTTTAAGGTAAATTATGCTATTCACTGACAATAAACATGCTAGTGTTCTCTGCTGCTTGCAGTTCTCTTTGTAAAAGAAAACTGTCTCTAACACAGGGAGTCCAGCTCTTTGCATGACAGCTAAATTTCTTTTTTCTCTCTTAATCTTACAGTTCTGTTTCTCAAAAAACTCACACCATACCTCCTCTCTTTCAATGCCTTTTGAATATTTCTTCTACTTCTGCTATGTAGTGCAATCTAAAAAGAACACAGTCTTTCACTGGTTCTGATATTATGCTTTCCCACCCAGTGATACAGTTTTGTCTGAACTAGAACCAGTGCTTTCAGATCTGATGTGTAAAGCTAAGTGTCTGCACCCACAGTGAATTGAATAAAAATTGCAGTTAAATATACCACACGTGGATTCAGGAGCTGAACCATTAAGTGTCAGGTCTGGAAATGTTGGTCTTTGTGTTCTGTAGCAATGACGGGAAGAAGGAAAGGATACCAAGGAAAAAAAAAATGAGGACTTTTTTCTTTTTGTTTTTTTTTTTTTTTTTTTAAATCACAATAAATTTAATAAATTTATGATGTTGTCATCAAAGAGTGCATATGAAAGCACCTTTGCAGAAAAACTGAATTCATTAACTATGTGGTGCTGCTTCAGAAGCAAAGCTGCTCTGTAAAATACTAGGAAGTTCTTCGTCACTAGATTGCTTTTATGTGTTCATAAAAGCTCTAATAATGACTTCATTTTTGAACTCTGTACACATTGAAAAATTCAGGTAGTGCTTACTGAAGTTCAGAGAAACTATACACTATGACATGTTCAGACACTGTTTTGTGTGCATTTTTTGGTTTTGTTTGATAGAGCAGTGAATAGAGACACCAGATTTTAAAGGCTTTCTGGTTTAAAGAGTGAATACCTCTTTCTGTCTGAAAATTTATATTCATAAATTGCATTGTCATTGTCTCAGTGGAAAAATAAAACATGGCATATGTAACTTGCTGATGAAGATATGCAGACCTCTTAAAAACTTAATCTGTTGCTTAGACTACAGAAAGCAGACATCTTACTTATATGGGTAAAATTGCTACAAGATTGAAACCCCAGATGCCAGGTCCAGAGATGGACCAATGTCCTCAGCTCATGGATGTCAGGTTCATCTTACAACAATTTTTTCTCAGCTTGCCATTTAAATGTTATTGCATAAAGGCACAGGTTATTTCTGATCTTCTGTTATTAATCTGAGGTATCATACAAATGCTTGTAGAAAAATACTTTTTTTTTTTTTTTTTTTTTAATAATTAAAACTCGTCTATCTGTTCTTGGGATATGCTTTAAAAGAGATGTCTCAGTTGCAGCTTTTTTTGGGGAATACCTGTATTGCTGCCAGCTTATATATCCCACTGGGAGCCTCTGTGGAGCAGGGATTACCTCAAATAGGTTTTAGCAGATTAAACAAGCCACCAAAAAAAGCTTGTCTTTATTTTTCCTTCCTCTTATTACAAATAGCACAGTGGACAGAAAGGGATGAATTGCAATTTAGTGTGTCAGCTATAAATATCCTGTATCTCAGGAGTTTTTTCTCCAAGTTTAATAATATACTAGTAAGGTATCATCTCAGAACTTCCAAAGGTAATAGCAAATACATGTGTGACATCGCGCTTGTAGGGACATGTAGCTTTTGCTATGTTGTTGCACTGTTGCTACATTGTAATTTTACTTTTCTGTTCTCAGTCAAACGTTCACTTTCGTTTTGCTTCTGCTTTCATGAACTGGAAGGCTTTTAAATTTTGGAGCAGTGTCCACTGACATAAACAATGAATTTTCTAAACAACAAATTTGGCTTGCTTTTGCACTGAATAAAATTACTTCTTTTTATCTCATTGGGGAAAAGAGTGAAGCTTATTCCTGCACACGTGAGCATGTGGTTCTCTACAGGCAGCTGCAATTCTTACTCTTTGGTCTCTGAGGGCTGTTGAAGTAAATTGATAGTTTTGGGCTTAAGCTGATCTTTGAGTTTCAAAACAGAGAAAATGTTGTGCATAGACACTCAGAGCCTACACCTTATGTGGTGTAGAGAAATGCAAGCCATGTACTGTCTCACAGTGTGCAGCCACAGGTTTCTGCTGGGCTGCTCTCCATAAACGTTGCTCTGTGTGAATAAAGCAGAAGAAGCAGAGCATCTTTGAAATTCCACTCGGACAGGAAAAGTAAAATTCTATCTGAAAGGTAGGGCACATTCAAAAGATTTTATCTTGTTAAAATGTTGCCTGATGCCCTATCTACATGTAACTGCTGGCATTTTTCCACATCATATTATTACTTTCACTTTTGTAGCTGATTCCCTGCTAGAACCAGTAATCAGTTTGATGTCTTTCTCCAACCAAAATCTCTTCTTCACTACCTCTAGCTATTAAAGGTGAAGTGATGCACCTTGCTTCATTGATAGATGATTACATATTAATTATACAATACAAATTGACTCGGTTGAAGATACTTTATAGGATTGCTTGCTTTTTCCCTCTAAATTGATCATGAGTGGGTAAATCTTTTGTTTCTTCTACAAGATTTATGAACAAATTATTCAGAAAATAATTCTTAAGCCTTAAAAAAAAAAATCATATCATTTGGCTTCTAAAAATTCTTCCTGTTGCCTAAGAAGTAAAATGTTTAAAGTGGATGCTTAAGATCTATGTATACATTCTTACAATATTTTTGCAAAGGAGCGGCAATCACTTAATGCTTTCCAGATCTGAATTACTGTAACAGGTGCAAGCAATATCCATTCGTCTCAACCTTTGTATTTGTGCAGTCTACATATTTTACATCATCATTCTTTATGTTGTTTGTGGTGATATTTTATGCTGTAAGAACAAGGGAAATGGAAAGCTGGTCAATTTCCCCTTAAATGTGGCCTTAAGCTTTTATCTTATAAAAAGCTTCTTCATATTAATTGAAATGAAATTAACTTCTACAGTAGTATAGTTTATTTTGGATGAATGATATTGGGTTTAATTCTCATACACAGAAAGCATGATAATGTAAATTATGTAATTCTTGAAATGCAGTTAGTCCAAAAGGTAATTTTGTGTAAGTGACAGTGTGGAGTTTCCTATTTCTTCTTTCTCAATGATTTCTATATTAAATGTGTTTAGCTTGCAAGTCTAAAAATCATTTATCTAACTGCCAGCTGTTCAAACTGAACTTGAGATCTTAAATCTTTTTCTCATACCTTACCTACAGAATAGAGTTTAGTTGCTGAAACTTAGATGCCAGTCCTTTTTTGTGATAGATGTGGCAGAATAGGACCCATCTCAATCTTCTAAGTGGCAGCTGGAGTGACATTACAACTCCATTGCAACTATTATGAAAACATTCCTAGATGAGGGAACAGATATAACCCTGTAAATAGAAACTGTTCTGTAGTCTGGAAATATGTAATTTTTAAATTTTACATTATGTCTGTGCACACCAAAGTAAGATAGAACAAAGGCAGGTGTAATTATCTTGCTTTATATGGAGAGAAAATATAGCTTTGACTTTGGAAGCTGCATTATTCAAAGTCACAAAGGCTGTTTTTCACAGTCTAATGTGCATCACTTTAAAACTGATTTGCTTATCTCTATGGCTAGTAATAAACATTTTACCTTCCTGAGTAGTTGCCTTATAAGATAGTGGGACTGTAAATTGAAGAGTTGTCAAATGGCACTTGCTTGTCTGGTAAAAAACATTTATTTAAACATATTTTTATATGCACTCAGTTATCTTCTGTCACTTTTCATTCCTTAATAGGTTTCCCCAAAAACAAAAATCATGAACATCTTGATCTCTTCCACCTGTCCTCTGAAGAGAAAGCAAAGCCTCCAGGTCTGAGTGTGGTCAGAATTAAGGAACTGTGCAATCTCAATCAGCTGGTACAATGTCCATTATGTCTATAGGCTCTTTTCCCCCCGTCACCTATTGTTTTCATATAGTACAAGTTGGTCAATATATGATTGAGTAACACACAGATATTTAAACCAGAAGTTTCAGTCCCCACTTGTAGTAAATGTTTTGCTTGGCAGAAGCTTCATTACACAATAAATGAGTCTTTTGGAAAGAGCCAACTGCTTCATATAAAACAAGCTCCTGTTCCTTTATTGCTTTAGGGGAAGAACAATGAAAATTCACTGTTACTGGCCACATCAACCTGACTGAAAGCCAAATAGGAAAATTGAAAATGATTGTCAAGTTCATCATATCTAATACAATAGAGGCAAATTAGAGTTATCTGCAGCAGCAGAAGTAGCAGCAGATTGCATTATAAATCATCGTATCATTGACAGTCAATTACATTCAAAACTTTTCAAGCATGAGGCAGTGGCAGTGTTTATCTACTAACAAACTTATTCAAGCCAGAAAACACAGTGTGGGTGCACGAGGAGAATTTCTTGGGGGTCTGAAGGGTTTGCATTAAAAAGAGAGAATTTTATCAAAAACTATATTCTATGAAAGGTTAAAAAGCATGAAGCCTGGTTTGTTGCAAAATTCCATCTTTAAACCTGATCAGCCTTTCTTCTTCCACTGCAGTAAATGCACGTTTGACTGTTGACTGGGAGAGCCCTCCAGTAATGTCAACTTCTCTCCAGTCTTCTCTGCTTCATTACCACTTTTTCTTTCACAATATTTCTAGCTCCCTTCTGAGTTCCCAGCATTTTATTCCCTTTCCTTTTTCTTGTTTGCTTGCTTTTAATTTGAAGTGCATTTTTAGTTTGTCTTCAGGAACAAATAGCTTTCTGTAAATTATTCAAAGTAAGTAACCTTGCATGTTAGGAAATCAGTCCCTCACCTAATATATATTTAATTAAATATATTAAATAAGTCCTAATCAAATAGATTGTATAAAAATTGATATAAATTGAGAGAAAAGTCTAGACAATGTTCTGCTAGTCAGTTTATTTTATGAGCTTTCAGAATTGGACTGAGCTTCAGAATTAAATGCAGTTTTTTCTCTACTGAAAGTTACAATGAGTGTACTTTCTGGCTGTTCCCATGGGCACTAGGGAAAGCACAGAGCAGGAGCAAAAACTTCTGGTCCTAAGACAAGGGTTTGTGATTTTGCTGTAGTGCAGAAGAGGGAGGGGGAGGGTGTTCCATATGATGATCCATCTACTTTTTCACCACACATAGAAAGCCCTGAAGCTGTAACAGAGTGTGATGCAGGGTTAGTATTGATCTTATATCCACATGTCTGTATCGAGTAGAAGGGATTGTTGGGTTTTAGGGAGAAGGTCCTAAATTTATTTTTTTGTGATCGAAACTGGGTAATCTCCAGACGTTGCCTAGCACCATGTCTCTTCATATTTTCAGAATGACTTGGGAAAACTATTGCAAGATGGAAATTAATTGCTCTAATATTAAATTTGGTATAATGTCAAGATTGAGAACTGTGCTGCTGTTTTGCAGAATGAAAAAAAAAATTATAGTAAGAAATAAGATGTCTGAGGCCTAAGATCTTCCTCCTGCAAGAGGTCTCCTTTGTGCTCTGACTGCTACTGTCTCTATGCCATTCCAGTCAGTTGACTCCAGATGTACTGCATAGAGACATTGAAATTCATTCTGTTTCAGTCCTAAACCACCAAGTAATTTTTGCAACACAGCCCTCTGTTTGTCTGATATGAGAAGAACATGAGGGTGAAGAGCCTATCTATATCTGCTGAATTTTGCCACGCCTGGGAACTTACCTTGTGTACCTCTAAAATTAAGTAGCCAGTTCAAGTGCTAAACTTAGCACTTCTTGGATAATGAAGAGGAAAATAGATGTAATCGCAAAAAGTGGTTTAGATATTAGGTGGGATAATCATGGTGAGAATCTAGAACCTGAGTTACTGTAGATACCATCTAGTTGCCTGAAGATAGGTAGGATAAACCTATTAAGTCTTAGATCAGAATGAACATGAACAAAATTGTTACACTGACATAATTTTAAAGCAGTATTAAATTAACTGAACAGATAGAAGAGAAAGGCTTTTGCATGCTGGTGAATTCAAAAGTGTATGTGCAACTTCACATTTCTGGAAACAATTAAAAAGTCTCTTAGCTAATGTTTGTATCAGGGAAGTAAGAAATAAAAATGTGGATACTTTGTGTGGAATTCAGACTCACTGGTTATGCTGCTCTTCTAGAGCTGTGCAGTTGGTCTATGCTCTGTCTATCTCATGGGTCATAACCTGTCATGTGAGGGAATCTCAGGCATTAGCTATCTTTTTAAGGGAACTGAATCTCTTCCATTCTGCATGATTGCCACTTTATGAAAGTCCAACTATTCCAAAATAGAGGACAATTAAGCATTCATTGCAGTTGTTTGCTTTTGGTGAGATGTTTCAATCAGTCTGGACTAGAACCTGTTTCTGTGGTTAACCAAAGTTTAGCATATTTTCAAAGATTTTCAGTTTTACTGAAGTCTTCATACAAATCTGGCTGTAAATCATGTCTCTATTTATCCATCTCCTTTGCCTCTTTTAGCTTTTTATGAAACACTCTTACATCCACTATTGAGTTAATGAATACTAAATTTAGTATGTAAGTAGTTTTGTAGAGGATTATGTTCCATATCTGTACCATATTAAGAAACTGGTGTTTGGTTGGCTTCTAAAGCTTCTTGACAGCTGGGGCATGACAAAGAAAGCTTTTCTGTATACTTGTTCTGAATTTTTTTAGGCATGGATTATCAAGTAGCCATAAATAAGCCTTATTGACCCAGGTTATTATTTTACATTTGCTTTCACACATTTCACATACTGAGTTGTGTTGTGTGTTTTTTTCCATAGGAATAGGTCAGGGTTAGTAACGCTCTGGGTGATATTCTGAGAACAAGTTAAGCCAGAAAGACTTGATTTTTTACAGACATATATTACAGTAGCCATCATGAATAAAATATGAGATTTTAAATTATGGTTTTGATTACTTAAAATTAAAAGTTATTACAATTGTGCTATCATACATACAAAGCAAACTTGTGATAGTAACATGAGTAAAGATTAAGAATAGGGATTTGGTCTCAATAACATAAACTGTTCAAATCACAAGTTTGTGGTTTTGGTTTTTTTTCTCCTTTTCAATACATTATTCAACTTAAGTCATCTTTTGGGACAGTTTTCCAGTGGTTTTCTTTTTATTTGTGCTCATAAAAAAAAAGAAAAAAAAAATCACTTGTACTACATGATCCTGCTAGTATTTATCAAAATCAGTGCGACCTATCTTGGTTTAAGCAGTGTATGATACGTTATTTTAGATACTGGAATTGGTCTTGGAACCCAAATTTTCTGCTCACTAGCTTTATTTGGTAGAGTTTAATCTTGTTAGCAGATACAAACAGGGCTTTTACAAAGCAGTTCTGATATTTTATTAAGTAGGCTTTAGATAGTAGGAATTCATTTGATACTTTGCTCTTGCTCTCTTATTGAAGTGCATGCTTTGACAATTAATATTTGGGATTATGTTCAAACTCTTGAACATATCAAACCCACAAAACCATCCAGTTTCTTGTTAATGCAATAACACCCTCATCATAAGGCTTTGTATTATAAGTGACTTTCCTACAGTTGCAGGCCCTTGAGGTCCATCTATACTTAATGAAACATGACCCAATTCCTGTACTTCCAAGGAAAAGTTTAAAAAAGCTCTTCTGTTTCATAAAGTCATGGAATATTTTTGCATTTATTTTGGATTTTTTGGTGGGTTGGGGTCATGTTGGCATGGGGACAACTGTCCACCTCTTTAACCACTTCCCAGTGAGAAACATCTTATCTGTAAAAATCCCAATTAGAAGCTACAGAAATGCATTTGTTCTCAGAATTCTGTACTGTATAGACAACACGCGTAATTTATGTAAAACTTTTGGAATTTGCACCTTCTACTATTTTGTAGGAAGGAAAATGATGGATTGTCAAATCATGCTACATGTTTTAATTTTTGAAGAAAATCTTTGAAGAAGATGCGAATGTGTTTATACAAGGGCACTCAACTCTTATAAGAAAGGTTATTAATGTGAGAAATTATTTGCTGAGGTAAACCACCTGCGTTAGACAGCAAAATTCATCACTCCAGTCTTGTATAGTCATGTACAAAATATATTGTATACATTAAAAAGTCAAGGGAATTAATGTTTTAGCCAAAATATTTTCAGGCCATCCTAGTAGAAATGCTGGGGATTGATGATAGATGGTTTTAATGATGTCAACACAAACATTTTCTTTGACATGATCCAAGGTTTAGGTTGCCACATGTAAGGTACAGCTTGTTGACACGTGATTGAGTGTCTTGTGACCCCTCAGAATGTATTTACCCTCCTCCTGTTTGTATGGCAGTAATACCAGGCAGGCATTAGTGAAAGTGGCTAATGATGTAAATTTTTGTAAATGAAAATGCAAATTATCAGACAAATTATATGCCAACTGATAACGCAATATTTCTATTATACTTATGTCTTTTTTTTTCTTTAAAATAAGTTTGCTCTTCATGTTTTCGTTGCATTTTGAAACATACCATAGTTTGTCCAGCTCCCAAATCAGTCTTCTGCAGTCCCATTACGTTGGTATTCATCTCGTTCTGTACATTTATTCTTTTTCGTTTTAAGGAAAACAATTTGATTTTTTCCTATTTGCCAGTGAGTATTAAAAAATGTGCATTCTAGGAGTCCTGAATTCAAATTGAAAGTCAAACTTCTTCAAAATGGTGTTCACACAACAGAATGCTGTTTCTATTTATCCAATATCATTCCCTCTAGATAATACAGTGTATTTATAATAGCCATGGGATAGAGTGTGGGGTATCATTTCGACATTCTGAAGACCTGAGTTTATCAGTCTGAGCACGACATTTATTTGTGACCTCCAATCCTTCAAAATGAAGGAAATGCCGCACAGTTGAATGAGGATAATGGATATTGACAAATTTAAGGAACAGATAAGTAGTCTACTGAAGTAAGATCTTCTGAGGCATCTTGAGGACTGGAGACACTCTGGTAGATGTATGCCAACCCTTCCGAGAGGTGGTGCAAAGGGGACAGGCAGCTCTGTAAAATACCATTATGACTGGATCAGAAGCTCTTCAGTAATCTGAAGCAGAAAGAAATCATATAAAACCAAAAAAAACCAAAACAAGAAACGCTGAAGAACTATATATATAAATAGACATAAGAATAATAAAATAACCTGGAAATACAGATAACATAAAGTAGTGCAAAATGGAAACCCTATGTTAATTAGAAATTGATAAAAAAAAATCATTAAAGGTTAAGTCAACAGGTCATATTCATATAAAAATTAGAAAATACTATATTTCCATTATAAAATCATAGAATCATTTACTGTTAAGAGGTTGCAAGGGACCTTAAAGATCACCTTGTCCCAGCCTGCCCTGCTATGGGGAGGGGCACCACCGACTAGACCAGTTTGCTCAAGGTCTTAAATATAAAGAAAAGAGAAAATACAGGAAAGTGTAGAGAATGATGAAGAATTCAATGATGTTCTTTTCTTCAGTCTTCATGCACTATCATATAGAATTATTTGACAATACCCAATGGAAATGAGTGCATAGGGTACATGAGAAACACGAGGACATAGGGCTTATGAGGAGGTGCACACTGAAGTATGGCTGCCTAAAATAAAAACCTTAAAAATAAAATGAATGAATGAAATTAAAAATTAATGACTGAGAGGTTTCTCTGAATCTTTTACATTTTGTGAACTCATAGAGGAGGATTCTAGGATGAAAAGATATTTCTGGGCTTCAGAATAAGAAAAATAGAACCATGTTGTCATAACCACTCTGAACTGAATCTTTGGAAATAATATAGGACAAGCATTTGATGTGTACAAGGAGTGAATTTACCTCTAGAATACTTTTGACAGGGTAACAGATCCATAGAAATCTGAAGATGTAACACACCTTGAGTTTAGTACACCCTTTCATCCTGCCCCACATGACATTCCTGTAGGAAAACTTGGGCTGTGTTTCATCATTATCCTGTGATGCATGAGAAGCAATGATTTACTGTTAGTGTCCCTTCATATTATGAAAACATGACAACTGAGTCTTGCATTTGTCAGTTCTGGGCAGAGTATTACTTTCAGTGTTTTCATTAATGATGTTGATGATAGACTAATGTATCTTTGTAAAAGCTGCAGATAAAAATCAAGGTTTTAACAATGAGTAAAGGGCTTGTTGGGGATTGGCAATCAAAATTTTGGAAAACATCTTTAAAGTGACAAGTTGATATTTATTCAAGATTTGTGGGAACTGTTACACTCAGAATAGAGAAATTAAATGCTCCAAGGTGAAAATACTTGGCTAGTCAGGTTATAGTCAGTCAGAAATGAAACATGAGTTAACAATGAGATCCTGTAAAATACATGAACATGTTTACTATGTACAAGATGTGAGAAACAATTATTCAAGTCAGTGTTTGTGAGGCCATATCTAGTAGGTTGTGTAGTTTTGGTCATCACATTTTAGAGAAGAGTTGAGGGACCTAGAGAAAGTCCAAAAGAGAAGAGTAAGAATAATGAGGGATTTTGAAGACATAACCTGTAAATATATTGATAGAATTTTTTATTTAAATTACAAAAAGGAAGACTTAGAGAAAACATGGTGTCTCTAATTATGCACAAATTTGTTGCAAGCAGGATGGTGATTCTGCTTTTCTTGTCCACTTTGTGGAAGAGAAGAATAAATGGGGTTAATCCACAGATTAAGTTTAGGGTAAAACACATAAAAACTTATCAGGCAGTAAATATCTGCAATAAACCACCCGCATGTACTTTTTTTATGGAGTTTTCTTCAAATTTGCTGAATGTCTGACAAATGAGTCAAGTGTAATTGTTTTTCTTTATATTCTGTAGCTGAAGTAGATGTTCTGTGAGATCTCATTTCCCATTCATTAATATGAATCCATAATATTTATGTTTATTGTACCAGGTTTATTTAGCATTTTTGCATTTTTATGCCTTGGTTCCTTATGCTTAAAATAAAACTATATTCTTTATTCGGTCGTTGTGGTGAGAGTATACGTACATGAAATATTTAGATTTCTTGGGTACTGTGACAATGGAAGCCATATACATTTGCACTGTAGAGTGACAGACAGCTGCTCTATGCAAAGTCATTTTGAAAATGACATTTCTTTGTCTTGAATTCTTGTTTGCTATTTCTGTGAGATCGGAAGATACAGTGGCTTCACAGAGTTGTAAAGGAAGTATCTAACCTCAGTTGTGCCTCTTGGGACCCATTGGACAATTTTTGGAGAAGTGTTATTTGCATATCTCAAATCAACTCTTTGGCAAGTATGGGAAAAGTTCCCAGCTGCCAGTTTTGACAGCCACAATTCTGGCAGCTGTTAGCCTTGAAGGGGAAGGAGAAAAGAAAAAAAAGAAAAAAGTAATGGCATTGGTATTTTTGTAGAGCTTGGGTGACATTTAATATTACCTGCTGAAAATAATAAAAATAAAAAGGCATGAATGTGAAGGAGAGAAAAGGGTTCCAACTCATGGAGCAGATAATAGTAATTTAGTATTTTAAAGCTACTCAATGACTATTTCATCTCTGAGCAGTTCTACTTACAGCTTGTTAAATTGAAAGAAGAAATAAGAAATTATAGGCTGAAGGAATGGGGTTAAAAATAAATCCTCAAGTGGGCTGGCAAACTGCAACTTCTTGGGGAAAAGTGGTTTAGCAAATGTCAGTTCTCTGTTGTTATTTTCACAAGAAAAGGCCTGATACTGCTAAGTATTTCTCAAAAGGGACGTTACTTTAATATAGAAGTAAAGATATATAATAGTGATTGTATAGAATAAATAGCTTTTTAGGTGTTTGAAGGATTTAGAGGGAAAACTTTATGAAGGGGAGAGATGATGTTTCATGCATTTTTTTTTTTTTTTTTACTTCAATACTTCTACAAAATAAAACAGATAATTTTTTTCAATGAAATGTGAGGAGATTTTAGGGAGACATCTTGATGTGGCTTGGTGCTAGTTGCTGGCTATTTTAGGGGGATTTGAATTTTCATTCTCGAAGAGACTGTAGTCTTCTGAATGCAAAGATGATGTTAAAAGAATTTTTGCTTGATTAGGAACCACGTAATTTGACCTGAAGGTCACATTACATTTTCTCTTGTGTTGAAGTATTATGGATAGTATTAATCTGTATTTGTCTTTTGTTTTCTGCTATATGTTATCATGATGCATTGCCATTACAATAGCAAATAGCCTGTCAACACATTTACTGGACCATAACCCTCTTGGGATAATCACTGAATTTTCATCAAGACTGCAATGATTAGTGTTTCTGATTATGATAATCAAATAACTAATTAGCTATCATGTTTCAGAAAAGACATAAAATGTTTTCAGAATATGTTAAGGCACAAGTTTTATAATATTTCCACTTGGGGTTTTTTTTGTGTTTTTTTTCCAGAAAGCTTAGAACATGTAGAATGAAATGGAAGTCATCAGTTTTTACTGAAAAGGAGCTGAATGCTTTCTTGCTCTGTCCTGTATTTCTGTTCCTTCCCCATAATTTTGAGCATAGCTGATTAAAAAATAGTGTGGAATTACTACTGAATTGTATAAGAAAAGGCAATACTTTTTTTTTCTGGAGTTTTTATGTTTCTTTTCCCTTTTCTTTATATTTTATGCCCTCTTTTTCAGATTTTCAGAAGTGCTAAAGTCTGATTAGATGTCTGAGTATAGGCAGAGATAGGTCTCATCTTCACTGACTGCCTCACAGTGGTGTTGCATTGTGACACTGAGATGGTGTTCTTCTCACCTTTATGTCTATTTTCTTTTTTCTATTTGAACATGATAAAAACTTGCGGTGTTTCATTCAGATTTCCTGCCTTCCAAAGTGAGTGGCTGACTGGAATTGTTGGGCTTTGGTGGTTTGTTTGTTTTGGTGGATTTTTTTGTTTTCTTTTCTTTTATTTATTTGTTTAATGATATGTCAGAGAAAGAAGGCAATGCTGGAGTTTGTTAAAGGATTCATTACAGATAATTCCAGTTCCTTGTCCTTTTCCAGAGCTACTGTTGGAACCAGATACTTGTAATTGCATTGTTTTCCACGCTGTCCTTCATCTGTGCTCATTTTAAATGTCACAGAGAGAGGTGGTGACATTATGCTAATTTGTAATGGATTCTAGTGTTACATTGCCCTATTTCTTTGACCTCAGCAAAGAGCACTTGCTGAGAAGAACAGAGGATGATTACCTCCCCTCTGAGCATGAACTAGCTGCTATGGCTACATGACCTTGGATTTAAAGAATAAACTCTAAAATTGCTGTGCAGAGGTTGTACAGGTTTTGTGCCTAAAACAAAGAAAGGATTTCAAAGAGAATTTTTTCCTCCTCTGTGGCTGGGTTTATAGATTCTTCCCCATACGGTATATCTCTTATTCAGAGATTCCCCTGTCCAAGCTTGTGAGATCAGTTTTCAGTAAATGTGAAAAGAAGTGTGGCTCACATATATTTAGGATATGGCTCTTTAAAAGATATGAAGCTTTTATAGGAGAATTAGATGAAAGACAAAGTATTGGAGTTTATTATGAGTTCATGGCTGGAATTGGACTGTACCTGTATCAAGGTAAGGATCTTGTCTGAAAGATTGCTGTGGTTTGATCCTCCTGCAGCCTAAATGCAGGAATTATTGAGCTCCTGACTACAAAAAGACTCTCAAAGCAGCCCCTGAAACTATATCAATTCTGAACTGCTAGAATATAAAAAAATAGTTACAGGATCAAAGCCATAGTCCAGCCATTACTGCTCTTTTTAAAGGAGAACTGAACTGGGTCATGTGAGAGGACCCTATGAATGGTGGAATTGAAGGAAGATTTCAATCTCCCTTTGAAAATATACTGGCATTAATATGATTTTGAAGAGCATGAATAAGAAGCTCTCTAGTCAAAGGACTACTGCAGGAGCAGGTTTTTGGCCTTTTTAAAGTCAGTTACAATTACACTGGAGCTCCAAATAAGGGGTGAGTAAGACCTGAGGACATAATTCTGAATTCATTCCTCACCCAAAACTCCCCCTCATGCTCTATGGGAGGATAAGGGGGAGTTTTGTGTTATGCAACAGTGTTTCATTTCTTGATTCTGGTTCACAGTGAAAGATAAATCCATTGTGCAACTTCCTCATTCCTTCTGAATCAAATAAAGTAAAACAAAAGAGAAAAATCCAGTAAACAGATTTGAATTCCTTTTAGGAAAAATAATCTGTTCTCTACAGATGTGTTCTGGTACTTTGATTTTGAAAGATTAGGTGGCTCACACTTGGTGAAAATCAAAGGCTATTGATTTCTACCCGTGGAATAACTAATATTTTCATATAATGCTTTTGATTTTGAATCTTGACACTAATTTTTTTTTTTTCTTGATGATTACCGGATCGTTAATGGTAGTGAAGTGAAATCTCTAAGACTATAAATGATTTGATGGATTTGATTTTTCCATCAGCAGAACAGAAAAAGTAAAACTGTGGTCTGAACAGATGCAGAGTGAATGTCAGTTGTAGGTTACTGTAGCATTTTCCCCTCCATTTTATAGATGGATTTTATTTGTTCTTGAAGGAATAGACCTTGGCTTTGGCACCCTTTTGAACTTCATAGATTTTAAAATTTCAGACTGGGCTAGATTTTTGTGGATTTAAAATGAAGGAAATCACACTAATCTTAGTAAAAAGACCCTCAAGCTTTTCAGTCATACTGAATGTCTTCCTGTCTTCGTATTTATTATCTTTTCACCCGTTGAAGCTTGCAATTGTTTGAGGTGCAAATTTGGAAGAAAAGAAAGCTAAAGATGGTACAGAAAGATGTTTTTAATGTTCATTATATTATTATCTTACATAGTGAGGGTTTGTGAATCAGCTTCAAAATGTCCCTTGCATTCTGGTCACATTCATTTTCCCAAGGCCCAAATAAAGTAAACTCTGTGTCTAAAATGAACACTTGTGTGGGTGTGCACATGTATTTGTGCAGATAATGAACTGTTGTTTTTTTTTGTGTGTGTGTGTGTGTACTCAGAATATCCCTAATTATAAGTCCCTAATACATTATTAAAATCTACAAAAATAAATCATATTTCTGTTAACTTTCTTTTTCCATGAATTTCTAAGTATATGCAAAGGAAAAATGGAACTGTTTTCTTACATGTCCAATCACATCTGCAAGAGTTGCTGAAATGTATCTGCTTGTGATTGTGGGGAGTGCTTAGAAAGATATTACAGATTTATTTAGCAAGAGGTAAATTTGAACTCTGAGCTAAAATACATCTACTTTCCATATTTAGATAGGCAATCACTTATTTTAATCAAATCTCAGTATTACAGCGTCATACTTCACCTGTTTCAGAAATAAATTTCTGTGGGAATAGGATGCACAGCAGGTTGGGATTTTTTACTGTGTGGTGAGGTCGTATTTCATATTAAATATCTAAAAGGAGTTAATTCTGTGGTGTAAAGCTAAGTTTATAAAATTGTACAATACAAAAAGTATGTTCATTGCACAAAAGGCTTCAGTTCTTTAGTAATCTATTTAGCAGCAAATGGAATGAAGTCTTTTAGTTATCAATGAATATATCTGGTGTATTCTTCTTCACATTATTTGGACCAAAATGACATTTCTATTCTTCTGGTTGTAAAGTTAAAAATGCCTATATTTCTTGCATTAATTTATTTATGAATAATATCAAGGAAATTTCAGTGATCTTTAATGCTGATCAGTAAAGCTGTTATCCTATTGCCATTTGAAACCTTTCATTGCATTTTTCTTCTATGAAGCAAATTTTTGGCAAGGAAATAGATGCAGGTGATGAAGTAGCAAGGCAGATCCCATTACTGTTCAAAGTATGTTTTGATGAGAGTTTTTTTAAATGCACACCCATGGCTACTTGGACAGAACAAGGGTATAAAATTCAAATGCAATGGTTATGAACCATTGAAACCTGAGAAATAGCAGAGAATATCTGAAAAATGTGACCCATACCAAAATGTTTCTGCATTCTTTCTGTTTTGTGAATAGTGACTTGAAATTCTGTCTGGTTTGAATATTGTATGATGGAAAGGTGGACAGTAATGGTATGTGAATAATCTCTGCAGTTAAGCTTTGAAATACAAGATTGATTTTCCTAAATGTGAGGTTTTGCTTACCATTCTCCAATTGCTTCTTTTTTTCTTCATGTTTTTCTCCCTTGGCACACTTAGTGCTTTGTTGGATTTTAGCTCAACTAGTCTGGCTTGCATATTGAAGATCATTTACTAGGAACCTGCTGGGTTACTTTCAAGAAGTTCTTAAATAAATCACCAACAATTCCATTGTAATTGTACATTTAATGTATTATTTGCAAAACCTTATTTTGAATGGGTAACTGAATAGTGGTTTATTTTATGTTTCTGCAGTATACTGTCTGTTACATGTGCAACAAATTCACTGTTAAACTTCAGTTCTAATTTAAGCATTGTCAAGAAATACTAGTTTATTTTTTTTTCCTTTCATTATTCACTTTTAAAAAAGGTATTTAAAAATAGATCTGGTTTTAATTAATTTTCCCTGATATTTTTAGGTGAGTTTAATTATGAACATATGCCATGGAGCTAAAGGTACTCTAATTGGAATAAAACATGTACTGGAAAAAATGTTATCATTATTTGGTATCTTTATGTCTCAATTTAGTTTTAGTGTCACAGTTTCAGAGTAAAAGGAAGACAGTTATTCTTAACATAACATATATCCCCAACTGGATCCTTATTCACTGCTGGTTGTTGCTTTCCACTGTGAACACCAACCCTCTTCACAGAGACCTGGAAACTCTTGTCAGTGAGGACTTGGGCAAAGAAAGCATTTATACCTCAGCCTTGCTCGTGCCTGCTGTCACTGAGATACCCTGCACTATTCAGTAACACTACAACATTTTTGTTGTTTGCTCTTTCACTACCGGCACCGCGATAGAAATTCTTGTTGTTCTTACGTCCATTTAAAATGTCAGTTCTATGTGGGTTTCTGCTCTCTGTGCCCTGGAAGTGCTTCTAAATTGCTCTTTTTATAACTTGTTCTGCTTTCATCTGTTGTAAAATGCTTTTTTTTCACATTGGAACAGTACAGTATTTATTGTACAACAGTTGTGTGGCCAGCAGAGTGAGGGATGTGATTCTGCCCCTCTGCTGGGGTCCCCAGTAGAGGAAGGATATGAGCCCACTGGAATGAGTCCAGAGAAGGGGCAACGAAGAAGATTAGAAGGATGGGGAAACTCTCCTGTGAGGAAAGGCTGAGAGAGTTGGGGTTGTTCAGCCTGGAGAAGAGAAGGCTTTAAAGTGGCCTAATTACAGCCTTCCAGTACCTGAAAGAAGCCTACAAGAAAGATGGAGAGGGACTTTTTGCAAGAGTGTGTAGTGATAGGACAGGGGCAATTTTGAACTTAAAAAGGAGAGGTTTAAATTAGGTATTACGAAGAAATTCTTTCCTGTGAGGGTGCTGAAGCATTGGAACAAGTTGCCCCAAGAAGCTGGGGACGTCCCGTCCCTGGAGATTTTTAAGGCCACGTTTGAAGAGGCTCTTAAGGAGAAATTTGGTCTAGTGGAATGTGTCCCCACCCATGGCAGGGGGTTTGGAACTACCTGAGCTTTTGGGTCCCTTCCAACTCAAGCCGTTTTATGATTCTGTGATACTTAACACTACTAATATATGATATAAAAAGAAATTACAGCTTTGTAAATATTCTGCTTCTTGGTGTATTATTATCCTGTGATCTTTGTAACAATACAAGTCAGTGTGTATTTAGTTGTATTTATTTATTTGCTGTTGTGGTTCAACAGTCTTTCATGGTCTATTTTTTATGACTAAGTGCTTATTCAGATTGGTAAGGAGTAGTATTTAACTTGTACCAAACTTGACTGAGTGTGCATCAGGCACAGTGGATAAGAATCAACATCCTTTTCCTGATATACACATTTTCTGAGAACATTATAAGAATTATTATTGACATAAGTTGTTGAATAAGCAAAATGGAAATCACAGTTTTCCATCTTAAGGTTTCAATCCTATAAAAATGTAAAAGTCAGGTAAGTGCTTTGCAGGAATAAAATTTCTACTGATGGTAGTAATAAACTTTTCAGGTGTAAAGCTACATAAATGTATGTGTATGGGATGTGTATATGTACATTTTTATCTAAACATAAACAAATGGTTGTTTGATTACTTTCCCTCTTCCACAGACCCCTTTATTTTGATCTCCATTTAGTTTTGCGGAAATTTCCACTTTGTGTTCTAAGGAACTTGGAGTATAGCTCTTACCTATTCCTTCCAATCTATGCTCTTTATACTCTTTCCTCACTAAAGTATGTGAAAGAATGTATTTCCTGCAGGGCTTTTAAATTTAGAGCATGGGGTTCTTAATGAGGGAGTAGAAATTGAAGCAAATAAATAAATAAAACATGGCTTAGTGAGGAATAACTGGTGTCGCTGAGAGAGTGCTAACTCAGTCCTGATGTCTGTTGGTATTTTAATGCATCCTGCAGCATAAATATAAGACTCCTGCCTCCTTAATTATAGCAAACACATTTTATAATGGTTCTATTGATCTTTTGTGAACAATGTTGATCTTGTAGGAAGGGTAGATGGTGCAGCTAAATAACAATGTACACTGCTATTGCTTTCCAGCAGGGTACAGGCATTGAGTGCTTCTTAAACAAAAATATTCAATTATTTGTGTAATTTATGTAGCATATATTTTCAATATTCTAAAAAACAAGTGAATATCGTTCTCAATTTCATGACTGGGATTGTTATCAGCTTCTGTCATTCATAGGAAATTACATCCTAAAATCTCAATAGATAGTGTGTAGCTGCTGTAAAAGCTAGTGGATGAGGTAATGCTATGTAAGCAGCACAGATTGTCCCTGATTGAATACAGATTGAGTATAGCGTTTGGAAGAACTTTTGCCAATCACTGAAAATAATCATTATGTAATTAAAATGAAAGAAATGCCTTCCTGGATTGAGTGACTTTTTTTATAAGGAAACTAATTAGTGATCTTAAAATAACAATGATATTTCAAGCTGGATAAACATTTCAGAAAAGTGGTAGCAAGGATCATAAAGTACAATGAAGTTCAAGATATCCTACCTTTTTTCAGTCACTTATCAACACCTTTTTTGCCCACAAATGCTGAGTTCTGGTACTGAAAAGGAAATCTCTGACCTTGTCTAGAGAAGTTGTTCTCTGTATTAGGCTATATTTAATTACTGATTCGATACCATAGCTAATCCTGAGATACAAAATGTAGAACTCTAATTTTTTTGTTCCTGCTCTGAACTGTTTTTTTAATCTAGTCTTTTCTTATTTCAGTGGAGTTTGGAAACACAAGCTGACTACATAAGCTGTGTCAAATATCTCATTCCAGGAGATGGACAAAATCCTTCTGACGTTACTCACAGGGGATAGTTTTGCATAATTCAGTACAATTGGAAAGAGTATTCAATAGAAAGAATAAAGGTCACAGAAACACAAAAGGAAAAATTGTCTTTCTTTTACAAACAAAAAACGCAAGTATACTGTGTGCCAAATATCACGCGTCATTGGATAGAGGAATGAATTGTGTGGGATCTGACAAGTTCCCAGTACTATCTAATGGCATTTTAAAATCTCATGCTTTATTGTGACTTTTCACAAATACTGTTTGTTACAATTTAGCAGATCCTTCAAAGAAATTACATGCTCTTCAGGAAAATGAGCAGCTATAGGAGGCAAGCGAGCTTACTCGAACAACTGAGACCTCTGAATTCATCTATCTTGTCTCTCTCACAAGACAGAAAAGCAGCAGTATATCGAAAGGAAACATTTAGATTTTGACAATACTGCTGCAAAGTTATACTCCTTGCTCTCAAGAAAGTAAAATGTAGGGGTCCTATTCAGTGACCTTTGATGCAAAGAAATACCAGACTGAAGTTGGTAAATAACTTTTTAGCATATTTGTCATTATGGAATTTTCTTACCTTATGTATCCTTCATTAAATATTTCCTATCATGAGAAAAAATTATGTAAAATCCATAAAGACTTTTAATAAGTAGGTGGACTGGACTCGATATACCATTTCGGGAAAATTTTGATCTGGGTCTGACAAGGACTCATTCAATCGTTATGAATGAGCAAGGATTTTTATGTTGCCATTTCTTTCAGTCTCCAGTCTTGTTGCACTTGTTAGCCAAGAAGAGGAAATGTTTATAAAATGTGGTGAGGATATAAGTCCTAACTTTGTTCTATGTAGTGATGTGATACTCTTTTATTGATATATGCTGGGTTCTGCTCTGTAAATAATTTGGACTACTCTAAGGTCAAAATTGAAACTCCCATTCTGGCCTTGTATCCTGCCTGTGGCCTTGTTGTGTCAGTCCATGACCCAAATACATATTATCTCTTTTTCTGATTTGTATTATTTGTGGGATTTAAGACTGCTGTCATCTGAACAGTAACTGATGTAAATAGGTCATGATATATTGATAGTCTTTGGATGAGGAACAAAGCCTTGTCTTTCCATTAATATAGAAATAGGAAGGGACACAATATGTGAGATACTTGCATTTAAATATTCACTTATTCTCTTGGGCAGTCACATTTTCTATTAGCTTAAGAATCGTAACATATAGCAGTGCATATGGTAAGCAACAGTAATCTAGTTGAACTGTTTGAAAGGCACACAATTGCCTTGAAAGCTGTCAGTGAAGACTTCATGTATAGTCAGTGTATAGTAATGCAGGACTAAGCAAAGCTCTAACAGAGATCCATAGTCTGGTGTTGAGTTTCTGTGAGCCATTCAGCTTTCCCATGTAAAATTATCGGACTTTCAGACTTACAGATATTTTCAGTGATTTCTGTGACTTGCTCTGTCTGGAGCACTTGATGTTATTTTTTTCTGCAGTGAAGCTCGTTATGGATAATCACCTTGAGCTGTGAGTAGCTGACTAGTTTTTCACAATCATTTGGCAGTCAAATTCGGTGCAAATCAGCCTAGCAAAGTTGACAGTATTCTTCTCACAACTGTGCATGAAATCCCTATGTGATAATTTCTCATTTGCAGAAGACTGGAAAAAGACATTATGAGGTATGTTTCCAGGGAGTCTTCATGTTTGTGTCACTGACTTTCTCCTTGATCACTTCAAGGGTTCTCTTTTATGTTGCTGTATCCTCGTTAATTTTGTTGCCATTTTCAACCTGTTTTTCAATCTCTTTTTTTTGGTGTTATTTTACTGTGCTTTCTATAGGCTATTAATTTATTAATATTAGTTATATAAAATTAGAAAAGGGGAAAAATCTTTTACATTAATGCCATGAAATAAAATGGTCCTGAAACAATGCTGTAGAAATACTGCTTTTCAGTCAAGCTGTTCAAAAAACTTCTTAAACTTGACAAGTTTTATTAGATTCTGGTGTTGAAAATTTCTTCTAGAGTCTTCTTAGCACTTTTCAATTTTATTCAGGTTTTGGGTTTGTTTTTCTATTTACCTCAGTAATCTGATTTTCAGAATGCTCTGACAAAAAATCACTGAGCATGTCCAGGTCAGATCCACATTACTTCATGAACAGTGTGTCACAAGCATACTGAGGTCAGAGTAAATGTTATTGGCAGGATGGGATAGATGTCATTTATACAAAAATTTTAAACATTTGAAGTATGCAGTTTACTTGTCAATACAAATGCTACAGAGGTCTCTCCTAAGACCTACAAACATTAGCAGATTTGCCAATAGTACCCAACTCGGTCATCTCATCAAATACTGTGATTGCCTTTCTTTGGCATTGATATCCCATTTGATTAAAGACTTGTCCTTGAATTCTAGGTTCTTGCCCACTCTAGTCAGAGATTGCTTATTTAACACAAGATGTGAGTGTCTCAATTTAGCCTTTTTTAATGAGAGAAACTACTTATTAAATGGGTTGCTTAATATAAAAAGCTGAAAAATACAGTCTTACTTATTATTTCCTCAGATTTAAAATTTGTATGTCAAACCTCTTAATTTTATACTTAGCATGGCAAGCATCAGCATCAAACACCATTGTCCAGTTATAAATAGAATGTGTTTTGGCAGGTGTGGGATTTAAGAATATACCTAGATACAGATGAATTAACTTATCTTTTTTTCACTTGTCTTAATTTAATTGAGTAGTTCAGCCTTAGTTTATCATTTGGCATTTTCAGTGTTTTATGCTCACAGCCGGGTCTTAAAACAAAAGATATTTTGTTTCCTTTATGCATCTTCCACAAAAGTTATTCAAGCACAAAAGGCTGGAAACATGCAGATGTAAAATTCCAGCACAAACATGATAGTCAGATTGTATCTTCTGACTCTCCCGGACTAACTTGAGCTCCTAGAGATGACCTACCCATAGAAGTCCAAAAATAGTTTAACTCTGGATTTAGGATACTTTAGGAATGCTTAACTGTACTTTAATACTAAACAGATCTTCCTGGTTATCTTGGCTATGACAACAAAGGAATGGGGTGAAAGAACACATTATTTAGGTTGATATGAGTCAAGAAGCCCCTAGGTTGTAGATTAATTTGAGAATTGGGTTGTCTTGTTTTCATTGCAAAAATAAGAGTATGAATGGCGCAAAGTGGAGACAGACTAGTCCTTTTTCTTTTCCTCCCCATGTTGGAGGAAGAAAAAAACCTTCCCAAACAGCCCTTGTGACATATCAGGTTGATTTTATGCTGTAGTCCATCAATATGATTGCAGCATATGTATACACATTACTGATCAAGTAGATGCCAATTTAGCTATGACAGTGTTATGTTCAGTGTGGGCTGAAATATTCTCATGCCTCATCCTTTGGAAGATTTGGCACACTGGTCAAACAGTTGTCCTTAGCTTGTTCCACTACTATCATTGCCCAAGGTTATATTTGGGGTCTGACTTCAGAAGCATGTGGGACTCAAGTGTAGGCAGAACAGTGGGAATATAAATTGTAAATAAAGTGCAGATTTCTTCCAGTACTGGGTTTGGTTCATTTGGTTCTTTCCTCTCCCCATCTCTCCCTTTGAAGTTGGGGTTGTTGCTTGTCTTTCTTCCCTCCAGAACAAAGAAATTAGGAAGGATGTAGTTGAATGTGCTGGCTCATCTAGTTGTGTTTATAAGAATACTATTTGTGTTTCTCGGGATTCATTTACCCCTTCAGACCCCCTGTTGTGTCTGAAGTTGCATTTGTCTAAGACAGAAAAGGAGAAACTTAAGAAGTTAAAATAAAATATCAGTAATTGATAAGAAACTATAAAAGATTTCTTATTCTGTGTGTTTACTGTTTTATTAGTGTGACTGTGTTTAATGCTCAGTGGTTTGCAATTTCAAGAAAAGTTTAATCTGTTTCTGTGTACTCCCAAACCTGCAGTGCACTCTATGAAATATAGCTTTTGAGGCACACATGCCCAGGCACTACCTTCTAAAAAATTTGTGAGAATTTCTCTGTCCTTCAGAAGTTAGTTTTTTCCTTGCATTTCCTTACCTTTGTATAGCAAGACATTTGTGCAGTTCTTTTATCTCCTGCTTTTATTGCAACAATAAATGTTCTTCTTGGCAAACCCTGTTTGGCAACAGCTTTTACTGCATGCTCAAATAAAAACCAGTATGGAACAGCATACAAACACAATGCAATATCTTGAAGTGTGAATTAGTAACCTTCAAACTAGGTTTGCTGCCTTGCCATTCATGGAAATATACCTAGAGATCCTATTTTAATAGATGGCAGTGTTTACCTCTCTTGCACACTTGTTTGTACAGTGAATAAAGGAAAAAAAATTTTCTAAGGGGATCTGTCCTACCTACAGTGGAAAGCAAGTTTTGTATTAAGGAGCAGTAAGAATTTGTATTTCCTTTCTTATATTTCTTCTAGCTTGAAGATATAAAGGTCTTCTATTTAATACAGTTTTTGATCTTTTCTTGAGAAATAAAACTGTTGTAGGATATTTGCCTTTTGCTGGTGTGGCATCTAAGCAATAATAATTACAGATTAAACATTCAACATTTTTTTAATACTGAGTTTCTTATTACTTTGCTGCTGAGTATTATCATTAAACACCATGCCTCCAAATAAGTGTGAACAGTTATTACTGTTATTTTCTTTTAAAATAATTGCTTCCATGAGGGGCTTTATTTTTCATTTGTAAAGAAAATATTGAAGTGATCTTTTCTTTTGAAAAAAAACAAAGGAAACAACTTTTAACAGAATTTTGTAATGAAATTTTTAATTTATCTCAAGCAGATAAACAAGATGATCATTAATAATTCTTGCTAGTCTGAATTAAGAATTCCTTTTGAATTCCATCTCCTTGAATTGTTGTTCAGAAACATGACTTATAGATTTTTATCTGGAAAAAAAAATCACCCTAGAGGTATTAACAGTGAAGTAAATGACTGTGTCTAAATGGATATATATGGAATACTTCCAGCTTGGGGTGAACATTTTGCTATATCTCATTTCTCTCAAAGGATGCGACCTCGGTACTGCACATGTGGTTTTCCATGAGACCAGTACAAATTTTACTCAGTGTCAACACAGAAAATTAATCTTTCTATGAGCAAGGATTTCTTCTGTAGTTGAAGGGGGCTAAATCAAATGTAATGATTGAAAGAAATTAGAGGAAATTCAGAGGAGCTGAAACCAGACCATTATAAACAGAGACAAGCTCTATATAAGGTTAAGTGCCTAGATAAATGTTTGTTATGAAGGGGCATAGTTGTGCAAGTCAGACAAAGTATGGAGTTCATAAAATTAAAATCCAAAATCAAAAGGGTACAGATTCATTCTGGCAGCTCCAGAAGTCCTTTAAATCTTTTTTTAATGCCAGGAGGTCTGCTCCTTATCTATGAATGCACTTTTAATTAGGGGTCATATCACTGTAGTAAGTGGGTGAATCACAAGTATTCAAAAATAGAAATCCTTGCAGCTTTATACAATAATGTTTATTTTCAGAAAGCTTAATTGCATGTGGAAGCAGATGGAAAATTAATGGAGTTCACTTTATGTCTGGGAGTAACTGGAATTTGAATGCAGAGTAGAACTGGCTGGAAAATGGAGGATAAAAATACCATTTTACTCACACCCTTCAAGTGGGACTACTTTATTTTTTCTTTAATGGATGTTTCTAAAGCTTCTACTTCTTCTCCTGTTTTGTTAGCAGGGGACATAATATATTTATTCCTTTCCATTTCTCTTTTTTTTTCCCCAGAACAATTGCATTTTTCCATGTTGCAGTAATTGTCTCTTGGTTTAGTTTGTGTCTTCTGTCATTTGACACAACAATATCTGTATTTTCAGACATTTTAAATATGCTGTTATGGTGCTTCTTCCCTATCTGTTGCCTCTTTCTGTTGAATTTATAAGGAAAGCCCCAGAAATATAATGAGTATTATATGTATAAAACATATTTACTTGCTATCACAACTATGTTTTTTCACCGGTGATATGAGTGGGTAAAAATATAGCAATTTCACTAATTAACTAAATAGTTTAGTTACCTAAAATAATTTAATTAATCTCAGTATCCATTTCTTTTAATTATTCAATTAGCATACATAGGAATGGTCCTAATACGCTGTGCTCAAGAGTTCCTAGCCTATCATGTCACAGATTAGGACGAACATATTGTGTGTATATCACATTTTTTTGTTTGTGTGTGGGTTTATGTTTCTCTGCTTTCTGCTCCTGAAATCTGTGGTCTAAGTGACTGCTGGCTCATGGCCTGTATTTAACTTTGTATTCTATAGGTCTTGATGGACTTCCATTCTGCAGTTACACATGGAAAAAAACTTGGGTTTTTGTTTTTTTTTTTTCTGTGCTTTTGGACATTTTCTATGCATGTAAAACCTTATTTCACATTTCACTGATTTCAGCTGACAGCTGAAGTAAAGTAGTTGTTGTTTCTATGCTATTTCTGTAGATCTGAATTGTTAATTTTCATCTGGGAGGTAAAAGCATGCACTTAATTTGTTTTTGGTTGTACTTTTATGAAGTAACAACTGAGCATAACTGAGTAACAATCATAAGGTTTTTGACAAATCTTTTGAAATTATGTTATTTTATAACTATTTTGAAATAGAAGACTAAATACAGAATAATTTTATATCTGTCCATTTTAGGCAAACATTTTGAATTTGAAGTGTGAAAAACAGTATTGGGTAAAATACTCAACTTGTCCCAAATGTTGTTATATTAATTAAAATGCCACTGGAAGTCAGATTAGGCGGTGTTTCAATGCAAGTAGCTGTTCCTGTCACTGTGTTTGATGCTTCAGCTGAAGCAGCGTTACCAAGTCATTCAGTGTGCACTGTATGAGTGTCTCTGATAAGACTTCTTCCTTGTAGGGATGAAATCCAAAAAAATCAATGTCAGATGGAAATCAAAGTTCTCATAGTGTGAAGGATTGATGGAAAGAGATTTTAATGAGTGCGAATTTCAATCTTTACCTTCATAAATTTGTCAGAAAGGGCAAGCATGAAATTCCTGGTTATAGAAGTCTGGGAAACATGTTTGAAATTAAGGAGCTTTAAAAAAGTTCAAATTAAAATCAAGAAAAATATTGTGATTGAAATGAAGAAATATTTTTTTCCATATTTCACCTGGAAATGTAACTCAGCTTTTGAGGAAATTAAATATATGCCTGTACCTCTGTGAAGCTGGTTGATAACCCCATTCTAATTACTTCTCAGCAATACACATAAAATTTAATTGATTCCGTTCAAGTAGCTATTTTCTCTTATTTAAAATAATTAAAAATCCCAGGTCTAAGAAACATGCTTGCTAGAGACACCAAGAAGTAGAAGACTCAAACAAGGGAAATGAGGAAATGTAGCCTACTTTTTCCTTTTCTTTTTAATTTAAGCATGATATCACAAAAAATATTCTGTAAGCTGAAGTTAATTTTGTTGATGATCAGTTACTACAGTTAATACACCAGTATTAAGTTACAGTTAATACACCATTTTAATTGTTAGTACTTCTGCATCCATGTCTTTTTACTATAAACCCCATTTTTTTTATAGCTCTATTCTGATTTGTTTCCTGTTCAAGCTAGTTGAATTTTTATTTGCTAAAAATTGTGTGCTTGTGCCATACAATTTATATTGTCACTTAAGGAGCTAATTTTAAACTATGATGGGCAAATCATTCATGTGAAAACAAAGGTAGTTGTTCTTTCTTCATGTAACAGGATCAAATTAAAACTGAGTAATAAAAACAAAAGGAGAGAAATAAATTGGAAGCTTATTCATTGCAACAGCTAGGCTCCATAGCTACTAATTCTAAACCTGTGATTTGCCTCTTTCAAATATTTACTCTGAAATAAAAATTCAATTAAGAAAGAAATGGGGGAAAACAGTTGAAAAAATTCTTCAATGAGAAAACTTCTTTAGAGCAGGTTATATAGTCTGCTAAAGTAGGACCTTAGTCCTTTTGATGCTCAGCATTATTATCTTTTTTTTTCAATAAATATTGCATTGAAAACACATAGCCTTATGATATTCTCCAGTAGTCTGTGATAAAGATGTCCCTTTCTTATATGAACTTGGGCAACAGCATGCCTGTGCTTTGTGAAGTACAAAGACTTCATAGGTAGTGAGACTTGGAAAGAACTCTGCATGCCACAGGCATAGTCTTTTCCCAGGTGTGATTTGAGAGAAGAGCCAGTTTGTACTCAGCTGCATGAAGCTAAAACTGGCAATGGAGAGTCTTCATCCATGGAAATTCCCCAAACTTGACTAGACTAGACGAAGCCCTGAGCAATCCTGTCTTGCTCTGAAGTTAGCTTCTGCTTTAAGTGGTTAGGCTAGATGATTCCTCCAGTTCTCTTCCAACGTAAAATATTTTACAGTCATAAAATGCACTGTATTTTCAAATTTGGCATAATGTCTGGGCTCAGAGTGCATCTTCCTGATGTGATAGCATCTCCTACCCACAATAATGGCCATAGCTAAATATTGTGCTGTAGCTCTGATAGCTCAGATGTCTAAAAGCTGTTGAAATTAAATACAGAGGCTTTCTATGGGCATCCCAGAACCTTTTGCTCTGTAGCCTCTTAATCAGAGATTTATTTTCTTATTCCCTGCTAAATTTTCATCTTGGAATCCTCCTGAAGTCCAAATGTTGTCAGTTTGACTGAAGTTTAGCTTCAGCTAATTACATGTGTTTGCAGTATTCAGTGTATGCCTAGCAAGCCTTGCTCTTGAACTTAAAAGAAACAAAATAACCAACCCCACAAGAAATTGTATGCTCTTGGTTGTTACTTATTTGAAATAAAAATTTTGGGGAGATAAATACTTTTAGAGAAAGGTTTTCCAAACCTGCTATCACAAATAAAATGTCAGTTACAGGTGTATTAGCTTCTATTTCTACAGCAACAATAAGAAGAAATTAGTCTGTCTCACTTTTGCTTTTTATATCTTGTTTTTCTGTCAGAGTTGTGAGTTGTTAGTAGAGGAGCTAGCTGGAGGAGACAAAATATATGCAGAGAAAGGGCTTTAGTGGGTATGAAATGCTTCTTACTGAACACTGACAGAGCCCGACCCTCCACTTCCTACGGTATGTCACCACCCGTATTCCACCATCTTTCCTTAGCCATAAAAAGAGGCCTTGCCAGTCCCCTAAATGAGGAACCAAACGTGACAGCTCAGCTGATGGTGTTGACATTGGCAGCAGGCTTGATGGACAGCACCAAACCTTGCCGTGGACTCTCTCCTGCTAATTAGCTGTTCGAAGGAACCCTGTGTGCCACAGGCACAGTCTTATTGGAAAAGGACATCTTTGCCGTTCACCCTGACAGCTGTGATGCAGCTGTTCACAGCGTGAATTGAGCACAGAGGGGGAGGGTGGGAGGTGGAGAAGGAGGAGGAGGATTTAGAGCAAGTGGCAACTCTGGTATCTTGCTGTGCAGAAGACCAGAGCTATAATAAACATCTGGAATGGAGAAGAGATAAGATGGGACTTGAAATTTGAAAAATGGGAACATAGTTTAGGCATGAAACTAGAGGAAGAGTGCAGGAAGGGAACAGGACTGCTCCATGAGGGCTTTGTGAGGCACCTGGAGCTGTATGTTCTTGAGATTTGTGCAGGCTGAAGGGTTTAACATACAAACCATCCTGATTTTCTATAGATTGTGTGCATGTCCAGTGACATTAGTGGGGGATGTGCTCCAGAAAGTCCCACAAGTGCAAGTGTGGGGAGCAGCATGGCCCTGAATAACTTATTGGTGTACCATAGATCTGGTGGCTTTGAAGAACAGCTGAGGGAAAGAGCTGAGAAAAAGTACTTGCTATTTCTTCTGAGTGATTAGAAGTGGGGAATGAGAGAGTTTGAGAAAGTCCTCCTGCTATTTTTCAAAGCAAACACCCTTGCTGAGGCAGGACCTCTTATGTGGTAAAATATACTCTTGTTAGAACTATCTCATTTGAGATTGGAACATGTCCTGTATTGGCATTTTGGAAGACATGTCTAACATGGTTAAATATTAATTATGCACTAGAGAAGATAAAGATGTTGTGTTGAGGATGTAGAAGATTCAGTTAAAATAGTGTCATTTTCACTGGTGTACTTCTGTTAGTTCCCATTAACTTTTATTTTCAGTGGTTTGTTTTTTAATGGACAGAGTGAGATTGTGGTCCTATTTTGGACCTTTTGTAATGCCAAACTATCAGTTTTAAACTTACTGAACATTTTAGAATAACATTTTAGAGGGGCAATAGATTGCAAAATTATTTCTAAGGTTAAAATAGGTTTACAATTTTTTAAAATGTTCATGTCATTTAGGAGGTAAAAAATCAGTTCAGAATAAATAAGTGAAATAAGGGTAACAGCAACATTCCCCTCCCCAGAACTCAGTCTAAACACTTGAGTTAATGCTGAGCATTAATTGGGGTTTCCTCTGTGTTTTATAGAAGCAGAAAGATTAAGACAAATATTTCGCTTGCATTATATCTGTCCCAGGCTAAGGGAAGGAATGATAGATTGCTTTGGAAAACTTCTTTGTAAAAGGCTTCTGGTATAATTTTACAACTGAATGGGTTAGTTTGTGATAGCATTGAGATTTGGGATGTTCCTGCAAATTGATTCTTTTTAAGTTTTTCTTTTTATTGCTGATTACTTATGGGTTTTATTACATGCAACTTCTCTTTTCTCCACTGACAGACAAAGTAGCTAACAGTATGCTGCAGTTGGTAGCCAAAAATGTCCCAAAGCAGATGTTTCTATTGTCATAGCAAAGAAACCACACATATGCTTATACACATTGCCAGTGTTTTCTTTTTTTTTTTTAATATCTTGTACCATGCTCTTATTACCACTTAACTTGAACTGAAGAAAAAATAAATAATGTAAAATAAAAAAGGATGAAAAGTAACAAAAAAATAACAAAGTTATTCATGATTTTTATTTAAAAAAATCCAAAACACTTAGAAAAGATGAACTTATACATTGGGGACTTACTCGATCAGTCCTTGCTCTTCTTTATAATTGGACTGTTCCTGTAATTTTTGAGTGTACATAATATATCCTGTACTATATTTACAGAAGCTTGCAGTGCCTTATGGTGACATTCTGTTTGTTATCACTCCTGACTTGTGAGGTAATCCCAATTACTTAACTGAAAAATTCAGATATCCTTCATAAATATTGATGGGCTTACACAACCTAAGGTCTCAGATTTGATACAATTATCACAATGCAAATGCAAATTTTAATTATCACAAATGTAAGTCAATTTATTGTGCATGTAATTTTGTTCCATTTAAAAAAAAAATTAAAAAAAGTGTTTACATGTCTTACCTTTTTGTAATATTTTTTTCAAATTTTGAAGAATACAACAAATCATTTAGAAACCAGTGGCTCTTTATATTTCTCATAACAATACATTTCAAAATTGTACACTATTAGTGGTTTTTAAGTGCTTAGATTTTGACATCTGTTCTGTGTAACGATTATTCAGCTTAATAGTAAATCAGTTTCTTTTCATAACTGTTTTATGTGTTTGTTTCACACCTTAAGATTTGGGAACAGCTTTTATGTATTTTTTACCTTTAGTAGTAAGAAAGCTTTAAAGATTTGTATGTACTTTTATTCATGTGTTCTTAATTGTGTAAATTTGTCATTGCACAAATTGGTAGTTTCATACAAGGGATTTTTTGTAACTGTATTACTATAGTAAATAGTCCACTAAAAGTAGACTAATTTTGCATCTAGCTATTTTTGCCATAGCTATATTTATATTTTCTTTTCGGCAGGAAAACAGTATATTCTCTATAACCAAGTATTTTCAGTGTCTGATATAAGGCAATTTTGTGTGGTTTGTTCACGGATGGCTGCAGCTGAACCCTTGCATGCTATGAGATATTAATAACATAAAATCCAACTTATTTTTGTTAATGACAAATTCAGGAGATAATGACATCTTTCACTTTGATTTAGATTATGCAGAAGCCAGGAATATATTGATAGATTCTTAAGAGAGAATATATCTTCATGTTTCTTGTCAACTGACAATGTTTTTGATAATGAACAAACCTGGAAATTTTAATTAAATTAAGACCCTTGTCCAGCTAGTCTTAAGGCTTAGGCAGAATTGTGCCCAGAAGATGGATACAACCTGCCAGTCATGAAAAGATGACTTAGAAAGCTCTTAAGGGTTAATATGTTTAATATTTCTGCTGTATGAGATTATGAACTCAGTAACAAAAAGAGGAGAGAAGTTGGGAATTTTGGGAAATTTTTAACCTTGTTAGATTATATAAAATGAAAAATCAGTGAGGTGAAAGAAAAAGACAGTGTCTTTCATTCTGTTTTCACCAGCAATATCTGTTGTTTTTTTACTACAGTTGTGACTGAAGGATGGCAAAACATTCCTCTGGACACTGGATATTAGATATATTTATAAAGAACAAATATATCAGAAAAAAATTGGGTTTTTTTAAATTTAGCATTTTTGTGATAGTAAGTTTTGTTTTATTCTAGGAACTTTTTATTAGAGTTATTATGATACTCCACAAGCCTGTGATACCTTCAACAGTCATAATCTTTCAGATTTCTTTTCTCTGAAATTAAAATGGTATCCCTGAGTGCTGCAGATACAATCTGTTTGATGGCATGTTTATGTGTTTATGAGTTTCTACGAGATGAACAGGAAAGAGTTGTTCAGAGAAGCAAAGTTTTTCACCTAATATGCCAGATACAGTCAGTATCCATTACAGAATCATATGTATATTCAGTTTATATATATATATATATATATGTATTAGGCGAGCAGTTAACAGCTGCATTAAATTGTGAGTGTTTTTTTTCTAAATAACTCTGTAAGTATTAGTAAGCCACAGGGGAATCTTTCTGTGGCTTTTTTTCAGGAAAAGAATTTTCATGTTTAGTTTCTCATTTATTTTCCCCAGTCTTCCTTGCACTCTTCCTTGCACTCAGTCTCTTTCTCGTTCTTCTGCCCTATTCCTGTCACATTTGTCGTGTGCAATACTGCACTCTCACATGCCTGCTCACTGCCTCTCACATTTTCTCAGGTGTGGTCTGTCTCTTGCACATGCTATCACTCAATGTCTTATTCATTTATCCTTGCACACTCACTTTCTTGCTCTTGGTCCCTCACTTACCCTTGTTTGCGTGATTTCTCTTATGTGATTTCTCTTTATGTGATTTCTCCCTTTCTTATTCATGCTCTTAAATTCTTATTCTCTTTCTTGCTCCTGTGCACTGTGTGTCTCTGTCTCTTTCATTCTCTTGCTTCTCTCAAACTTATTGTATCTTTTTTTTTTTTTTTTTTTTTTTAGGGAAAATAAGAGGTTTCTATTAGAAAGTGGTCAGGTATTAGTGACCATTATGGTCTGGTTTCAGAAATGTCTCTGCCCAAATTAAGGCGCAAATCTCTGACAGTGACACAAGATAGGTTGATCACCAGGCACAATACTGCTTTATGAACATTCTTAATTGAATTCACAGGTGAGGTTTTTTTTTCTTTGAGGTGTTCCCTCCCTCTTCCTTCCACCCTCTCCCTCCCTTCAATCAAGTCGTTGCTTGGAGGCAAAGAGAGTAAGGGGAGAAGGGAAAGAAGCTCATTTAGCAGCCACAGTAGACATAAGCATCATAAGTATCAATCAATCAACACACACGCTCTCCCACTGAGACTCCCCTGTGACCTTGAGGAGTGTGACAAATGACTTAGAGGACAGAACAGACAGAAGGTTTGTGATAAACCAAAAAATTGTGTTCTTCTGGGTGATGAAGAAAAATAAAAATGAAGAGTGAGGGTAGATACATATTTGGTTTGAACAGGAGTCAATAAATTCTGTAACTATCTTTCACTGTACTGGCAGTGGTTAGAGGAGTTTACTGTCACGGTAATCAAGACTGCTTCAATAAACCTCACTGCAGTGTTTACAGTGCTTCTTTTTGTGCAGTACTGCACTACTTTATGGCTTTGAGATCTCAGCTGTGGCTGGAAGTAGTAGCAGTTATTGATAACTAATTCCAGAGGCAACATATCTCGTCAAATCCATGTTGAGGGAAAATAATCAGCAGAGTGAATCACTTAACCTGGACAGACTTCACTCACTGAAATCTGCAGCACATTAACTCAGTCATGAGAAGATAATTTTTAATCATAAATGTTTGACACATCAATAAGTGCAGCAACTTATGGTCTGGTTGTAAGTGCAATTTCAGCAGATTTTTAAAAACTATTTTAACAACACATATATATATGTATGTATGTATGTATGCATGTATGTATGTATGTATTAGGGGAGCAGTTAACAGCTGCATTAAATTGTGGGTGCTTTTCTTCTGACTAACACAGTAAGTATTAGTAAGCCACAGGGGAATCTTTCTGTGGCTTTTTTTCAGGAAAAGAATTTTCATTTATATATCTGTAGATATATATATATATAAATACATATATCTATATATATATTTTAATAGAGAAATTGAAAGAAGCAATCTTTCTGTGTTTTTTATGTATCTGTATTTTTGGTTTTTTTATGTGAATCTAATGCAGTATGGGAGAAGGTTACATTTTCTTGCACACATCTATACACGTCTAGCCATAGCAAAAAACATTGTTAGGAGAAAGATCTTTTGCAACATCAGTCATCCTTTTTGTCTCCTTCAGAATGCAAATTAGTGTTTTCTTTACTGTATTTTCTTTACAACTTCCTCCTATTCAATTTTTCTCTAGTTTCTTTGACCCTTATCAATATGACTCCATGTATTTGCTCAGTGCTAGGCACTTAGTAATTGTAATAGTTGTTATGTGTTTCAGCCAGTCAAACCACTGATACTCTTGGTACTAAGATTCCTCTAGTTTCCAGCTCTGTAAAAAAAAAAAAAAATAAAACCCCAAACAAACAACTAGTCACCTTTCTGATGAAATATAGACTGTTGAATATACATCAGAGGTTAGTAATGCTTGTTCTCCATAATTGCTATTACATTCAAATGAATACTGTCCATAAACCTGATTTTCTAATCTCATTGCCATAGTTTAGAAAACTATTTCCCTTCCAATTCCTTTCTTTGTTCTGGGCAGAAGAGATCTATTACAAAAAAATTTGAAGACTACATTTTTTTCTAATGACAGGCTGCACTTTGCAATGCAGGAAAAGGTATTTTTGGTTCATTAGACTCAGTAGCAGTGCTAGTAAATCAAAGGCTAAATGAAAGGAAGTGGCATGTGTTTGGGGAAGCAGGCAGTTAAGTGTCATCATCCTTCTAATGATGTTGAAGCTGTTCAGATTGACTGGTAAAATGCCCAGATCTCCCTTGTAGCAGCTATAGAATCACACAGAATTCTATAATCCAGTATATGTCTGATGTTTTAGTGTATCGGACTTTTGGGTTCAGAATGTTCAGAAAAGAACATTACCTTGTGGAGAGTTGACATAATTTACAAAAATATAGTCCAATTTTAAAAACAAGTAAGTGACAAGCTCTGTAAGGTCCTAGAAAATGGCAGGAGAAAGTAGTCTGTTGCTGTTTCAAAAGACTTGTGTTAAGTTTACCAACAAGGTAATTTACTATCAGAAGGCAGCAAATATGTATCAATAAATTAATCAGAAAATTGGTTGTTCCTGGGGTTTTTCATGAGGTTAGTAACCCAATCCTGTAGAACTTCACCTTGCTGAAGGTAATTCTGTTTTGAAAGTGTTAAGTTTTTCCTCACTCACCAGATTTAGCTGAACTTTTCATTCAAGTAAGGCCAAATTGGTACTGTGGAATTTTTCAGCCCACTCATCCCTTATTTGCTCTAATGAGTGCCTTCAGAACGGGTCTGACAATGGTAAATGACAGAAAAGTGGGATTATAGGTTGGTCTGAGGAAAAAGATGTAAAAAAGAAAGGTTTAGGTCTTAAGCCATTAAGTGTGAATTGTATTTCTAGATGCTATGTTTTATTAATATGAATAACTATGCTCAAGTGTAGAATAGAAGACTGTCATTTTCTATCCAGTAAATGTTTCATATGCAAGATATGATATTTTACCTGACATTACCAGAAAGCCAATATATGGTTTTCAAAAACTTCAGTTTTTCTAAGGAAGAGTTTTGAGGTTTTATGTTTGTTTGTGTTTTTAAGCATTGGAAGTCTGAATATCATATTGACATTTTGTCCACTTGGAATTAATTTATTTTAGTTGGATCAAGTCTGTATCTACCAAAAGTAGTTAATCTTAAAAATAACCAGAAACAACAAGCCGACAAAAACTTTTGAAAGTATATTCAAGGACAGGGAAACATGAGCATCTGGGTATTTGTATTAGTTTGGGAACACAAGACATGTAGCTTTTTGTCTCAAAGAGATAAGGAAAATAGAACAGAAACTTGAACCCAGGTCATTAAAGCCCTAAGATAACACTTTAATCACTGTACCTATCCATCCTTTGGAAGGAGATTATTAATGCAACTATTTTCATCTGGTTTTAAAAGTCTGGTTTTTTTTATAAAATAGTAATACACCTCAGTTGAGAGTTCTGCAGCTCCTGCCTGGATTAAATAAAAATTAAACAGTAGGTTCTTTGTGTTATCAATACAAAAAGCTTTCAGGCTGAATTCAGTTTTGGTTTATCCTGAAGAAGAAAGATTAGCACATTTGATAATAGAATATATATCCCTGTATAAATGTTCTCATTATACGGTGGAAGTATGGATACTTTCAGCTCATGCAGTTTAATGCTGAAGGTATGAAATACTATAGGCCAAATATTGAGATACCAATATAGTCAGTCTAATGAAAACATGTGGTTTTGTAGGGTGAATGCAAGGTGAATTTGGCTATAAAACTAACAGTAACTCTGGAAAGTGTTAAGTATGCTTTTAATGTAACAACAAACACAGTTTTATTGGGGAAGGGAATAAAATAAAAGTTTTGAAAGGAGACCATGATAAAACTAGGGCTTAACAGTTTGCATAGATAAACTTTGCTGTAACAAGATTTAGTTCATAAGAATATTATGAAAGATTGTGATGTAATATTTGGGAGAATGTGGTATTTCAGGTATAATCCAATGTGTTCCAATTATGCCTGTCCATAGATTGATAACTGTGGAGAGTTTGCCATATAGCAAACATAAACCCAAAGCAAACAAAAACATCCTTGTTCAATCATATCAGAAATCTAATCTTGGGTTTTTATTTTTTTGCTCCAGTGGAAAGGTCCAGAGACAATGAATATTGGTTGATTGTTCATAATCTTTAAATGATT
The DNA here is from genome assembly GCF_971803275.1 of Cyanistes caeruleus. Lineage (NCBI taxonomy): Eukaryota > Metazoa > Chordata > Aves > Passeriformes > Paridae > Cyanistes > Cyanistes caeruleus. The sequence goes on from NC_141703.1 coordinate 53,165,182, forward strand.
ATTAAGCTAGAACCACCATGGCTTGGTAAATGGGTAAATAAGGACAACTGAGGAAGAAGCAGACAATATTGTACCTATTCAATGGTGACATTGATTCTAAAGAGAATTTCTTAAAATAGGTACTTAAAATAGAAGTTACGTGACCATAGCTGGGTTTAAGGGAAGGTTGTACCGGAGCCATTGCCAATAAATTCAAATTTCAGTTATTGGTAATCTTTTTAGTATCAAATATTAAACCATTAGTTTTTAAACAAAACAAAAAAGAAGAACCCCATAAAGGTTTGTGATCTGTATGTCCCTGAGTCTACTCTTTAAGGAACAAAAGAAAAAGAAAGCCTCTCAAACTGTAATGAAATGAATTTTATTTTGCAGGCACTGGGCCCATGCCATTTCATTTCATTACCAGGATACGCTGAGCGGGCTGGAATCAGCAAGAACTACAGGCAATGCAAGCTGATGATAAGCATTTCATCATAGCCCTAAACATATTAAATTTTTAGCAATAAATTTTATCAACACCATCTTCATGGCTGGATAACATTTTCCCCCCTTCTATCTTTACCCCACTCTCCCCTCACCCCATTCGCTTTGCTCTGCAAATACAGCTTGTACTTGACTGTTCTGAAAACAAATTTTTAAGAAATCAATAACTAAAAAATCATTTACAATTTAGCTAGTCCAGTAATTATCCTTCAGGCTACTGCCTCTACTTACTGAAAATGGGAAAATAAAGTTACAGTGTGAACAAGGGTAAGAATAGACAAACCTCATTAGGTTTTGTGACTGTCCTTAGATTTTCTCCTTAAACTAAAATATATCCCAGGGGATAATATATTCAGTTGAAGACCTCATTCCCAGACGTTTTGTTTTTATAGAATACTGATACAGAAAAAAGAAGTATAATTCTAAAATAAAAGGTTGTAGATTTAGTATTTCTAATAGTGTAGTCAATAAAATGTTGCCAATTTAATGGCTGCAACGGTGAAGTGGCCAAAACCCAGAAGTTCCTGAGGATCAGAACTGGGAGAAAACTTAATCTGCTGAACTGCCCAGATGATATCCCAGTAATCAATGATAGACTAAATGGGAACTTATAACTGTGAAACGGAGGGAGTAGGTGATGATTTTGGTTTAGTCTAGAAAAGATCTGTTCTTTCTGAGCATTACTCTGGGTAACTGTGTAACAAATTTAATGATAGGAAGGTGCATATTTAAGCATTCTCAAATTATGAAAAACCTGGGGTTGGTTAGGGACTAATTAGCTGGGAAAGCAACTCTAGAGAAGCTGACAGTAATCCTAATTGTATTAATAATGCATTGTCTTCTTACATAGTAGTATAGTATGGCTCATCACTGAAAATGTTGTTTTAAGCCAATACATTGTTTAGGTTTTGCTTGATATGTAATACTGGCTGAGTGGTCTGCTGGGGAAGAATACCGCACTCACAGACATGTTGACTGGTAAAGCCAGCATGCCTAATATCAGGATATAACTCAGGAAAACCTGAAAACTCAATACAGTACTCCTTCACTAACCTGTATAACTCATTTTGAAGCTTGTAGTGCAATAATCTAGGGGACAAAAAAAAGTTAGTGATGATATTTATACAACCAATCACTGATCTTATAGCCATACATGGAGAATGCTTCAAGATCCTTGAAAAGGAAAATTAAAAAAGAAATTTTATAAAAAAATAAAAAAGAAATTTTTAACAACTGTGTACAGCTTCTCCTTTTTATCTTTCTCATGCTCCTTTTTGTCTTTCTCATGTTTTATACAGAAATCTGTCCTACTCCTTTATCTTGTATTTCTGGTTCCTAATCTTAATGTAAAAAGAAAACCTGTTTACATGTGAGGGAGTAGCACTTGTAGCAGTGGAAATTAGAAATCAGAAAATTAGTAGGCATACCTCCATCTTGTTTAAAAATACACCCCAGGGTTTGAGACAAACTAATTGTTACATTAGATTTGGAAACGTGGGTAGGACAGGCTTTATCTGATAGATACCTGTAGCCTATTAATGTAATTATTGCTTGCAGTCAAAACAAAAATAAAACCTAAAAATATAAACTAAAAAAAAAAAGTTAAAGAACAAACCACTGGAAAAAATTCTCTGTCAATACTTACATAGAATATTAACATTTTTATGTATGAAAATGTATTATTAATTTTTCTTTTGTTTTTGTTATTTAATATAGTATTTTGACTAGATTTCATTGGTACAGCTCATCATGTAGATATTTCAAAGCCTGCCTGAGGTAGGTGACATTTCTACAGGTTGCTTTGGAAAGGCATCAGGAAATAGCAGCTGCCATTGCAATTCTTGGAAGAGGGTGAATTATTCCTGAAAGAAAATAGGTAGCCTAGGTATCTTCTTATGTGGTTTTCATCAATGTGGTGTCTGAGCATTTCGTACAAGTAAAAATAACAATAAAGGTTTTTCTTCTTCTTTCTTTCCTGCTGGGAAAAACACAGCAATGGCTCTATGGGACATCTGGCACAACATACAATAAATTGTTAGAGAAGTGTCTATGCACTGAATTTATCAGACACTGTCTTGGTCTCCATGTGGCTGCATCACATTTGTCCCTATGCAGGAAATTTAGCACATAAAAGGCTACTGTAAGTAGGGAAGGAATCATCTGTTCTCTGTGTTATTTCCATGGCACATTCAACTAGAAGTATTTAGCTTAAACTGCAGAATTGAAAACTCAGATTGAAAGTTTTTTCCTGTGATAGATATAAGGCACCATCATCTGAAAATAGATTACCTGGAGAGACAAAAACTTGTCATGACTGGAGGTTTATTAAGGGCAGAGTCAATAAATATCAGTTTTATAAAATGATATTATTAACTGATTGTTAACTGGGATTCTTAACTGATTGGCAGAGTTTATATCATGCCATGGAGTATGAAACAAGGGCATGACATTCTGGAATTCATTCTAACCTTTTAATTTTTGAACTCAAGGGAAGATCTAACAGTGCTTCTTTCATTAGATATTCACCTAGAAATTCAGTATGTGACTACTTCTACAAGTGTCGACCTCACAGGCTTCTAAATTTTCTCCCAACTGCATTTTTTTCCCTTCCTACTAATCGGCCTTCCTTACAATCCACACATTCAAGAGCAGCAACAATCCGGTTGCTCAGAAATAGTACCCCTCAGTGTCCTAGCTCACTAACACATTTAAGCTTCATGGCCAAACCACCTCAAAAGAAGAGGCAGAAAAATTCAAGACTAGTTCTTTCATAAAAATATTTTGGATCTTCTTTTCACCCATGGCATATTAATAAATACTAGAACTGTGTCTTTTTTCTACTCCTCCTTGGATCAACAAAGAACAAAGAAGAACAACTCCTTCCAGTAGAACCTAATACAAGAAAACTATGAAAAAATTGGTGGAAATTTGAGTCAAATAGAAGGTGACTAAATTTAGAGAAGATAGGTGAAGATATGCATTTCTATAACTATATCAAAGAATTTATTTGTTAATCTGTTTCAGATAAGATCTTTATTTCATATGTCCATTGATTCTACTAAAATTCTTTTCAATTAAGATAAGGATGAAGATGGATGAAGACTCATGTGCCCACCAACTTGTATTGAACATTTGACATGTTTAAAGCTACTCCTAGAAATATAAAATGCAACATTTAAAAAAATAATATTTTATCTATATTTATATATATATTATAAAATTCTTAAGAAATGAAAGTAATTACTTGGTTCAAGAATATTAAGAAAATCAAGAGAATAATCTAGACAAGAAAATAGTTTCACATGCTAAGTCATGAAAGCCTTAAATTTTCCTTATGCTAGCATCATCTTTATTATTTATTCAACCTCTTCCTAAACCCTCTTATTCTCATTGTTTTGTTTTGTTTTTTTGTTGTTGTTTTCTTAATATACAGGCCTAGCATCCATTTCTCCTTTCTGTTATTTCTGTAATTTTCACAAGGGCAAATTAAATCTGTTGCATGACAGCATTACGTGACAGTTCAGTAGTTCCACAATTCCTACAAATATTCCAAGTCTATTGCTGTCATAAGTGATGCTCCTGTGTGACTTTCAGAGAAAAAAAGCTTTTTATAGGCAGCTGTGCTAGTTGTCCCATTCTCAGTTCTTCAAGTGAACATAGTCGCAGAATTCTGTTCTGGTATGACAAAACTCCCTGAGAAATCATCTCATTTCCATCATGGATTGTACACCTCCTGATGCTGTGCAATACAAAGCATCTTTTCAATTTCCACATGCCTCTGCTGTGCCTTTAGTCTCAGAACTTGTTTGTTTTCATTTGGACTGAATGGTCTTCAAACCAAGGCATCTAACTTTATTGACAATGGCATATAATCTCCTGATTGGATTATGTTCCCTTCTGTTTTCTTACCAACATCTTTTGTTCTGTATTACTGACATTGCCATTTTAATAAGTATGCTTTTTAAATAAACTAGATTTAGATTTTTTTAAGACAATTTTGGTAGCCCCTGTTTGTATTGCTTTGTAGCGATGTGATTTCCCATATGCTGTTTTAAAATATTTAAAGCTACCTGGCAAATGTAATTGCTCATTTGTCCTTATGCTCATTCTTACTCTCACCAGTGTCATTTGAGGACTCATAAGAAGGTAATTCTTCGTGAAACAGTTCAGCACTAGACAAATGAAGCTCTTTTACCACTCTCCAAATGCTGTTTTTGTTCACTTCCAATCAAAGAACTGAGTGGTGTAAAAGAATTATGAAATTATGGGAAAAAAATACAAGGGATGGCAGCAAACCAAATCATAATCTTGCAGAGTGTCATCCACCCATACTTTTTCTGAAAATCTGGAAAATACTGTTTTCTCTCTCTCTCTGCAAAACTAGTTTATAGATTAAGAGAACTGCTTTTACTTCCCAAGTCCTAAAACAGTTGTTAGTCTTCTTTAATTTATTTATAATTGTGTTCCCCTTCCTCATGCACTTGCCTTCAATATCCCCCTACCAAAAAACCCTGTGGGGATGCAAATTATGGTATATGGCTGCAAGCCTCTTGTCAGTATTCCGTTACCATCAACCCTTATGGATCCAAGTTCTGGAGTTTCTAATAGAGCACCACAGTATAGTGACAGTGTTAGATGTTGAGAAATGCTGTAGAGACACAACAAGCTTTTTTCTTAGATGTGAAACATGACTTAGTGTGGTTTTCATTCATCTGTCATACAGCAGTGACTGAAAATCAGTTACCTATTCTTATCCTTTCTGAATAATCACCATTTTATAAAGTGCAGAGATAATAAAAATATGTAATTGTAATAATAATAGTTATGTGGTAATACAAATACATGAGTCTTGAAATTCCCTGCCACAATCTCCTGAGGTTTTCATCATCCCTAGTGATGCAATCTCGATGATACTGAGCAAAGGGGTATAAGTGATTTGCAGATACCATGCTCCTAACTTCTGCAACTTTCCTTATTTGCCATGAAATGCACGCACCTGTCATCAAGTCCTAAACTTCAGACACCTTCTACAGGGCTATTATTTGCAGTCTGCATGCAGTTGTTTCTTAAAACTTTGTGTTTCTCTTTATCAAGTCTCATAAATTTTCTGTTGCTCCAGGCCTCAATTTTATCCAGTTTTTTCTAGATTGAATCTCTTCAACTTGTGAGGTCAAGCACTCCCCCAATAATATTGTTGCTGTCTTCAAACTTGTTGAGGGTGCAGTCTGTGTCGTCATCCAGTGTGTAAATTAGGTTACTAAACAATTTAGGACCACAAATCAATCAGTGGGACAATCTGCTTGTTACCAGCTTTTGTAAGCTTTTCTTTTGGTGTGAATGAGAAATAATTTGTCTGTTAAGTATGTTGGATATTCTCTTTTGTTTGAATTTTATAAAATTGATTTTTATTTTATTTTATTTTATTTTATTTTATTTTATTTTATTTTATTTTATTTTATTTTATTTTATTTTATTTATTTTATTTTATTTTATTTTTTATATTGAGGTAAATTGATCCTAGCAATTAATATTCACACTAAAAGTGTTACCTTGACAGACATTTGTGGTGGATGTTCTGGATTCAAGAAATTTGCTCTACAGCACAACTTTGCATGTATAGATAATATAATTTATGTGATTCTTTTCATGTGTAGGTTGTCTTCTGTTACTCTATTTTTCTTTGGTGTTTCTTCCCTGCTCCCTACCATGGTTGTATGTTGTCACCCTGCATGTAACATTAGCACTTCAGTCTACGCTCAGACCTGGAGATTCTGCAGAGACCTGAACACTGTTAATAGATCAGATGGCCTGGAATGTTAATTCTTTGTCCTCAAATCATAGATATTTCCTGAAACTCACTATTTATACTCTCCTATTTTTTTTTTCCCCTTATTATTTTCAGAGTTAGTCAAATGACAAGCAGTCACTGGTGAGTTTGAAGTAGTCTGCAGTGTACTCTTCCCCTACTCAATTAAAATTAATAATTTTTTAGGACAAATATGCTACAAAATACAGATTTTGCCTCACAGATATGCAAGGATCTGTACATTTTAAAATGCATCTCTGATTTTAGCATTTCTTAGAAAAATCTGATTAAAGACATTTTCACATCCGAACTTCGAACTCTTTCAATAATATTGCCCAAATACAGTTGATAGTTTCTGGTGTGGTTCCTCTTTTTGATGGCTTTGCAGAGCTCATGATGAGGAATTTTATAAACTCAAATCTGCTTGTCCTGCCTTTCACATTTCTGTTTAAATACAGACATCTTCACTTGCAGTTTAAAGGGGAAAAAAGGGAATTTTACCATCAGGACTTGTACCATCTTATCTGTTGTAGGTGTTTGCTTCTCTTTAACTACCAAGATAGACAGACTGAAGGGCTTTTCCGGTTGGAAATGGCCTGCAGTATAAGTATGGCCAGATAAATGTCACCTTAGAAATTTAATTAAATGGTCACTAACATTAATATCTTCTTAAATTCCTTCTGTCAGTTGTTATAATTCAATAATCCGGTGTGCACAGACCAAACTCAAGGTGCTGATTTTGGAGTAGATGTTTCTCACTCTGGGTTAGTATTCCAACTGTTAGCAAAATAGAATTGATTGATTTGCAAGGTAAGGCAGTAAGATTACGCTTGCGTGCCATAGGTACAAAAAGCAATAAGATGTCTGAAGAGACAGAACATAATATGAAGAGAAAAAAACTGAAAACAAACTGGGACAGGAAGGGCTGGTATCATAGGGAATGTTAAAACACAAAAATAGTAAAAGAAATGCTGTGCATAATACTATAAGTAACAAATCACCTTGAAAATCTCATGGTTTCATCCTTTCTTGACCACCACTCCTACACCTTATATCCTTTATAGGAACCCTTGACAGTCATGCCAAAACTTTCTTTCTGGCCAACTCTTGGATATTTTCAGTGTATTTCAGCATTGCTGGCACCTTTCCTAAAAGTGAAAACAGTAGCATTTTTATAACAAGACAAAAATAAAAGAGGAAAAAATGTCCTATTCACCCATTTCTCTGTGTGAAGGCTTCTCATTTGTGGTTTTAATGCAATTAATCAAAGACCAAATGCATTTGTATTCACTGAACGGTTCAGGAATACTTCATATTTTCTCAGTGTAGCAGTGTGAAATGGTGCAGGATGCCAATGGTAATAGTTCTGGGAAAGATATCATTCATGCTAGGACAATTCTTATGGGTTTTGTTTTAGATGATGGATTGCACATTCTCAGTCATTTGCAAGCTAAAGGCTTTACATGTGCTGTCTACATTATCAAATTTCTCACTCAGTTTGAAAGCCACAGCATTTTAATTGAAAGGAATGCTAACCCCTTCAGCCCCATCAATATGTCAGGGTTGTTAGACTCTGAGAAATAACCTTCCCATTTCAGAAAAATGGACAAATCCCATACAAATGTTTTTACCTCAGCAACCAATGGGGCTGAAAGGTGAGTTGGAACATATTCAAGTGCAAAATATCAAACAGTGAACCCTGTGCTACTAGAAACTCTTTTAAAATTCACTGACTTGGAAGAGATTGAATATCTGAGGGCTTAGCAATGTCTATCAATGATGTTAGTCTCCCTAGAACTGCCTTAGAAAAGGCTTTCTCCTTTGAGGCTAGCTTCAGTGTACAACAGAGATTACTGGACCCGTTTCAGTAAGAGAGGGGATCAGAGCAAGGGAATTGGACATTTGTACAGCAGAAGCTCTCAGATCAGATTGGTGCTGCTCATCAAATAGTGGCATTTAGTTTAGCTCAGACCTCACACAGTAAAACAAAGCTGAGTAAGAAGTGAATGCTTTAGTGCCTTGCCATTGTGAAATGTCTTAAGATAAGCAGTATGTTGCATTTTAAAGCAAAATAGGTACTCCATTTATATACTGACTTTATCAGTGATTGAAAATATTGCCTTCTCCAGTGGTTGGAAAGCTACTTATAGAAGAGTGACGTATACATAGTTTACAAATGTCTTGGCATAACTGCTGATGTATGGATTTTGTAGGTAATGAATTTAACTTTACAGGCTGCTGCTGATGTTCTGGCTCCCCTCTTCCAAACGCTGTTCTGAGGACCTACATTTTATAAGTTATTTTCACATATGCTTTTAGAGAAGTCAAATGCTTATTTTAGTCAAGATCAGTGCAGACTTCTGAAATGTGGAAGCATTCTTTAAATGGTTTATTTTCCAAATGCATTTATTATTGAGTACTGTGATAGATACACTTAGATTGTCCAGGAAACTCAAACTGGTGAATCTAAATCACTACACAAATAGATTAACATTTCTAGGGTATATTCAAAGTTTGTCATTAAGGCATTTATGAGGATATTTTAATAACTATATGTATATGACATGAATTAGGGAAAATAACTAACAATGAGATTGAAATATATCTGGAAAAGAAATAGTTTTTGGATCTTCCACTAACTAACCAATAGTATTGTACAATCTGAATTTTAATTAAATAAAAAATAATAGAAAGGTCTAAGAACTTTTGACTGCTGTTTCCAGGTGCAACCTGAAATTTTATAAAATTTATAAAAATTCATTTGCTGGTAAAGTTCAGTTCTGAGATTGTTTGGTTGCAAATTGATCTTTCTGGAAAGAAAGACCACATTATGTCTCCAAGTCCAGACACTTATTTGAAGAAGTGGCTGCTTTATACGGTTACTTTATACAATTCAGTAAATATTCAAGACAAACAGTTTAAATCTGTACTGCTTCAGTTAAGTACATTTTACAGGTGTACATTTACAATAATTGTCAGGGGTGGACCCCTGGTGTTAAAATCATTACATTTTACTCCTAAAGGCTCTTTGTTATGTTTTTGTTTTTCCTTTTTCTGTTTTTAATCAGTATTAGTACTAATTAAATTAAATTTATTTCTTCACAGAGACATATTTTCACTGTATTTTTTGTAATTTCTTTTATATTAATGTGAAAACAGAAGTCATCTGGTAGATCCAAAGAGCAAGCAGTTGTAGTTTACTATGAGCACTTTGTTTTGGGTTGTTTTCCCTCTTTACATGAGATATAGGTACCTTTTATAGGCTCTATTGTGGTAGATGTCTGATGAATCTTTTCTTTAATGGCTCTCAAGGGAACAATAAAGTGACTGCTTTCACAGATGCTTCTGACCAAATCCTCTGGTTCTGTGGCTACTTGGTCTTTTAAAAAACTTGTTTTCCTAAGTTTTAAAAAGTCAAGATCCTTCTCAGTATGTCCCTTGTGGAATGATAGTCTAGCTTCCAATACCATAAATCATCAGATCATTGTTCCAGATAGTGAAAAAGTACTGGTGTTAGCTGACTGTATAATAAAGCTAGTTCTAATGGGAATTCATGTTCATCTCATGCTTTTCCAGTTCAGGAGAAGAATATGGAATGAGATCCTGTCATATAAAATTCTAGCTTTCTCTTTGATCTATCAGCACCAGTTTTGACCACACTGCTGCCAAAAAGGCAAATCCTGCTCTTTTCCCTGCCTCCAGATGTCTGTTCTTGCCACCTCTCTTGTGTCAGTGATTGTTCTGTTCTTCTGGGAAAACTAATAATTAGGGGAGGCAGATCTAGCTTTTAGTCAGTTCAAGGAACTGACATGACTGGTGAGTTACGTGATTTAAGTACTGACATAGGATGTGCCCAGCAGAAGAGTAGAAAGTGAGGGCTGCAAAGTGTGAGATTTTGTAAACATTGGTAAAAGTTTATAGATATAAAAAAATTTACCATAAAAAGGTTTGATTGGAATTTGTGAACATTTATTAAACTCTGGAGTTTAACAAATGGCAGCTGCCTAATTCTGTGGGTATAAGCCCTTGTATCTTGCTCTGTTACTTGCACTTTCAGTTTTATTGATATCTCAAGATTTCTATCAGAACAAGTGAATTAGATAGTCAAGTTTGTTTTTCTTTATATGTATATGTTTATATACTGATGCAATTCTTGGTTAATTTGTATATAGGATTTAGCAAAGGAAAACTAAGACTACTTTAGCTCTCAGTGTGCTGAAGCTCAATTTTTTTTCTGGTGAAGCCAACAGAAGGAAGAATGCAAATTCTTTCTACTACTCTTGATGCCTTCGGGTGGTACAGTTTGTTTTCAGAGAAGCCTCGTTGTCATGGGAGACACAGTGGGAAATGTAGTGTTTTCAGCTAAAGACATTCTGTAGCATCTTCTGTTGAACTATGTAACAGTGAGAATATCACTCTATGGACAGAATACTAAATAAATACATTGCTGCTGTTTGTATCAACTGGACTTCTTAATCTCATGGAGTTTTTTTGTTTGTTTGTTTGTTTTTATTTAGTTTTGGGTATGTTTTGTTTTGTTCTGTGTTGTTTCTATTTGTTTTGTTTTGTTTTGTTTTTCTGTTATTGGATACTTAAAGAGTACTAATACCGATTAGTCCAAAATATGTGTGATTTGAGTCACTAGTTACTAGTCTTTATTGAAAAGGGAATTAGAAAATAACAAATTAAAAACTCTCTAAAGTCTCACAGTTGATTCTATAGGACAGTTAAGCTTTAGCTAATTTCTTTTTACTGATATGATCACTTTTATTTGTTGTTTAAGGCATTACCCTGCATAAATATGAAATAATGAGAACAGTTGTGGATTTCTAAATAGCTGTCAGGCTGATTTTCACATCATTAGAAGCTGGGAGAAAGCTTGAGGGATGCTTGCTTATCCCTTGATTTTTCTAAAACCAGCATGAGCTGTTTGTTGTAAATGTTGGTTTGGTGTCTGTTTTCTAAACTAAAGGACTGCCTATTCTTTTTTATATTTTTTTCTCTCTAAAAGAATGGCCAGTCCTGTATAGGGTATGCACACAGAAAATTACACAGTGTTGCTATGCTGGCTTGAAAACTGTACTAGAAAATTTTGGAAGTGAGAAGATTTTCCTCTTTAGTTCTCCATCTTCACAGAGGAACTTAAAGTCTCAGGCAATTAAATATTGAACCTCAGTTCAAATTTTCAAGTAGTTTGTTTTCTGCCATTGAGGCATTTCTCCAATACTCAGTCAAATGTAGGCCTGTGTAGTGGTTAAGATGATGTGGTGGAATTTAGTTTTTTCCTCCTGCTTATCCAGATTCGTATATAAATAAATAAGTAAGATACGTATATAAAAGAGAGGGAACATAGGATAAATTGCTGTGATGACCCATTCAAATAAAAGCTGTGTAGAGAAAAAAAGGATTTTCATTAACACTTAAATTAGAACGATTAGAACTTTTTTGGCAAGTAAAAACAATTAGTTAATGGATACATATAATAAATTGAAGAACTTTGTGGAATACTCCTGCAGTAAATGCTTTTTTAGTAAAACATACCAGACAAAACTTTTGACATGCAAAAGTTAATTTATACATTTCTCTCCCTGTATTTAACTTCTTACATGGTTTTCAAAGTTTCTTTTAAGCTTCATAAAATTATTTTCTTTTGTCACTAAACTGCCCATTTGTACTTGAAGTTGAGGGCTTTTAAACTTATTTTATTTTCCTAAATTCAGAATTTAAAATATTCTGTGTAATTAAATACTGGAATTGTATCATAGCACTAACTGCTGTCTACTTTTGCAAAATTGGACAGAAGTAATTATCATAGCAAGATGGATTCTAAAATCATTGATATGATTATATCTTCTTAGAATAATATTGAACTTTATGAATATAATGTAAGGGCTGGATTTCAGAGTTTAAAACTTCAAATATGTTGCTATGTTATCAGCCGGTTATGAGAGGATTCTGTATAAACATTGGGGAATACTACATTTGCAATAGGACACTGAATGTCAATGCAATATAAAATTTGTACAACTGGTGATTTTTAGAGTTAATATAAGAGACTAATGAAGTGAATTATTTTTGTCAACAGTTTGAGACTAATGAAGAGTCTCATCTTGGCTGCTTAAAGTGAAACTGAGTTACTGAACTGTATCTTCCTGGTTAGTCCTGGTTCTGTATGAGTGTTCTAGACAAAGCTAGGGAAAGGAAGATTTATACATTGTTTCTCTATATTTTCATGTCAGCTCTGATAGAAGTGAATGATGTAATCGATCTCTAATCTTCACATCCTAAGTAATCCTTAGATGGTGGGGGTCTTGAAAGACTCTTTCCTCTTCTCTAAGCAGTATCTCACAACAGGAGTGACTTCACAATAATCCTTAATTAAAGAATAAAAATTGTTTCTTATTTTAGCATAATATTGCTACTTGTTAAACATCATCCACTTCAAATGTAAAAGTGTTAAGTGAAATTAAAAAAGGAGAAGCAGCTGTAAAATTTTGATTCAGCCCTAGAAGTAACACATGTGACTGATCCAACTATGTAATGGTAAATTCTCTTTGGGCATCAAAGGAATGATTATGTTCAGGCTGACTTAGACATCTTTTCCATTTTCTTGGTTTCCCAAGCAAGACAAAATTTAAAAGTCAGAAGAGGTGGATTTTGTTCCTCGAGAATATGGTTTCAGTGAAATGATTGTAAAAGCATGGGTAAAAGGAAACATCATATTTAATACAATCCTGTAACAGAACTTTCCTTCAGATAAACTGTGAGTATACGTATGGAAGTAAATTTTGATCAATACCTATAGTTATGATTGTGTATGTTTTCATAGAAAATCCCAGAAACCACAAGTATCCAACATTCCCTTCAAAAAAACAAACTAGACAAACTAAAATCAAATCTACATTTGCATTGTAATTTTGCTTGCAAAAATCAAACTTTAAAAACTTGGACTGAAATATACATGAAAGATATTGACTATAGACAAAGAAACTTATGAAGAACACTGAATTAAAAATACTTCCATTGATGAGTTAAAATACCATTTTGAAAAAAAAAAAAAAGAGATTAGAGAAAAATCTGTTTTCCATCTCTGTATAATTTAACCTGACAAAACTGACTTTTCTCTAGGCTCATATGTATTACATCATATTGATAAGGATACCTGTTGGCATTCTAAATATCTTATTAAGAAAATAGTTCCATACAAAATGGAAGGAGAATCAAATCAGCCAACCATCTGACAATATGGCAAATATCTTTGAACAACGATGATAAGAGCCTTGCTGAACTTTTTGACAGCAAAATTATAGATGCCTATGCTGGGCTCCATCTATAGGAAAAGTAGTGGCACTTCCAGAGGGTAGATCAATATAATAGAGATTGGAATGCTGAGTTACAGACTGTGTTTTTACCTTTGCCAGTTATGTAGCATTTGACTGTGGGGAGTTGGGTACCCTTAAATTATGGTAGGATATTCAGCAAAAATACATAAATTTCATTTTGGATTTAGGTTTGGTAGTTGTGGGTTAGTTTTGTGATTTTTTTTTTTGTTTCCTTGGGTTTTTTTTTGGTTTAGTTGGTTTTTTTGTTTAGTTGTTTTTAGGGGTTTTTGGGGTTTTTTTGTTTGCTTGTTTGGTTTTTTGGGTTTTTTTTGGATGATGCATGATTTTTTTTTTTTTTAATTATTCCAGGAAGGTGTCTAGCTTAGGACGCCATCCAAATTCTGGTGGACTTCAGAGACTCTGGCTTAGACCTAAGATGTCTACTCTACATATCTGTTAATCTATTCTGTTTTCTTTCCAACAGTCCCTGTTGAAACATTTTAAAATGAGTTTTTGTGCCTTTCAAAGGGTTTGTTCACTGCACTGCTAGACATCTTTTAAAAATGAAATTCATTTGGTGCTGTGCTACCTAAAACCCTAACCCAGCCAGTAGTAAATACAGACTATTGAACATATGCTTTCTTGGCTAGCAGTCAGACTTCTTTAACAGAGATTCTTTTATGCATACCCTTCCTTTTGAGCTAATGGAATAGTGACAACACGTTTTCTAAAGAAAACCTGTGTATGAGAAAATTGCTTAGACATGCATAATCTTTTTTCAAGAAGCTGTCAAGGATTTGTATTGATGCTTGATGGTATGTTATTAACATGCTTACAAAAATAATTTAAAGGCAGTAGAGCAGAGCTGTTTATACTATTTGTGGTAATATTACCATTACTAATTACATTATATTGTAATACTCACTGATATAAATCAACTGCTGGCAATGAAAGGATTAATGTGGGACGGTATAACAAGCCAAGATTTTAGACCTTTGAGTTCAGTTTGGCATTATCTTGTTGAAAAATGTTTTTCATCATCTTGTTTAATGTGAGTGAAACGTTTGCTATGCAAATTACTGCAAAGACAGCATTATTTTATTTACTTCTGTTTTCAGTTTAGGCCTGGCTTTTGTAGAATTAAAGAGTTTGAAGATTATATCTTTTGTTTAAAATTGTAAGACGTTTATGAAGAAGCACAAAAGGGAAAGGGTCATTTATTTTTTTCTCCATATGGAGGTAATGGATGACAGATAAGACAGTTTAGGGTATGAATCAGCCTTTAACTCATTAATCAAGCAAATCTGTTAATTATATTATTATATATGTAATGGGTTAAAACTCAAGAAAACCAGTACTAACATCAATATAAGAACTGGGATAAAATCTGTGGTATTCAGAAAATTAAGATTTTTTATAGAAATGAGGTATATGAAGAAATGAAGAGAAATGTCTGTAAAAATATAGGTTCTTCATGAAAACTTGACAAAGTTTATTTTTTGAGCTTGTGAGAGGGAAAATTACTAACAGGGGGATCAGTCAGTCTTATCCTAGACATTGTAATCTGTGTAGCTTCTGAAGTTTCTTCCAAGTATTGCTTTGTTTCTTTGATGTCCTGGTGGTCTTCATTAGGACTACTTTATCACTATTCTTTATAGTGAGAAAAATAAACTGATCATGTTAATCTCCTGATTTCCTTCTGACTATTGTCAGAAGTTTACATTTCTTTTGAATGGCAGCAGTAATTAACTGTATTCTTCCTTAGTGAGAGAGCTGCTTCTCCCTTGTTCATAAAAGAGAATTGGTGTGCTACCTGTACAAATCTTTACCAGGAAGTCTCAATGTATGTGTTTATACCCAGCAAGGATTTGAGCTTGTTGACTTCATAGGATTGGAATCAAAGCATTACATTGCGGGAAAAAAAATGAGAATACTGAATCATAGTGCCAATTTCAAAGCTGAATCACATCCACTTTTGGGATTTTAGTAGAATGCATCTTTTCTTGACTAAGAGTCTTTCCACCATACTAGAGTCCTTTACTGAGATGTAGAGAATTGTCCTTTGCATCAGAATACACTGCCTCTGAGAGAAAATGAGGAAGAGCAATTTCTGCTTTTGTATTAAATTTTTTTTTTGGTTAGTTGTTTTTTTCTGTTTTTGTTTTTAGCATACTGTCACTTAGAACTTAGAAATCTTTGGAGAATACAAAAAGTGTGCGCTTTTTTTTTTTTTTTTTTTTCTTCTGTTTTTTTGTTTTTTCCCATCACATATTGTTTGCTAACTTAATGCTGCAGGTCCTGAACCAATCTGTCCCCTGAATGTTCCTGGGGGTGTGTTCATACAACTGACCTTTTTGCAGGTTCACCTGAAGAAAGTTTCACAGACTTGAGAGGTTATAAATAGGCCCTTATCATCCACTTTTTCCACAATGTATCCACAGAACAGATGCAGTGCAATGAAGAACACTGCAAAGAGCCAATCATTGTTGGTCAGGTAGTGGTTTGGATCTTAGATCTTTTTGACCTTAGAGTTACCCGTAAATACTTTACTTGTGTTTTTTCATTGATAAATCACATCTACATTGAGCTAAATTTAAACCACCAATTTATTTCATGTAGGGGTAATCCACATAAGCCTAAATAGTGGTCATCTCTTTCTCAGGAACCACACATTATTCTTTGTCTTATTTATCCTATCTTTCCTTTGCCTTTGAGATGAGGGTGGAAGATTTCACCGATGATAATTTAGGGAACACTGGAGAAGCAAACCACAATAATTTGATATTTGTAGGATGATAATATAATCTTCTATGGCTGAAACCAGTTATAAACTCTCATCATTAACAGTCGGTCCAGAGCCATTTCAACCATAAAGATTTGCAGTGTACTACAAATACCAAGAGGTATTTAGTTAATAATTGGATTATGTTGCCCTTATGCGTGGATTGAATCTAGATGTCTGTGTTCAAAATAAAAGAAGACTTCTGCAGGAATTATATATTCAGTATCTTACATGTGATAAAGTTTTACATCTGTCAAGTGGTCTCACATCAGGAGATCAGCGTTAATTAGACATTACATAGACAATAAGCAGAAGAGAGCAATGAATTGACTGTAAAATATGAAAGGTGAACTTGATCTTATGTTTGCACTGTCTTTGCAGTGTTAATTCCTCCTTACATCTCATTTTATCCATTACTAGTGAAGTAACAGAGAACTGAACGATGGAACCTGGGATAAAAGCCAGGGTTATAAGTCTGTGAGGCAACAGTGATTAAGAGATGTGATTCTTATCAGTAAAATTTTTGATAGTGTAATGTACTGCAAATACAGAAATGTGTTGTGGAGTACACATGCTTTGGGAATCAAAATTATGAAATCTCTTTCTGCTTTCTTCTGATGAGGTAGAATTTTTCTCTCACCTCCAAAACATTGGTGTTGCTAGATTTTCTGTGTTTTGTATTTATTGCTAACACTAATAGTATAGGTAGTTTCTAGACTGGGTTTAAAAGGAAAAAGGGAAAAAGGCAGTGAAAAATGTACTTCAATTTTTTATCTGACAAAAATGTTCATTTGTCTTTCTAAAAACATACTTAATTGCTCACACAGGAAAATAATTGCACATCTTGTGAACCTTTTAGTTCTAACAGTGGCATATTCTTACTTTAATTATTCTTCATTCATTTAAAAAAAAAAATAGTTTTCCTTTTAAAGTTTTACTTCATCCTTTAGGAAGTGACTGTTCCTGTGTAGACTTTTTTGCTAGTTTCATTTTTCAAAATATGCAAATTTTCTTATCTTTCTAAATTATGTAGTTTCTGCTTTTTCTTTCTGTTTTTTTTTTTCCTCTTCCATGAGGAGCAACCATCACCAGGTATTGTTTATTTAATATTTTTCTGTGTGTTTTCAAGTACTGTAAGTTACAGCATTTAAACATAAAGATGAGCTGTAAGCAAAAGAATATGGAAGTAAATTTAAACCTGACCAGCTGGCAAAGAAGAGAACCCAGTGAGTTAATCTGGTGCTGATTCCTCAGCAAAGTGTTTACTGTGGATGTGGAGGTACTTTATGTGTGTATATTATTGAGTCAAAGTGCAAATCACTTCATCATCCTTATTTCTCCTTCTTTTTGTCATCTGCTGTGTCTTTTATTTCTTCAATATAATTATAAGATCAGAAGTTCATTATGCTTAAATTTCTCATAAAGGAAGGCAATATTTCAGAATCTTCACAGATATTACAGCATCCTCACAGGAAGATGTAATTCTATGTAAGAATCCATACAGAACTGTATCATTCCTAGACTGTATGCTGGTGCACTACAGTCACTTTCAGGCTCTCTAAATGAACAATTAAACACCATGGTGTCATGACAGTTTTCCCATCTATATACACATTACTGTGCTGTTGAAGATTTAAAAAAAACAACAAAGGAGATTATCCTTGCTAAGACCTATTAATGATCAGCCATAAATGAGTGTCATAATTTTTTCTTAGGACAGTGTTAGTACCACATCATTTGACAGGTTATAGTGTATCTTTTATTTTTATTTTTATGCAGGAGCCTCATGTTCTATATCAGTGGGAGAAAACTGAGGGGTGGGGTATCAATGCTGCAGTATTAAAGCCATAACAGCAGTAAATTCCTTTGAATACAGAATTTTTTGCTAGATTTTGTTGCAAAATGAAGTCTACAAAATTAAGTGGTTTATTACTTGAGGCATACAAGTAATGATTTAATTTTATTCCTCTTAGGCATATCAGACATATGTTGCAGGTTGTGTGAGCCTCAATAGGAGAAAAAGGCATTGAACCGTAGTCTCTTAACTCCTGTTTTGCTGGGAGTGAGACACAGGACTGCTCAGTCCCTTATGGCTTCTTCTATTATTTTCAGTGAAGTTTGTCTGATTATAAAGTTCATGTGTGTGTATTTCAGTTGTGTAATTCTGACAGCTTGACTTCCACAGGCAGTTGTGTAATTTAGACAGCTTAACTTCCATAGGCACTGTCATAACGTCTGTCAGAGAAAGAGACCAAAATTAAGTATTAGGTGTCCAGGTAATCAAGATTCTTCAGAATCAGGGTTTTACTTGTGAAATTGAGCTAATTTTTGAGGATAACAAAGTGCAGCAGGCTTTCCTCCTGAGGCAAGGTTATGATTTCTAGTGTCTGTATATTTTAATATATGATCCTAGTGGAAAAGGAGAGGAAGAAAGCCTAAGAAGTTTGATTAATGGAAGTAGCTTAGAAAGAGCTAAGTATGAGGACTGATCTCAGAGCTCTTAGGCTGGAAAAAACGTCCCATTAATTTTAGTGGGAGTTTTGACTGCACAAGGACTTTCAAGATCAAGTGCTTTCTTGTTCATTAAAGGATAGAAGGTAATTAGAAATAAAGCACAGAAAAGATTTTATATAGTAGTGCTTTTGTCAGCTGAAAAAAATCCATATTATTGTAGGAGTTTTAGGCTAATCTTTCTCCTTTTCTTGCATAAAATGATGACACAGTAGGTTGTTTTCATTATTCTTAGAGGTCTCTGCTTCTATCTGTTCATTTTATTGGGAAAAAGTGATTGGCAAGTTTTTTCTGTTATCTTCCTTGTTGTTGGATCACAATCTCTTCTTTGATGCTGACTCTGTCATTTCCCTCTTCAATCCAAACTGTTTAGTTCAAGATATTCCCATAACATTTTTGTTTGTAAATGTGGGATGATAAATGAAATAAAAAGCAAGTGTGCATTTTGGTTGAAAGATTTTGCTGATGTCAGCTCATGAAATAGAGAAACAGTTAGGAAGAAAACGATAAAACTGCACTAAGTTTTACTGAAACAAATCTTACATGTTTTATAATACCTTAAGTTATGTTGACTTTTTAACACCTTTTAGGGAAGCCATATATTCTTAAGACCTTGTGAATCCAGCCCTATATTTTAAATGTATGGCAGTCATGAGCCATTGCAGGAATCATGAATTTAGTCTGTCAGCTGATGGGAGTACTTTCTACATTGACCTCAGGGACAAGGGACTCATCTCCTGTTAGAACTCCATTCTTGGTAATACTTAAAAAATAAGATTTATTTTACTCTTTTTTTACAACTACTTTTTTCCTCTCCTCTGTATCAAAACCTTTTTTCCTTCAGCCTCAAGCTGTGATTTATTTGTGTGAAGAGTATGGTCCAAGTTTAATTGTGGTTGGAATTGCCACTGGAAGATTGAGAGCAGGGATTGCTTTCTGTGCAGCTTTCCATAAGGTGCTGGTGCACACAAAGAAGCTGTAAAAAAGGATGGGGATATTGTGAATCTGTTGCTTCTCTGGTTCTCTTTTCTAACCCTGCAATATGTAATGAACTTAACCATTCCTGAAAGCATGGGAAAGTGAGAGAGACATATTTCACTTCTGATGTAGCTGTAGCCTGTTTTCTTTTGTAGAAAAAAGGTGTTGTATTTTATGATGACATGAATTTGTCTTTTGAATCTGCAAATTGTTATGTGAATGAAATTTTATTCCTACTCGTTCCTGTTTTATTTTGATGGTCTACCTAAGCTTTCAACTAGCTAAGGAGATAGGAGAAACATTCATTGTTTGTGATAGAAATTTGTCTTGTAATTCCTTTCCAATTATTTTCAGGAAGCTACTTATTATTAATTTCTGCAAAGGTGACATTTCTGTAAAGGTGACTTTCTAACAAGTAGGGAGGTATTAGGTAATATGAGTATGCTTTCAAGAACTCATCTCTTTATCAAAGTGGATAAAACTGGTCAATATATATTCTAAAAGAGAGCTTGGTGCACAGCGACCTTTAAACCTGTTCAATTCCATTGTCTTTGGGTAAAATGCTCTTCATTTTTACTCATGAAAATAAAGAAAATAATCATAGGTAAAACATCACAGGAGATATAGGCAGATTAGAATGGGGCATTCCTGGTGGCTTTACCTCATTGTTAAACTCCCTGTTGATCTCCATGGATTACTTAAGTGCCTTTTCAGGCAGAGTGTAAGACGGAGTAGCATTTCTGCTTGTGTAAGACCAAATAACATTTCTGGTTGTGTAAAGCACTTTAATTTGGAGGTTTGTGGGTTGGGTTATTTTGTGGGGTTTTTTTCCCAGTTAAAATTTTAGATGACAAAAAGGGACTTCCTGAATTTAGTTGGAAATGTGACTTCAGATATGAGAGGAGAATACTTTTGGTAGATAAAATTCTTAAGATGACTTTCTGCTTTCAAGGGGATTTCTTTGAAAAGCTTTCAGAACTGTGATACAATTCTCCAAGAACACAGAACCTTTTTGAGATATCCAAGGTACCTGTTGGGAGTACTTTGGAAGAGACATGTGTTTTCCATTGCAAGTAAAAGTACTATTTGATGTAAAGTGTTCTGAGGATTTTGCTCACTATAGTGTGGTAAAAGAGTGGATAAACCATTCGGTACACAATACTAATGTTCTTTCTGAATATGGGGCACAGAGTGCTTGTTTGCAATTTGGGCATATTACTCTGCAGAGAATGGATTTGAAATTGTCCGACTTTCTGAAAACATTACTCTTAATGTAATGTTCTCTCTCTGGGAAGCTTTTTTTTTCTCAGATAAAATAGAACAGTGCAAAGGCCTGGTGCTGTGTTGTTTGCCGACTTTCTGACTGTCCTTCAAAATGCATGCGTTGTTTTGGCTTAGATAATTCAGAACTATTGTGGTAGTTTTCTGTTGAGTTAAATAAGAACATCAGTTCCTCTCAGAATAGGCAGATTTGAAGGTTCTGCAAACTTAGTAACCTACTGAACTTTCCCTCCACTGTTCTCTCACAGTCATATACACACAGTCTTTATGACTCTAGTCCTCAGAGACGTGATATTTTGGGGTGTGTGTGTATTATACTCAGGAGGGAACCTGAAGCAGTACATGGTGCTATTTATATTCAGTAGTTAGTAACAGGGCATGAACATCCATTAATGCTCACACATTAAACACAGCTTTAACTGCAGTTTCAAAGATCTGCTGTTTTTGCTTTTTCAAGTCTCAAGGCTGATTAATAATATCTTAATAAAAAGCTTAATAGTGCATTAAACTAAAAAAGGAGAAAAGTTTCTTATTATGAGATAACTTGGTAGATCACTAAACAGAACAATAAAAACCCATCTGAAAACCTGTTGACTGACTACAGCAAAATGTTCAACAATCAGCTTTCAGAAACCACAATGGTGTTTGATGTAGCATTTTAAATGTTTACCACTCATATGTTTGGTAACACTAGACTGGCCTCTGAAGTTTGTGAACCCTCATAAAAAGTTATTTATCTGTCTTCAGTAGAAATTTACTCACATTTTGCTTTCTACAGTACCAATATTGGGCCGTTTGGGGAGGTGGGTGATCTGAAGATCTGTAGAAAGAATGACACATCTTTTTTATTTAAATATTATTGCTTTTTAGGCACTGAATTTTGGAGATATGCCGAAGTACTTGTGGGAGATTTGGGTACCTGACAAACCATGGGTGGTAAGATATCAGATCCACTGCAATAAATAAAATAAGCATTTAATTTTAAGATAGGTATTTTTGGGCCCTGCTGTCACTGAATTCAATGGACCAAACTCCTGAAGGCTCATAAGAAGTGCAGTACTGAAAATGTATGCAAGTGCATTCCCATTCTTTTCAATATTGTCACACTGGTGCAAAGCTGAAGCAATGCCTGTAGTGAACTAGAGCTGTGACGGGGGAAGAGAGAATTTTTCAGCTGAAGTTTATAATAAGGCCGTTTCTCTTATCTTTACTCAGACAAGTGAGTGGTTAGTTGCTGCCTCTCAGAGCAATTAATGGCTCACTGCTGGACCTACTGAACAGTACCCTTCTCCACACATCCTCTTGAAAGTCTTGTTTGACACTTCCTTCTGGACTCGAACCCAGTAAGCCAGGGAAAATAACAACCTCCTTTTGAGCACTATGTGGACTTTTCAGAAAATGAGTCTGGCAGATGCTGTCTGTCCTCCACTATCAGAGTCAAGAATCAGAGAAGAACCAGAGTTCAATGCTTTGATTTCTAAAGCCCTGCATTAAGGAAGAGTCATGGTCTGTTCAGATATGTACTTTTTTTTTTTCCAGAAATGCAGTCTAATCTGTCAGTTTCCACACTGGATTTTTGTGCTAAATAAAGGGCTGTAGAATCTGTCCACTATATGTATTTTTTAGGAGTCTCTTCAAAATTAATACCAGAAAAATCCATGTAGAAGATCAGAACTTTCTGGTGATTTAAAGGTTGAAAGCAATAAATGCAATTTAAATGTAGCTGCATCTTATTATATATTTAATTACATTTGTTCAACTATTTAAACAATAAATTTGCAATACAATTTATTTCCTTTGTAATATAGGCTTCATTCCCCAAAAATGAACATTTTTTGGCACTTCCTTTAAGCTACATCAGAAGAAAATTTCCTGGAAACTGGAGTTTCCTGTATGAGATTATAAATTTAAAACTACATTTCTAACTACCTACTTCATGTTTGAATATTTAGCCTAAATAGTAGGACACGTTAGCTTCAGTGTAGTGCTCAGAGATCAGGCAATTGTTTTAATTTTTTTAGTGTAAAATATTCTGAATAAACTTTGAATCCCTATTAGTTTAGTATAAAATTGGTCTAGATTAAAACCCCCTAGATATCTATCCCTCCCCTTTCTAATGATAGAGAATACAGTGATTATAAATTAATTGATTACCACAAGAATTTTGAAGGAAATTTTCAGTAAAACAATGGCATTAGACACAGTTGAAGCCAATTAATTTAAAGTGACCAGAGTAACAAGTGGAATTCACCGTGGAACTAGATGGCCATTTTAGGTCCTTTCCAGTTGAAATATTTTATTCCATTCTATTTATTGCCCAACACTGGAAATTTATGTACCTATAGCTATTTATAAATTCTTTTTTGCAGGAATAGAGAATGGTTGGGGATCACTGAGGTGGGTTCAGGCAATGGAACACCATGTGAGATTAAACATGCACATGTGTTCTTAGCTCAGCTTTGATATATCCCCTTTTGCATTGGTCCTGAGTACAGTGTTTTAGGAGAAGCTGTCAAACCAAACATTTTATTTAATTGTATATTAATTTTAAAATAAAGAGTTGTACTGTATTAATTTATTTAAATCTAAGAGCAATATATATGCAATGCTCCATGTTCAAGTCAATTTTTGATGGAAAAGTATATTATTCTACACATCACACCAGCTTGCAAAAGCTGGTTTCCTAAGAGCTACAGATGTTAGGGAAATGTATTTCAGGAAGGTAGATGTTAATTATCAGAAAGTAAGTACTAAAGTAACTAAACAGGAAGAAAGTTCTAAGCTTGTAAGCTAAGTTCTGGAACATTTTATGTAATTCTCTCAGCCTTTCCCTAAGAATTGTCTTTGTCAGACAATTGTTTTTCAGCTAAGTTCAATACTTCAAGAGATTTTTAAAAACTAATGAAATATTTCTCACTCTTGTTCTAGGTTTTAAAAAATGGAAAAAAGTGTTCTCTTTACTAGCTGATATTGGACATGGAAAACCTTTAGTTTTTTGTTTTGTTTTTGATAGCTGAAAACAATAGCCTGTCTAATCTGTTTAATTAAGGCTTCTTTTCTGTGCCTGTGAATGCTAGGCTTTGAAAAAATCCTCCAAGCTGTTACTTATGTAAAGCACTTTACGTGTTCTAATATGTTTTTCATCATTTTAGTATTGAGAGATGCTCACAATCTGAGAATATCTAAGTAATGTTGATGATCTCTAGAGTGAATGAGGAATGCACATTTTTCAGTGCATTATTGAGTATGAATAAGTTGTCTTTTACTCTTGCTTTTTAAAAAAACAGCCGAATACCTGTGAGTACTTTGCATATCTAAATAGCAATTATGCAGCCTCTTTCAAAAGGATTCTTGGAAAAGCAAATCTCCATTAACATTGTATCTAATAGAATAAAAAAGCCTTAAAACAAGTTTCAGACCTAATGGATTTTCTGTTTCTTGAAGTTCAATTTCAGTCATTTCAGCCTTTAATATTTGTGGTAGATGGTCCTAAATACTAGGTGCTGAAGTGCTTAGATAAGTGTCTCATGTAGGTGATAAGCTGCAGTGCAGACAGCACGATTTTGTGGGGGAACTGGGCTGGGATGGGATGGATGCAGGAGTGGAGACACAGCACCCAGTGATGAATAATCTAAAATGTATTTAGGATGTAGGAGAGATGAGAGCATGTGGATAGCACTTTGTATTTTAATAAGGCTATTCTACAACAGGCACACAGTCACACATGCACAGACACACACTTAAAGCTGCATTTCCTTCAGCCCAATTCAAACCAGCGTGCAGTGCAACAGGACACACACTCCACCTGCACATCCTGGCTGGCCCTAGCTGTCAACTGGACTCTTGTGTGTGTGGTTAAGGCTTAGTCTTTTGTGGGATGCTGGGTGCCCATGGATGTGTTCACTCATGAGGAGTTAGTGTCATAACTGTCTGTGGCTTTATGTATCATACTGTCGATGTAAGCCACTATAAACCAAGCCAGTGAGCCTGCAGCCTCACTTGTCATGTGTGCTCATGCCATGGTCCTTGATATCATCCACATGTAAGGCCAACTAGCAGTTTTCATTGAGGTTATTATCACTCTGTTCTCCCAATCCAAATCTGTTACAATGTGTGAAGTCAGCAACAATTATGTAACAGAGTTCCTCTACTGCAGCTTTGTCTTGCATCTCATGCTATGTTAATTTTATTATTTGCAGATGGGCAGCTGTAGTCGTGGTTCCATTTATCTAAGCTGTGCTTTTGGGTAGATTCTTGTCTTGTGTCATGTGATCAAAACAATCCTTTCTAGGCATATACACGTTGGCATTGACAGCATTAGCATCTGTTCCTTGGGGGTGGAAATACTGCTTCCCACCCCAACACATTAATACACAAATCTGGAAATATGCTTGTATAGGAGAAAGAAAACAAAAACAAAAAATAAAAACAACAAAAAAACCCCCCCAAAAAAACCCAAAAAACAAAAAGCAGACACAGAAGTAAGATTTGTGGAGGATATAATATGAGCACAAATCTTGTGACTGAGGTTGACCTAAATTAACAGAATCTTTCTTTGAGAGAGGAAAGAGATGCAGACTCTAGGATATTGGCTAAGTTTAAGGGAAAGAATCCAAGACTATTCAAATATCTCACTTGATAATGTATCACATATTGATTTCCAAACAATAGATTGTGGAGGAATAGTTTTTTCTCTTTTCTCGTGAAAAAAATTGCCAAAACCCCACAAAAACAAAACAAGAAAACCTAAAAAAACAGAAACAACAAAAAAACCCCAGAAAAATCACAAACTTTTTCTGTGCTGTTTAAGCTAGATGACAATAACATTTTGATTCAGGATTCTGAGAAATGTAACGTTAATTTTAATGTTTGGAGTTTGTGTATACAGATATTGTTATTTATCTTGGCAGAAGTTTTCACAGTTTTTATTGTGTTCTGGTCATAACTTTTTATGCCTATTAACTGGTAAAGGAAGTACCTTAAATTGGATGTAATTCAAGAATGTTGGACAAACAACAATCTTCTTTGTAATTAGATTTTATTATGTCTTTGTTTTCAAAGTAAGCTTCTTTGCAGTTTAGAACTTTCATTAAAATTGCTTGGGAAACAGCTCTTTCAAATGCATCTAAATAGATGCTGGTCAATGAGGCACCACTCTTCTGTCTCAAACGTGAAGTGAAACTGAATTTTTTTGTTTTTATAAAAATCAGGTTTATATAAAAATAAATATCAACATCTATATCTTGACTTCAGTTCTTTCGTTAATTGGTGACATGCAATGTATGATTCTCATTTTTGATTCACCCCATTGGTGTCTGCACCTCCCCTTAGGGATCCAAGCTGTTTTCCACTCCTGCAGTAATTGAAATCAAACTTGTTGCAGTCTGTAATTGATAGTGAATCTAACAATCTAATGTTTTATATGAGACAGATGCACAGCAGAAGCACATGAAGCAGCATATGGATAAGCAAGTGCCCTACTGGGGTAAAGATAGATCCATTCTTATTTTGTTAAACAATATTCCAATACTTTGATCAAATAGTTCACCTACATTTTAGTAAATTAAGAGTTTTGTGTAGAACATTTGGAGTAGATGTGCTGTATTAATAGAAATGGTTAGACCTCATCTTTCAGTCCTCATGAAGAACTGTACTTCCAGACGCTGGAAGATTTTGCTTTACCTACACTTTTCTCTTGAGCTGTTAAAGTATTCCAATTTCTGTCTCACTGTTGTCATGACAGGTCTAATGGCTCATAAGGGAATGTAGACCTAGATCTTCTCTCTCACTCTTGTTTTGGCTTCTAGTGCAAATCATAATCTTGTATAAGGAATGTGTCTTTTTGTCTCTGGGTGAAGCCATTTGCTAAGAATCTGCCATTGGAAGCAGGATGCTGCTGTCTATCAGCAATAGACATGTTCCTGTTTTTCTTTCTCTCTTTAGTCATATAATACTTGCATTCGTAGTGAATAAAATAATAAGGTATTTCTAAGTATTATCCTATATCTCCCTTTCTCTCTCTCTCTCTCTCCTATATAATGGAAAAGAGAGCCAGTCATGAATGTTATACTAAATAACACCTTAATATTTTAAAACATGTGGGGTTTCTTTGTTTTCTTTTTCTTTTCTCTCCCTGTTGGACATCTACTCTAGTTTCTACACTAAGAGGGTTATATAGTTTTAATAGCATTCTTCTATCTCTAGCTTCTCTTCGAGACACAACATGCTGTAATTAAATATAGAACTAAAAAGATGTTGTAGGTTAATAATAACTGTGTTTGCTGATAGATTTGAGATATTTTTGATGCATATTTTCTCAGCAGAAATAGTCGCCTTTGTGGATTGCCTCATATCTGGTTTTGAAAGGAGCCTCACATGTTCCTTCCAGTACTACTGATAACAAGCTGTTATCAGCACATCTGAGACAAGCAGACTAAAGCTTTGAGCTATTGCATCTGTAACTAAGATTGAAGACCTAGCTTAAATCAAAAATTGCACTTATTCTGTGATGCTTCTGACCCTAAGGATGTTGTCCTGTGTAAAGTTTAGCAGGATTACTCCTGGGGTAGCAAAATTCCTTTAGGTATATCTAAATAAATATTAGCTTTCTGGTGAATACCTATAAAGAGATTTGGAGGAAAGCTAGTTATTCTGTAACTCCTCAGATAATACCTGGTTTCTCAGGGATCTAAGAAAAAATAGAGGAGGAATTAACTTCTTTTCTCTGTTCACAATCACAGTGGAGATTATTCTCATTAAATATTTATCCATCATGGAGGAGGAAGAGAGTTGAGTAATCAAATAGTTGGTGTTAATTTAAATGTCAAACCACAATTAGAAAAAACATCCTTGCAATCAAATTTTATTGTGGTTTCCCAATCTGTGCTTTGAAAATATCCTTCACTCAAGGGTTTCCACTCTGAGGGAAGAGAGGAGAGTCCCATATGGATTTGACTCAAATTTCCTGAACTTTTTCCTCTTTTTGAAAAATCCATAAAATTTCTGTGACTCAGTAATCCCTTCACAAGGTTAACTCGAGGCCATTAGTTATTTCTTGCAAATTGATTTTCCTCCAACTTCATCAGCCCGTATCCTGAAAGGATTCTGTGTTCTCCATTACTGCATTTGAGGTACCTGTTAACAATTTATCCAGCTTGTCAAGCTTTCTCTGAATAGGAGCACAGACTTCCAGCATGCAGAGCACTTTCCACCATTGTGTCATCTGCAAACATGCAGAGGATGCTCTCTGCCTCATGATCCAGATGATTAAGGAAAGCATCAGCTGCAAAGGTATCACTAGCCCCATTAACCATCCCTATAAACAAAATGCCATTGGAACCATTTGAACCTGGCAGTCCAAGCAATCTTTCCAGGCACCTTGTAATCCACCCACTCAAAACATATTTTCACCAATTTATTGCTGTGGATAAAATAAATAAATAAATAAAAAAGAAAACCAAACAAACCATAACTAAGATCAAGGAGAGCATTTTTCACCAAGGCAATGATCTCATCACAGAAGACAGTCAGGTTGATTTGCCCTTGGTAAATGAATGTAGAATCTCCCCTACTCTGTGTGCCTGTGTGTAGTTTCCATGAGGAGGCTTTTTGAGTAGTGAGCCTAGGCTGACTGACCTGCTCAGGTTCCTCCAATAATTCTCCTCCTTTTTCTCAGAAGTGGGTAAATTTTTCTGTCATCAGAAGCCTACCCTAATAACCCAGGCATTTGTAAGACCATAAACAGTGGCTGATGTCCCATACACTTAATTGGTTTGTGCCTCAATCTTCTACTGGGTATAATTCTTGAGTCTCCCAGACCCTGTCACAGGCTCAGAGGAGCTGGGAGGTTTGACACAGTCATTACCACTAGAAACTGAAGAAGGCATCTATTACCTCAGTTTTACCATGTTCTTTGCCACAAGGTTTCCTACTGTTTGAGTGACAGGCCCACATATCCCTTTGTCCTCATTTTGCTGATAGCATAACTTTCTTTTTATGCATTGCAGTCCTCAGTAGTGTGAACTCTAAGGCAGTATTGGCTTTTGTAATTCAGCTGGGCACCATTAGGATTTCTCTGTTATCTGCACTGACCTTATGCTGTGCCTGTTAGACTTCCTGGGCCTTGCACTGGGCTTTTCCTGTGCTTTGAAGAAGTTGTCACTGATGATCAGTCAGCTCTCCTAAGCATCTTTATCCTCCAGGGCAGCCCCATTAGACCCCACCAAGCAGATCCCTAACAAGTTTAAATCTGCTTTTCTAAAGTCTAGGTTTGTAATTTATTTTTTTCTTTTAGTAATAATTTCAACTCTGTGTATTCTGATCAGTTTATCAGCCACCAGTACACTTTTAAATAAAGCCAATCCTTGATGGTGGTCAGAAGTCTCTTCAAATTTTAGTTCTCCACCATTTTGCCCTTTCAGAAGATATTGGAAGTTTTTTTTTGTCTCCTCTGAGAACCACCCTTGTGATTGTGAGGCTTCCCCAAATTTTATAAAGGAGGCTTCATTTCCTCTTCTTGATCAGTCTTTAGCAGACACTCGTCACTGCAGCCTGATCTTGATACATCAGCTCCATCAGTTAATCACCTGCTCCAGTGCAAGTCTCCATGAATTCAAACTGTCTGTGTCCATAGAATGCAACCTTTCCTCCTCACTTGTCCTATGGCACCTGTATGGAGTCCCTGTGATTATTTTCAATTCAATGTGTTTGTGTACAGGCACTTGAGGTGAGCCCCCGAGCTGCACCGTGTTAAAAGAGCATGATCCCCGTGTGTTATGCTTGTGCCTGTCACATTTCCACTTTCTCCTGTCTCTCCTTTAAGTCTCAGATCACTTGCTCACCATCTCTAGATGTCTGAAATGTTTTTCACTAGATTTGCAAGCTTCTCTGCAAGCCTCTTTTAGAGGCTGAGTCTTGGCCCACTTGATTAAATGTATCATGACACAGAAATATTTGGCGTATATGTTTACATATATGTATGTATGCATAATATCAGAGATATTAGACACATAACACATATGTATACATAGTGTCATAGATACAGAATATCTATGCACATATTGCCTATCCATCCTTAAATACTGTATGAAAGTTCAGGAAGAGAACAGACACTTTGTGTATATTGTTCTGCCTTTGTGCACAGCAGGGGAAAGAGGAGAATGTAAGAAACTTCCTAAAGTATTGAATAATTATCTTTTTGATTTGGAGTATTGCCTTCAGCTTTTTATCTCCTACATGACTTACTGGCAGTATTTCCTTTCAATCTGATTTTTCAAATGGTACAATGTGTTTTTGGTTTTTTGAACATCATTGAAATGAGAAACAGAAAACAGTCACACATATGCCTGGCTAATTTGACGGTTATGATTTATTCTTCTTTGTAAAGAAAGTGTTGAAATGTTTTGGAAAGACTGGTCTTGCATAGGAATTCAAAACACAGGAGTTAAATAGATTCAATATTCATATTGTTTTCTTTTAAAACTATAATAATATATAAAATAAATTTAAAAGATCATCAGCATGTAGTATTCTAAACATATTTGACATGTAGAACTGAATTCTGATATCAAAAAAGACATTTTTACATACTCCCACAGATTTATTTTCTTTAAAAGCTGTTTCTCTTGGTGGAAAAAAGAAAAAAAAATACATATTTGAATATTTTAAGGAAGATACATCTATTATTTTATATTACTAAGATGTCTGTCTTTTCTTGTTTTGTAAGCAGGGTACAACAGAGGTTATCTAAGTGGGTATTTCTGATATTAATAT
The DNA here is from genome assembly GCF_971803275.1 of Cyanistes caeruleus. Classification (NCBI taxonomy): domain Eukaryota; kingdom Metazoa; phylum Chordata; class Aves; order Passeriformes; family Paridae; genus Cyanistes; species Cyanistes caeruleus. The sequence continues at coordinate 53,196,116 of NC_141703.1, forward strand.
GTGAAGTCTCTTGGACATTCCTGGGTTTATACCATTCTGTGTGCTATTTTGTTTTCTTAAACCAATAATTACCATTGTAGTTGAGACAGATGAGGAAGTATTCATGAGAACAGTTCTTCACAAGTTTTCTTCACCTGTCCCATGCCTAATAAGCTATAGAATTACTTTCCATGCTGAAGGAAATTTTTTCAGTTGCATTTTTCCTTGGAGGTGAGAATTAAAAAGAACATTATATTCCAGAATTCAAGGATTTTATGACCTAATGTTAAATGCAAAGGTGAAGTAGCATAAAAATAGACTAAAATGTGATTCACAATATTAACAATTTTAATATTTTTGTGGGGGGTATGAAGGGACATCAACTTGGATTGAATATTATGTTTCAGGTGTTTTTTCCTGTTGATGTTCACCTGAGTTAGTGTTTCTTCAATTCTTCTAAATATTGACTGTATTAGAGATCATGCAACATGCTTTATAGTATATTAAATATTAGCACACCCTGTGATTAGGCAATGGATTGAAGTGTTAGGACTTCACTGCCTGAAACTGGAGTTTAAATATTGTGGATACTTAACTTTGGGTGTCTGAGACTAGAGTTGCAACACAGCCTTCAAGAGCATAATGGTTTCATTTTGTTTGGGGTTTTTTGTGCTGTTTGTTTTTTGGCTTGTTGGGCTATTTTTCTGGGCTTTCTTTTGTGTGGTTTGGGTGTTGAGTTGCTGTTTGGTTTTTTTTTTTTTCAAATCTTATCCAATAATTTGTTAAAGAAGCTTGGGAAAACTGTTCACAGAGGCTGAAGTGGTGTATGGATGCCTAGAGTTTTTGTCCATCTTTTTTATGCCATGTGACATCAGATTATGTCCTCAGCAAGACCTGTAAAAAACATCCCACGTGGCTGTCATTGCGGGCAGAATTTGATAAGTTTTCAAATGCAGAAACTGAGTAAGGACATGAAATGTCAGTATAGACTAGCAGGAGTGTTTTGTGAGGATACACAGAGGTGATACAGAAAATGTAATTCAGCACCATCTTTGTCAAGGATTGAAGTAGCACAGATAAGGATAATTTTATCCTGATTAAAGTCAGCAGACGTTTGCCATTGACCTTCATAATGCTTCTGGATTTTTACCCACCCTGTGTGACTAAACTGGAAGTTGGCCAACTAGGTGCTAGTGGTTCTTCTCATCAGTAGAAATTTAGTCCGTTTTGGGTAAAACCTTTGTTACTCTTCCTGTCATCAGAGTGAGATACATTGACATTACGTATGACCTTTAAAAAGTTTTCCTCATTTGAGATAATTCACTTGATTTGAGCAGAGAGGGATAAAACATTTGTAGTGACTTTAATAGCCTCCGAGGACTAAAAATATGAATAAGAAAGAGGTTTCTTTTTTTTTTTTCCCATGCAATATGTATCAGATTAATTGTTTCTGGTTTAGGATTAATGAGGCTTCGTAGACAGGGATAAAGTGGATAAGCAGTCACTGATCTTTGTAGGAAAAAAATGGAAAGTATTTTATTCTAAAATGTTTCAACAGTGCTGAGTCTTTGGAATCAATTTTCTGGGTTTAATACAGTGCTGTTTCGAGCTGTCATATTTCTAATATATTGCGGCACTGTAAACCCTCACATCCTGGACCTTCCTTTAGAGGATTGGGTATATATGCCTGGGTACATGAATGTAGCAATCAGGAAATAGCACAAAGTGAAATGGCTGTTACTGCATGTTTTTCAGCTTTGCAATGTATTGCAGATCAAAGGGATTTATTACAAGAGAGGGTTGTTGATTTTGGTTTGGAGTGGGTTTTTTATTCTGTTTTTCTTTGTTTTCTACTTAGATGATCTTCACTGTGCTTTTTTTTTTCACTATACACTTCCATTGTCAGAAACATTAATATCTACCCCTCCCTCACTAAATAATTCCGTAACATATAGTAAAAGAAATCATTGCATTTTTTTCATACTCTTTGTGTTTCTCCTCTTCCCAAAATCCAACCTGACCTATGCCAGCTTCTGTTAGGTTCAGAATCAGAGGCTTTAGAAAGATGAAAGCTGCCAAGTGTATTGGCTAGCAATTCATTTGTACACTTTTCAATTTATAGAACCGTCCCTCAGCCTCAGTTTTTAATTTGGTGCTTTAGATGAAATCCTGTTTGGGGAAATCAATGAGAAGTTAACCAAAGCCTAGGCAGCTGCAGTGGTTAGAAGTCGACAGCTTTGATTGCATGCCAAACTGACATCTAGGTTTAGTTTTTCTCTTTTACTTCTCATTCTCCAACCTTTTGCCATATCACATGACATTATCCTATCAAGCTTTGATACTGGGAGGGGAGAATTTGTGTGCCGAACAGAGCATTGCTTGTTACCTTATACTGTAATTTTACAGTGACAGAAACATCAAACTAAAGAAAATATATAGCAGAAATAGATATTTAACACAATTTCTGACAATGTTACAGCTGCTGTGCCTGATGATCTGATGCCCTTCAATGCTGATGACTTAAACCAGGCTATTGATTCAATCATATCATTGGTTGAAGGTAAAAGGCCAAGGATGAATTTATACAACACAAAAGGATACATACAAAATATATTATTCATACTCATACAAAATTAGTGTGGGTCAGTTCACATTTTCCACAAGATTTCTTTACCCTTTTTCTGTTTTGAAATATTTAAAATGTTTTTGATGAACTAATATGGCTGTTAAACTGAATGATAGCAGTGAAATTAGGACAGATAAAATAATATGATCTGAATTTCCCTCCCCCATCTTAGTAATGTATTTAAACACCTAAACATACATTTAAATGTATGTATAGAATAAATATAAACATACACAATGCAGAAACTGCTGAAGTGGTGTGGGGTGCAGCTGCAGTGGGAGCTGCAGATTGAGGTCTGGTTGGGAACCCAAGGCAAGAGGCCGTGAATTGCCTGCCCTTTGCCCAAGGAAGGGCATGGGGACATGTGGAGACAGCCAGGTGACTGGACACTCAGTGACGCAGCAGGAACCAAGGACGCCAGACTTTGTCAGACTTGATCAGTGAGGGGATGAAAGCCCAGCGGTTCCTTTGTTCAGGGTCCCTCCTGGGAGGCACCAGCTTCAGCTGTTTCTGTGTTACTCCACTGTGAAAAAATGGTTTTATGGAATGAGACATCTGAGGCTCTTCTGTGGGAAACCTGGGGTTGAGCCTCAGATGTCTCATTCCATAAAACCTGGAGTGAGGAAACCTGGTCTGGCTGTGTGACTGGGGTCTGTGAGGAGTTAAAAGAGAGACCCATTGAGTCACTGTAGCTGAAAAGGGGCCTTGGTCCCAGCAGGGTCAGTCGGGGCTGGTGGGCGTGTGACTGAAGCAGTGCCTCCTGAATAGTTGAACTGGGATGTTTCCTTAACAAAACCAAATAAAGACAGTTCTCAGCTACAGTTATTTACATGTAGCTACGTGTGTGAGCTGTTATTATTATATATTATTACTTGTGTAATAGGTAGTATACAAAGGTCAGTTAACAAAGTGAGCGAAGTGTCTCGAGAAGCCAAGAGACTTGATAAAAGAATAGATATTTTCTGTGAGCCATATATAAATGCCTATAGCCATTTTGCCGCATAAATACAGCCACCAAATGTCCATGGTACTGAAAACCAGGCTCTGTAAACAGTATATAAAAGAACAGCTTTTAATGGTACTACAGTGACGCAAAACAAAAGCTAGAGGGAAAAAAAATTGGAGACCATGATGCAGAGAGAAGGTGAGAGTGATGGGTGCCTGCCTAGGCTCTTGAGGTCACTCATTGCAGACATGGGTTAGGAAGTGGGAAAAGCAACCAGTTTTTGATAATGCTGTTGTATTGCAGGTGTGGGTAACACTGAAAGCTCTTTTGGGGAACCTCTTATGTCATGTTTTTATTTTATTCCAGTTGGCTAAATCTGTCCTGCTGAAAGTAGGTCTGAAGGAAGAGTAGGTGTTTGATCTTACTCTGAACAAAGTCAGTACAAAATTAGTTTTGACTTTAGCGGCACAAGTAATGTTCATATGGAGAAACCATTTAAGACCTTCCATCACATTTAGAATATTTCCAGTGTAAAATGGGAATTCACAAACTGAGAGCTTACAGTTTTTAACCTTAGCTTACTTTTTTGCTGGGCACTTGTTAGGCAAATGAAGATTACTTTGACATGCTATTATTCACTGTAAGGCTGGAGTTTAATAAAGAGTCAGGAGGAGTAAATTAGATCATCTTTCTGTATCTCTTACTGTACTTTAAATACTACCTCAATATTAATTCCAGAACATAAGGCCAGAGAATGATTTTCAAATGGTAGCTTATAAACTACTAGTGACCTACTGTTTCAAAAATTATGCCAAGGCTAACTAAGGAAACCCCAAGAGGCTAAGTAAATTATATTAATATTAAAATTATTCATCATTGTCTGTGATTACAGCTCCATATTGTTGTTAAAGAAGTTAACTGAAATCAAGTACAGTATCAGCAAGAAGTGTTTCTTTGAGTTTAGGAGTTGATTTTTTGGGTTTTTTTCCTCATTAATATAAACAAATCTCAAATTGACTCAGAGGATTCCTTCCCTCAATTTTCTTTGGGGTGTCGTTTTCAGCTAGATGAAGTAATTTATTTTTTTTAAATCACCATGTTATCTTCTTCTATTTTTTTACTTTTTTATGACAGTAGAATTCATGTAGGTAGAAAGGTATTTATATTTATCAGAATAAAAAGTATTTTGGATGAGAATTTGTCTTTTGTCTAAAGTTGGAAGTACACCTAAAATTCTAAACTGTAGGAGAGCCAATTCCCAGACATAGATTGAAGTTTAAGCAGTTGTATATGTCAATTCAAGGGCAAAACCCCCAAATTAGTTTATAGGTTCAGTTTCAGAGAGTCTGGAAGTACCTAAGCTTTTTCAGTTAATGTTAATACTTCTAATAATCTGTCAATGTGGATGCACAGGGACAACACCCAAATTGACTGAACTACACATTTTTCTGTCAAACCAGTGATATCCAAATATGTTTAGACACAAAGAGCTCATCCCTGTGAATGATCTCCTTGAGAAGACACATCATCCAGGGGGCGGAATTTAGGAATTTATGTCATGTGCTGACTGTGCTTAGTACGGTGTGAAGCACCAGCCAACACCTTTGTTTCCCAGAGGTGGACAGATGAAGAGCCAACCTGCAATAGAGGGCTCTGACACAGCTTGTGCAGCACTCTTTTGGGACAGAGCAGGGGCCTATCCAGGGAGGAGCACCACCATTGTGTGCATCCTTTTACTTTGCATATGATGAATTAACATACTGAGCATACTGTATTCATTCAGTGAAACTGTACTGGAAAATAAACTGACATTACAGACATGTAGTGGCTTTCCTTGAAGCTAGTATAGTTTCTATATGGCAGGGAACACAAGAGTTGGGATGCAGGACAAGAGAGAGCATTCAAATATAAGGAATCATGACTTAGTGGAATATTTTAGGTCAATGTGGTGCTCAATGTGTGTGAATTTATTTTTTTTTTTTTTTTGGTTTCAGTTCTAATACTGTTTATGCAAAGATGATAATGCAAAAGCAGGTTTGAAACACGGGCATAGAATCCAGGGCAAGAATTCAAACACATGTTTAAAAAAGAAAAGGAAAATCTAAGCAAAAGAAAAAAATATGTTTTGCGCAGAAATTAAAGGAGAAATTACATTTTAAGTGGTAGTTTCATAGAGCTGTTTAGCTCTAGATTGATAATATAATATGGTCGAGTCTAGGAGAGGCACTTATATCTGCTGGGTGTGTCCTACTGACTAGCCATGGTTCTTTTCCTTCATGCTGGGGGTTCCATTCTGCCCATCCCACCACACACTTGCCAATTCCCTTCCAGGAAGCTCAATATATTGCAGAATTTAGATGTTCATCCTCTTCATAAAGTCTGTGTTGGGAGTGTGTACCTAAACACCCTTTATGGGTCTTTACAATGGTCTAAGGCATATTTAGAAACAAAATTCTTGTTTGTGAGATTACATATTTATTTGTAATGCTACTTAAATGTGTGGAAATATGGCACTAAGTTTTTGAACAAAACAAAATCAAAAGATGAGAAACACATATATTTGTGTTTATTATTATTGTTAAAATAAGTGAGATCTCTGCAGTGAACAGACTACAAACATTTAGTTCTTATATAATAAGCACAGTGATTTTGAAATTAATTTGACAAGATTACAAATAATAATTATAAAAGTTGCTTTATGCTTCTGTTGTAGTCACTGTATTGAGACCTAGATCTGATTGAAAATTACAAAATGCATAATCCTGCCTCAAATTTTTATCCTACTACTGCAACATTCAGAAGGCCTGAAATCACTAGCTGCAGATTATATGCAACTTCCGTGTGGTCAATGGCAATTTTTCACATCTTGTTTAATGAGACTTAGGGTGCACAGCTGCAATTCTACAAGTATTTTTTAATATGTGATAGTTCACAATTCTTTCCCTTGGAACCAGCTTCTTCCTTACTCTATTTTTACAGGTTATGCTGCATAATCCACAAAGACTCTGTTACCTTTGTTTCTGTGAGGAAAATAAAAATTAGTTTATTGTGAAACCAAAATATAGCTCAGCACCCAACATGACATGAATTCTGCATTGCAAGCACTAGTGATGTTAGGTTTACAAATGCTGGCATAGTATGTTGAAAGATGGACTGCTGCCTGGGCTCAGAAACAAGATATTGAACCCCAGAATGCTAGCATGAAATCCATGGAAGCTTTACTGTGATTTTGTAAAATGTCATATTATGCCTGAAGAAAGATGGACAGCTGTAACTCATAAGCACAGTAGGAACAGATGAATTCCAAGGTCAAATTTCATTCTGGAATAGAGCACTAAGATTGATTTTTATTTAATTTTTAACTCCACAAGAAGATTAAAAAATAATGAAATTAGGTTTTCAAGCTTATGCATGAGTGTCCATAGAGTATAAAGGTATAGATTTTTTTTTGATTTTTTTTTTTGTAGTTATACAAATGAAGATGACTTAGGAGAGTAAAACATTTGGGTGAAAATCTGTAATTTTGAACAAAGGGAATAAATAACCCATTTTCATGCAAGTTTTCATGTACAGGATTTAAACTCATACATCAGTTGTACAAAATAAATTTGCAGCAGATCTATCAAACTTGCCTTCTTGAAGGAAAAAAATCTGTAAAAATTATATGAGCTACATAAGGTGGTATCACAGAAAAAAAGCACATTAGATTTAACCCTTCAATGTAGGGGTAGGTAATAAATTAAGTAAGTAGTCAGGATCAGACAGTTCTGGAAGCTGAGATTTAACAAGCTGATCTCCATTTAGGTCCCACAAAATACAATACTCTTACTGTCCTTTGTTTGTTTTTGGCCACCCCTGCCACATAAAATGAATAAATTCAGGGGCTCAATTATTCCTTCATCCTTAGATTTCATTTAACGTATGCTGAATCTGTTTGATTCATTTGTTTGTTCCTTGGCATATGGATAAGGAGTAAGGTTCAAGGACATCTTTTAAATGCACTTGATCTCTCATCTATCTTGGACCAAAAGCAATTAAAGGATTAAAGGTTTGAAACTGGAGGATGTCTGAGCATGGAAGAACATTGGGTGTGGTTTCAGCTTTTGTACTTTTCTTTGGGGTTAATTTCTCACCTACTGCATTTTGGAAACTAAGATGAATTTCCTCTTCACTGCCTTTGTCATGATTTTGTACATTAACCCCAACTGGCAACTAAACCCCACCTGGTTGCTCACTCACTTTGCCTGTGGTGGGATAGAGAAGGGAATCAGTAGAGTAAATGTGAGAAAACTCATGGGTTGAGATAAAGACAGTTTAATGGGTAAAGCAAAAGCTGCACATGCAAGCAAAGGGGCAGGGAAGTGTTCAGCCATCTCCAGGAAAGCAGGATTCTATGACGTGTGATAGTCATTTGTGAAGACAATTGTCCTACGGACCCATTGAATCCATAGCTCTTCAATTTAGAGAGGAAGATGTTGTGGAGAACCGTGTCAAAGGCCTTACACAAGTACAGACAATGACATCCATGGCTTTTCCTTTGTGCACTATGTAGTCATTCCATGACAGGAGGCCAGTAGATTTGTTAGGCAGTACTTGCCCTTGGTGAAGCAACACTGGCTGTCCTGAATCACCTCCCTGTTCTCCATGTGCCTTAGCAGAGGTTTCAGGAGGATCTGTTCCACGACCTTCACTGGTACAAAGGTCAGACTGACAGGTTGGTTGTTCTCAGGGTTCTCCTTTCTAACCCTTGTAAATGTGGTTGTAGTTTCCCTTTTTCTGGGTACTTGGGACTTAGTCTGATCGCCATGACATTTCTAATATCATGGAGAGTGGCTTGGCAACTGCATCAGTCTTAGGACTCTGGGATGCATCTCATCACGTCCCATAGACTTTTGTGTGTTTGGGTTCCTCAGGAAGCTGACCTCTAAAGAGAGTCTTTGCTTTCCCAGTCCCTATCCTGATTTACATTCACTTGAGTCAGGGGCAAGAGAGGTTGCCAGGACAGTGGGAAGAGAGGTTACCAGGAAGACTGAGGCAAAATGGTTGTCAAGTAGATCAGCCTTCTCCTTGTCCATAGTTTCCAATATGCCAGTAGTGTTCATTGGTGGCATAAATGCTTCCTTTGACATTCTTTTTCTGGCTGACACACCTGTAGAAACCCTTGTTTTATTTTGCATCCCTTGCCAGTTCAGCTCCAGTTTTGTTTTCCATCCCCTTCCCTACATGGGTGGGCAACATCCATTTAATTTTCCCAGGGTACTTATCCTTGCTTCCGCTGTATGTGGAAGTGTCTGTGGCATTGAATGGCAATTTGTTGAATGTCTCTTTGTGCTTTCTCACTGGTAAATGTCATCATATGTATTCTTTTCTGTGGTTTGGCTAAATGTAGCTTGCATTCACATGCTTGTAAGACAAATTCTTGTCTTACACCACGTCTAAATATTTTTTTCTGACTGTGATTTTTGGAGAAATGTTTGAACTAAGTTTCAAAGAGGTAGCTATACTTCTGAAACTGTTGTCATGCTGTCACTTCTAATATGATAGAACAAACTTTCTGAAGTTACCTGTGTAGAGTCTCTATATATCCTGGCTTTTCTGGCTGTGGATCAAGATCCCATTAACAGGAGTTCTTCTGATCACTCTTGCTACATTTTACAAAAATAAGGAGATACCTCCTAAGGAAGATCTAAGCCATAAAGGACCTCAAAGATTAAAACAACTTCAATTACTCTTCCCACTGGTCCGGATTTAAGTGTAGTTTAATCCTTGTAACCACCTCCACTTAACAAGTGAGTCACACATTTTCTATCACATGAAAGCTGTGAATATTCTTAGAGTGTAGCTGAGCTTGAAGCCAACATATAAATCTTGTGTAGACGGACAACAATATGACTAATTTTTTCTTCAAATTAATGCATAACATTTTTTGCATGATTTCAGGGGAAATAAGGAGTTTTGTTTAGTAAAAATAAATTATTTGGTTTGGTATTCTTTCAGTGTAGAGGTATTTTTTTTTAACATACTTATCATGCCTGTAATGTTATTTGAAAGATTACATGCCATGGTCAGTTGTCCAGCTCTGACACCATTCAAGTCAATAACACTTAATTCTACAACCTTTTGTGTCAGATTTCCTTGAAGAGAGATTGTTTAAACTGTTTAGGATAGACTCAAAAGTTAATATAGCAAGGTGAATGATCAGGGATCTACCATTGGAGGCTGCATTTAGTTAGCAAAAGTGTTTATTTCATGATACACAAATACAATATTATTTGATCTGATAAATGGTTATAAACTCATGAATATAACTCTGTTGAATTACAGTATTAATAAATAATTTCAAAATTAAACATAGGTCAGGCATTTGATAAATTGCATTTGGAAGGGGTTTGCTTGTTTATTTGTTTGTTCTTAATATCTTATCTCAGCTAGGAATGTAGTACTTAGCCAAAATACATTTATTTTTCATTTTAAATTTCAGCCTTCCAAAAGTACTTCTTGACAATACAGAGAAAATAACTTTTGCAGAATCTAGAAGTGGGATGACTCCCATGCAGGAGTGTGTTCAGCACCTTAGAAGAAAACCTTGCACATGCATCCTAATTACCTCCCGGATCATGTAAATATATTTGTCTGGTTCTCTCACTATAGATACAAACTGTAGCTCCCTCTCTAAGCAGTTATGTTGGCAGATGGCATGCTGGTCCTTTTCCAGTAGACTTCGCCAGCTCACAGGGCTACCACCCACTCCCTTCCTCTTTCCCCAACCTTGCACCTCCTGTATCTTTTTAATACCCTTGCATCTCCTCAGAGCTCTTGGAAGGTGGTGTATTTAGAGAAAGGACAGTTTCATGTTCCAGGAGATTTTAAAACATGCCAACTAAGGCTTAGCTGGCATGCTAAAGTTTGCAGGAGCATCTGTCTATAAAATATTCTGACTCTACTTCTTACTGATCTCTGTTGGAGGCTTTGAGGGGAAGCTTGCAGTTCTTGCTCTAGAAAGTGAAAAAAAAAAGAAAAGTCTTTAAAAAAATATCTGTAAAATAGTTGAAACTTAATAGAAAATATATTCTTCTGGTAGCAAAAAAAAAAAAGACAGCTTCAAGGCTACTACTGTGTCTTCTCTTTGCTGTTCATCATGATTTATTCTAAGAACTTGTGCCCTCCATGGAAAATTTGAAGTAGACTTTTTTTCAGGATGGAGGCTCTGGAAATAAAGGCTGATTAATATCTGAACTTAGAGTAACACTTTTAGTGTGCAAAAGTGTATTAAATCTGAAACTTAAAGTAATGAACATGACCAAAAAAACCCCAAAACCCACGACAAAGTTCAGCTTTGTGAGATATTTCTTATTAATTAGTACTCATATAACATTATACAAAAATCTATAATACTAAGCAAGATCAGATTCCCCATAGAAAATGTTTGTCTCTGCATCAAAGGCTATACAAATGACAATGAAAACACGGGCAAATAATGGGTGTCAAGAAATTTTGTTAGTTTAAAGCCATAAAATAAATGTATATGTACTCTTTAAGAATATTTACTAGATATTAAAAAAAAAACAACTTTGTGGTATCTCTATCAAATGTAACAACATGGTTTTTATTAGGAAGAAAATAGGTTTGGTGCTTTTACATTTTAACTTATGGTACACCTAAACTTCATCCACTATTTGCACAAAAAATGTCTCATTACATGAAGGTAATTAGGTATCTGTCATTGCCAGATGCTGTTCCTTTTTAAAGATGATGACATTTCAGCACTGAATTATGACTGGATTTGAATAAGGATTTACAACAGACCTTCTCTACAGTACTTTCTTATCATAAAGCACACTGTACCTAAGTAATTGCAGTTTTCTTCATGCCATTTGCAAGGAGTGATGTTTAGGGTGGAGAACAGGACTTAGAATTTTGAGGAAAGCTGGTACTTTAAAGCTGGCACAAATTAAAGCTGCAGTTATGACTGAAAGTTGGCAGAGACAGACTACAGAGTACTTTGCTCCAGCAAGTCTATCCCTGCATGACTGGCTTCATTATCAGCCAGCAAGCAAAGAAATTTTAAAAAATAAAGAAGTTTAAAAATAAAAAAAACCCAAAAAAACCCCAAAAAACCCCTCCCAAAAAAACCCCCACCAATAAAACAACAAAACCCCAGGCAATTATATGAAAAATGTGAAGATCTCTGCTTTGATGAATTCCTGTATTCAAATGCAGGTTGTCTGGCCAGGTGGGGTTTTCAATAGGGGAAAGGTTCTGACTTCCTCTTTCGCACTTCAGTGAAAACCAGGATCTTTTAAGGCTGTTATATTTTTTTCTGCCTATGGAAGCAGAGATCAAAGAAATATTCTTCATCACCTCTATGCTCCATTTGAAAAGTTGATGAGCTGTAGGATATCTTTTTGCTTTGGCTGTCTCCACAGCGGTGGAGGGTATTTGCTCCATGTGACATAACAATTCATATAAACAATGTTTTAAATTCCAGAGCCAGTCTTTGAAAGAAGGTATTCAAAAACATAGTGATCCTTTTTTGTAGTTACAGGAGGTCTTTTTGTTTTCTTTTGTTTTACCACATGTAGCTGAATAAAATTACAGACAGAAGACTGATGAGTCAGTAATATGTCTAGTGACTTAGTATTTCCATTTTCATATGCTGAATCCAAAAGACTCTTGCTTGGTTCTGCTTATGTCAAATTATTATGATATGTTTCTCAGTCACTTTCTGACAATTTCCACTGTTGTCATAAATTTTTTTTGCAATGTGGAGAGTTGATAGAGTAATATTTTCAAGAATAATTAGTGACTTTGATTTTTCTGCTTGTAGATTTTTTTGTTTTGTTTTGTTTTTAAGTCTCTTTTGAGTGACTGTAGTAGTACTGTATTTTCACAAGCATGTAGACAAGCATGTAGACAGCAAAGGTAATATTTCAAGGGAAAAGTCCTATGAACTATAACCAGTTACCCACATATTGCACCCTTTCATCTTGTGGTCAAACTTGTTGAGAAAGAAGTTAATGCATGAATTCAGTTTTATGTCTGTCTCTAACAACTGCAGAAAAGTGTAGTGAATGCAGTAATACACTCTTACAAGACACAGTTTCATCAGATCTATCACAGGATGTTAAGAAAGTTTATTGTTTGACATATCTTTATTAAAATGCAAATTCTGGCATTTTCCCAAGCTGGCAAATCTTTTCCACTCAACAGTGTGAAGCAATAAAACCCACACAACTGTATTCTGAGAGAAAGTAATATTGCTAGGTCAATTTGCTAAAAACAGGAAAAAAATTTAAACTTGGGTAAAGAAAAATCATCAGAAAATTCTAAAAGGAAAGAAACAGAATCATAATCTGGCTTTCAGTGTTGTCATTCTCCTCCCTTTCTTATTCATTAATCAGTGCTTCCTCAGGACTTTTAGTGTTCAGTGCTCAGCTTCAAGTTTTGCAGTCATACCTCATAACAAAACGACTCAAATAGTTTCCTAAATGTTTTTAACATCTTACCAGTATAAACATTCTAGCTCATCTGTACTTGAATATAATTTACATAAAATGAAAGAAATTGTACAGCTACATTGTGAACTAAATGAAGACAAACCAGGAATCATTCAGTAAAAAGGAACAGTGTTTGGCTAATGGTGTGGGCACTGAGGGATTCAGCATGCTGTATGTAAGTGTGTAAATGGCAATGTATTGAATTGCATTCCCTTTGATCAATTAATAGCTCTCCTAGAAAAACTTTTTATTGTAGTTGTTATTGTTGTTATTGAATCCAATTGATTGAATTGGCTTAATAACATCTAACAAGTTGCTTAATATTAAAAAAAAAATCAAAGTGTGTAAAGTTATGCAGGTTAGCTAATATATAGTAAGTCTAGATATTACCAGACAATTTAATTTGTCTAGACTGTATATTGCATTTAACATAAGTAGAGACAGAGGGATAGTTACTGGTCAGAAGGTCCCTATTTTACAAAGCAATGAAAAGATCTAGAGGGAAGTACGTAGTGCTTCTTAAGCTGTGCAAGGGTTCTGTCATGCAGGTGAAAAGGAAATTAGTCCTCAATTCTGGGGTTATGCTATGATAAGATATAAAGTAGCACTAATTAATTGTAGGTAACAGTAGACTAAACTGGCTGTTATGCACGCCTGAAAATTACACAGAGAAGTCAAAATATTAGTGTAATGCTAGCATCAACAAAAGCTAATTTGATGACAGAAGAGAAACATCAGAGAACTTTTGTAGGATACGTTCATTACAGGGCATTCTGGATTGTTTAAAAAAAAATCCCAAAGATTATAGAGATGATCTGGCTTTGTTTCTGATTTATTTTTGAACCAGACAGTTGAGACATTTACAGCTGCCAACACAGGAACTGTTGGACTCAGCAAACTATTCTGAAAATGGGGAGTGAATGGAAGGACTCTTTTCTCTTGTTAAGACCAAAAGGATGAAATGAGTAGTCTTGGCTGTGTCTGCCCTGGCAAAGAGCCAGACAGGATTCAGAAGGTGTTTGGATGGCACATGGTAGAAAAGAAGTAATGTTTTAGCTAAACATGTAATATGCAAGAAAGATTACCCTGTATCTCCAGTGACTGCTTTTATATTTTCAGAGCCAGAGAACACAGAAAAAGAATTTGATTTAATGATTTAGATCTTTATTTCAGCCATAATGAATGGAACTTAGACTTTAGTGGAAGGTCTAAACTTTCAGAAGAAACAGCTTAATATTGGGGGTGAAATATATCACTGCAATTTTAATAATTTGAAACTGTCAGGTTAAAAGTACTCTTTCAGGCTTCACCTAATAAAGAAGAATACCCTAATCACATGCCTGCAGAATCCAAAATATTTAACAAACATTAAAAGTCTTAAGTTACTATATTATTTTAAATTTGGTTTATGGAGACTATATTTCATGCTCATTCCCACCTTCATGAAAATATAAGATGTGCCCTGGGATAAACACATTGTTAAAACCTTAACAAAATGAAATAATTCACCATTAAGGCGGTTTGATAAAACTGTCTGATGGTTTCAAAATGAAAGTTAATCTTCATTTTCAGGGCAGTAGTCATCAATACAGTCTACAAATATATATGTTTAAGTTGTAAAATAACCTTTGAAAAAACTTGAAAATCTCTCAAAAACTAATGGTATATAGAAATCCTAAAACATTTTTATTGTCAGACAAAGCCTAGTGGTATTTCTGGCAGGTTAATCTTCCTTGTGATGGAAAGTTACACTTGGCATGCATAATGGCTGCTTGTTTAGTAACAACAAAAACTGAAACACAACTAAAAACCCACTTGTATAAAATGTAAGGTCTAAGTAATCACATGATATGTCTGCAAAATGAGTTAGTTCTACAAAGTTTTTTTTATTAGAAAGAATTCAGCTATTATTTAAAGAATGGGTGTAAAAACCAAAGAAAAACAAAATCAGGACACTTTATCTTTAATCAGCATTACTGATGTCAGATCCTAAGAAATTTTTCTGGTATTCAAAGTAGAAATATAAACCCTTAAACTATAATTTCAAGTCAATTCATCCTTTCTTACTTTTATCAAGGCTCCATGCTTCTCATTCCAACCTGAGCATTTGTAAAATGAATGCATCTTTTGAAAGTTGAAAGAAAAACAGAATTAACAAAGAATGATATGCCCTCATTTCCACTAGTTCCTCATAATCCATCAAAAATTCTTCTGTAGAGGTTGATTTAGTTTAGAGAGTGTTCTAAAAAGTTATAATTGATAAAGACCACATGCTTGGACTCCTGCAGTTTAGAAATTATGCATATAATATATAAATATGTATGCCCAAGTGAAACACTTTTTTTTTTTTGCATTCCACTTTTGGAGATGGTATTATACTTTTGGTAAATCTGTTATAATGTTAATAATTTATTATAGTTTTAAAAATATTACAAAGTAATATTGTAAATATGGACATGAACGAAAATAATTTCACTTTTGAGTGTTATAGGTCTTTTTAAACCCATGTTGTGTATTTCATCCCTTTCTCAGTTCCAGTTTTCTCTTTACCACCACCTCAGAGTTCAGCAAAAGTAAAGAACTTGCTCCTTAATATTGAAATTTATTGAAGATGTGTATTCCTGAAGAACGTTGTCCTTTTCTTAGAATGTAGCTGTTAGTTAACTTGGGCACAAGTACTTACCATGTTTCTTATTAAGAGCCATATATATGTATGAATTTTATTGTGTGTGTACCTATTTTTCAATTATACAGGACAGAATGAAAGTAGTAGGTGATTCCCCTATCAGTTTTTTGTCTTTGTTCATGTTTACAAATCAGTCTTTTTTCTTTCTCCTCAGCAGTAGCAACTGCCTCTATGACTCCTTTTTTTTCTTTTTCTTAAGATTTTTCTTCCTTAGTTACATTTTTATACATTTTAATTAGTTATAAAAATGTAATTTATACATTTAATTAATTTTACAATAATTTTAATTTATTATTAGTAGTAGTAATTCCCATTTTCTTTTTTCTTTTTTCTTTTTTATTTGTCCGTGGCAGATATTAGTACTTCTGTCATTAATGCATACTCCACTAGAACAGAAAAAGTTTAAATGTTTTCCATTCAACTTACTGCTTCGCATTTATAAGGTTATTTGCAGGTATTTTTAATGCCTCCTTTTCTACAACCCAGCAGAAAGTTTGTGGATTGTTATCATAGAGTACATATTAGCCTGAAGAAACTCAAAAAAGTCAGTAGGAAGTATGAAACATTTTAGCTGTACGGGAAGGCGATGAGCATTATTATGAAGGTTAATCAAGAATAAAGCCTTAAAAAGAAACCCTCTCTTAATCACTATTTTTGCAGATGATAAAAAGAAAGCCAAAGAGATGAAATTGACAAATGTAGCATATAATGGTCCTTCTTGGAGCAGTACTACAGGGGCCTCATTAGTAGACATTTTAGTACAATCATTTTTACCCCTGTGGCTGTCACTTCAGACTACTCAGAAAAGGTGGCTGTAGGAGCTAATCACAGTGATGCCTTTCTCAATTGTATTTTCCTTGTAAAAATGAGGCACAGGAGAGTTAGCAAGTTCTAATTGAAATCAGAATTATCGTTGCCATGGATGGCATGCTGTGTCTGTAGGGTATGTTTGTGCCAGTGGAAAATTACCTTTTCCCCCTAATAAGTTTGGAAGCTTTAGACTTAAATGTAAAGTTGTACTGAAGTCAGTATTAGCATACATTTTTTTCTGCTGTTTTCAATACCATTTCCATCTGACTGAGCTGAAGTGCAGTTGTTAATTCATGTTTAATATTACTAACTGTGGTTGATAAGGGGAGGGGTAGACTTCAAGAAGATGCCCCATTTACATTGCAGTTGAAAGTTTAAATGGGCTCTTTCTTGCATGTAATTCCTTTTCCTTCAATATTCCTCTATTTCTCTTTCAAAAGTAATTATAACTACTATTTTCTGCATGCAGTTTAATTGCCACCTTGAGAGACACTACAAGACCTCCAATTCTAAAAAAAAAAAAATTGTTTAAGACCAGAGCAAAGTTTTACAATGGCATTTTAAATTGGGGGAGAATCTCAATTTTATTCAGCTTTAGTGAAGTATCCATTTGTATTGATCCTTCATATAGATACCAGAAAATAAACAAACAACGATAGAAAAGAGATTCCTGAACTTTCAATCCTTCCACCATTGAGATTTTGTGGTAGTGGTAGAGTAATAACTTACTGTAACAAGTATAAAATATATTTCTCCTCTTTTCCTCTTGGAAAGCAGGAATGTACTAAAAAGCAAAACAGGGACAGAAAAATATTACTTAGAAAGTTTTGAGCTCCATTAGGGATATCTTTTAATTTCTGTTCATGTCCTAAAGCTTTCTAGATTTGAAAGACTTTGTAATTGTTTTGAAGAATTGACACATTCTTAAAAGGAAGGTAAAAGGAAGAATCCCATCTTAGTCTCTGAGTAATTGGTGAAGCCTAATTAAGCTTTAAAGTATTTCTTCCTGAAAGAGCATGGTACCAGAGTGAAGGACACATGAATCTCTGTGAAAACATAGGTACATTGAACCACACTTCGATTTTAGTACAGACTTTTGAGTCACTGAGAAAATGGAGGCCAGACCTCAAATACTTTTTCACACTACATTTGAGTGTGTGTTTAATCCACTTTTACCTCTCTTCTAGTGTCTTAAAATGAGATGTAAAAGTTCAAAATATTTTATGCTGTGTTGTTATCCCTTGAATGAATTGTTGAATTGTTAATTATCTCCATCTCTAAACATCTGAAAGTGAGGAGAAACCACATTGTTCCTAAGACTTAGAAGCTTGAAAACCTTTCAGTAAGTTACAGAACCAGGGTTTTCTGATATAAGGGTAAAGAACCCAACTACAGCACAGCAGTAATATGTCACTGTTAGCAAGCAAAGCTATGCCTAAAAAATGAGGAAAACTTCAGAACAGAAATTCTGTCAGTATGCCATCAGCAAAATGGATATTCACTGCATGTGATTCTTGATAAGCTGACCGTTGAAAGGAAAGGGTGAAGCTGTTTCTTGCTGAGCTAATTGTAGAACTTTAGACACCACCTACAATGTATCTGCTTTATCCATGATCTCCCCATCTTTTGTCAAGAAAACAAAATAGTGTTACAGAATAAAAATTGGGATAGCACGGAAGGGGTTTTGAGTGCTTCTAGTTATACAGAATGCTATTGAAGCAGCAATAAGCAGGGAGTCTGAAAACAGGTAGCTATAATGGAAACTATTTTTCAGCTTTAACTGAAGCAGATGCTATCACATACGTTTTGTGATACTGACTTCTGAGGAGGCGAGCATAAGAAGTGATTAACCCAAGAGGTTATACTGACTGAGGTGAAATTAAGGTCAACAGAAGTACAATAAATCCTCATGTTTCTTGAATGTCTAAGTCCAAGTGCAGGTATTCTGAAGGTCTGTATTTGTGACCAGTAGAACTTTTTTTTTTTTTTGGCAGGCTAGCAGTATTGTGGTAATAATTCCCTAAAGTTTTACTGGTGCGGGGGAGCTGAGAGAAGTAATTCCAAAGCTTAAGTCTATAGGGATAAACATGCTTTCCATAATAATTATTGTAACTGAGTCATAAGTGTTTGTCTTCAAAGAGAAAGCTTTTATAACTATTAAAAACTTTGATGGTTTTAATAATTTTAAGCAAGATTTAAGTCAGAGATAGAAACAGGAAAAAATGCTGAAAACAAGAGATACGTTAGCACTTCAGGAGTTAGAAATGAGAGACAGAGAGAGAATTCTTGATCTCTTTTCACACCAGTTTGAGAAAAGTATCAGAAAATGATTCAAAAAAGGTAGAAAGGAGCTGAAGTGAAGAAATCAACACAGAAGACTGTTAAAACAGTTTCAGTTTCATTGACATTATGGATAATAATGCTGGTGCTCAACTGACTTTCTAGTCTGTTGTCTGTGTCTCAAAAACTAAATAACCTTCAGACTAATTTGGTTCATTTATCTGACTAATCAATTGTCTGGTTCCCTCAGTCAGTGCAAGGAAAGTAGCTTCTGTATTTTCTTTTTTCTTTTTTTTTTTAAATCCTCTGTTTTAGTTCTTTCATCTTCTGTTTTTCTACCAAGATGGACAGGGTGAGAGAGATATTTGAAGCAGTTCTGCTATGGATAAAAAATTACCTTTCCTACTGCCTCCTTCCCCCAAATCCTCATGTCCACATGCTACCTGAAAGCATGAACAATTAAGAAGGTAAATACTAAAGTACTAGTGAGAATTGATTAGAAAATTATCTTGCAGGAAGAAATTGCACCATTTACAGATGTAACCTTTCAAAACAAAAATATTTTTCTCTTGAATTTTCTCTTATTTTTGTATTAAATTGTTCTTTACACAGTAACAGAAAATGCTGAAATGTCTTTGTTATTATATTTCTGTATTGATTTTTTTTAAAATAAAATTTTATGTTGTCGTAGAAGGTTTTATTTATATCTATTGGTGTTGTGTTAAAGATGTCAGGCACAAATATCATAGCATTGCATTGAAAGTGCCACAGATTCTTGCCACATTCTTGTTCCCAAGTTACATTCAATGTCTCTTTGTGTGCTTGATTTTTGCATGCTTAACCACTTTTGTAAGTAGGACAGACCTCAATGTAGGCTAACATACACAATTTTAATGATTTTTTTTCTCTCTCCCATAATAGTTTCTCATTCACTGAACAGCTGGAAATATTCTTTATCCAGAAGAGTAGATATTTCCTTCTTTCCTTCCTTTCTCACTTTTTTTTTTTTTTTTTTTGGGGGGGGTGTTGTTTTTAAGGAAAATAATGTTGAAAAATCACGTTTTTATCATCCACCCATGAATATCATGAAGGGCTCTTTGTTTCATAGCAGTTTCCAATTTCTTCCAGAGACTAAGTAAATTTCAAGAGACATTCCCCAAACAAACATCTATTATAAGCTACAGCGTGGAATGTGTATTGTTAATAACGCTCTCAGAGGGCTGTCTCTCTTCAAACAACAACAACAAAAAAAACAAAGAAGAAAACTCTTAATTGTCAGGATCACATTCAAAGTGAAGGAAAGGAGGGCAGCAAAGGACAAAGAGCTAGACTGCACTCTACAATTCTATATTCTGTTAATGCAGATGTTGTAATTCATCTTTCAAGTCAATTACCCTTCTAGTGCCTTATGGGTAGAGCACAGTCATTAATATTACCAATAAACCTGATTGTAGTCAGATGAAATTTCAAACAGATTTCAAGCGGGAAAAGAAATTAGGTCAAGAGAAATAGCCACCAAAAATTAATGAGCCCACTGATAGATAACTTCACCATTAGCATCACTACTTCCATAATCTGATCTGATGATATAGTATTAAATCAGACACTATTTCACTGAATGAGGAGAAAGTACAGAGATTACATCTCTTTTTTTCCCTTTCCTTCTTTTCGTACACTGAAAAGTGTGCTGATGGAGCAAGTGGAGTATAAACTTCTAAAATCCTTAATGGTGAGTTTAGTGTGGTTTCTTTGTTCTTCTTCTATGCTTCAATATGTGCTAAGGCTCTTCCTCTGCAGAGAATTCATTGCAGGTCTGTCTCATAGAAGTATATGATATCTGAGATATCTAGAAAGACAACACCAGGGCTGCGAGGAGGTCTTGCTCTCCTATTAAAAACCGTCAATGTATGTACAAAATAGATAATAATTTAAGGTGTGTATGGGTGTGTAAGGGCAGATACAGTGACCAAGATCCCACCATGATTCTTCATACAATGAGAATTCATCTCAGGCCCAGACAAATAAATGAATCCTAATACCCTCCATATCTGACATATATAAGTACACATGTACACACACATGTACTGTACACATACAGACCAGGGCAATAGGCCCTATTTATTTTACTTGTTTTTACTATTTTTATTATTTTAGTATTACCTTTTTCATGTATTTCCAAGGCAATTAGTTTAGTATCACTTGGTATAGAAAGGAGAAGGAAAACACTACAAACCCATGAAACATCCTAAAGGCTACCTCACCCTGTGAGAACACAGGTTGAAAAACCGTATGTGTTTCATGTTGCTTCTTGCTTTAGAATGATGAATATTTAAATATGTAGAAAATTTTGTTTCAGTCTCATGGAAATTTAAAACGTAAACCTAATATTGCAACTGAATTTAGGTGGCTCTTTATATACTAAATATTTAAATTTAAAAGAAAAGTGTGATTGGAATATAATGGGAGAGACTCCAAAACCAGCCAGCTTCGAGCTTCAAAATGATTCTTGACCGTATTGACTAGATTCGTTAACAGCACACATTGCTAGTAGTTAGCACTTAATCACTATCAATCATCCCTGACAAGCTTATTTTAAATTAGTTACAAGTGTACAATGCCACTGAAGTGATAC
Organism: Cyanistes caeruleus; assembly: GCF_971803275.1. Taxonomy (NCBI): domain Eukaryota; kingdom Metazoa; phylum Chordata; class Aves; order Passeriformes; family Paridae; genus Cyanistes; species Cyanistes caeruleus. The sequence goes on from NC_141703.1 coordinate 53,217,572, forward strand.
CATTTTAGTTCATACTGAAAGCGATAATCCATCAGTCCAGGGAACAATTTGAGAGGGAAGGCCATAACAGAATTTGTCACCTTCATTCCTCTTCATCCCTCCCTGTAAAACACCACTAGTGTTTTGTGTTCTGTGTTCCTCTGCCTCCTCCCCAAAAGAAAATTGGGTGATCTCAGCTTCTCTTGGCATTTATTTTTGGGATGAGGGCTTCTTCTGGTTTTGCAAATTCTGCAGGATTATTCTGGTTCCATCAGACACTCTGCCTGCCTTCTCTGCAGGATTATTTTGGTTTTACCAGACATCATTCTTGCCTACTCTGCATCCTTAGTTCTTATCTCGCAGAGTTTAATACTTGTGCATTTTTTATGCACCCTGTTTGTGCCACTGCATCACAACTCCATCTGCATCTTTGTCAATTAAGGCTATTATTTGTACATTAAAGCTGAGCTGCACTGCAAGATGTTATTAATGTTTTTACAATGTGAAAATATGCTTATATACCGTACCTGTTTATTCTATGTTAGTGTGCTTATGTCTGTTACAAGAAAATAAATTCTAATTTTCTTGCTTAATAAGCATCTAATTACTGCATGCAACAGGCATAATTTTTGACTACAGTAAAACCAAATCATGTTTGGAAGCATGGAAATTTTAACATAGCTTGAAACTCAGTCCCATACATGCAACAAAAAAAGGTTAAATCTCTAGTCTAGTTCTAGTTAGATTCAATTTATGTTTCAAAGAGATGTCTTACTATAATTACTTGAACCTCAATAGAACCTAAGTGGTGTATTTAACAGGCACAAACTGAATCGCTTCTGCAGAAGAAAGCTCAGATATATGTTCTTAAAATTTAGGCAGGAATGAACTTTATTCACCACTTTGAAGCATGAAGTCTAGATGGCAATCACTGAGTTTAAAACGGCTCAAAATGATGAGAGTTTACCTTGCTCACAGTCATAGGAATCCTGACAATTGCAAAACTGTTCTGAACATGTCTGTGAAAACTGTTGAGACATTTTTTCTATATTTTTCCTAACATCTATTCATCTAAATGAATAAGTTACAATTTTCTACAAGTCATTTATTTTAAAAATTGAGAATGATATTTAGAAAGAGCTTCTGATTGGTTGAAATAGGGAAAATATTGCTAAATATAAGCAGCTTGTGGTATTGAACATGCTGAATCTCCTGTAACATTTTTAAAAACCTCCCAAAACTGTGTGCATAAGTTAGCTTTGTGTGCTTAGGAGACAACTTCAAATCGTTTGAGGCGGCTAAGCAGCAGATCATTTTTGGCTTTTACTGAGTTTGGCTATATTGGCATTTTGTATCTTTCTTTTATTTACAATTTAGCATTGAACACTGTAAGGCTCCAAAAAACTCACTTGATGAGGCTTTTAAAAGGGCTTATGGTTGTTCCTGTACTCTGAGTTAGAGGAGAAATACTAACAAGAGGCCAGAACAGCAAAATAAGACTTTATTGGCAGCTCTAGAATATGAGACAACTTTGCAAGAGGTATAGAGAACTTCCAGAGCATTAACTTAGCTCATTCAACTTCACAAACTCTAAGCCCTTTTGATTTCAAGTTCCTCAAAAAATCCAGGAAGAGGGAATTAGACGAAGGAGGAACAGAAGGAGAGAAAGATAGAAAATATTTAGAACAGGGTACACATAGCTACCAGCTCCAGGGCGTCACTAGTGCTCAGCTGTTAGAAATTCCAAAAGGAGATAGAGTCAAGACATTTTTGCCACATGTTTGGCCATAAATACTCCTTGGGCTTCCTGGGCCCTTCCTGTAGCTGGGATTTCTGGTCACTTGGCATCTCTGGGGCTTAACCAGGGCTCCAGGGCTGGGGTGTGAACCATTGCCTCTTGCTGTGCCAGTGATTGGCAGCCTGGGCCAATGATGACAGGGCTGGGATACAGGATCTAAGGGGTGGGGAGTGCAGGACATGGCATCACCACAACAGAGGAAGGTCTGAACTGCCCCCTTCCCCACACACATGAACCCCAAAATGTCTTGAGACATAAAACTTTCCAATCTCTCATAGCCACTCCATAGCTCGAGGCATTGACTGTGACAACACTAATGGTACCTTTCCTCTTGTGGCAACTGTGGGATCCTAATCTTGTAGACAGAGGTGAAAGGAAAGAAGAGTCTCCAAAATTGCAGGTAGGGTGCAGCGTAGACCAGGATCTAGGAGGAGAGTTCATGTACCAGTCTTTCAGCTTCAGTGATCAAAGAGTCCAATAGATTGGTTGGTGATTTCCTTTGTGTTTCCATCCTGTCACAATGATATGCAGATTTCCTTGCACATTTCCCTTCCTCTTCTCTCCCTTCTATCTTTCCTCTCATTATTTTTTCTTTAAATATGGCAGATGTGTAGAGTGTTATCTTTTTACTTTTCATGTTAAGATAGTTTGGATAACTTGTAAGGTCTCTCACAGGAACGCAGGTCAAAGAAGATAATGGTCTGGTTAGTTCTGAGTTTCCTGATTCAGAATGGAAAATTAAATTGTTGGTTTCAAATTATACAAACTGAATTTCAGAAGTCAGCTGAAAAGCAGCTTAGAAAGTAGAAATGTTTATAAAAGCACTTGAGGTTTCTCTGCACATTTTGTGTCTGAAGTGGAGTCTGATCACTTCTTCACTTACAATGAATGCTTGAATTGCCAACCAATTCCTGATTTGTGATACTCTGCTACTCATTGTAAGAACATCCCTATGACATTATCAGTTAAGCACAGCCCCATCCAAGGTACTCACATTCTTAGTTTTTTACACCCAACTAAATGATAGAAACCCTTGGAGGATTTTCTTATGGTTCTATTTTGCTATTTCAGGCTACAAATTGTTGTAAATCTATGAACCTCAGTTTGCAGATATATAAAAAAGAAAGCTTTGAATCATAATTAAATTAATTGTAGCACTGGGGTGCCCATACAGAAGAGTATTGGAGTATTTTGAAAAGTAACTGTACCAGTCAAGGTTTGGAATCATGTTTAAGTGTTTTTCATAATATTCCCAAGGCCACTTGGGAAGGAAAGGGATACTAGCCACCCTCATTATGCCAAGTTGCATGGGAAACATAAATTTCCTTGACCATCAAACTACATAAGATTTATGGTTTCATAGCTAACTAAATTAAAAAAATATTTATAATTATTATTCTTATAGCTCATTTATACCATAGGGAAATATAAATATTCTTGTATTATAGAGAACTGTCTTATATTGGAGAACTGGTTTCATTGACATAAAGGTCAAATGTTTTATCAGTTTCAGTGAAACCAAGAATTCATTAAATACTATCATACCCTTGTTTCAAGTGAAATTTAACAGAAAAAGAAGTTCTTGTTGTTGCCAGATGCTCTGTCCTTTCCATAGACCAGCATACTGGGATTATATGTGCTTTGGGCAAATCTCCATCCATTGCAAGGTATAAAGTGAAAATTGAAAGATACAAAAAGCAATATAATAACAAAATAAGAAACATCTAACGTAGGGAATTTTTACAGGTTAAGTGGCATAGATGTTTAGAAAAGATGTACGATTATTCTGCAGAAGTAATTTCAGTTTTGGAGAGCATAGTTAATTATTCTTACTGTGTCAGGAATCTACTCAAAAAACGTATTTTGACTTTCTATCTGAAAACTGGTTTCATGAGTAAAAGGCACAGAAGAGGTGAAGTCAATGGTGTTTTGAATATTTGTTGTAGGAGACATTTTACTAATTTCAAGAATGTGTATAATTATTAGTGTTAGATGTGAATTTTTATTCCAGGGTTTGTTTATTGGAAATCTAGAGTTGCATCAAAGGACAAATGAAATTACTGGAAGATCTTTCCAGTTCAGATTTAAGAGCTCACACTTGAAGAATCACACTTCGTATTCTGTGTTCTGGTGAAACAATTTGATATCTGCATTGAAATGCATTTTCGGTTAATCTTTGTCTCGAGGCCAGTGGAGCACTGTGAATGTTGAATGTTCTTTGGCTAAAACACTGAGCACACATCACAGCCATTCCTGCTGTGCTGAAGACCAGCTGGGAAAAATATATGTACTCTGAAGTTAAAATAGTCAGAACAGGTCCCCTACTTGATAACAGCTGAGTGCTGTAGTCAAATACAGCTATTGCAGCGGGATTCTATTGATTTATACTGGATAAAACTGGTGCTTTTATCAAACAGTTTTGTGGCTACTCAGCAGTCTGTGTCAAGCCATAGGCAAAGATTTTCAGGAAGTTCCTGGCATCCAGAGAGACAGAGAAAAACTGGTTATTATACCAGGCAAATCGCTCAAATCACTTAACAGCACGCCTGCCTCAGTCAGATGGAAAGCAAATTCACATTATTCAGATTATACTGCAAGCTAGCACAGCAGAAAGATTAGGCCTCCCAATTTTCCAGGTAGTGTTTAAAATCTTTTCCCTAGCTAAAGGATATAGCTGACAGTTCACACTCCAAAGTCAAGTTAATCTGTAACATTATCCGCCCATTTTGCACTGAGCAGTCCCCAAAGCAGTTTGTAATATGCATATGAACTGAACCATTGTTGTGATCAAATTTTAAATACCCTTGTGAAATGGGAAAGAAGGAAAGATAAAATAAAACCCTGCTGCTCTGGTACTGAAGATTGACAGCAAAAGGAACAGTATTGCTTCATTGAGTGCATGGCTCTGGCTACAGTGGCTGCATTAAGTTGCTGGTGGGACTTCCAGTCCCTCCTCTAATGCATGGCTAATAGCTCAGCTCTGTAGAGTCGGGAGATGAAGCTTTCCTATTTCAGAATATTATGAAGTTGCAGTGGTGTGAAATTAGAGAGATAGTTATCGTAAATTTGTTTCGGACAAGGATACTTGGTTAATACCGCTCATGAATGCTTTTCCATGTGGCAGGTGTTTCACAGTAACTCACCGCTGCAGCAGCAACAGTGCAAAGCGATAGCAATATATATTGCATTTTCTGAATTTGGTGGCTTTTAAAATGATTTATTGTACTGGAGATCACACATCTGTTTGAAAGCAAGAGGCAAAACTGACCACAAGGAAACAATTGCAATTATGGCAAAAGGTAAAAAACAACACATCATTGTTCAGTCTTCTCCTGGCATGTTGCCCTCTTCTAGAGTGGTTGACACCATAATTAATTATATCCATTTGCTTCATAGTAGTGAAATTTACTCCTGACTTTACTGTGGACGCAGAATTGATCCCATTTGAAAAGCTATATAATTGACTGAAATAACCTCGACACCTTAAGTATGTCATGAGATTTACAAAAGCTTCTATACTTGATGACTCTTGTCAAATTTGAGAGCTCTTTCTTGGTATAGTCTTAACTATAGTATGAATAGATAATTATTAAAAAGGGTGTAATTCGTTTTATTGCTGGTAATATTTTTTCTTTGTGTTTTTAGCTATTTGCTCTTTTTTTATATTTTCCTCTACTATGTCTTATTCTTGCAAAAAGAAAGTTAGAAGAAAATATTTTTTCTCTCTTTACCTTACCTGGGCTTCACAAAACACAAGTATTTAATCCAGGTTTCCTCACAGAGCAACAGAGAAGTCTAAAATGCATTAGCCCCATGCACACACACCCTTCCCCCCACCCCCCCATGGGCCCCCTGCCTTCCAAAAACTGTATTTAAAGTTTTACTTTGTTATTTCTCTTATTTGACAGGCTATGTTTTAGGAGAATATTTAAGCAAACCTGTAATTCAAGCAATGGGAACTGAAATCTCATATGACACTTTTAGGACCAGTGCAGCTTATTCAGTACTGAGAAGATTTTATAGCAGTATCTGTTCTCCCAAGGCTGCATTGGAAGTACAAAGACAGCAGCTTTTTGACCTCCAAATTGCTTCAGTAAACATCACATTAATAGTTATAAAAAGCTTATAATTATGGGGAAAATGAAGAAAGCAAGTCAGTGATGAAACTTCCACCTCCTATTACACAGTCTTAGTCTTGTTAATATAAAAGTGTAGTCAGCAAAAATGTTCAGTATCAGTTTGCTTTTAACTGATAAATTAGAATGATGAATCATATATGATGTGACTAATATGGATTGTGTTGATTCCTAACCAAATCCAAATACAGTCTATAGAAGTAAAATTCTAGAATATTACTGAGTTCTAGTGGTCTTTAGAAATAAGTGTGAAAAAAATAGTGTTACTTAGTTGTGAAAAATCAGTAATGAAACCATTAAATTAGTAATACTGCATATATTAGTAATACTTACATATGTCTTAACTGATTTACTAACTTCATTATGATAAACCTTTTTATGTTAATATTTATTACCTTGATATAAATGTAATCATAAATTCTGACACAAATATTGTTTCCATAGCAATTGGTCACAAAGAGTAATTCATTAATATTCAATGAAGTGTTAATATGTGCAGAGTCTAGGGTTACTGTAAATTTCATTTTGACTTTAGATGGAAATATGTTGCAGCGCAAATCTGTGTATAATTGTATTAATCAGTCCCAGAGAGTATTTGAGGCTGAAACTTATATTGTTCTTTTATGTTTGACCTACAGTGGTGCAATATGAAATTATTATCTTGACAGAGGATGGGTTTTCTAATATTCTTAACATCCTACTCCACAAATCTAGTTAGAAGCAACTGGGTTATGTTATGATGCCTTTGATTTTTTTTCTTTTTTAGTACATGAGTTACAAATTCAGAAGGAAATTCAGTCTCATTTCTGTTAGAAACTTTAGAAAAGAGAAAGAAAGACATAATGAAGTTATTTTTTAGAGAGGGACATTTTCAGAGAAACATCTGTCACTAATTTTTGGGGATCTTTATTAGACTGTGAATATAAAACCTATGTATTTTTTTAAAAATAAGTAGGATATTTATTTTTATGCATCTATACAGCTGAAAATAGAGTTGCACATTGGCAGCTGGGAACAGCTGCTTATAATAGACTTAAATTAGTACACTTTGGAAGTAGAAGTAGGCAAATGAATTCCTGAGGTTTGTGGTAATATGGATTTCTTGACTTTTCATAGGTAGTTTGGTGGGAAATACCCAAGGCAAGGTAAAATAAATCAAACATCAAACTCAAAAGGGTCCTTCTCTCAAGCTTCTATTGACCTGTAATGTATGATTATAAAATATACAAAAATAATGCTGAGCATGCTGCATATCAAAGGTGCATAGTACCTTGCCCTTCCAGCTGCTGGGCTTCTTTCAGTCCTCATAATAGATTCGTAGAATAATTTAGGTTGGCAAAACCCTATAAAATCATTGAGTCTAAACAATAACCCAGCACTCTCAAGTCCACTACTAGAACAAGTCCTGAGGGCTGCAGCTACTTATCTTTTAAATATCTCCAAGGTGGATGACTCAACCAATTTCAGTGTTTGCTAACTCTTTCCATGACAAATTTTTTCCTAATATTTAATCTTAACTTCCCCTGGCACAACTTGAGTCCATTTCCTCTTGTCCTATATTGTTTCTAGATTGTCAGGAGAAAATCAAAAATTAAGAGAGAGCAAAAGGTACATACACTGCAGAAATGCCCGTATTACCAAAAAACAATTTGGGAGATCAGCAAGTAGGGATACCTGCAGTTCTCAGCAGTTCTTCCTGGAAGATTACTACCTGCTGAGAAGAAGAAAAGCTTGTATCACTGTAGGAGGACATCACAGAAGTAGGTCAAATGCCCACAGGTGACTGACCAGTATGGATATGTTAATACTTGGATCTTGCTCATATGTTTTCTTTCTATTTGTTAGGGGGTTGTTTTTTTTCCTTTTTTATCCTTTTTTTTTTTTTTTTCCAATAAGTATCTTAGTAGTGGGCTCCTTGCAACTTGCCAGCCATCTGTCATTTAGCAGAAGTCTTTTGATAGCAGACTACTTCCAGCATGTTGATCCCTGCTTGTTACTCAATTAAACTACACTATTACCTGACCTTTAGTAGTAAAAACTGCATACGATATTTTCACACCAAAGGATAACGTGAAGAAGTCTTATTTGGAAATGGTATTTCGTGATAGAGCAGTTAACTGGTTTGCCAGATTTGACAAACTAGGATTGTTGTTTTTGAAGCTGTAAAGAAATGTAGTTTATTTTCATTTTGTAAAGATATTTTGAAAAGGTAATTTAATTCTTTGAACTGTTACATAGTATAGATCTTAATATCTTGTATACATTCCAGCATTCCAGTTAGGATTAATAGGAGTAGTTTATCTAGAGAGAACTGATCAAAAGAATGTAGGAATTTTTCAGAAAAGGAACAAAGGAATCAGTGATGGAGTTTATGAGGACTTAGGTGTTTAACAGCCATGAGGTTTTGGTTTCATGTGGAAAAACTGTAAAATAATTCAGCACAAATACAAATTCAAGCCATGTTTTCAGAGCCAAAATATACAGATTACATTAAGCTTTCACTGTTATCTGACTTCGAGCTTTTTGATTCTGTGTTCAAGATGGTAGAAACACTGTTCTGAGCCATTATTTAAAACACTCTAAAGTTTTTTAGTTTTTTTAATCTAGAATCTCATGTTGATTTAACACATAGGGAAACTTTGATCCTGTCTGATCATATCTCAGTATCAGCTGCCATGGGGATCTTTTCTACAGATATAGCACCCAAATCTCTTTCTCTATCAATAAAACAAGATTCTGTTTAGCATCAGTTAGGCTATGCCCATTTATTTTGGCAGACTATTTTCTCTACATGATTTATCACAGGAGCTTCAGCTTTGCATTTCCTATATCACTCATGCTAGAGAATATTATTTTTGTCCAATTTGAATTGTATTTCTCCACCAGAAGAGAGACTTGCTTTTTTAGCTGACCTTTCAATTGTTCTTCTATGTCCAATTGAAAAAAAAATAGCTCTCATAACAATACTCCTTAATTCAGATCTGTCCTATTGTATGTAACTCCTCCCACACCTATGAAAACAAACTAGCCAAAAAGAAAAAAAGGTGAAACAAGAGGAACTCTGTGAAATGGCACTCCAGACATTGTATCATTTTAACACTGTGTCATCTACATACTGTGATGATCTTCTTCTGAACTCTTCCAGTGCCACTTGCTTACCTGTAACTTAATTGCATATTTTCTAACAAGTCTATAACCTTGTCGTGTTTCCCTTTTCACCTCCAAAAAGTGTGGCTGGTGAACAGTAGGTCTCCCCAGTTTACTTTTCAAGTGGGAGACAGGTTTGACTTGGCGATGCTGCCAACAGCTAAAGCTGGCTGAGGGCACAGCTTAACTGGCTGTCACTAATTGAAGGGAGAAGACTAATGGCCACATGTAATATTTCCACAGTAATGAGAGCACTGCGCTGACACTGCTGTGCTGCTCTGTGAGAGGCTTAAATGTTTTACAGGGATGGCAAGGCAGTACCATTCTCAACCCCCTCCACCCACGCAACTTAAATGTCATAATGTAGTGAACAAGCTGACTTGGCTGAGGAATTTCAAGCAGCTTCTTTTTCAATTCAAAAATGGAAAGAAAATTTGGTCTAGTGGAAAATCAATGGCCAGCTACAACTCAATGCCAAGACAACCACTTAACCAACATCTAATGACAAAAGAAAAATATCTCCATGCAGACAACAGTAATTGCAGAGTCCTGGTACTACCACGTTAACAAGATTGCTTACATTACTTTTTAAAATATGCTACTTTTATGACAGAGACATGACTTCACCAATAAATAACTAACATAGCAGATTTAGTGTGAAGAGAAATAGAGGAAGAGCCCACCCCAATGAGTTCAGTGTAGAAGGGAAAGATTGGACAGCATCTGCTGTCTCCCATCGGAAGGCAGGTTTCATTTGGGAAACTGAAGCAAATCACTGTAATGTAACAAGGGAGAGAGCAGTTATCTCTTCAGACTTTCTAAAAGGTGGTGTTAAATAGCTCTAGTCTGCACCCAGGTTTAGTATAAAATATTTTTTTCTCAGTCATACAGTACATTCTGGCTTAGAAATTCATTTTGTCAACATGAGCATGTTTACTGTTGCTTTCAAACTCTTTAACTAACTGGCTTGGCAGACAGGCAGCTCAGCTACAGAGAAATGTGGCTTAGCAGCTGCATCTGCCTGCCTGCTTCATAAAAGGAAAGGAGGAGAAATCATCTGAAACTTTATAGCTGCTCAGGGCAGTCTCACTGATCATTGTCCACCCTTACACATGTCCTACTCTAAGGAAAGTAATGAAAATGCTAATAAGGTATGAATGGTATATTATGATGCATGTGTTATAAAAAGAGGAGGGTGTGTTATTCCAGGTAATTTGGACAGGTTTGTACATTCAAATGACTGTAAGGAAGATATTCAGCTAATTCAGAAAATTTACCTTTGTAATCTTTCATTGTGTTCCTTCAGATCTGAAGACATTTAGCTTTTAACAACCAAAACAGTACAATTAGAAAGCCCTTGACAGGATTTTAACATAGAAATGTTTTTGTAGCATTCATTTGGCCATCCCTTGTTATTGAACTACTTGCAGGCCAAGGACAAGCCATAGGTGATGTAAATACTTCTTAATTAATATCTTAACATCAGAGGAAGTATAAAACAGTGTATATGTGCCAAAGAATCATCAAGGTCATATAGTTTGTGAAAGAATGTAGCTTTCAGATCACACAAGTGTACTTGCTTGATGTTACCTCTCCGTTTAGTCCTGCTGTAGGACTTAAAACTCATATTTTAGGATTATTCAGTTGCCAGTTAAGGAAAGCATTTGAACACACTTTAAATGCTATTCCAAAAGAAAACCTTTTTCTTTCTACTTCTCCAACTTAAGAGCCATTAGCTTATACATTTTCTCACAGCAGTATTGCGATGTTGCCACTGCATCAGAACCATTCTCTTTTCTGACTTTGGTCCCTTATGTATATAGAAAAATTCTTAGCTGCACTGGTAGATCAGAGGCACTACTTGTTTGTAATTATTTATTTTAATAAGAATTATGGACTAAAACTTGTGCTTCCTGGGAAAGAAAATTTAAACCCCAAAATCTTTAAAGTAACTCCTTTTTTTGTCACTAAGAGAAAAATGAAGCCTTGATTTTTGTGCTATATGTACTTATTTATAATTCTCTAGACAAATTGTCTGATTGACAACTTTATCAATGAAATGCAATTTACTGGTATTAGAGAGGTTACTTCTGTCTCTTGAGATTAGGAGTAAGCTGCTTGTGGGGTAGCTTTTGACATGGTACAAGGACTGGTGTTTATATGTAGGCAGTGTGCAGAGATTGCAGGCATTTGTTTCACAGTTATTTGCTGTAACACTTTTAAAAAGTGGTAGGATTTTACTGATAAAAAGTGTTGCATGAGGGATAATTGCTGCATTAATGTAGGATGAGGTACTCACAGAATTATGGTTAAAGAACACATAGAATGAGTTGAAGAGGTAGGATACCCCCAGCTGTTCTTTACTTTAAATCTCAACCTTAATCCACAAAGATTGTTAGAGTCTCTGAAGGGGCTGGCTGATAGTGGTGACTGTTATCCTAAAAAACAGATGGCAAAGTGAGTGACACCTATAAATGTGCAGGCTGTGTTACTTCACTGACAAGATGCTAAGCCCTTCTGGCACTAAAGTAAAAAGACAGGTGTTTTTGACACAAAAAAAGGAGTATTGAAACTATGCCTCAAGCCATGTGGAGAGTTGAAGCCAATTTTTCAAGTAAAAGTAACTAAAAATCTAAATTGGGTTATACATGTGAAAGCACGACAGCTTCAGACCTTTCCCATCAATAAGTTTTTGACGAGTTCTAGTGCCTGTCTTGTGCCTGTAGAATTAGCTGATCGTCTTTCAAATTAAACTTTAATTTTAAGGGCTTGAATAGATGGTAGCTTTTCTCTGGAAATCTCATGCAGCTCATTTTCAAATGAATGAAATGGAAAGCAGTATTTTTGGACTTCCCTTTAAGTTTGGTGATAGAATTCTTCGATTGCTTTAGGTCTTCCTTAAATATGGTATGAAGTTAATCAAGTATTCATGTACCACATATTATAGTTGTAATTAACAATGTCAGGTTTAGAGATTCACGTGGCCAACAGGGAAGCCACAATGATGTAAAACACAATGTAATGAGAATACATACTTTAAAATCCATTATCACTTCAACAGATTATTTTGTTTGAAAAGGTATTGAAGTTAATAGCTTTTAATCTACTTTCTGGAATGTAGTGGTATTATTTTTCATAACCAATGAAAATAAAGTTTCAATAATCAACCATTACCAGATAGTAAAATCTCCAGTACAGTTTTTTTCTCAGAGAATTTAGGCTTTTATCCTTTTTTCTGCTTTCAAATTTATAACACCAATTTATGTTTATGGATGAAAGGGAGCTGTTAAGTAATAACAACTACATCAGGTATTCACCAAAATAAAATGCAGTGGAACCCACTTGTTAAAAAAGGAGAAAAAAAAGAAGTGTAAAAAACACAGCAAAATATATCTTCTGTTTGTTCCCATGAAGTGAAAGGATCACCATGAGTTAAAAACTTTTAATTTGTGTGACAAGACTTTTGTGTATCAAATAGTCTGCTTCTGTTTTTCAACTAGTGCAATGTCGAATACAGTATAGTGATAGAATTAGTGCCAGATTATTTTGTCCTGTTTCCCTGTTTTCCATCATTTACTCAGCATAGTTGTCTTCTTGCACATCTAGACTTGTTTCAGGTGTATAATTTGTTATGAGAGTCCTGGTGAAAACCATGTGTCCAGCGCTATGTGTAACTGATTGCAGCACACTTCAGCAATGTATGCTGGGGGAGTTGGACAAAATTGTCATTAGAGGGTATTTCAGTGGCATATTTCATAGCTATTTCAGTGACAGGTGCAGAACAACACATGCAGTGAATGACCATTTCCCCATTGTTAATGATAGGAAAGTGACATTTAACATTAAAAAAAATATAATTTTGTGTCCTAAAGAAGCCAGCACCAGAGAAAGGATGGCTCCTTTGTCTTCTGTTGGGATAGTCACAGAGAAGGGAGATATCTTTTCAAGATTTTATTTCTTTCTTCATTTTCCATTTGAACAAAATTGGATAACTTCATTAAGTGTAAGTACTGGACACAGAGACTTCTCTCACCTCAGTCTGTGCTTGTACTGTTAGGCTGTCTCATTTGCTTTATTTTCACATCTAGGAATGCTGCATTCTTGATTTTGCAAGATATTTTTATAGGAACTTATATTCTCTCCTGTCAGTTGGGTTTCACTACAGACCAGGAAGATCAAGTTTTCTCTTTCTTGAATAACTATCATAATAACATAATTATTGTGCTAAAGTCAGCCACCATAACCACCTATTTTTCTGATAGCTGTGTTTAAAATAAATAATTATTTTTTCTAGGGATAACTGGATAACTGGATTTCACATACTGACATTCGAGTGAATGGTTATTCAAGAAACAGGTTTATTTTCACAGTCAGAAGTTTAAATATGATGAAACTTACATGGTTTTACTGCCATTGTTAATACCAATGACTCCTGATTGTTCTTTTTTTTTCTATTTTTTCTTGCTGTTTATGCATTTTTGTTTTGCAGAACACTGTTTCAGTTGTGTTTAAGCATCATATACTACTGAACCACTTCTCAGAACAGTTCTTTTAATTTGGACTTGCTTGCTTGTTTCTTAATTAAGTGTATATTATGTTGGTATGTTTGATAGATGGCTCTTCTTCTTCTAATCCTCAGATAGATTATTTATGTTTTAATAGTTTACCAGCTAATGAGTGTCAGAAGTATAGTCTTGCTCATGAAAAAGTAATTTCCATGTCTTATAATTTTTACTAACAATAACATGGAACAAGGGACTTGTTTCTCAGATTTCATCTCTTTAATACTGTGATGTGCATATGGATGTCTTTTGGATAAATGTCAGATTTGAAGTACTCTGTGATGCTTGTTCTTTTTCAGTAGATGCAGACTTTCATCCATACCATTCATGGTATTTCATGGCTGTCTAGAGGGAAATTCAGCATTGAAAGATGTGAGTTTTTAATTTGACATTAAAGAGCACGGGACTGATTCTCCATCTGTCTTCTGTGTTTTTGCCCAGTTTGGTTTGCTAGACCCAGCTTTCAGTGCATGTACTTGTTCCCTGTACATCCAGACTTCTGGTGATATAAAGTCCTGCACTGAATGAAAAGTCATACTGTGTATAGGACTTTTCTAAGACTTCAACAAAGTGCATAAACTTTAAAGTATAAAATTCACTCTGACCTGTTTCCTTAATGGTACCCCTTTTTTCACCGAGGCAGCCATCTCACATCACAGAATGTGAAGCTGGAGAACTGAGTCTTGGATTCATATCAGATACAGTCGTTTAAACCTCCTCTGTAGTCAGGGCAGTGATACAAGTGGATCTGAAGATAAATTCTAAAAGGTTAGGTGGTGATTTACATCTGGAACTGTGTGTTTTTTCTCCAAATGCTAGCAGCTAAGGACATGTAAGTAGTTTACACTAAGTGACTTAAGATGTGACATCTAAAATTTTATTAAATTAAGACTATATTTGAATTTAATTCCATTTCACTGACTTCTATAATTTTAAATTCTAAAGACATTGAACCATTTTTTGTAATGATTCCGTAAGAAGCAGAAATGCTCCATTAAAGGTAGGAATTGTCTAGAAAATATTATTATTATTATTATTATTATTATTATTATTATTATTATTATTATTATTATTATTTAAAAAAAATAATTCCCCTCTACTTGGCATTAGGCAGTCTATAGAGTACTTGATTGTCCTATCAGACAAATCTAGGTTTGGGGATGTCTGACTTGGGCAAAATTTAATTACTCAAAATGAAGTTTGCAAAGGTCACAAAGTCTAATGGATAGTATTTTTCACATAGGGAAATATTTAATGAGATTATAAGCAAATTCCAATGATTTGTGTCTCAATTTTCTTTCTTATTTGTGATGGCACATTAGAATTACACTCCAGTCTCTATCACTACTCCTTACCAAGCACATCGTTACCTTGTGATTTTCTTTTAAATGTAGAGGTGGATACTAATGACATACAACATAACCTTGTGGATTGCTGATATTTCCATTGACAGTCTTCCATCCTAGTATTTGCTGATCTCGGTGGTGTATAGCTTCACATCTGATTCCCCATGCAGATAAAATATCTTCTCTTGAAATGCTGTGTCTTGAATCTCTTGGTGATAAGACTTACCTACCATTTGTACTCCTTAATGAAGTAATGCATTTCTATAAAATTATTTAATAATTTCATATTATTTACACAATATAATTTATTTAAAAATTTTTATGCTGAAATCAACCTCAGAAACAAATACTCAAATTGCATTTCATTAGATTACTCTGTAGAACAGTACTAAGCCACTACATATATTGACTAAAATGTTAACTTCAATTTGTTTAAAGAATGGAATGACACCTGTGTATCCATATTACCTCTTAAAGAATGTAGATCCTGCTGTGTGCACAGATATTACATAGGTTTAATCTAGTTCAGTGTTTCAACAAATAAAATTGCTAACATATCAATGATATTATTTCATGGTTTTTCTCATTTATAGAGATAGGAGAGGCCATGTGATAGACTAACGTGCAATTCTCTGATAAAAAGTCTGGAGGGTTTCCTCTTATTGATTGCCTCCTTAATTTAAATGTTTCTTTAGAAGAAAATATTTTTATTTTAAAAATAATCAAATAAAGTGAATCTCTCTGAACATTTAAAACTTTTAGTAATTAAGCTTACTGTCTAAATAATGTTAATAGCTTTTATTTTGATATGTTGAATTTTGTAGTAATTTAATCTCAGTGTTCTTGTGTCTGCCAGACTAAAGCATCTCCTATCAGAAAATTTGTAGTACAATCAAAGTTTATTGTTTGGTTTTTGAGACTCTCAGAGCTACAGTTCTTGAACCTTGAAACTGTTCTCTTGACTACCTCACTCTAAATTTTTTCTCCCTGATGTAGAGAAAAATGTCATGTTCTAGTAATGGTCATCCCTACATGCAATAAAAAAAACTAAAGCATGGTTACATTCCAATAGGGAAATCTGCAATAGCTACATAAGTATTTTGAATATAACCTAAGTATTGCCACGTGATCATGTACAGCAAAACGAGGAATTAACTCTCTAGCCTGCCTTGAATTAGAAACACCATTTATTCATAGCCCACTACTAGCTACTGTGGAGAAAGTGAACTCTACCCCAGCCAAAACCAACACACAGTCCTGTATTTGGAGCTTATGTTCAGCTGATTTTCTGTAACAGTCCTCTAATCCTCCTGGATGTTACTATTTCCCCAGCTGTATAAACATGCTCTGCAAGCATTTCCATTTGTTGGTTAAGTATAAAAATCTGACATCACCATGCCAGGATTTGTGACCTGATGGACACCAGTAGAAAGAAATTTGCTTGATAATGAATCTGTGTTTACCTTTCCATTTTAACAATTCCTATTTATTTATTTATTTAATGTCAATAACTACTATTTATTTATTTATTTATGTATTGTTGTACATAAAAAAAATCTTGTCAAAAAGAATAATATTAGTTTGGTAGAATTTGTTTTCCATGAATCTATGTTACATTATTTTCTTCCGACTCATGTCTGCCTTATTTGTTTGTATCTAAATTCCTACAGATAAAATTCTTAAAGTATTACTTTGCTTACAATTAGAATGAAGTTGGCTTTTACAGCTTTCTCCAAACTATGTTGGTTTTTTTTTTTCCTCTGTGTAACCTATTTTGTTTGTTTTATATTTATTTCATTATGCTTGTTCACACCATGGTTCTTTTGAATTTAATGTCCACATCTAAATGCTGTTTTCTCTTCTATTCCAAGCTATATTTTAAAATGAGCACTGATCTTAGTCTTTCTTAGTCATTGTATGTTTTGGGATCTAGCAAAGCATTTTTTTCCTTATCTGCATCTGATCCATTGAAAGGTATCTACTGTCTGTATGGTGTCACATTTGTATGTTTATGTACCCTGCTCTTCACTGAACTAAGCCTTTAGAACACAAACTAGAATTAGGGACAATAAACATTTCTTATTCATAATACTGAAAGATCAGGGATCTTCCCAAGAGCATATTATGGATAAAATATTCAGCACAAAGATCTGCATAAAATTACAGTGCAGCTTCCAGTGTATTAGGACAGTCTGTTCCTTATTCATCCATACACAACTGTCCCCACCTCAGTTTCTATGAAGATATTAAGAAGCACTTATTTCTTTCCTGAATGACCCAAAACATATCACATTAAAGATGGAAAAAATGGTGGTGGCCTTAGCATAAAGATATTATTATCTTTGCAGCTCTCTACTCTTGTGAACAAGATCACGGGACTCTGTAATGATCACAGCTATTCATGACCTCTTTTATTATTGTTTTATTTCCAAAACAGCTTAAAAATTTGGCATCATGACAGTAAATTGGCATAGTATTCCATGAGGTGATGAAGGCTGTAACCTATTCACTCAAGTATGATAATTCAGTTAACTTTTTTAGGCATAAAATCTGTGAATTTGTAATAACATTGCTCAAAAGTATAACACCATGAAGCATGTATTTTCCTCCACCTATTTCCTATTTTCCTATTTTCCTCCACCGATATCTGCAGGTTTTTTGTTGATTTGTGTCTTTGTTTATTTATTTCATTTTTTTAGTGTTTGTTCATTGTTGTTCTTGTTGCTTTTTTTTTTTTTTTTTAACTGCAGCTCGGTATGCCACTGAGCACAAAAAGCTGCTCCATTTGTTCTGCTCTTGGCTGGTGAAAAATGTTATGTCATGCTTTTGGCTGGTTTCAGGGAATACTATATCAGGTATAACAGTTAAGTTAGATATTCGTAAGACTGCATGTATTCTTAAGGGATAGAAAACAGTTATCATAGCTAATCTGATAAGTGTTCCCTTCAGTAAACGTTTCCCACACACGAAGGACAAAATTTAAGTTCTGATCTAATAAGCCCTTAAGAGATAGAGTAGGGACTCTACTAATTAAAATTTCCAGTGTTCGTTTTTTTTGTTTTTTTTGTTTTTTTTTTTATTCCTTTGTAGTCTCAGTAACCGTTTTAACACCTTGTCAGGCATTCAGGAACTTCCATCTGTGCAGCCTAATGCATTTGTGAAATAAACCCATCTGTACAGCTGATTAAAAGTTGGATGTAGGCCATGTTTTGTCTTTATCCTGAAAGAAACAGTATTGCTGCAGCAGTTGTTGATGTAGGGTCTGAATACCAGAGTGGAATGCACAAGGCTAATGGAGTAAAATAGCTTTTAGTGTTTTCATTTGTATTTAATAATTGTTTAAAATAAAATCAGAACAAATTAAGTGTGACAAGCAAGACCAATTAGAAAGGCTGCAGAGTTCAAATCTGCAGTTAGATGCAGGAAGGAACTCCAGAATTACTGTCATTTTGAGTATGTGTTAACACAAAATGAATCCAAGCAAATAGCAACTTGATGTTCTCTACTTACTCTTCTACAAACACACAAATTTATTCTGAGAGTGCATATATGTGTTTTTCATTGCTATGGTATTCAGTTTGCGTTGCATGTTGTTAGAAAGGTGGAGGAACAGATGCAGAGTTCCTTACCTACAAACTAGGTCAGTGGGATAACTGCACCTGACTACTTGATTTACATCCATATTTTGTAGTCAGAGATACCATCTCTCATATTTCTATGCATAATCTAACTGCCACTGCTGAAAGTTTTATGGGGACAAAGCTGTACCTTCAAAAGGTTTTAAGGAACATTTCTTTAGAAAAACAAAAAGAAACAACAAAAACCCACACAGTCCAGTAGGCTGCTTAAAATTTCACGTGAGAAGACATGTACAAGGAGTAAATTATCCTCTCACAAATCTCATGGGCATATGGTAAAGAAAAAAAGAAGGGAGTTTAAGAGACAGAATGGGAATCTTTGTCTTGTGGGTTTTTTTTGTATCCTCAGGACAATTGTTATCACACATCTTTCTCGTCTAGCACAGAAATGCACATCTACTTTTTGCTATCAAGAGAAATGTAGCAGAATTCCTTCCATATGGAGTTATTATATATATAAATAAAATAATGGAATGGATTCTGATATGTGGATCTGTGAGCTGATATTAATGCAAGAAACTAAGTCAGATGGCACAGCACCACACAAATGTACTAGGTCACGTTTTGCTGGTGCAATGCCAAGCACCTATTTCCTCAGCACTGCATAAATGTATCAAGGCTGCAGATTATTCCAAGGGTATGTAAGACAATGCTTTCAAAAAGATGTATGTTGTGTTCACTGGTGTTTTATGGGCACGATCATCAATGCTTTCAAAATTACAGGATCATCAATGCTTTCCAAATATACAGAATATATAATACAGCAATAAAATAGGATTCATCACTGCATGTTCAATGTCTCCTGCGAGACCCTGTAATTGTGTCACACCGGTAAAGGTGTTGTATTGTATATGAAAACACATCTAAACTTCCTTAGCTATGACCAAGGGCTGTTGCCCTTCGTTCTGACATAAGTATAGGACTCTATTCCAGCTATCTACAAGGACTTCCAAAGTCTGTAAAGTGAGACATTTTTTTCTGAAGTTACACCTTAAACTAGAACATAACCTTATGTTTTTAGATAAGAAATATGGAGGATTTTAGCTAGCTAAAGATACCAGAAATACCGCATCAAATGACATAACTCATAAACTAGGTCTACACACTCTTTTATACTGCTAAAAAAATAAAGTAGGAGTAGGGGTTTTCTTTTTCTTTTCTCAAGGTAGTTATAGTAATTAACAGAGAAACAGGACCTTAATTATATTGTAGATGCAGCTGTTAATTATATTTGGTAGCATTTTAATATATTCAAAAACAAAACCAAAAAGAACACAAACAAACAAAACAAAAAAACCCAACCAAATGAAAAAGCAAAACCTCAGATCCCATAGGAATTCTAGAAAGGAAGAAAAATTCAGACGTTCTAATGAAAGAATATAAGTAGGGTTTACTCAAATCATCAAAATAAATAATTGTTTAAATCTTAAAACTGATCTCCTTAGGTCTTTCCTGAGGTGTTTCTTAGGTGGAGGGAAGTGTGGGGTTTTTTGGGGGTTTTTTTTTTGTTGCTGTTGTTGCTGTTGAAAAGTGAAAACACATTTCATCTTAGGATGGGAAATGACAACTATAATTATACACTGCAGAATTGCTGCCCACTGAGTACTGTTTTGTTGAATACGGTTCACTTTTGGTGATAATAACAATACGTCATTTGGTGAATTGTGAATTCCCTCAAGGAATTTATGATACAACCCAGGAGCTGAATAAATCCCACATGCTGGTGTCTGACCTAAGCTAGAAAAATGCAGCTGCTTCCTATATAGGACAAGTGTCACTAAAATATTTTTAAAATACTATGTTTGAAATTTCAGTTTCAGGTTTTCCAATTAAATTGGCTTGAATGCACTTTTTAACTTTTTTAAATTTTTTTTTTCATTTTTTTCACTCAAGGCACCATTTATTTATGTGCAGGTGAAAAGATGATAGACATGATTTTCCTCTCCTTTTCCAAACACAGTTTTTAGTCTACATAGTGCTGAGCCATCAGCTTTGGGTGTATCACCTTTCTGTTCTCACAGGTGCAAAGGGCAATTCATTCAGGTACAATCTAATAATTAACATTATTTGAGGAGATTTTCGTTAAAGTCAAGGTACATGCCTGGTGACTCATATTCTGGTTTCTTTAATAGGCTAACAGCAGAAAGCTTTCTCATTCCATGTGGACTGAATGACTAAAGGTGCTCCAGGGAAGTACTGTACTGAAAACAACAGAAAGAATTAATTTAAGCAATGTCATATGTAAATCCCTGTTGCCTTTTCACACCATAATGTTAATTCTAGGGATATGACCCCACTGGAGTTTGTGTCAGTCTCAGATAGGATAATGTAGAGGCATAGTACGACTGAGGGAATAACTTTTAGATTTGAATAATGCTGACTTCAATATGATAGTGACAAATTCACCAGTGGTTTACACTGGTGTAACATAGGATGTCATTTGGGTTATAAATTCTATAATAAAGAGAAGAACTTCTCTCACTATTTTGGCATGAAAGATAAACAAGACATTTTTATAAAGTCTTATTTATGCAGCATAGTATCAAATCAAACTGAATGTGGTAAAAGGTTTTGGGCGTTGTGTTTGCAATCAACAAATTCAAGGGACTGAAGCTTAACATTTATGTTTACCTCCCCCGATATATTTCCTGACCAGACATCTTTTTCAGCCAAACTGTTTGAGCAGCTGATCCAAACTCATTAATGTAACAGTATTTCAGCAAAAGTCATGCTGATAGCTATTGGTTCATTAGGGCCTGAATCCAGAAGGCATATAGAAATAGAACCAACTGACAATCTTGGCTTTGAATGCAATGCACTTATAAATGTTTTAATTTTTTTAGAGATTTTATCCTGTCTTTTGAGTGATCAAGATTACATGGTATTTGATAAGGTTGCTAGGAGATTTATTTTATTATTGTAAGTTTATTCCTCACACCAAGTTACAAATTAGATTACACTTTCAAACAATGTATTTATTGTGTTCTTATGAAGTTGTGGTGTAACACTAAACTTATCACACAATTTCATTGACTAAAACTGACATCTGTAGTTACAAAAATTAATGTATCACTCCATGGTATAGTTTGAGTAAGATGAAGTGAGAGACTTTTTTTGGAACTAGGAAAAAATCTTGCACAAGAAAAGTTGCAAAGTATACCAGCTGAAAGCGCAAAGCGTAGACATGGTCAGACACAAAAAGATTTATCAGAGAACTAGGGGATCAAAGGATCTGCCCATATCTGCACATATCTGTAGGATATGATGCTGGAATGTTATTGGACAATTTCTTCCTCCCCTGATTCATCTACCTCATAGATTCATATTACTTGATGGAGTTTAAAATGAAGAAAAGGAGGATCCTGAGCTGTAGCAGCAACAGAGAGGAGGTAGGGTAAAAGAGACAAGAACTAAGGCACATCTAAGCACTGTCTCAAACAGATAGTAGTGGGTGAAATTCCCTGAGATACCTATTATCTGAGTTAACTTGTAACTGTATTAGGCTTGTAGGGTAGTTCCTAGTCATCAAAAAACTCATCATTCCTAAATGAATAACTACAGGTTGAATATGCAGGTAGAACCTAACAGCAGGAGCTAGACAGTTTGACAAAGACTGAAAAAGGGAAGTGAATGTGAATGGCTTGAGACATCCTGAAAAAATAGGAGGAGTACATTGAAAAAATAGCTGTGGCCTATATTAAAACAGTTAGAGAATTCAACTTCTCATCAGTTTATATTAATCAGAAAATAAAGATGATGACTTAGTGTTGAAATATGTTATTTTGCAAGCAAATAAAATTTGTAATTAAAAAGAATTTATCCTTTTCTTGAATATTATCATTAGGGAAGTAACATATGGAGCTTTTAGAAAATACAGAATTTCTTTCTTCTGCAGGTATTTTCCCACCCCTGAAGGGGGATTAAAGCAGAGACATAGCACCTTTTTGTGTGGTGTTCTGTCCACTTGGCTCCAGAATCCCATGCATTTTCCCAGTGTGCTTTCAAAGTGGTTTAATGGACAAACAATTAGTCAGCTGGATGCCAAAGTTTCTATGACTTTTTTATTATGGTATTAAATTGTTTCAGTTTCAAATGGTTTAATTGAAATTAGTGCTTGGAGCAATTCTGAGAAGCAGTTCTTTGAAGCAGTTTACCCATTCTTTAGAATTTTTTTTTATTTTTTTTTTTTTTCCTAATTTATTGTTGTGTTCTCAGGGTATATTTCTCTTGAAAGACATGGTTTGACTGCAGAAACAATATGTTAAAATAATACCTCATTTAAACTAATCTCAGAGGGTGAGACTGTATTTGAACTACTAATGTACAGAGTAGCTACATGTGGTTTATAGGTCAAAGTATAATGGTGTGAGCATTTTTTTGATTGGTTCAAATTCTAACCACTGTTGTCCACTTGGCTCCAGAATCCCATGCACTTGGGGAAAAATAATAATGTGGTTTTTAACGATGCCAAAGCACTTCAGGATATTGCTTCTCCAAATATTAATTCTTCTGTGCAAGTTCCACTTTCCTCTTAGTGCTGCCCCCAATTAAAGCTTTAAGCACTTAACCTGTAGTTGTGAAAAAAGCGGTTTATGATGGGTGTAATCTTATTCCCAGAGGTCTAATTATCTCAGTTGGTTCCCAATTAATCCATGAAGTTGTTAGGTCTTCCTTTTAATTAGATCTGTTCTTCTTGAAGAACAGTTTTATTTTTCATATTTCACTTTATTATTTCCTTCACTGGAACCCTGCAGGGTGGGAAATCTACTTTGAAATGTTCTTATTTGTTTGATTGCTGGTTGATGCTTAATGAAGATGATGATCTTTACCCTCTGTTTGCATTAAAGTTCAGTTTGAAGTTTGGAATACAAGTCCTTTAAGCATGAAAATTAAATGTAAATATGTACCAAGTGAGAGAGTGACGATTTTCTTTGTTCTAAAGATATTAATTTAATTTTCTTTTTCATGTTAAGGCATAATTATCTTTGGTCCAATCTCACAAGATTGAAATTGAGGTAATCCTAAACACAATCTGAATAAGAATTTTGCTGAGTTTATAGTGGTTTTTTGTTTTATTTATTTATTTAATCAATGGGTATATTTTAGAAGATGCATATATGAGGTAATTGGATATAAAGTCTTATTTTCCTTCTGACTTACATCTGTGAAAAAATCTTTTCATATAACAGGAATTTACAGGCAAGAATAGAAGCTACATTAAGTAATCACAAAAACCACCCAGTAAATGGAATATTATCTGAAGACTGTTGGGAATTTCACTTACCCCTCCACTCCTGTGTCAGGTCGGCATGATAGAAAGTTGTATTGGTTTATCTGACAGTGTCCTTTCCTCTGTTGTGTCTCAGTGATATTCTTTTGCTGTATTCCATCAAAAAAACAGTTTACCCATGGGAATAGTGGTTTACTTCTAGGAAAAAAGTGATCATATGTGTTTTTCCTAACTGAAATTTAACCAATCAATGAAACTCTATTCAATACATGTTACACAGTTTCACTGACCAAAATACTTTCTTTCTGTGATATGCAATTCTGTTTTAAAGTCTCCATCACTTAGCTGTTTATTTTTGTATTAATTTTGCAGGTAGTGAAATGAATATCAGTTCAGAATTCACCATACCATTTAAGGATATACTCAATAATCAGTTAGTATTGTTTATGCATATATAGTAAAGTTCATGGAAGAAATCAGTATTCATTAAGAGAGGAATAAAAATAATAACCACTCATCTCCACAAACATGTTTTTTAATGAAATTACACAGGCTACATAAATGAGAATGGATTATAATTAGAGACATGAAGCTGTGATACATTTTCTACAGTAATTGGTGCTAGTGTAGTGTAGTGTAGTGTAGTGGTGAAGTGGTGGTCATAATTTTGTGGTTCTGGGAGGAAAAATATATAAAAATACTGGGTTAGCACATGTCTAGCTGCTAAGACATCTATTTCTTCTATCAATAATTAAGAACCATGAAAATAATTTATAATTCCCTCAGATTTCATTCTATCCCTTTAGACCTCAAACTTTTCAGAGATGCTTTGTCAGATGTTGTTCATAAAGAGAAGGTGGTGGTGTTTAGGATACTAAAGAGAACAGCAAGGTAGGGCCAAGAAATATACATTGTCTTCTTCCTGACCTCTGGATATTGGTTAAAAAGTGGAAGTCTGAAGGATTTTTTCAACTCTTCAACTTTTGTTTAGGGCTCTGACCAAGGGTCTTCAATCCTAAGCCCTTCATATCTTTTGCTGTAGAACAATATGGGCAGAAAAAAACTGGAATTTGTAGTTTAAGAATGTTAGATGATGAAAACATCACTGATGTTTTTAAATTTATCTTGCAAGTGTGATAAGCAGACAAGAGACACTTGTAATTTGTCTTCCACCACCACCTCAGAATGAAGCAACTGATGCTGCAGTCTTGACATCTAAACCTTATGAATTTTTAGAATTTTGCTGGGTTCTGTGCTGGCTGTCCTGGAATACAGGAATGCCTACTGTTCACCAGAAGCAGTTTGTGTGAAGCAGTTCATGCAGTTTCAAGCCTCTGCACACTGTAAGCTCAGTCTCAGTCAGTAAACACCAGCTGTGTCTTCATTTCTAAAATGCGCTCCTGATTCAAACAAGAATATTCATTAAGGTGAACCCCTAGATACACCCAGGTTTCAACTGATCTGAATATGATTTCTGGCAGTCAAAAACCATTTAACATGCCTGAACTATTGGTACCACATTGTTAATTTTATCAGAAGCTGTGTGTTACCTGATTTTCCTGCTAATGCGTATTTAGTTGCATACTCTAAGTAACTTTTCAGTTTCTAAGGGAAATATTTAATAAACACAAAAACAAACAAAGAAACAAATTGCTTAGGGCCAGATGGAACTGTATCAGGAAAGTGAATTTGGTTGTAGCTAGCTTTTAGGAATACAAGTGAGATATAACTAAAGTGTCATTGTTGTGAACTTGTACCTAAATATTTAAGTTGAAATGGTAGCAAAGTGCCCAATGCTTTTTGTGATTGGACTTCACGTATTCTGGTAGCTGTTCATTTAACCCTATTAACTCTCCTAACATCAGGTGTCTTAATTATAGCTAGTATGTACATAGATATAGATAGAATATTTGTCTAACCTAGTGTAACGTAAAGAACATGAAAGGAGAAAAGGAGAAGAAAACTGGTGTTTTAATGGAAAAAGCTAATATTGTACCTTGTTCATACCTAATCCACAGTACTTAGACTTTAATTCAGGACCTTCCATCCTTTTCATCTACCCTAATCTTAAACTCTTAATCTAAGACTAGCAGTGATGCAAAACTGTATTAGCAAACGCTATTGATGCACGAAGCAGATGGGTACAAGAGATGAAGTAGAACCAGCTGCCATACTTTCTGTCTGCATTAGAAATAATATCTTTATTGATACCCATGCAACTGGAAGTCTTGGAGAGAGAATAAAATTTAGTTTGAAAAAGTGTTGTAGTATTCTAAGACAAATCATTGGCTTTTCCTCCCTACAGACAAGGATGTCAAATTTGCCAGTAGCTGTCAAGACTCTGCCCCTCAGTTTTCAGTGCTTCCTTAAGTAAGTGAAAAGGAAAGTCCAGCCCCAGAGCAAGGATCCATGCAAGTTAAGTGCACTTCAGGGACAATATGATAAAGCTGAGGTTTTGGCTGTTGGCAGATAGATTAAAAGGAAATGAAGAAATACTAATTTTGTGTAACTAAAAGAATTTATACAAATATTTATAAATCCACAGATATTTAAAAATATTGTTTTGTGGTTTATATTATTTCTATTAAGTGTGTGAAATTTTTAAGTTGATTTTTATTAAAATAGGGTTCTTAATTATGAAGTCTAACCTCTGAAATTGCTCAGACAAACCTTTGTTCATTATGCATTAATTAGAAAGGCACCATTAGCATCTATGCTGTGAACTTTTCAGTGTAGTTCAAGACACATAGTAGTATAGCCAATTAAAACAAAAACATTTAAGTGGGTAAGAAAACTATTAAAGCTAATTCATTAGACCTGCATATTTTGGGGTCAGTGGTACAGAACATGCACATCAAAGCAGAAAAAGCTTGAGTTGCTAATATGCCCCAAAGCACTGAAGTGAGCAGCATTGCAGATTGTGAATTTGAGAGGTAGGGCAGCCTTAGGGTACTGATTACATTGATGAGGATATGGTAATGACTTAAGCAGCTGTCAGGCGTTAGAGAGACCAAAATCCACATGGATGTGTGGCTAAGTAACAGATGCCTTTAAAACTCTTTGGTTTGTTGCTGTTCAGTAACTTAGAGGAGAACTTTAATGAGGTGACCTCTGCAGTATTTTGTACGTAGATTAAGGTTTTTTTAAATTTTCAAAAGGCTAGTTTCTTGAAGCAGTGGATGAGCTCAGAGAGATCTGATTTTAAGAACTACCAACACCACTGTGAGGTCAGAGAGCAGAAAGGAGGGAAGAGGGTGATTTTGAGGAATGCTGAATAATAAATCAATTAAATTAATACAGGGTCTTTACAATGCCTAATACAAGTTCATCTGAGAGGAGACACCTTGATCTTGAAGGTCTCTTTAAGCTCAAATGTTACACTGGACATATGCTGTCAGTTGGTCTAATGTCCAGTGGTATTGTAAGTATTTCTGACAACCTGACCAAAATCTACTGCCTGAGAACCAGCAATAGAAATAGATGGGTCAGCAGCTTGAGGTAAACTAATGACTAAGATCATAATTCACTTTCAGAGAAATTTGTTTTCTCTCACAAAAGTTGTGCAACTAAAAGTTAGGTGCTAGATCAAAACTATTCATCCAAGGCAGTCTGTGGTCAGTGGAGAAAAATAAAAATCTCAAAGGAGTGAATCATGCTGCCCAGGAGTCTATTTTCTGATGTTTGAATTATTCTCTGGAGGATCTTCTTCTATTATTGTCTGTAGATGATGAATAAAGATGGATGGCATGACCAATTTAAAATGGATATCTGGCTAGCAGAAGGTTAAAATAACAGACTGGAAAAGATAAGTTAAATAATAATGTACCTGTGACAAATTACCCAGTTGGTACTGCTAGATAACTATCTGCCCATATCCTATCCATTTTTCTGTATTCCTAAACTCCAGCGCTTGCAGACCACTTATTAAGTGCATAGAGTCAATGGTCTTTTTTTTCCCCATGCTGTAGTTCCCACAAATGTTCCACGAATAAAATGGAATTGTGCTACTTGGATGGTATTGTCAGTAGCAGGGTGCAAAGTGGTATCCGCCTCAGGAGAGGTGTGGGCAATCACTGACACCTGACCTCAGTTAAGCTTATATAAAGTGCTGAAAAGGCCTCATACTGATTATAACAATTCTTTGGGGATCACCATCCTTCCCTCCTGCAGCTCATGTACAGCTCTTTAATGAGCTGCTCAGTGATCTTGTCCACAGTGAGGCTGGAAGTGAAGATAGTTGAGAACCAATCAGTGATGTGATTAATCACTGTTAACACAAGAGCAGGGCACTGCCGACTGTTGGTATGCACTGTTTGATTTGAATGCATTTATCTGGGGAGGTGGGAGTCTCTCTTTATTCTGACAGAAGCAACCCCGCTGCTTCCAACAGCTGCTGAAATCAGGCATGTTTCATTGCTATTTATCATTGCTATTATCAATACAAGAAATCATTATCATTGTGCTGAGGTGCTGGACACCTGTTATTCTTTCTTGTCTGAATACTTAAGTCAAATTAATAATATTCATAAGCTCTCAGTCAAAAAAGTTTTACTGTGTAAATGGTTTTGTCCTGGTCAGAGTTCAATGCCTTCATTTTAGCTTGGAAAATGATGCAGGAGGTATTCAAACTAGCAAGACTGAAGAGAAAATTAAAAAGTGCATAGCTCTCCTTTATAACAGATGTGAATAGCTCTCTATGATGATATTCAGTGATAAAAATCAAGGATCTGTGTATCATTCTTGCATCTCAAAATTACACTGCCTTTTCCCTACTGTTTTTGGCAGAACATTATTAAGATTTTTCTTTTGCTTGCTTTGGCTCCTTATTGAAGATGATGGATGGTTACTTCCTTTTGCTGTCAGCTAACCAGTGAATAGCCAGTTGAAAGGACAGGAATAAAGGACCAAACCCCTTTCCATTAAACAAAGTCTTAGAATTTTGACTGGGAAGGCAAGCACTAAATCTATTCCAAATCTATTTACTGTAGGTTGCCATCCATCACCCTGGTATATGAGTGCCTTCTAAATGAAATAAATGGTAGAAGAGAGGGTGTAGCTGAACAATAACACTCTCCTTGTTCAAGGTAATTAGTAATCCCATCAGGCTCGCAAAAGGTTTTATTGTTTGTGGAATGATTTGCTTTCCCCTCATCCAAATTATTGAAATACAAATTTTCACAATTAAGTAGGTTTGTATAGTGAAAGGCTTCCTTCAGAAAATTGCTTTTTTTTTTTTTTTGAATCCGTGGAATTTTATGACACAAAAATCCTCAAGATTTGTAGTTTCTAAGTTCTTCTGAGAACCTTCTTCACAGCCACCTAGTTTTCAGTTAGTATTTTGGAATTGTACTTACCTTTTTAATCTGAATGTACCTACCACAGGGATGAAATTGTGATGATGTTAAGTATTAAGGTTTTTAATTTACTTTGGTTTAATTTCATTGTAGAGGTTTTAAAATAATTGTGCAAAGATTAGTTAAGACCAAAAGAGATATTTCTTTAATTTGCTAGAAAGTTTTTATTGCTCTTTTGACATAGCTTAGAAGGCTACACTTTGTTTCCTAAATAATTAGAAGCTCTGAGATGGTGGTTATTGTTGTTGTTGTTATCATTATTATTATTGTTGTTGTTCTTGTACTACTTCTTTGGTTTCTTGTTTTCTTTAATATAGAATCTGTTAATTTGAGTTATTATATAGGTGGCATCTGTACTCTACAGACAGTAGAATATTGGTAAAGTGAGTGTTCTGTTCACATTTTCAAGGGAATATGATCAGGTTACATGCAACAAACAGTTCTGTGTTCTGCTTTTGTTAGTATGTAAGACTGGGAATATTTGGTTATGCAGATATTTAGATTTTTTATTTTTCCTTTCAGTTCATGAATTGCTATTAAACTTTGTGAGGTATTAGTGATCTGATCAATACAGGATCGACAAAATTTTGCCTGTTGCAGGTGGATGGTGTCTGACTAGTTATCTGAAGGCTGATTGAAAGGTAGATTTTTATTATTTTTTCTCCCCTCTTTCTTAAAGAGTGGCAGGAAATGAACTGTGCAGAAAATTCGTATATAGAAAATGTTCTAGAAATTTAAATGGTTTTTTGCATTCTCTGAAGAGAAACCCAAGAATTCCAGCTGTCCTGAATACACTTAATAGAAAAGTAAATATAAACACTTAGCAACATGTCTCTGTGTATATGTGATCTGCCTCCAGTATTTACTTGCCAGCAACACTTGCTCATTGCTAGCATTTCTCACATATCTCATGCCCATTTTTTCCTATTTCTATAGCCATTTAAGGTGTTTTGTGTGCTGTTCTGGTAGTTTGAAAACAGTAAATAATATGAAATGTTAATGAAGTACTTAGTAACCATAATAGAATACCTGCTTGCACTTTGATTGACAGTTCATTATATGAAATAAAGTCTAAATCAATAAGTGCCCAGCCATTTGTCTGGCATAAGTAAAGACAGACTATTACGATTCCAATATTTCTTAGAATACCAGCCAGATGGAGACTGGTAAGTACCTTGTAGACAAAAATGTGACATATAATGGAATGTTGTCCTGCTGGCATGAAAACTTGAGTATGCTCCATTTATGCACTGCTTAAATAAACTGATTCAGAAAACGGAGATTATAAATATTGTTTATTTCTGCATTACTTGTATTACCCACAACATTAGTAACCAATGGACCATTGAAAGATAGTTTTTCATATTACAAGGGCCAATAAGCTGTGTCACATCAATCTGTTTTCTAAAAGCCTATGTTGTAATGTCCATATTGTAGCTGTGCTTAGAAGAGGTGCGTATTTCAGATGGCAAAGTCAAAATTAGTTGTCCAGGATAACATTTTCATGATTAAGAAGTTAGACTTCCTTTCTCAAGGTAAGCTTGCTCTACTTCCTAATTCAGTCAGTGTGTGATCAAGTTCACGATGCTGTGAATCTCCCTGATTGTGATTTTCCTTTAATATTCGGCTGACTTGACCATAGCCAAGCTACATTACAGAATAGTAAGTGGAACTTGGACAACTGATGAGCTTTGGCTGAAGTATGGTTTTAATCTTCATGAAAGATTACAGCATAACATTTAACATATGGTAAAAATTAACATCACAAATTTGAGTGTACTTTTCAACTTATTTAATTGTACCAGCTTTTGAAAATGTGGTTCTTGTGGCTTAACTTTCAAAATAATCCTCAAATATGAGTTGTTAATTATATTTTAAACCTGGTGTTTTATGTAATCATCTAAGTCTGAATTTTGGAGAATAATGAAAATATTTGCTACATGATCTTGAAAACTTTGTCCTGTTTTTTAATTTAATTTCAAAAATTGCCAATGCTAACAAGAAAAACTTGTTTCTACTTAAGTTTCTATATTCTGAGAAAATATTTTAAATGAGTATTAGAGAAGGATTTTTTTATTTTTTTTCCTTATTGTTAGCAAGGGAGCCTTTTGAAAACAGTATCCTAAGTTGTGCAAGTGTTCCTATTGTTTTGGGTTGGCGGTGAGAAGGGATGTTTTCTCCTGATAATTTCTAATAGCTTAAGTTACTTGCCTGCTTGCAGGCAGCCCAACCGTTTATCATTTTCTGTTACAGGCTCTCAAAGTTACAGTGTATGTTAAAGAATTGAAACCTGGGATATTATTAAAACATTCCTTCAGCAACTATTACTCTATTTAGCTTATGATTCTACAAATATTATCTCTTGACATCTCAAAGTTTGTCAATAACTCTTTGCATGCTGGGATGTGCAACATGCTTAAGAACTGCAACTATTTAATGATGCTTCATTAATTTCAGTGGAATGCTGGGAGGCATATTTTCCAAGTGACATACTTATATCACTGTTCTGGGAATACATCGTGTTTTGCAACAATTACAACATCCACAGGGCAATAAATCAGTTAAGTATATTCCTCTAGGCTCAGAAAATGAACTGAATTGCTGTTTCAGGAACAACTTTTCCCAAGCTCATTTAAAAGGAGGAGGTTTAGGAGAGGCAAAGTGAAGTGCATATATAGGTGCTTTAGAATGACATTATGGGGACCGGGAGCAGGATTCTTTCTGTAACAGTATACAGCTAGAAATAATGACAAAAGTGTGCTGTAAATAACCTATTGCTATGGTACAAACTGAAACAAGAACATAAAATAGGTAATTATGTTCTCTGCATTTTAATCAAGATGTTAGCTCCACAATTTTCTTCTAGCTGTGGAGGTAAGTCAGGAAAAAAAAATAAATTAGAACAAAGTCATGTGGTAAAAGGATTAACTCCTGATGATCCTCTTTCCATTTAAGTTTGGATCCGTGGTGACAGTTCTTATGTCTGTGAAATACTCTGATGTTCTAAAAGCAAAAATAACTAATTATTGTGTACCCAGATCTATCAAGAATTATTCCTTGATTATTGGAACAAACACATATATATTTATTATGCATATATCTGTTTGTGATATATAATTATCTAGGATTTTTTCCCCAAACTTCAGTATCACTCAGCCTACTATGAAATAGCACAGCAGAATTGTCAGGCAGTCAAAAAAAAAAACCAACTAAAACCCCACAAAAACAAAAAACTACAACAACAAACCCCAAAACACTCTACCAGAAAATAACTCATTTAAATAGGAAGCATTTTACCATTATAGCAACAGTCTTTATTGTGACATATGCTAAAGTGTATTGCAATATTCTGTGGTTTTGAATTTCTGGGCATTTGTTGTGTGAAGTGTGAGTGCATAAATATACATCTATATATGTATATCTATAGATGTGAATACATATACACACACACTTATAGTGATCTGTGTATGTCTTGCTCAAGATCATTAAGGCTGATGTCTTCAGAAAGTTGTACTTTAAACACTCTTGTGCACCCACACATCAACACAGAAATGTTCTCACTTTTTACAGTCATAGGGAGACTTGTGAAGTAATTCAGTAACTCACAGGCAAGAGTTCTCCATATAACGTGAAGCAAATGTGTTCGGATCCTGCTTCACCTTTTATTGCTATACAGGCAAAGAGCTTTGAAACTAAAAAAACTTTTATAGCTGTTAAACTATGTAGAAATGTCTGCTATAATTAAAATGCAGGAAAATACTGGAGCATGAAGAATGGGAAATCATAAAAATGAAGTGCGTATTTCCAGTCCAGTGGGCGGACTGTAGAGATTGGGAAATGTATCTGCAAAAATATTGACAATTTGATACAGTTCTATAGACTGGGTAAACTGCAAAGATTTCTTCTAAAATAAGATACAGAAACAAATTTGGGATAAACATCAATGTCAACATTCTGCTGCTTAGTTGGACTGAAAGAAACTGTGAACATGACAGAATCTCCAATGTACCTCTGCTTCTAAGTTTGCTGTATTTACAGATACAACAAGAAATGCATTTTATCTGTATTGAGCTAATTTAACTCTTGGGGGGGACTGATTAATATATTTAAATGAGCCATTTTCATATGTGAAGCTGCACCTCCCAGACCTGATAACTAATCCCTAGAATTATTCATGCCTTTACTGGTGTGTCAGAATTGCAGTCAAAGGACGTCAAAAGGATGACTCCTGTTGAGATACTCAACTGAACTTTCAATTCACTCACTCAGTAGTGGGTGGGATAAGACCTACATAATCTTGCAAAATACTTGTTTGTGCTTGATTCCCTGTTACCTCAGCACCACAGTCTGCTTGATATAATTAGCAAAGTAGACCTGCAGGGTGTGTTCAGTCTCAAACATAGAGCACATACAATCTGCAGTGACGCCCTTGGTTGAAAAGTACACTTGTGCATCTCCCCCAGACTGCACCTGTGTAGTACATGTAAACATGTATAGGCTACCAAGGAACTATAATGCATCAGAGATTTTATTTTTTCCTATAAATTCTACCCTTTCTTAATGTGAAATTGAATCATGGTCTTAAGTTAGCCTACCTAGAAAGTGTGATTAAGATTAAATATTTATATATAAAGATATATATACAGGCACACACACACACACACACACACATGTAAAAAGTATCTGTGTGCCAGGGTTTCTCTATCAGTTGATTTTGAGAAACATAGATTATTTTATTCTTTGTGGAAAAAAAAAAAAAAGCCTGTATTGGAGCCTCTTACTGATGGTTGTACTTCAGTAAATAACTGTTGCTGCTACACCATACTTAACATGATCAAGACCTGAGCCCTTGTGAGTTGTCCTTTGTGTCAATCTTCAATAATAACCAGACTGTGATACACATAGAAGTGCATTTTCTTTTTCTAATCTAACCTTTGAGGAAATGCTGGCCATTGTAAGTTTTCTGTACAAAGATTGGGTTGACAGAACATACATTTGATTTCTGTAACTAGATAATTGAAAGGATGAGGCTCAATTCTTGACAATCCAGAGCAGAAAAATGTGGACCAGTTGAAAAGAGTTCACTACAGGTGAGCTATGAGAATGATCAGTTGTCTAAAGAAAATATAATCCATGAGAAAAGTTGTAAAGAACAGTGGTTGTTCAAACTAGACAATACCAAACTTGTGTGGGCATAACAAATAAAGACTAAAATCAGCAAGGGAGATTTAGGTTAGACATTAGAAAATATCTTGTAACAGTAAGGATGCCTAAGGACTGGGTTAGAGGTTTGAGGAAGGTTTTGAAAACTTTACTGATAAGAGTTTTTGAAATTAGACTGATGTCAGCTGGGATAGAAACAAGTGTAGGTCTTTCTGTGAGGAAAAAGGGATAGAAAATATGATCTATTGATCTTTGTAATAGCCTTTTTTTGTCCGTGGTTATATCCTGTGCATCTCCACAAGACTGCTTTCAGTTCTCTGAATTAACTAAAATATATAGGGAGTTCTTTGTTAGACAAAAGTGGGTTTTGGTTTTTTTAAAAAGAAATAAATTTTCTGTGAAAATTACTGCTCTTAAGAATTGTTTTGGGAAAATGTATAAACTATTGTTTTCTGTCATAATGAGATTTGCATTTTTTAAAAATCCCAACAAGCAGGTACTAGTATTGTGCCTTCTGTTATATTTTAAATGCTAGGGTTGTTCTTAGAGGTAGGAGAAACATATTTGGATCTGGTTTCTTGTATTTATTTTTTTTCCCCTTGAGCACATGATAGTTATGTATATATGGAGATAAATGTTTGGGTTTTGAAATGTGTAGCTATGAAAACAATTTGATCATGCAATTGAAATTTCACCCAAACCTTGAAAAACAAAACATGAAAATAATGATGTTTAGCAGCAGAATTTCCATGAAATTCCTCATTGACAGAACTGACTTTATAGTGTGGACAGTTCAGTTTGACTTGAACTATATAGTACATCTAGAGTTGAGAAACATAAACTAGCAGCAGGAAAGCTGCTATTATCTTAACCATCTTTAAAATGATAATTTTTCCCAGGAAAAATGCTGCATGAAGAAATATTGTTCATATATAGTGGGTATTAGATCAGCCTTCAGCTGAATTAGAAAGAATTATTTTAAATAGGGAGGTGAGGAGGGCATTCTTAGGACTTGGCTTGGATATTGGGAGGTTAAAGGGCTGGAAATGGAAGTGAAGACTGTAAATATTGGTTTGTCAATGGATTGACAGTTGTATGCAGGTTACAAATTTTGAAACTGATAACTTACTGATTTTTTAATGGGATTTTATGTTATGCAGAAATCCTTTTACTGATGTTTGCATTTTTCCCAGTCAAATAATATTTTACATTAATGTGGCATGTCTGTTTTGATTTGGTTTTAAGGGAGCTATTCTAGGGTTTTAAATCAAGCAGCGAAATTGCTCCTGTGCTGTATGCAAGTTTATAAGTGATTAGTAAATAATATAAATGCCTATTTCGTTCAGTTGATTGACAGAAATATAAAGTTGTACAGTTGCAGATACAGGAAAAAACCTCAAGCAATCCAAAAGTAGCATATACTTTTTTTTTTTTTTTTTTCTTTTTTTTTCTTTTTTTTTTTTTTTTCCAGGGAGGTAGATGATGTCTGAACAGCAAG
The DNA here is from genome assembly GCF_971803275.1 of Cyanistes caeruleus. Taxonomy (NCBI): domain Eukaryota; kingdom Metazoa; phylum Chordata; class Aves; order Passeriformes; family Paridae; genus Cyanistes; species Cyanistes caeruleus. Next base: position 53,253,423 of record NC_141703.1, read on the forward strand.
AAAATAGATAAAGGAGATTTGTTGGGACATGGAGAGAAAACTGTCCTAGGTAATCACAGAGAACAAACAGAACAAACCCTACAACAGTAATGAGATTGTCTTGTCTGAAAGGATGGAGCTGCACCACAATTGCTGGAAAGATGATAGTCAGAAAATATAATTTTTACCAACACATGGACTTATTTGTTGACTGGGTTTAAGGAATTTTGTTTTAACTTAAGCATTTCTTCCTTAAAAATAATTAAGTCCAATTCCTCTAATGCTTTTACAGTGTGCAAAATTTTAACCTCCAAATTTAATATCTTTGCAGTTTATGTAAGTTAGACTGTATTTCTCCCTCTCACAGAAAAGATTGGCCTATTAATAGTGTCCTTTTCAACATATGGGATTATATTCTGTCAGTACTTAAACAGGACATGGTTCTTTTTTTATCCTGAATCCCACTTGTACTCGTAAACTGATGATGCAGAGTTATCAGCGTTAATTTTGTTACAGAAATCTTGCCAGATCTTTCTCATTGCCTAATGATTATCTGTGCTCTAGCTTGTATTCTATCAGTTTCCCAGAATTCACTGTTCTTTTAACCTTATTGAGTGATTTATTTTTGCACTCAGCAAGCTCTGAATATTCTTTTTTTTTATATCACAGAACTGGATTTTTACATGCATCTGTTTGTGCAATTTTTAAAGGAAAATAAATTTGTGCAGCTTCTTTCAGATTGTTTGTGGTCTTTTTGCAGAAATCTCCACAGCCTTTCTGATTCTAACATAGGGAGGGTGGAAAATGGCTCTAAACAACTTGCAGTTCATGATTTTAAAATTTCTTTTGAACAAAAGTATGAAATTAAGTATTTTTAAAACAGACATACAAGTAAAAATATATCTTTCTTTTTTCTTGAACTCAGGGTGTCTTTTAAACATTAAGAAATTACGGCTCCTCAAAAACATTCATCCTACTTCTGCATCATCCCCACCTTGCCAGTATTGACAGACAGTTAAGTTAAAGACCTGTGGTTATTCCTTGTATCATTCTGTTAAATGTTTATTTACAATCTGTATATGTGCTCATGGAACTGTCATATAGCTTACACAAGAAAATGCTGATAAATTAATATTGAGCTTTTTAAGTCATATATGGTAATGTCTGTTCAATGCATGATGGGATAAAAATGAATTCATTTAGTAGTAACTGGAGAAATGCAAGAGCCTAGAGTTGTTTCTTCCTTTTTGATTTTTTTAAAATTTTTTGTTTCCTTTTCTTTTTTTGAAAATGGGATCAAGAAATTCTCTGCAGATGACCAGGAAGTAAAGTAGAGGACTACTTAAAATATTTGAGATAATAGGAGAAAAGGATCTTAAGATGTTCCATTATTTTTAAACAAAGAAGCTGGTAAGCCCAAATAAAATTCCACTATTGGGAAAATCTGAGTACTTGGCCTTAAAGCATTAATAGTTTTGTTATGAAAATGAAATCCATAAAAGAGGCCTGAAATTGTAAGGGAAGCTAAGTTAGGCTGATTCAATTCAAGATAAAAATTTCTAAATTTTTTCATCAAATGGGGACACTGCCCACAATAGAAGTACCAACTGAAGCAGACATCATGAATATCCTCATTCTATTACTGATATTTAATGGAGTTTAACTTCAGTTATGAACAGCAAAAATCTAACAACCGAGAGTGCCTTGTAAAGGTTTATGGAATCAAAACAAAAGTCGTGCCTTTGATACGGTATTGCTCTGACAAGTGCACCAACACAAGGTTAGCAGGAGCTTTACTGCACTGCAGTGTTCACCTTTCTACTGACTAATCTTTATGCAAGGTTAGAAGCTCTGTGGTTTCTGATATGTGTGAGTCTGGAAAGTGTAAATAGTGTTGGTTTTTTTAGAGATAGGCAGTCTTGACCAAAGTAGAAAAATATAGGATACACAAAGGTGTGACTTTTGCAATTTATACAGATACTGTCCTTGGGAATAAAATCCCTGTCATCTCTGTGGAAATTATCTTCTTCCTGATGATGAGAAATATAATGTTGTTTTGTCAAAATACCTTAACATATTATTCACAGTGGAGAGATAGGATATAAATTCATGATTACAAGAATCAACAGTTACTTATATTAAATGCATCATTATTATTTGGCACTTGTAAATATTAAAAAATCCTCCAAAACCCTTCATGCCAAACCATCTGAAGTGAAATGAAAAACTAGAGGTATTTTAGTAAGGTTCTCTTGTGCCTCTGCTTTTCCACATTAAAAATTGAAACCCTGTTCTATTACATTTTAAAACAGTTCAGTATCTGCTGTGGCATGCTAGAAAATGTGGGGTTTTTGTTTTTTTTCCCCTTAAGAGCTAAAGATATTTACTAAACCATTTTTGTCTTTTACTGCAATCAAATATTGTAAGTGCAATTTCTTGTCTGCATCAAAAACACTTCAGATTTTTCCTCACATTCCTGCTGGGCTCTGGACACAAACTATCAGGATTATAAGAGTCTACTAAAGAACACAGATAAACACAAAATAAAAAGAAAAAATTGTAACACGTATGAGCATCAAAATCTTAGGTGATTCAGGATGAAAAGAATTCTTGAAATAAAATCAGCTTTTACTGTTTTAAGAATACAGTGCACCTAAACAATTACAGTATCAGTCCTTTCAGGGGCTGAGAGGAGCAAATTATGAATTTCTTGATGCAAGTGAGGAATTGATTTATATTAATCAGCAAAGTATTTTCACCAAGGGTGTTCTGTGGTTGGGATTATGTATTTATAATACGAAGGTGGTGGTTTAACTTTTACATAGAATCCATTTTCCACTTAACTTTGTTCTTGGCATTTCTTTCATTCAGCATTTCTTTTATTTTACAACTTTAGGAACATTCCAGATAAATGCTCATGGAACCATGAGGAAACATGGTTCAGAGAGATGTTTTATCACTCAAAACTTTGGATGTTAATCTCAACTTTTTTTTAAAGGGAACCCATACACTTTGTTCCTCTCAGCCTCCAACTGTCAGAACAACTATGAGGTTCGAGGCTTTCTGATACTAAAGCATGCCTTAAAGCAGCTTGACTGCTTGATGTAGAACCTGGCAAAATAAATAAAATTGAGCCGTAGAAACGCAGGGAGAGCGGTATAAATCCATCTGCTTTTGACAGATCAGGATTAGGTGGCTGACTTTTAAAAGGGATTTGTTCTTCTCATCAACCTATTTCTACTTTTCAGGTTATTTTTGTGGTAGATTACATTTCTGAGATGTTCCATTGTTTCAAAAACATGGAAAATTAAATCTCCATATTCTATATACCTTGTTGGTTTTTTACTATCTTGTAAACCAGAGAACTTTTATCTTTATGAAAAAGAGCTCTCTACTTCTATTTCATTTTATTTTATTGTCTGGTTGGGTTTTTTTTGCCTGAATATTTAGCTGATTGTGGTCTTGGCTCAGCTGTGGAATCTAAAAAGCTCAAAATCATATTTTGATCAGTTAGTTCTGCAAAGCAGGCCTGGGAAATACTAGAAAGTTTTCATCTCTTGTATTTGGTGTAAGTGAATTGTGTAAGTCTTTTGTATGTAATTTAAATAGGTAGTTTTAAACATGGTGATTTCCTTTGCTGAACTAGAAAGCTTCCACATCCTGTAAGGATCCAATATGTATGGAAAACAGAAATATATAATTTTAAAAGCTGAGAGAAAATACATGATTGAGGGCATATAAAGAGATAGAAATTAACTTGCTCTAGGGATAAAAAAGTTATAAATAAATTCTTGTTTCTAGATATTGGAGAAGGCTTTTCACAACAATTTTAGGAGACTTCACTACTTTGGACTATAAATATTTTAGAAGAAAGTAGGTAGTTTGAGATAGAATAACAAACAGCCAATTGATTAAAACAAAACAAAACAATCCTAAATAATTATTTAATTTCCCTCAATAAGAGTTGCAGAAAAATATTTTCTTCTATTGTGTTTTCCCCTTTGCATCTTGTACATAATGGCATTTAAAGCCTCATTATGTTTTTAAAGTGAAGAATGTTGTCTTAAGATGTATGAGCATGACAGAATGATTCTGTATGATTTTCCTTTGAAGTTCTGAAAAAAATTCTTCACATCGCATTGTGTGACAATTTCTTAAAAAGATGTTGGTGGAATGGAAGCTCAATGATTTTCTGTGTGAGTGGCAAGGGTTTCCTTTGAGTTAAAAAGATTGTGAAAGTACACTGTAATGTTTATATTGATCTAGACACTATCTATAGCTGTCTTTATTACATTTTCTTATTTTGGCATAATTTATTTATGACTAAATTACTTGGTGGAGTTTCAGGAAGATCAAAAAGAGATTTTCACTTTATTGTAAATCCCCTACAAAAGCCAACCCAAAAACATATTTTAATTGTTAAAAGCTTTACCAATGTAAGAGGAAACTTGAAGAGGTAAAAAAAGTGAGTATGACAAATATAGTTCATGAAAGCCCTGCCTTAGCATAACACACAGTGTTTACTTAGGGACACATTATCAAATTGCATGTTGCTCAAATGAAGTCTTATCACCGCTAAAATATTTATACTATAGTTTGAAAAGTAAATAAATGTTAAGTGACTCACACTTTTTTCTTTTTTCTGAAAAGACAAATATCTCTAGCTATCAAAAGCTCTGTATCCTTTATGAACTAGATTTCAGTCTGTTTTTTTTTAAATTAGGTTGCTTAAATGTATTTTATACACAACCCAGAGACTCATGAAAGATAAGTTATTCATCATTACACTGGAAAAATGCAGTTTTATATTGAAGAAAAAAAAGTAATTTGGTCATTTAGGACAAAACTCTTGCCATTCACCTCTGTGATAACTCTCTTGAAGACAATATAAAGCTGTAGATCCTCGAGATGTCATGAATCATGATAGGCAGATGTTGATACACTTGACACTGTGTTTAGCTGTTCATGAACAAATATCAGACTTGCTCTTCTGTGAAACCATCCACTGGTCCAGTGTGTTAAGGTGTTCTATTGGATCAGCCTTTCCTTGCCCGGCTCTGTGTGTTAGATCTCCATCAGACTCTTTGCTCTGCCCTGTCAGGCATGCCTGGGGCTGAAGTGGTCTCAGGAGCAGGTCTGCTCATACACATTGTCTCTGTGCTCTTGACTTCACGGCAGCTATGATGATGCTTGCTGCCTTATTTAACTGCTGTCTTACCTCGGAGGATAATCTGATTTAACAGTGATTTACATTGTCTGTACAGGAGAGAAAATGATTACTCAAGGTACAACATCACAGAGGATTGACTGTTACTTTTTGAGAAGGCTACATTGATGAGATAGATGCTTTTGATACACATTATAGAATTTAATGCATTATCAAATGTCTTCTTGGTGTATATGCTTTCTAATTAGAGTTCTTCTAGTTCTTCTTTTATAGACTGCTTTTTTTCACAGTTACACATAATAAAAATCTGAAACAAAAAATATTGTTACAACAAAAAATATGAAAAATATTCAGAGTGCAGTATTCCCTTCTAATAGTCCAAAACAAAAAAAAAACAGGACAAAAAAACAAACAAACAAAAAGTCAAATAAGGTAAACTGTAAAATCCCTTGTCTTGGAGTTTGACCGCTGCCAGCAGCCGAACAATTTTTCAAAAATTTTAGCATTTAAAATTCTTGTAAACCTTCCAAGCTTGGTGTTGGTACTTAGTTTGTGGATTTTTTGCTTTGGAGGGCTGTGGAATGAGTTTTGTGAGGTGGTTAAAATGAAAGCTTATTAAAGACAAAGTGGGCATTGTAAAAGGAAAACGAAAACAACGAAAGCAAAGAAAAAGAAACCTAACCAATCCCTATACATTACAAAGTTGACCTTGCACTAGTTTCCCTCTGGCAAAGAGGAGATATTATTTTAGAAGTTGTTTGCCTCTGGTTAGCCTAGGTAGGAACTATCTCACCCTACTCAGTTGTCTAAGAATTGTCAACTTATAAACTGGATATTTAGCTCCTCCTGTGGTCACTGGAAAGACACTGACACCAAGTAATTAATACATTTCAAAAAAGAGATGCCCGAGAGCAGCGGGAATTGTCTGGAAGTCGGCTTTGGACTGAGCACAAAGGGAGCCTATATAAGTATTATACATAGATGACTAATTTTAGATGGGGAAGGTTGAAAAGCTTTTTTGGCAATTAGCCTTAATATATCCCTTGTTGCATATACAATTTTTCATACTTAAGGTATTTATCAAGTGCTCTATATTGGAAGTCAGCATCATTTCCCAACTCAGTTGGAGGAGTAATTCACAAAAATATTTAATACCTAGAGGAGGGGCCATGCAGTATTTTTATTTTCTTTTTTTTACCATATCCCTATTTTTTTACCATACCATTTTTTAAATTTTTTTACCATACCCCTTCCTTCTTTTCTCACTTTGGTATTCATGCAATTTTAAAAATCCTTCTCCCTCTCACTACTCTGTTGTCCAATATTTGGTCTTTCATGAGCATGCTTCCCCCAAGCACCACCAGCTTGGCTCAGCTGCGGCCTGTGGTGGTTCCATTTGGAGGCAGCTGTAACTGGATTTGTCTGAAACAAGATAGCTGCCATTCTACCAAAACCTTGTCATTTAGACCCAACTGTCCACAGAAAAAAGTAATGCCATGCATAACAAGCTTAAGTATTGAGAAAGTTCTGACTGAATATTTCCATGAAGTCTCCTTGGAGCAGCAGATAGACTCTTTCTGGCATCAAAAAAGATTTGATGATGAGGTTGAAGCAAAGACAGTGTGTTTTCCACTGCATTAGGAGTATGAATTGTGAATTCAGTCCTGTTGAATTCTCAGGGTATCAAATTGCTAGTTAATCAAAGATGTAAATTTAAGAGGGAGAGAAGGCAGATTTTGCAATCATATGTGGGGCTCTTTTTCTGGTTTAGATAGTTACCTCTGTGTATGCAAAGAATTAAAGTCTCTGATCCCTGAAAGTAATTTTTCAGTCCATTGCTGGAAGAAATGTTGAAGTAATTGCAGTTTCAGTAATAGTCAATGAGTATTTGTAATTGCAAGTTCTGTGAACACTACTTAGAACTATATTTTAAAAAATATATAGAACAATATCCACATATGCCTGATCATATTTTTAAGAAATTATAGAGACTGCATTCTCTTTAAAGTCTCTGTTAAAATAGCCCCATGGAATATATCCATCCCTGCCCAATCCCCCCCCCCCTTCCCTCAAAAAAAAACATTTAAAAAAACCCAGTAGTACTATGACAATATAAAAAAAGGGATAATGACATAATTTCCATTCATTAACCTGACTGGGCTTTGACAATTGTAGTCCTCATAGCTATTATCTTTTACAAAAAGAAATTTTCAATTTGAACATTTCATAATATTGTGTTACTCTACTGCATTGTTCTATTTTTCTTTTTTTTTTTTTTCACTTCACCATAAAGTGTAAAAAAAAGATCCTTCATAAAAAGGATTGTTTATGAATCTAATAGTGAAAGAAGAGGCCAATGTCTGTTATTTCTTTTAAATACAAAAGAAAATACATGTCCTTTGCCTTGACTGTGCCTCTGAAAGGAATGCTAGCCTGATCGTGTATATTTAAAGTGAGTGACTTGTACACAGTTGACATTTATAATGGTAAGTCTTGAAAGCACTCACCTTTTCCAAACTGACTTGGTCAAAATTATAATGAAAATAATAATGTGATTAGACCTGGTATAAACTCAACAGTGGTATCATCTTAGAAATGCTTTAATTGTCAATGTTATAGGAAACCTTCATTAAAATCTTAAAATATCTTCGCATTGCAAGACTATGTAATTTAAAGCACTGACCAAACAGTTCTTGTAAAGTATAAATTGCATTTGAATGCAGACTGTTCTCCAAGATTTGTGGGCTGCTTTTTTTAATTCGTTCTTTGTGTAAGTTATTTCAGATGGACAACAAGATGAATTGAAAAAACAATACAGTGAGACATTGAAAACAATCAAGGTATTTTCCCTTTCCTAGCTAACCTTTCTAAAATCATGCTTGATCTTCAGAAACAAAATGAAAAGTGTTCTCTTCCATTAATAATGAGAAAATATTTTCCTTGATATACAAGAAGCAACAATAGATTTTAAATAACATTGTGCATAGGAGAATTCTCTGTGGGAAGCTTTAATTTCTTCTTGAAAGTAGATACTATATTATCCCCTGAATAAGTGTTATGGCTAAGTAAGTAATCCATACACATGCACAGTGTTTTAAGAAGGTATGAGTTAGTCCACTTGCAAAAAAGGAGGACACCTGGGGCCAAAATTCATGCCACTTAATATAAGGCACTTAACTGAGACAGGTGAAACACAAGTGCAGATGTGCCAAGTTATAGTGATTGGAGTCTAACAGAAATCTGAATTGACTTACTGAGATCCCTACTTGTCATTGCTGACTCTTCAGGAACAATAGGCATTTTTAAAGGCTCTGCTTAGATGCTTTTTATTCCAGTGTGTTTTGTTTTTTGCTAACAGTCACAGGAATAGGATGAACAATGACTTTTCTTTCCCCCTAATCATGTGAAATTCTCAATATAAAAACAAAGCTAGCAATAACTGTGTTTGAGTTATCTCAAAGAGGCAAGCCTGAGAGCTGTGCCTCTAAAACCACTTTAGTGAAAGGTTAATGCTCGTTAGTGTGGAGTCAACAGCACTCTGATAAACCTCATAGTTTAAACTAAATGACAGAAAAAGAGCTAGTAGTACACAACTGAGCATTACAATAAAATGTGATACATTGCATTTATAAAAATAAAAGCATCAGACTTTAGAAAACTGGATAATGCTTGCACTTGATATATTACAAGCAGAGTTTTATCTGCATTTCTTCCAGTCTCATATGTAAAATTTTTGTTGCTAAAAATAAAATAAAATAAAAATAAAATAAAAAGATATCATTGGTGAAGATCAATATGGGTCCTGGGTGGATGAAGATCAGGAAATGCATACATTGGCTCACAACAGCCTGCCAAAGGGTGGGTTTGGAGAAGGGGAAGAAGAGACAGCCTGTGGTACACTTTCTCCATTCTGTAGGAATGCGTGACTGATTTGGCAGGTGCAGGCTATTTGGCAGATCCGTTCCAGCAGTGATTTAAAGCAAGACAGGAACTAACCTCAGGAAGAATAAAGCAAATGTTCTCTACATGGAAAAAGGTATTAAATTAAATTAAGAATGAGCAGACACCTACTTTTTCCTAGTCTGCATGCCAGCCTTTTTCCAGGCAGTTATTGGGATCTGAACCCCAGATCAAAAGCAGCTTTTAGATTGAAGCAGGTCAGCATTAATCTAACTAATCAGAATAATAACCTTTTCTTTCATACTTCTCTAACAGTCTAAAAGAACAGTAATTGCTTTTGGAGGATAAACATGGAATATGGAATGAAAATAAGTAAGACTGAGGAACAAGAAGGATCAGAACAGTCTAAAGTTAAAATAAGTTCTGGATTTCCATTTAGGACAGTTCAAGTTTCATTCCTCCTTTAATATTTCAGAACTATAATTGGTTAAATAATAAAATTCCAATTCATGAGTAAGAGGGTTTTTTTTAATCATGGCTTATGTTCTGTAACCCATGAAGGTGATTCCAATGGAAAAAAAAAAAAAATGTTTCATGACCTTGAAAGGGGTCATGAAAAGTGGGTGCTAAGAAACGGATACAAAGATATAACAAGGCTGTTGCTTTGGTTGTTTGGATCAAATCTAGCACTTATCTAGCTGTTCATGAGCAGAAGTTAAGTGCCTATTCCAAGTCCTGAAATAATCAATAATAACAAATATTGCAGTCAACTTTCTGTAATAACTTTAGACATTTCAGACCACGAGGACACATACAAGAACTCTAAAGATTTTCAAACACATGGAAAGTAAAATAGAAAAATTGATTATGGTTTTCATTATTTGTGTATCCAGGTTAATATAACTGCTGACAGTAGAAAGAACTTGTGTGCTTCATTTGAACAGTACATTTATTTGAAATAAAAGGTTGAATATGACAGTATTATATTTGGATTAATACTTGAGGTCTCCTAAAAAACCCAAGAATTTGAATGTTTTCCATGGAATCCTATTTTCCTGTTAGGGAACTCCCCCAAATTATTACTATTTTACAAATTATTATTTTTATGGTTCAGCTTATTTAAATTCTTTCTCCAGGAATACTATGTCCAGGACTACAAATTCATACTTTAGATACTAATCTCACATTTTTATTCCTTATTTCAATGTTTTTTTTCAAGCTGAAAGCATGTGAGGACCTACTTTCTCTCCAGAAGGTAACAGCATGCCAAATATTGTCTGACTTCCCTATTTTAATGTATGACAACCCAAACTGGTACACAGCAGAACTCTAATTCAAGACTTAGTGTGATATTTAATTATTTTTTCTCCCATAAGACGTGTGTAGAACAGTAGAGGAGTTAAGGACAGAGGAGGCCTGGTGGGACAGTTTAGGGAGGGAGAAGCATTAAAATGTCAGTGTATGACAAGTATTTTGGTGCTGCATTCCTTCAAAGATGAGGATTAGCTGTGCTTTCAATTGGTTTTAATTTTCCTTGTTGTTGTAATAGAACTGTAATTGGTTTCTGTGGGCCGAGTACTTCATCCTCTCTTTTGCAGCAGCGCTGCTTGTTCATGTAAAGGTGATGCACCTATTAATATAAAAGGAAATGTAAACACACTCCAAAAGCCTTTTAAATAAGTACTTCCAGTAACAAAAGCCAAATGCTATATCTCATTCATTCATATTTGTATATTTTATAAATACATCAAAAGTATTTATTTGTATACCTCTGTGTATCTCACAGTAACAGCAGTTGGCAACTAGCCATTGTTTTTGTACAGTAAAACTGTCCATAAGCTTAAGTGGTTCTGGATTGTGTAAGTGACCACTCCTGTGATTAAAATATGTTAATTTTAATTGGATCATCTCAAATCACTCACTCACTGTAGCACTTTGTGAATTTGGAGATAACTTCTTTTTTAAAAAGATACCTCTTTTTAAAAAAAACCAAAACTATGATGTTCTATCCTCTGGTAGTGAGATCCAAAATATCCAAAACACTCTGATATCAAGACATTCCATTTCATGGGTACAGAAGAATGTATGTACATGCATGCACATATTTATATTTTTAGATGTTTGTATTCATAGTTTTATATATTAATTGATTCTTAATTTAGTCAGTGAAAAAAAGTAGAGAGTACATAATCATTTGTAGAATGCTCAAACCCCAAAATGGCATGCTTTTCTTGAAAACAAAACTAATTTAGTTGACCGGTTAATTTAAGCACTCTAAGAGTACCCTTATTTAACCAGCATGTTTGGGGCTTTTTTGAAAAACAAAACAGAAAACAAACAAACAAAAACCACCAAAAACAAACAACAAACAAAACAAACAAAAACAAAAAACTAAAACAAAAAACAAAAACAAAAAACAAAACAAGCTAAAAAAAAAAACCACCAAAAAAACCACCCTACTAGAAATTTGGTGTGTGTTTAACAAAGGATAATGTATGGTAAATCAGAGTTATCAGACATTTGGAAAATCTAAGTGTATCACTGACACTGCCTCCTGCTGCGACTTATTTTATGTGTTCAGATTCTTTGTTCAAAGCAGCTAATTTCCTACCCTAATCTTGCAAGATTGTTCCAGAAACAAATTAATGTCAGTGATTCATTTCTTGTTATTTTCCTTCAGTAGTATTTACCCATTATTTCTACTTAGTACATCATGTTGCATTTCCATAACAATTTCTCCACTCCTTTTGCTTTAGTGGTTTTAAATTCTACGCAGACCTTGTGCACCTTTCCCACTGGCATGTCTGTTCCTCTTCTCTGTAGTTCCTTTCAAGAAAAGGGTGATAATGCCACTGATCTCCAGTTCCAGGAAGTTAGAATAGAAAAGAGAACATTTCCTTTGTATTCTGTGGTGTTTTTGTTACTCAGATCTAAGCTTGCATTGGAAATTTGCCTCTGTTGGAAAGTATTTTTCAACATCAGAACAAACAAAGTTTTAGCTTCCACTGATTGTCAGTGTTTAGAATTATTTTACTCCAGATGTTGTTATCAAATGGAACTTGTTGTCCATAGTTTTAACTTTCCTTATAAAAATTTTCTGTTACAATAAAGTAATTTGTGACTTTTGTTACCTATTTACAAGGATAGTACAAAATGTTATTAATTCCTAGTCTGCTCCAAAAAGGATATATTAAGCTATTACTATACAGAATTTCCTTTTCTTGGGCTATACCATTATTGTTGACTCAGATGACCAAAACATTATCTTCCAAATATAGTTGTTTTCATGTGTTTCCTCATAGGACCTTTCCTTGTCCCACCTTCTGGTTTCTACTCCCTGATTAGGTATTCCAGCAGCTCTCACATCCTAAGAGGTATTAATAAGGGCCACCTGCCACTGTGACTCATTTAAAATGTCTCTGCACAGTCTAAGACAAGAGATAATAAATATGTCCAGGCCATGGGGGATCAGAAGAGAGCCAGAGACAGTATTGGTCAGCATAATGGGCAGTGGTCTCAGCATGAGGGCAACCTAACCTTATGCTCCATTATTCCTCTGTGTAAATGCTCAGCAAATGTCACAATCCCATAAGCAGTTTGTGGCAGGTACCACATGCTGCTGTAGGTCTGCACATAACCGCTGCAGAGTTAGTTTTTAACCAATAATGTTTGATACACATCCCAAACATTTCTGAACAAGTTTTTCCTACCAAAACAATTCAACATTTTTAATTGTATTTTCAAAAAATATTGGGCTTTTTTATTCTTGGAGGAGCGTGAATATGCATTAATTCAGTCATACCTCTAGCTCTAAGAAACCCCAGCTGAAATTACTTACCTAAACTACTATTCCTTCTGTATTTTTTGTACTTTTTATGGAAAAGTTTTCCCATTTCCTTAGTAATATTTTTCTCTTTGATGATAGTAGGTTACCCTTTAAATATAAAAATTTTATTTGTTTTAATCTGGCATTCAGTTGAAGACCATAGGGACAAGCAATAGATATAGCTCTGTCAAACCTTTATGTGCTGAAGGGCATGGCAAAGGCACTTGTCTTTGCATATGGACAACACATGTCTGAGGGAGGAATTTTGAACATGGCAAAGAATGTGTTTCTGTCATGTTGGCTCACGTTTGGTCTTCTTTCTTTACAATTTTGTTTTTTCCAATTTGAAAACAGATGAGACATTCTTCAGAGTCAGGGTAATGCAGCGAATCTGATTTTGTTATATTCCCAAAAATAATAATAAAAAATAAACCCAGAAATATTTTTTAACAATAATGAATAAAAAAAAATCAAAAAAACCCAGCTGCTAACCAAAACCCCATAATAACTGGAAAACACTACTGAGAAAGGTGAATATTGCTGTGCAAGAAGAAAAGTTTTTTTTCTTTAAATCAAATACACTAAATAATATATAATATTTTCTTAATATTAGATCTTACTTTCCATGTGGTTAGCTAGGAACCTTCTCATATCACAACATATTTCTTCTAAATTATTGAATATTTTCCTTCCAAATACTCTTGGCCTTCGAAACAAATTTGAAGAATAAAAATCTGAAATAGAGCAACACAGTATCTTCAACTGAATTTACAGAATATAGACCACAGAGCAAAGTCACAGCCATTGAAAGGAGTAGTTCTTAAGTTCAAAACATTTCCCAATTCTCCATATCAATGTCCAGAGAACAGGGATTCAAAAACCAGAATCCGATTCATCTCAATTGCACTGTGGAATAACATGAACCATCATAAATTTTTGTGCAATTTTTGTGAACATTACGCTCCTATAGAAATTCTGCCAACTTTGCTTAGATTAAACACTGACTTGGCAATAGCTGCAAATTAAATGGTGTGGTATGACAGAGGGAGTGAAGACTTGTCTGTAAGAGCAAAAGATATATACTAGTAAGCTTGCTCAAGAGAGTAGATAAAACTCTCTTTCTCCCCAGTTTGAGTGCTAGGAATGTCATTAGTCTTAGAAGCATTATCTGTCCTTTGTAAAGTCTGTCTGACTGTAAAGCAGATTCTAGTTTTATTATGCTTTTCTCAAGCAATCATTTTCTACTTTCTCTGCTTCTTTAGGATGTCACTCATCATTTGGAAATGATCAGAAGCATTTCTTGCTGCCAACCCAACCCAGCAGAATACTTTTAGAACTTTTCTGTGTGCCTCTGGAGAGCTAGCAGATAATTTGGGTTTTTCAAGTATATTGATGCAAGGACTGAGTGCAGGTGTTCATTCACTTGGCCCATTTCCTTTCATACTGTGGTGTTTGCCCTTTGGGAAAATGCCTTTGTGAAATGGCCATACAAGACATTTCAGGTTAAATGTTATTTTACATCCTGTCTTTGTTTTCAGCCAGTGGTAAGAAGGGCATGTTATCAGAAACACATTTAATGGTATTTTCCTACTTCATTAAATATTCTTTAGGAAGATACTGTTTGTTTGCAGCATCAGCTTGTCAGAGAAGTCCAGTGTAAGAGACATGTAGGAAGGGTCTCAAGTAGCAGAAAAACGTGAACAGAAAAGATCCCAAAGCTATTTTATATGCTAAGTCAAATGCTTTTGACAGAGATCAGTTAAAGACCAATTATATCATTTGCAAACAGAACTTCTTAGAAGGTTTTTGTCACCAATCCATTGCTTTAGAATAAGCCTTCTTTTCCTGAAACGGTATATAAATTGTCAAATGCTGTAATCATCCAGCTCATCGAGGCTTATGGCAAAATTTAAAAGCCCTAGGGATTTTCTTATGGCTAAAATACTCTGTCTCACTTTTGATCACATCCCAGAATGTACTGTGACCTCTTAAGTTGTGAAAAGACTGTTTCTACTTTGTCATTTTGTGGAATTATAATCGACTTCTCAACCCAAACACCATAAATTTAATCAGGGGCAAGTTTCAGTCTACAAGCTTAGTTTCACTGAAGCATATGGAGTCCTGCATGGTCTCACTAGAGTAGGCAGATGCCAGAGTTTTAGCTGTAAGGCAGTTTTCTGTATTTGGGAGATTGCATCCTTCCCACTTGAATGTGATGCCCAGAAAATAATTTTAGAATTAGTTTGTTATCCCGAGGGTATTTGAAATTTTAACACACATTTTTTCATACCATCCTTCTATGTGCATGTATAGTCTTCAATAAATACATGTGTACATTAAATTCATATACATGTATCTAGCCACGTATGGAAATTGCCACGTGAGAAGCACTGTTTACCCTTTTTTCTTGTCTTCTCATTACTAATAGATGTAACTTTAAAATATCATGTTCACAAAAATGATCAAATAAAGTCAAAACCAGTTTAAATATTTGTCCATTAAAAGAAATACTTTCACTGTATTTACTTTCTGTGAACATTAATCCCTTTGATTTCTTGTACTTACACTGACTCTCTCACTATGCCAAATAAACACCTCTCAGAAAAGACAAGGCGAACACAATTTGAAAAGGGCAAGGCACACAGGCTGAGCAAAGAAGGTGTCAAAATACTAAATACCTACTTTTGTGACACATCCAGTATGATGAGACTACGTTTACTTTTGGGCTTAGCATTAGCATGATCCTCAGGGATGTCTTTACAGAAATCTGCCTCTGACTTGTCCTGGTTGGGTATTTGTACTTGGGTGAAGAACAATTCCTCCCCACAGAGGAGTACAGAGAGTAACTGAGACAGCAGCTCATAGATAGCATCTCTTGGTGGTTACTCATCTCTTTGTAATTGTTCATAGTGTTTCATGAAGAGCCTGTTAATCCCTATAGCTTGTGTAAAGCAATTCCCTGTAGTCTAATTGAAGAAATTAAGGTGGGTTTATTATCACTGTTTAGTAACTGGACCCATATTCTCCTGTTGTATTCTGAGACAGAAACAAATGCTGGCTAGGAAGAGTGATGGCTATTTCCTCTTTAGAAGTGTGCAGAGAATTAAGTGATATGAAAGCTAAATTGATAATCAGGTGGGTGAGTCAGGGGGTAATTTGCAATTAAAAAGTTAGCCAATTTATTAGCTGATTTTCTTTTAATTTAATTTCTTTTGAAGGTCAGTTGTTGCCTTGATTGTCTCTTTATTTCATCTTTTAAAAACAATGGCTCTGATAAAAGGTTATCCTGAAACCCAGTATAGGGAACACCTAAGGGAGCATATTAATATGTAAAAGTGAGAGATTCATCTCCAAGGTGACTAATTTCATGCTGTCCTATAATTTCTACAACAGTCAGTGATAACTGGGTCTATGCTGGTTACTGGGGCATTGCCCACAGCCTGCTGCCTTGGAGAAACTGCTGGCACAAAGCTCTGGACATCTTGGTGCCACTTGCTCCTTTGGACTCTGTCACGACTGTTTTGTGATGTTGACTACCAGATATACCAGGTACTGAGTGGATTTCTGAAGGTCTGCTTTTTATCCAGTAAAAATATGTCTGGGTTGGTATGCAATTCTTGTCTTTTTTGTCTTCCCTTCTTTTTTTTCTTTTTTTGAAGTGAACTCTGAGCTACAAGATGCAAATGCAAGTACCAGACCCTTTTCTGCTGGCTTCTTGAAGCTTACTGGTCTTTAGCTAACGCAATTTAGCAGATAATATTATTTCTCATATTGACACACCTTTCAAATTAGGTTGTCTGTAGAAAATTTACAAATGAGAGATTACTAGTATGTCAGTAAGAGACAGTAGGGAATGGGTGTTTCCAACATAACCCTTTTGACTCCTTTTGTCAAAACCAGCAGCTTAAACTGTCACACAAAACTTTTGAGAGGATTATGCTTAATACCTGCACATAATTCTTAAGTGTAGTCTTTAGTCTAATGTATTCAGAATGTTTTATGTCTTTAAACTATTACAAAGGCCTTGCAATTTTTGGTAGGTTCTGATGCCCTTTTTAATCTCAGAATGCTATTGAAAACAATCTCTTTATAGCTTGTTCAACTAACTGCAGAGTCACTTGGCTTCTGAGTATGTAAAAACTACTATTCAAAGCATGAGCCCAAAATAAGACACATTTGTGTTCAGGGTCATGTTTTCCAGGGTCCTTATTTCTTCAGTGATGTGTTTTCATTTGAAAAACTAAAAAAACAAACCCAAAAATAACAAAAAAAACCCAAAACCCCTAAAAAAAAAAAAACCCAAAAAAAGAAAAATTGCCAATGTCCTTATCTGCAGTTACATAAATGTAAATCATGAATAGCTGGGCTACTGTCAGAGATGTTATTCTATATTAACCATCTAAAGTCAAGGGACAGAATTGGGCCTCTAACTCTAACTCTTTTTTAACTCTCAAAGACCTTCAAACTATAGGGGAAAATTCTAGGCTGAAACAATCAAAATGAACACAGCTCATTAATGTTTTTAGTCAACTGCTATAACATCAGTTCTCTCAATTTATCTGGGAAAAACAAAGATACTGAATCAGGATTGTCAAAAAGTTGTGTAATTCTCTCTTTTAAGCTGTTAGAATATAAAGTTTGGTTCTTTTCTTAAATCTCTGTTTTAACCCCCCCTTAGAATTGCAGCTAGGGACAAAAACTAAAAAAAAAAATTAAAAATACTGTAAACAACTCCTGCTCTTGCTGTTCTCTGAAACTGTATGTGTGAAAGGAGGGGAGCAGCAAAATACCCGTAGCTGTACTATTTTTGAAACTGTGGGACCTTGAAAAACAGCCTGGCTGTAGCTCCCAAAAGACTTTTGTGCACACCAGAGCGGGGGTGTTTGTGCTGGATTTCAGACTTCACCTACCAGCAGTTTTCACTTCCCTCACTCTTAATGCGTGCAGCAAACCAGAGCTGGTTTTCTTTTTTACAGATTTGCCCCTGCCCCTGTTGCCGGCTGAGCATAATGTTAGTCATACCTAGGGCAGTAAAAAATTAAATTTCTTCTGAGATTGCTCTGGTTAGGTGCCAGCGTTCAGCCAGGGTGCTGCTGGTCAATGTTAAGTTATGGAAATAGTCGCGAGATCTCTCGTGTTTTGCATCCATGGCACAAGCTGCTTTCAGGCAGTACACAGAAAAGCACAAAAAGTATAGTAAAGGTCAACTCTGCAGATAAGAGTTTTTCAGTAGTATTGAGAAAGAGATTTTTACCTTAATTATGGGGTTTTCAAATTCTAAAGGGATTTGGACTGCTCTTGATGTGCCTAGCTTCTTACACGCCAACCATCCAGACAGGAGAGAGATGCACTATGCTAGGATGCAAGTCATGGTTGTCATTTTCTTCGTAGACTTTTTATGTTCATGGTGTTTTCATTAAAATTAATGATAATAATTAATACTTTTTCTTAAAAAATTAACTTGAAATTTTTTCCCCTGATAATTCAGGTAAAGGTTCTTATAAAGGTCAAAACCTTGTTCCTACTGATCACTTTGGCCTTATTTTCTGCATATTATCATATGAAAACAAGATCAGCACAACTTGCAACCTTGCATTCATCTGAAGTATTCAATAAAACATGCATGTTCTGCAAACATGCAAGTTTTAGAATGTAATTTTAAGTGCTGTGTAACATTATATGACACAGATACTGCCTTCTACATTACAAAACCTTACTTAGAAAAAAGCCCTTAGTCTTTCATGGAAAAAAACCCTACATGATTTCCACTTTGACCAATTAAAAAAAAAAAAAAAAAAAAGAAGGAAAGAAAAAAAGGCTTAAACAGACTGTCAATTCTGCTGTTACTGAATATAACTAAAACACTGTGTTCTGTTAAATCTTATAGTGTAAAAGCAATTATTTATGTGTTGCTTTTCCAGTTAAAGAAATTATGAAAATTTGTAATGGTGTAGTTATACAGATACTTTTTCTTTTCAACAACATATAGTTCTAAAAACTTAATCTGATATAGTCAAATCATTTTTTTACTGCACTGAATCTGCATTGTCCTAGCCAAACAGTGCTTCTCCAGAGTTCAGACTGAAGTCAGTTTTCAATTCAATTTTCCCTGTCATATTGAATGACTCCATACAGCTTCTGTATGCTGTTAATAGCTTTCATGTGCTGAGCAGCCATTTCAGAAATAGATTCTTTCCTCTCTTGCAAGGCAGAATTTCTGATCTAAAAGACCCCAACACAACAAAACAAAATAAATGAAAACAAAACAGTTTAGAATGGAAAGGTATAATAATCTAAAGAAGCAGAAGCAGAGGAAGCAGAGTAAGAGATTGTTTTGAAAACTTTCTTTAAACAATGGATTTAGACACAGCAGAGAATCAGTGCGACATTTTGATTGCAAAGTTTATGCTGTTAAGTTTATGCTGTGTAGAAATAAACTTTCCACAAAGTTGTGACTCTGTTAAAGGATTTCAGACAGTCTGTTACCCTTATACAGCTTATTACTTTCAAGTTTCCTTACTTGAGTTTAGACATTCAGATGTGAGCCAAATGACCCAATCCATGTGAAGAAGCAGGTGCCTACCGACCACAATTAATCTCATTTTGGGATCACTCAGGCAGATCACAGAAGGCATGCTCCTGACATAACTGCAAAAGAAGACAAACTGGCTAGCTCACACTGAAATACTTCTAGACATTTAGAAAGTCAAAGAGTTTTTTTTTTTTAATTGAGAATGTAGGTGCTTATTAAAGATGCATGAATTTTTTATTTCAAGAATTTCATAATTATTAAGCGGTCTTTATTGGCCTTTGTTGGCCACATTGAGTATCCTGAATTTTGAGGGTATTTTAAAGTATCAGCATGATGTATAGATGAAAAAAAACCCCAAATCACTGGAAAGCATGTAGTTTAATTGAATATATTGTATGAGTTAAATTTAGAAGTCGTCAGTGTCACATACCTTGTCCACGACTCTCAAGGCTGCTGTTGCCATCCTAGACCAACAATTCTCTACATCATCATGATGGTAGTGTCATAAATATCTCATTCCATGTAGAACAATTTCTTGTTACTGCTATCTATGCAAAAATATGGTTATACCATACAAAGACACAAAAAACTAACACAGGTTAGCTCTAGCCACCTGTCCAATTAGAGGAGCTGTTGTCACATCTCAAGCAAGTAAAACAGAGATGCAGGTCCAGGAAAGCTCAGAAAAAGCACACCTGACAAGCCTCAGCAGAGAGGCTTTGCAGATTTAATGTGAAGCTTACACCTGTTTATCACAAACAATACTGTATTACCAGGCTGCACAGTTAGAGTCTCTAAAAGGGAGTGATTAAATTAAATCACGGTATATGAGTAAAAATAATGACTAATATGTGTTTGACTGTGAAAGAAGAGAGATTAGTGTCATTCATTTTATTGTTTTTCACAAATATCTGCTTAATGCATTCCACCACATGCAGCATAGTTGATTTTTATTTTTATGTAATATATTTTTATATGATTTTTGACATAACTATTTACAACAAGCATAACAGGTTGTCCATAACAATGGTTCCTAAGTTTTTGGTACTGCAAAGCATCAACTATGGTACAACTTCATTACATAGAAAATGGAGTTGCTTATTTTTGTCTGTTAAATAAGATTATACTCTTGAAATTTGAGAGGTTGTACATGAAAAGATGTCTTTTTAAAAACTTTACCAGTAATGTTTCTGTTTTGTTACTGGTTTCCCTTTTTAAAAATCACAGTGATCACACTGGATACAATTCTTTCCTTGCACGATTTTGATAATAGTATTGATTTCAGCAAAATTATTCTTCATTTGCCCAGTATGAGCAGAGAATCAGATTAATTTGCCAAAATAATTTTCTTGCCATATTATAGGAACTTATTACTTTTCCCTGTCAGACATAATCATGATAATTTTAGTAGGGAATAGGTTAAAATAATCTTCATCAGTTGGGCAAATTGAGTCAGCCTGCTGCTGTGTTATATAGCCCGTCTGTTCTGCCAACTTATTTTTGATGAGTTTCTTAGAAATAGCTGCTTTTATGTCAGTGACTTAGGGTAGGTTTGTGTGTAATTATGCTCTTAGTAACATTGCAAGTATAAAGAAAGAAGGGGGAAAAAAAAAAGACATAGGTCTTTTATGGGACCTCTTGTAGGCTTCTGTCTCATTATGTTAACAATCTGCCTAGAGAATGGTGTCAGATTTAGAGAGCAGACGAGATTGATTTACTTTTCAGGCCCTTCTACCCAGCCTAATTATTGCGTTACAAATGGCGATTCTTTCACCCCTCTGAAGGAGCACTTTGATTAGTGTCTGCAATGCAGGTGCCAGGGCTTAATACGGTAAGTGCATGTCAACTAGTTTCTTTCATCACATAGTCAAACTGTATAAAAAAAGCCATTGCACAGTAGGAGCTGATGCATGGCTTTACCAGAGCTTATATGAGCTTAAAATTGATAGGGTTAGAACAGCTATGAAATTTTCCATCTTGTTTTGTTTAATTTTTCTGTTGTTATTCTAATGGACAGGAGGAAAAAAGGGTAGATGCAAAATAGAAACAAAATTAGTGTGAATAGGTAGTTTTCCATTGTAGAATTTTATTTAAAATTCAGATCAGATTTCTTCCTTCTCCCTGCCCCCAAGACAAGATTGAATGGTTCTTCTCACAAATTAAGTTATAGTTTCAACATTATAGGCTCTCTTCACTGCTGATGTACTTGATTTGACTTACTGAAAGGGTTTTATTATTAAGCTGTTGCTCTTTTTCATTGCTTAAAGATTAATTTATAAATAGCATGATTTTTGTCAGTTGAGAATGACTACATAAATACAGGCTTGGATCAGTAGATGGGAACACAAGATAATTAGCACTAATTCCTTAAAAAATTTAGTAACCTTCATTCATGCCAAATTCAACAGGATTCACTTCAGACGCACTAGACTTCTCATTGACTTCTTATTGAAAGTTTCTCATTTATTTTGTGTGTTCTCTCATTTGCTAGAAAAACTGTTAAATTTATTTTTTTCCATTTTACAAACACTAGAGAAGAAAAATGTAGAAGATAGCCAGTGTGACATCCTTTCGTAGATAATTTTGCATAAGACAGTACTATAAAAAAAGATGGGGTGGGGCAGGGAGGTGCAATGGGGAAATTGTAGGCATTCTATTCTGAGTGGCACATAAAGGTGAGGCCCTTGAGATCACTGAAGGGAATGTGATGTTTCTCAAACACCTGTGTGTTTGAGTTCCTGGCTCAGAGAACACCTGCTTCTTACTCAGCTACCTCATTTCCCTTGGATCCTTATTATGAACTCTGTCAATCCTCATCCCACGTTTAACCAGCATTGCATGTTAATAGGTATCATTTACATCTCAAATGACTTTTCCGTGTTCAATTTGATACACGTTCCTTTCAAATTATGTCTGAATATATTCTGAATTATGCAAAAATTGATGGGTCTTCTTCTTAACTATTTGGTGTGCTATTATTTAGTGGTATTTAGTGTAATTACCAGGAAACTATATCAGTAATCATTGTAATATTCATTACTTATACAACAAATATATCCTATGCCTTATCATGTCTTATAATAATTTCTGGTTTATCTTAGATTCTTAGAGTTTTGGTAATTTTTCTTTCTAATTATGGATCATCGTATGGAATGTAGCTATCAAAACTAGTATTTGTATTATATTTTAAAAATTCTTGTAATTTTAATAAAATAAATGAAAATACAGAAACAAACATTGAGTCCAACAGGGCTAAGATCTCACAAAATATACCTGTAAATTGTTTACAGTCAAGTAATTTATTTTAAGATACCCACGTCAAAATTTTGCCTAATTAAACTAAAACAATACGATTATACCTTCACAGCTGAATTCATTGTAGCTACCTGTGTTAAACACAATAATCTTAACATACATGTGTGTTGAGATCAGAAATTAGTGATGAGTAGGAATATAAGAACTTAGAAAGAAGAGCAGATATTCAACAGAACAATGTTCACATTTTAGAATTAGGCTATCCTGGTCAAGTATTATTTGACTACAGCAAAATTGACTCCAAACTTTTTACTCGAATTTTATGTGAAATCTACCACAAATATAGTCACATTTTCTCCAGAGTCTAGATCTTTTCAAACTGCATTTTTAACAATTTTAGACATTGATCATGGTCCAGAGGCTGAGTCAACATTTGAATTTTGTAAAATATTGTCCTTTATACAGCAGATTTCTCTTGGAGATCCACTAACTCTGGATTTTTCAAAAATGAGACATTGAATGGTGCCTGTTTTGAAAGTTTATTGTAAAATTCTGCAAGGCATGTATAAGGTACTTTGCAGATTTTTGGTTTTCTTTTTAAGCAATGTTATGTTGTGTTCCAGAACTTTTTATAACTTCCCATTTTTTTGTCCTGTTTAGAAGTTCTGGAATGCAACATAGTCTTATAAAATACCTCCTGTAAATTGCATACCTCTGATAAAGATATTAGGATGAAATTCTATACTTGAGGGTGGTGAGGTACTGGAATCAGTTGCCCAGAGAAACTGGATGCTGAAAGTGCTCAAGGCCATGATGGATGGAGCTCTGAGCAACCTGGTCCAGTGGAAGATGTCCCTGCCCATGGCAGGAGGTTTGGAATAAGAGGAATTTTAGGGCCTCTTTGGACCCGGCCCATTCTATAATTCTATCAATTCAAAACTTCTATAGGCATGAAGGATTTAAATATTATGTAAACATATTAGGGGCTTTAAATGTATTTTGGTAAACTATAATTTTAAGGAGATTACTGTGGTCTGAAGACCAGATAGTTAAAGGGCTATTTAAATGCTAATGCTATGCAAAGACCAATATTTTTCATCCAGTTAAAAAAAAAAAAACAAAAAACAAAAATGACAAGCAAGAAAACAAGCGTGTACAGTAATATAATTTAGGTGCTACACAATAAATGCAAGACAGGAATAAATTATTACTATGCTTACTATTGGACCTTAACTCTCCCATATTTTCTAGTAAAATAGTTTCTATAAATTCATCCCTTTCATACTTTTTTTCTGTACTGGTTCACTAAGTCACATGCAGTGTGTGATATAATTTTAGCTTTTGGGGATAATGCTTATGCTCAGAGTGTTTGAAGAATGTGTATCACATACTTGAGTGTAATTTAAAAAACAATCAAAAAGGGGCAGTGCCACTCTGACATATGCGTCTTGCAGCAGAATGAGTTTGAAATTTGGTTTCATAAGCTTTTAATGAAGTAGTAGACAGGAATTTTAATAGACCACACTTTCTCGCATATTCTGAAAAAACCTTACAGTAAATGGGAATAGAATTTGACTGCATGTTTTCAGCATTGTAACTAACTAAATAAGAAAATCCAGCTTAATCTCCAGGCTTCTGTGAATTTTAATTCAAACCTTTGATTCAGATTAGGCAATTACTTATTCTTTGCACTTATCTGCTCAAACTAAAGTATGAGGAGTTTCAAAGCTGCAGCAACACTTTATCATGCTTGCAACGCTAATTACAACATAGCTTTTTTCAATTGCATGAGAACACAAAGATCATCTGTGTCATCATTCTTGCTTGATGCATAATTATGACCCAGTGCTTTAATTTGAATTGTCCAAAGGAAGGTTGAATTAGCTTCTTTGCCAGTAAATATAACAGCTGGGATTCTGTTAGTTCCCTGCAGAGATCTCCAGGCAATATTTATCAGAAATTTCAAGTGCAAAATAAACTGTTGTGCTCTAGCAGTCAGTCTTCACAGTGCTATGTGTACAGCTGTAATAAGTGGCAATATACAGTTAAACAGTGTGAATTTGATCCTGTTGCACCTTTCCTATCAATACTACTTGCACATTTCATGTTCTGATGCACAAACATTTCCTTCATAAATACAGTTTTTATGGGAATGTGTAGCACATCCTTATGTAGAAACCAACTATGTTTGGGGTTTTTTGAACACAAAAGTTCTTTTCCAAAAGGAGTTAATGCTGATAACATTATGATAACATCGATGCTTCGTTTATAGCTCTTTCAGTCTGTGTAAATAGCCTCACGTATTTCTGATTTGAATTGTTAGCCTCTTAAAAATAACCTCAGTCCAGATTTGCTAAGGTGCTTTTGTGTTCATAGATTAAGGACATCTTGAAGGTTAGCTAGGGAGCCTTGCGCTGGCTTTCTGAGGTTAGGAGGTTCGGTACAACACTCTTTCAGCTGCGGGGAGACTCTGAAGCAACAGCAACCAATGCCACACAACATTAAGAGCAGCAGGGCAGGGTCAGCAGGAGCGGGGCAGCTGCAGGAGCGAGCCGGGGCTGGGCGCGCTCCTCCCGGCCGCGCTGAACTGTTTTGTCAACAGCTCCATCTGCAGCCCGTGGGCAGCCGGGAGAGCGCTGCCAGCACAGCACAGCACAGCACAGCTGTCCGCGAAAATCACATTTGAAAGGCAACACCTTAAAACACCTTTTTGCCGTTGAAATTTTGGCACTGTCAGGTTTTATATGATTTCTGAGAGTATAGCCGTAGGCTCTGTCAACGGGACTCACTGGGAAGGAAGCAGGGAGGGAGCAAAAGGAGAATCGAGGCATCAGTGCTGCTGAGGGCCTGCAAGCAGGCATAGTACACTCTCCGGTCAGCACTTTAAATACGTACACAGAAAATTAACCTAAATGTTTGATACTAACTTTTTCTCCCTGTTCCTTCCTGCAAATATGCTTTTATTTGCAAAGTCCAAAGCTCTTGGTGTCCTTTGTGTGACATGACTGTGAGAACAGCATAACTCACTCTGCCTGCAATGTGGTTTCAGTGGTGTAACTTGTATGTCCAGCAGTGGAGAAGCCTGAAGGGTTTCTTTCAGAGTGTGGGGCAAAAATTAGCATTTATACCCAGGGTCTGTAGTCTGGCAACACTAGAGGGCTGTAGAAGTCTTCTCTAGTCACCTGCAGGTGACAGGGGTTTTTTGGTTTGGGTTGGTTTGGTTTCTGGTTTTTTATTTCCTGGGGGGTGAAAGTGGTGCTGCTAATGGAAGTACTTGGGCAGGGCAGATGATATGAGTGAACATGCTATGCAGGTTTCAAACCAGCATTGGTTTTAAATGTCTTTCAATCATAAAAGGAGTTAAGCTGTAAGTGAATATCTGTGTGTGTCCTGACTTATAATAATGTAATAATTGTCATCGCTTTGCACAATCATCCAGCATAACATTTGTCTCTTCCTCACTTTATAACCTAAAATAATATCAAGTGAATGTAGGTTTTTGGGGTTTTTTTCTTATTTGTTTTTTTTTGTTTGTTTTTTGCGATGTTTTGTTTTTGTGGGATGGGGTGGATTGTTAGGCTTCACTTTCATGCATCTCTCTAATTCTCCCATGTCTTTGTGTAGGGTGTTAAAAGGCTGTATGTTGTCTTTAGAACACCTTCAGATATCTTTTTTGACCTATTTGTGCTCTTGACAAATTAAAATGCCATTCACGATGGACAGGAACATTAGTCAGTAGGCAACAGTCATTCCCTGGCCGCAGAACACAGTACACAGAAAGCCTTCCCTTTCCCTTTTCATGACAGCAATTACTCCTACATGTCTGTATAGATGGGTGGGACTTTGGTATGTTTTAAGGATTAACAAATTTAGATCACTTCAGATAGGTGTGGAAGTGAATTCTACAGTAAAAGAGCACTGATATACCTTGTCATTATTTCCCTATCTTTCACTCAAAGGTGCTTCAGTGGTGTCAGTAATCTTAACTCATGGGGAGTGACTCAGTCTCTCAAAAAAGCAAGCTTCAAGTAATTTTGGGCTTTATAGGTCAAAAACAGCACTTCAAACTCCACTTGAAAAACAACAGGCAGCCAGAGTAGATTTGGAGAGCAGATGTCAAATGCTCATAAAGGGATACAAAGCATATCAAGCAGAATAGTACCTTCCTATAACAGAATGATTCCAGGCTGATTTAGTGTGAGACCCAATGAAGGGTTTATATCAGCAGCCAGATAGCTAGTTGCTCAAGATATATTTGCAAATGCTAAATTATGATAGCATATTATAACGCAGAAATATAATTATGCACTAAGAGTTTTTTCTCTTAATTTTCTGCATTACAAGGTCATGTAAAATTACACTCAGAAGGGAGAAACACTGCTCAGTATACTTCAGTTTCACCTAGAAAGAAGCCACCTCTATTCAAAACTCCACTCACTTGGCACTGTAATTGCCATAGTCTCTGAGAAAGCATCAAGAATTGTATTATACACCCTTGGACATCCCAAATAAGATGGGAAGAATTCAGAAGAAGAAATTTCTCCTACATATTCTTCTGATCTTAAAGTCTTCTACAAGTCCTTGTGTAGTTGGAAGTTTTGTATATTATAAGTAGAACTATTTTTTCTGGAAACAATTCCCCTTGCTTTCAAAGACAGTGAATTTAAAAATAACTGTTCGATTTCAAACATTATATTTTAAGATCCCTTAATAACATGCTATATGAACAATACTAATTAATATATTCAGATTCTGCTCTTAGATCAACCCTTCCTTTTAAATGCAAATATTTTTCCCCCTTTTTTATCACTTTATTGTTGCCGTAGATTTAATTTAATCTATCTGGGTTTTTTTTGGAAACTTCAACAGTTTGTTTGATTTGCTTAGGTGGCTCAGGATGTACAAACCATGGCCATGTCATGAGAACTTATTATGCTTTATAAACTCAATCCATGCCTGTATTATTTTTGAGGCCATTTTATGTATCGATGAAACTCGGATGCCTCTCAGTTAGAGAGTGGCATATCTTACCTATGTGTATTGACATGATGTGACAATTTAACATAGGTGGTAAATAGTGCAGAATCTCTGCATTCTTTACCATGATAAAGTCTGCTGCATCTCTGGTATAACTTCTATGGTCAGCTTGTTAATAATGTGGTGTTTTGGGGTTTTTGTTTTTTGGGTTTTTTTTTGTGATTTCTTTTTTGTTTGTTTTGTTTTGTTTTTCTGTTGCAGATTATAATTATGTGAATTTTGTTTCAAACTAGCATAGAATAGCAAAGCTTCTGCTACTGTTTTCAAATGCCAAAATACAGTGCTAGTAGGGTTTGTTATCAGCTATTATGGCCAGGTGTTGGTTCCAAGAGAGGAAAACAGTAGGTACTCAATCTGGATAAAGGGGGGGAAGGAAACATAAATCAGTTAGCTCTATCCCAGCAATGCTTTGTATTTTCTTCCTGTTAAGAATAGACTGTCAAAGTGAACAAGAAAAGTGGGATGCCCTTTTACTAAACTCTCTGGAAAAGGACAAGTTAAAAATGTGCAGCAGATTCCTGCTATCACTGCAGCTAAAGGGAAATTTTGGGACAGGATAGTTCAGGTTTGAAAACAATTGCATATTTTATTTTGATTTAATGGTGCATACAGTACCTGGAATATCTATAGGGAATTTGGAAATCCACTAAACTGATTAAGGAACATCAGGTCTTTTTTAACTATATTTTTGCTTGGCTTCAAGCAGGGCTTAATATCATTCTGGATGATCGTGTTGAGCACTTTGTAACATTACTGTATTGCTGATGTAATAACTTACTGAGGTAAAAACTAATGTTGTGATATCAGTTATTTAATTTCTTTTATTGATTTTTCTGACGTTGTAGCACTTTTCCCAGCATCAAGTGTGAATAGCATGACCAAATGGTTTCATATTTGAATATACAAATAAAGTATGAGGTAAACTTTCCAGCTTGAAGAAAATTAACCAAGAGGGCATTAGGGCTATATAAATGAAATTGGTTCTTGTTTCTCTGCTATTTGCATGTTGAAGAATTAAATCATAATAATTATTGTTTCATTAATGGTTCAGTTTTCTGATGCCACGTAATTTGGTAAGTGGTTGGTAACAAAGACATAATCAGGCAATTCTGATCAAATTTGGTAAACTGATGTGAATTCCACTGTGAGTGCTGTAAAATCCTGGGAAGTTGGGCCATATTTACAAATAGAAAACTACTTCTTCAGGAAAGCAGTCACTTCCACAAAGTGAAAAGCTTTGCAGAGAGTAATACTGGATAAACAATGGAATGTGAGCTCACAAAAATGAAAGGTTTTTAAAGATGTGACTATGCAAATATTGGGTAAGACTTAGCAGATTATATTGTCCCAGCTCTTGGCATTAGTATGACTATTTCATGAATATTGTGTCCTATTCTGGAACCATCAGTTAGGAAAACAAAACAGAAAATGTCAAAGGAACACGAAGAAATGATTGAAAGGACTGGAACACGTGCTTT
Organism: Cyanistes caeruleus; assembly: GCF_971803275.1. Classification (NCBI taxonomy): domain Eukaryota; kingdom Metazoa; phylum Chordata; class Aves; order Passeriformes; family Paridae; genus Cyanistes; species Cyanistes caeruleus. The sequence goes on from NC_141703.1 coordinate 53,282,597, forward strand.
GCAATGAAAAGTTGAGCTTAGTCTAAAGAAAGAGACTTAGATATTTGATTAGAAGCTATAAATACCTATACAGAGAGCAAGAATTTGTTAATGCTGGTCTATTAAATCTGTAGGCAGGAAAATGTTGATGTGTAATGACTAAAAGCAGAATATAGACCAAATCAAACTAAAAATAAGGTGGATATTTTAACTAATCCTGGAACCTATTTTCTGATGCAATTGATAGATTTCCTGTCACTAGAAATAAAAATGTGGCCTTTATTCATTTTCTTCCTTTAAAGATATAGTCTATGTCAAGCAAAAATATTGAATTTGAAGCAGAAATAATTGAAGTCTAGTATCTATAATATACAGGAAGTCAAATAACCACAATATTTCCTGTCTTTATAAGTGCATTAACCTAAAAAAGAAAGCGTGCACACTTTCCGTTTCTTTTCATTTCCTTTCTATATCCTAACTGTTAAACTACATGCCAATTTGTTGTCTACTCCTGAAAATACTGTGCGTAGAGAGCTTCCACTTATGTCAATAAGATTAGGGGATCTTAAGGTCATACCCTTAATATAAAATACAATTTATTTGGATATTGGCTACCTTCCAGCTGATACCATAACAAATTCTACTTACCTGAAAGCATACAAATTTTTTTCTTATTTCCAGTCAAGAATGTATAGCATTGCACAGGTGACCAAGTGTATTATGGGAGAAGTTCATCTTTCTTTAGAGGATTTAATACTACCCTTCCCCAGAGGCAAAATGCCAGATTGATTTGATGGACCAGTTTACCATAGCAAATTGCATATTCTAGAAGCACTTTTGACCAAGAGTTACTGTGTGTAGTGTACCATCTGTTAAAAGTCTGATATCTCTAAATTTAGATGATTGGTGCAGTCAATTTGGATATTAAATTATTCATTTAAACACTGTAGTGGACACTTCACCACATGAAAGCCTGCTTTTGCTTCTTCTGAAATTTTAGTTAAGTAGGATAGAAAATTGGTGGATAAAAGCAAATTTATTTTTCAGTACTTGGAACCGATACAATTGCCTCCATCCACAGAAAACCATGTATCAGTAACACTTATAATGCAAATACACTAATTTGACACTCAGCACTGTAAGTTATGAGGAATTAACTCAGGCCCTGCAAACCACTAGTGCTGTTATTACATTACATTGGGTAGACACTTTGTAGGACATAACGCCACACCATGTATGTGTTTAAAATGATCTGTCCTGAGAATGGGAGAAAGCGACACATGATGTGCAGCTGCAAGTTTTTTAATTTTGCTTTCCTATTACCTCCTTGTCCTTGTATTCAATGGGGTATTGTGTAACTCCTTTGAGAACAATGACTAGTGACAAGCCTGGCTTGCTGGTTAAGCCCTCTAAATTGAGAGTGTCTGAGCTAGACTGGTGCTAGGCTAGTAGCTTGTGTCTGCCTAGTGGGCCAAAAAATAAAAATTGTGTCTCATAGGCTTGCTACCAAAACTGAAGTTTTCTTGATTGTGGGATTTAAAAGACAGCCCACTGCTAGAATCCTAACCCCAAGTTTAAATGACAGCTACAGACTCAGCTAACAAGTTAGTAGTGATAGGAAAAGGGCTACAGGATTTAAACTGAAGGAAAGGATGCTTAGATTAGATATTAGAAAGAAATTCTTTACTAAGAGGGTGCTGAGACATTGAAATAGGTTACCTGGGAAAGTTATGGATGACCCATCCCTGAAGTTCTGATCAGCCTGGTCTGGTGGAAAAAGATGTCCCTGCCTGGCTGGCTGGGGGACTGGAACACAGTGATCTGTAAGCTTCCTCCTGCCCCAAAGCACAGGTATTTTGGGTTTGACTGGTAAATTTTTTTCCTATAATTTGTTTTTTAAGTTACTTAAGCATCAACAGATAAGAGAATACCAGAACCAGTGGGCAGATTTTTTGGTTCCTTTTGAGATTCCTCTTTGACAGCCTGTGAGACAAGATGGACTGAACCCTCTCATCTTCTGTGCTTCTGTCTCAGCATTTCAGGTTTTGCCTTTTTCAGCTCTCTGAAACAGGCTTTGCTGGCACTGTGGACCCATACATGCTGCCTATCAGCAGCTTCAAAGCCTTTGTAAGCCTCATATCTAAGTAATGATGGCATTGCTAAGTAACTTTGAAAGGTAGAAGTGAAACACATGTAGTACATTAGGAAATATCAGTGCTGTTTCAGATATAATTCATGCCAGAGAATTAAGGAAGTAGCTCAGAGCTGACACTTTTTCAGGATCATCCACAGGAGCTGGTGGATGGTCTGTTACTCAGGCGTATGAAGGCAGGATAGGCAGTTCTTTCAGTTAGCATGATGGATAGTAGCTGGTTATCATGTGATATATAGAATACACAGGCTTTATTCCTTGTTCTACAATCTTGCATAATAATTTGTTAATTTTTTAAGCTTAGTTGTTAATGACCATGTTACCTGCATGGTAGAATATTACAGCGCTGGTATGGTGTGCTGCCACTGATCTCTCTTTATTGCTGGGGATAGGTGTTTCTGAGAGAATTTTCAAATCAGGAACATCTCAAACTACAAATGTGGCTCTAGTGAGAGTTTTTTGTTTGAAGTGATGTGGTGAGCACACTGAAATATCTCTTGCTGATTTGGATATGTGTGTCCTTGAGAGTGCAATTTTTCATAGATGATAAATAAAAATTTAAAGATAATATACATGGAAATCAATCATAAAAACAGAATTATAATGTTTAATTTATGTGTGTGCTTTTCTGTTTTCTTTTCTTCCAGATTAATGATGAAAAATATTTGTCCAATAAGAAGTTTCCTTATTTAGAATATAAATGAAAATAACTGTAATGTGTGGCTTGTTGGAGGGGAGGAAATTATTGGTATTTTTTAAAAAGTAACTACAGACTGCATGTACATAATTATGAAACACTAATTACTTAAAGGTCACAGAAAGAGTTTTCAGGTTTTTTAATATCCCATGGTTTCCTTTTTATAAAGCATAGTAATTAAATTCCCTATCAACCATTTTCATGTGGTGTCATTTTACTGCATTATTCAAAATAAAAATATGTCGAATTTATGCTGGTACAGGAGGACTGCTTATTCTGCTATTTTCTATTTTTTTCTGATTGACACATGTCTGGAAGACACCTTAAGAAACAATATAATTAGTCTATTTGCATTGCCTGGAATTAGGTGACCTTTGGTTTTGGCGGTAATTAGACTGTCCCTGCTGTACGCTGCTTCTTGCTGGTAGTCACTAACCAGGCAGAAAAGGAGTCCAAGCAGCTCATTTAGTGAGCTACAAAAGCTTTTCAAATGTCATTAAAATGAACAGGAAATTATAATTAATAGTACGGTCTCATTTTATGGATATGTCCCACAGATAAAACGTGGCTAGAGCAGTAATTTATTTAGCCGAAAACCCCCTTAAAATAAAGGAGTTTTCTTGAGTGCTACAGCACCTGAAAGCATGTGCGTGTTCTGAGTGTTTTCTTCTCAGGATGTGTGTGTATGTAGGCGTACTTCATAGCTGGTTCTCCAAGGCTACTGAAAGATGTACATAGCTGAATATTTTATTTGTATAATCCAAAGTCACATCTCTTGTATCTATCTCATATACAATGCTTCAATGTAATTTTATTTTTTGTTTGTTTGTCCATAAAATATATTAAAAGGCAATGTGGTAAATTTTTGAGAAATATTTTTTACGTATTCACAGAGACTAGAAAAAACTCTAAAAACCAAATCCCCAGGTACTTACATGCTTGATCATACATGGATGATATCCTCCTGCATGAATCCAGCCCGCCAATAAGATAAATCTGGGTTGCCATTACAACAAATTGAAGGTTCATGCTTTCATTTCTAGCAGCTAATTGAGGCACCCAAGTTGATAGACTGGATTAAATAGACTCCTAGATTAAGTCTCGCTTCTGTGCTTCAAGTTGCATGGTAGAATGAATCAAAATTGTAAGGTACCTGTAGTAAATGGCTCACCACAACTGAATTTTGCACAAAATATCAGGACTGTGTGGAAGATTTACTAGTAAGTAATGACTGCATTGCATAACCCAGTTAAGATAACTGATCTATGCATTTTTGTGATTGGCTTGTAGCACTCTAGCTCTAGAAGACAAATGAGGCATATTCACAGGACAGTATTAAAAACCAGAAACGACCACGTTGAACTAACTTCTATAAGATAACTCTCATTTTGTTAATCACGATGACTGTGGGTTAAAAGTCCTTTCCCTTCATGAATGCTGAATGTGGGTCTGAAAGGGTTAAAAATGAAAGACTGTCCAGGAAAAAGAGTTGTTTTTAGAATTCTTTTTGGCTCAAGATGACCTTTCATCTGGGGGATGCTAAGAATATTCAGTCTGGGAAATGTCACATTGTTTTCTGTCTTTCTTGGGAAGTGGAATTTCTGTAGAAGATAACAGAATGCTGTAAAAGACCTAAAAAACATTCTTCACAGGCCTAGGCCTGTGAAGTAAAGTGGGGAGGGAGGTAAGAAGAGAGATTTGGAGATTGGAGATTTTAAAACACAACCTGATGAAGAATTATTCCTGCTCCAGCACTTTTTGGATTGTGAGCCAGGAATGTGTGCTTTTAGCCCCTGCTAAGATGGAATAAGCTTCAGCTGTTGATTGTGGCCATCTTGATGTTACCTGCATATATTTGGGTCACACACTGAATATCAACAAAGTGGTGGGATTTTTTTCAGAAGATTGTTGGAACATTTTGGAAGGGGGGGTTAAAAACATCAATCCTTAATATTTTTGTGAGTTTAGTATAAATATGTATTATATATTTTTATATATATGCCAGAAGAGTTATTCTCTTAGCTGAGTGCATTGTATATGTACTATAGCTCTGCATGAAATTTCATGTCTCTGGTTACATAAATAAGCATCTAATGTTAAGAATTTAATTAAATTGAAATTAATTTTAACATAATGTAGAATTAAATTCACGTGATTTTAAATCTAAAGCAGCAGATATGGTTTTCACTGCTGACACCAGTGCTTCAATTCCTCAGCCAGCAAGTGGTTTGGAAAGGTCAGCAAGTTGAATTTTCTTCTTAGGATAAAGATTTATTCCACCTTATTTAAAACATCCAAGACCCACATCTTAGAATACTCATCTTTCTGTGGCCAAAAAAAGTAAAGTAGATACTCTTTTGTGCAGATGCCTCTTCCTCTCTGTAACTAGTTGTGCCTCTGAATAAAAAGTTAAAGATAAGTTATCCAGGACGTCTAATTTCAACTTAAACATCTGATTTTAAATTTCAAGACTGAAATACATTGATCATTCCATTCTCTAAACTTTGGCAGCTGTGTCTGAGTATCATCAAAGGTAACCCCAGCTCAAAGAAAAGCTAACTTCATCCCCTCACATTGCAGTTCTGTATAGTCAGCCTCCCCACTAAGTTCACCCGAAGAAGGCCAGAGACCCATGCTACTGTGCCACCCTTTCTTTCTGTTGTTTTCTTCTGCCTTTTAATCTAGCAGCCACTTTATTAGAGGTCCAGGTACAGATGTTCCTCAATTGCTTGCAAAAAGGGTTAAAATTTTACAATCTTACAGCAAAGACTTCTGAACACTCAGAGGACCTGAATCAGTTTTGATAGTAACAGCAGAGAGGTGATCTCAAAAATGCATAAAATAATTTAGAACATTCAGGACTTGCTATTAAAAACAGAAGATTGACAACTTGCCAGCTTTTTTTTCCTGAGGATTGAAAACCAAAATATTTTTCTTGACATTCTACAGTCTTTTGAAACACTGGTTCTGTGAGATATCAAACTTATAAATGGAGCATTCAATACAAAATGGATATTTTAACTTTTTTTTTTTTTAATCTGTATTAATAAATTTGATTTTTTAAAAATACCAATCACATAAAAAATCCAGTTATCTATAAAATTACATCATGTGGATGCATGCCAAGAGCACTATTGGCAGAGAGCTAGACTTTAATAGATTCAGCTGTCTGAAAAATCAGACACCTTATAATTATCTGATGAAGCAGAAAGATATAGGCACATCAATAGGCTGCTTACCCTGACCCATTTTAGATATATTTGTATCTAAATACAATCACATAATAAACTTTTCTTTTCCTTTCACTTTTGACAATGTATATCAGTTACACTGAACTAAGTTGGCACAATGAGCTAAGATTGCATCTTTAACTTTAATAACTATTGTTCACTGATTTTCACATTGTTTGACTGCCAGTGGTGAAATATATGAAATTTTGCCCCTTGTTTAAGTAATAAGAATGGAAAGCAGCCCCTCTGCAACGTGACTCATCCCTGAGACAGTGATACTTGGTTATAGCAGTTCATTAATTGCTAAAAATATTCATCGATCTCTATACTGAAGCAAGAAATCTGAAATTCTCTAACAATTCCTAAGTGAGGATTGCTTGAATGTTCTCTTCCCAGACTTGGACAAACAGCCACTACTTGGATGAAAGAAAAGGAAAGCAAAGAAAACATAAATTTTATATTTTTTTTTCTTTCCTTATGTTGACCTGATAATACCTCTCATGGTTATTTTAGGAATTTTCCCATCCAGCCACATCATTTTACTTCATAAATTGCCAACATATTGATGATAATGTTTCATTTTGATAGTGAGAAATTACATAACACAGAAGCGAGGGGCTGGGAGTAAAGCTTTAGAGTAACTGATTGAGTGCCATGTCATGTTACTTTCTGTCATGAACAGATTTTTGTGTTTGTCATTTCAAGTTTACTGAATCCCTCATTTTTTAACTGCTGGGTGAAAGTAAATGATGTTGAATAATGTAATTTAAAACAATATTATTATAAGCAAATTGAACTGAAAATATATTTCTAGCTGAGGGTTAAAATAATGCAGGCTGTTACTCTTTTCTATGTATTTTATTTTGGTAGTATCATATTCAATCTGTGGAAATGTGAAAAGAAACACACCCACCCACCCCCCCACCCACCCCTTTTTACAGAATCACAAACTGTAATTTCAGTACATTTCCTGCATAATGAGACACAAATATAGACATTTATAAATATTTTGTGTAATATAAAGTCTTAGTACAAATTTCTCTAGTGTGGTCTATCCATGTTTAAAAAGACATGCAAATACACAATTGCTCTGCAGACACAGATACAATAGCTGTGAAACTATGAAGTATTTTGTCTATATTTTAGGCCAGATTATTATCAGAAGTGGAAAATGAAAATTTTCTAGATGTAATTAGAATTAAAAAAAAAATGAAGCATATACTTTAATAATCTGTAATGATTTTGTGTATGGTGAAAAAGGATTTGAAAGACACTTTTTTCTTTTTTTTTGGTTTTGGGAAATTGTATTATCTACAAACAACCTGTCTCATCTATGGCTGATGTTGAAGTCACACTTATATTAATGTCACCTTTGTTAAACCTATTAAGGTAAGAGATGCACACTAGGGACATGAAACAAGTACCATTGCTAGAGGATGTAAAGTTTTCTCACTTCTTGTGCAAAGCATTTACTATTTATTCAAGTTAAAGATTTCTTGGAATAAACCACATGCAATTTACATTCAGTATATTCAGATTCATAAAGGCAAAATATTATTTGCTTTTCATCACTTCCAGTTTAGAAAATTTATTTTCCTAATCAATATCTTAAAATATAACTCCATTATAAAGGAAGTGAAAATGTCTCAAATTATAGCCCACAAGAGGTTCTGAATGTTAAACTTACTAGAAAACTACACAAAATACCATCCACCTTTTCAATTTCCTTATAGTATAGAATTGTTACAGGAGAAACAGTAATGGGATATGCTAGTATATAGAAGTCCTAAATATACAACAAAGATGGCTGTAGAGAATGTTTGAAAATGTGGGATTTTTTTTCATTCATAAGGTGTAGGGAATTTTTTGTCACTAAAAATGATGAAAAAAGTGATTCCATAATTTTAAAAAGACAATAAATTTCTTGCAATAGCTTTTTAAAATTTAGTTTCTAAAATCACTTGATTCAGTGGGAAGTGCAAAGGAAAGACTTTGTATTATGCCATGAATTTTCTAGTTCTCTGCAAACACCCACAGGTGCATTTGTGTGTATATCTTTAGCTCAGGAGTCTGTGAAATTAGAAATTTAAGAAAAAAACCAAAAACATTTTCTAACCCTTAGCTACAAAGGTATATAAATCCTTTATTAAATTCTGTAGTAGCTCTGGAACTACTGAGAAGGGGATTAAGCCTATAGTTCCAGGATTATATTTTAAAATTATTTACTAGCATTATCTCAAAGCTGTTGCAACTACCTCACTCCCTGCAAAACAAAATGAGAAGTCAACATCAAATATTTTGTTACCCTGAGATTTTAGTTTCTATATTTCTTATAATAATAAGGGTAGAATTTGAAGCAGCTAAAACATGGATGAATACGAGGTGTCCATTCTATTTTACACATAAATGTTGTAGTTGAAGTAACTCATATTCATTTAGAGAAGTTATAGCAAACCATCACAAGGTGTGTGTTGCTCTTTTAACCTGCAGCAGTTTTAAATACTAAAAGAAGGTGGGTCTAGAGTGTTTCATCTGCAACCATTTCCCCTTCTGTGTTTCTCATTCTACCAAGTAAGAAACAGAATAATCAGAAGTTCTTTGAAAGTTATTAAAACAAAGTGTCATCAAACAGCCTAAGATGTTAAAATAGAAAGTTGTCACTGACATTTTGCCTATGCAAAAAGAGATTTCTAATCTCAAGATGTGGAGATAAAAATGACAGATAAATGGTAAATAGAAGTACAGTATAAAGGTGTCACTTTTCTTTTGCATCTCCAGCTGCTTTCCTTCTCAGCCTTATTCAAATTTATTGCTGATTCTTTTCAAGGCTATAAAATCCTGGAGTGTAACACAACCTCACATAATGCTTCTCTCAACTTTTATAGAAGAGGTATGATTTACTGTTGCAGTAAAACTATGCTATCAAATATTTTCTAACTGCTTTTATCTCTTCTGCTGATGAATAAAATGTAAAATGAGATTTCCATATGAATATATAATTGAAAACAAAGTTACTTATTGCAAACTACTTTGGGAAGCAAAATAGATTTAGATGTGTTAGTTTAACACTGACACAAAAATGTCATGTGATGTATAATTCTTATCTTTGATATCCAGGGGCTTCAGAATTTAAGCACACTGCTAAAAAAAAGCAAACTATACAAAAAACAAAACAAAACAAAAAGAAATCCCAGAGGACTTTGACTTTGTGATTACAGGGGCATACAGTAATTTCTGTGTTTGATTTCTGTATCAAGCAATTGGATAATTACTCCTCTTTTCATAGTAGAGTACAAATCTATTCCAAAAGCAATATTATCCAAGCTATTTCTATACATTCTAGTTATACTTCACTTTTTTTTATCTAGAGTTACATTCCTAAATGATATAATTCAGACTTCTTTGCAAAGAAAAAGACATAAACTATTCTATTAATACAAAAATTGCCATGCATCAACAAAAGAAGCAGATTTTACACTTGTTCACTTTCCCCTTCATTCATTACCCATTACTTGCACAGCACTTTTCTCAGCAATGTTGCATAGTGATACAAATAGAAGGATAAAATGAAGAAAGAAAAAAGGGAAAAAAAAAAAAATGGACAATGCAGTATACTTCGCACAGATGTGAGTGTTTTGAATGCCACATCTTAGAAGCTTTGGCCTCCATTAAATGTGCTACCACCTGTGGCTTAAAAGGAAGTTTGGTTGATCCTAAATTCAGTGGCTTTTTGCACAGGCCTGCATGGTGGAGCTGCAATTTAGCGTAAAAGAACAGCTTGTAGTCTAAAATGTGTGGCATGCAGAAACTGTGAGATGCACAGTGTGGACATAGAGGAGGGAGTATGTTCTGCAAGGATTTCTGCATGGAACTAACCTAGGCATGAATGGAGATGCTACGTACCCTGCTGAGTTGGCTTTTGTGCTTTTATTGCAGTGCTCGTACCAGACTTACACACTGTTTCTCTGCTGGTTTCTCTTCTCAGATGAACAGTGGGAGCTGCACTTACTATTTGTTACCAATTCTTTTTCCTGTTTGCTGCCCTGTCAGATTTACTTGAAAGAATTTTTGGAGTAGTGAAAAAAATGTTACAAGAAGGCTGCCATTTATAAGAAGCTTTTTTATTAGGGTTTTTTGAAGGCTCTTTTTTTCCTTTTTTTTTTTTTTTGTGGATGATCTCAAGCTTTTGAAATGTCTTTTCCTTCTGAATTGGAACTAAATCTGAAAATTCATATGAAGGGATTTAAAAAAAAAATAATTTGAGCTTAATCACTTTTATTTAAATTCTATTTTGTACTGTAATACACAGAATAATATAAATAGAAAATGAACAGGATGACAGTTCATGTCTGCCTGTGACAGCATGGTTTGGGATTTGCTAACCTAGTAGATCTCTTTCAATTCTATGAATAGTAATTTCAGAAGAAAGGATTAAAGACAGTCATCATCATCAGCTTTTTGCTTCTTTGAAACAAAATTTCAGCAAAATTACAACACTCAGTGAGTGAGTTGTTTCACTGTTCCAGTAGAAAATATGTTTAATATACATTTTTAAACTTTACTTGTAGAAGTAGGCTGCCATTTTGTAACAAAGGTGTATGCAGAACAGCACTTTGAGTTTGTGCCAGCTTTTTTCTTCAGCATGGGTTTCTAGAAGGTGAAATTGTGCCGGTAACCTTGAATTGCTCTTATAAATCAGTAATCCAATAACAATCTTCTACCTGCATTTTTCTTCCCCTTCCTATGGGGTTTTAATTTAGAGTGAATGAATGAACCACCTCATTTTTTAGTGAACTGCATCATTTGCAGACAGGAAAGGAAAGGTGCAGACCAGAGGACTGTGCCCTTACTGCCTTGTAGCCCTGTGGAAGCCAGCAGAGGATTTGAATTAAGAAACAGAATAGCAAACAGGAGTGCTATACTGAAGGACTCAGACTTTCCCTAGCTAAGCATAACTTACCAAAAGACAAGAGGCTTATATAAGTACTTAATAACTCTATCTCAGGAACATTGTAATGACAAGCTTTGAGAAAGGAGATTTTAATTACAACTATTTGAGAAATTAGAACCTGTGGCAAAGAAAGGGGAAGAGGCTTATCTGAAGTCAGAAAGCAGAGCAGGGTATTAAATTCATGTTTCACAAGTTTTAGTCCCTACAGTAAATGCCTTAACACCGGAGGTGTGTATAAATCACTTATCTCACTTAATCAATTGTCCTCCATTGCAGAGGAGTTTGGATTAGTAGCATCTGTTTTTCTCATTTTCTGTCTGCCTTTGGCAAAAAGCTTAGTCTTCTGAGAACCAAAGTGCTAACTAAAGTCTTTGGGCTTAATTTAAGAGCTTGTGGTTGAAGCTTAATGGTTTATGATGTATGGGAGGTCAGAGCAGATGATCTAATAGACCTCTCTCACCTTAAACCATATGAAACTACATAGACTTCTGAAATATGATAAAGCTAGAGCCAGTGTCACAGATCACAGTGATAAATGATGAACAAAACCTTCTGCTTGGCTGCAGCTTGAGAACAGGACTGACTATGAACATCCTAATGCTATGAAGAGATTCAATCTGCCCCTGTATGCCAGAGAAGAGCAGGAGTGAAGGGATCTGAAACAGTTGCACCTCATTTTATAGGTGGCATGTTTTGTGAAAAAAAAAGGTTTGTTGGAAAGTAAGGTCGTATTTAAAGGAAGCATGTTAAATACTTAGTATTTCAAGAATGGGGTTCACCTACATGAAAAACTCACAGTTTCTTATCAAAGGAACAAAAACTGTCATATACAGAGGACACTGATTCTTTGTTTCAGAGTCTTTTATCTTTGGTTTAGCTAACAGATTCTCTTGAAAAAGTCGGTGAGTCTGAAGTAAGGGACTGAATCCATTATGACCACTGAGCTGAGAAATTTCTGAAAAATACAATATATATGTGGGTTTCTAAAAGGATCTGAACCCATTTTGGTATTGTCTTGCATCCTGTGAAAAATGCTGCTTGAGAAAAGGGTTGCATGTCCTTGATTATGGGTGTGTTTCAGTCACAGCAGGCTGGCAGGTTAGGTCCACTGAAAAACTGCTGCAGTATAGAAGCAAATTAGAAAATGCATAAGAGGTAGAATAGTTTTTGTGTGGAAATAGACTTGCTTTTTGTAGACATATTCTAGACATGAAAAAACTGCCACTCTCAGATGTGTACTGGCAAAATAAAGATAACTGACAACCATATCTAGCTCTTGAAATATGTGCAGAGGCAACAGCATTGCATTTCACTCCAGCTGTTATCATCCTTTCCCCCTGCCCTCTCCTTCACTGAGCAGCATGACTGCTCTTGCTATTGCTTGGAAGATTTACTCAGCAAGTAGGTCTTGTGATGTAGGATGCTACACTGCTGGCTCTGCTGCCCTTGTGCAGTGAGAAGGGCCTAATACCTTATAAAGTCCAAAGACAGGTATTTAGGGGAGAGGAGTTTTGTGCATAAGACGTATAAATTTTTTTTTTTTTTTTTCTCTTTTGAACCCAGATTCTTAAGTATTGTCACTAAAACACGGAAATGAATGGAGCAGGGCTACATTTTATAAAGTGTGAGGAAGAGATATTGCTGTAATCAAAGTATAAGATAAGAAGATGGATAGAGATTTCAGTTGTGCTTTCTAATCTGTCAGACAGAAAGAGTCCATAAAATTTAGGCAAAATCTAGATGTAAAGACCTACAGAAAGGTACCTAGAAACATTACTTAAAACAGCATTATTTTATTGTCACAACAAAAATAAGGAAGTAATCAAAAAACTGCAAAAGCACATTAATTTCCTTATAAGTCTGTTCCTATATTCAAGCACAAATTCTAAATGTACAGAATTCCTCTGATGGAGACTATAATTTTTTAAATGATCACATAATGAAAAACCAATGTGCTAACCAAAATAAAGTTCTTTAAGGCAAAAATTCCAATACACACTTGTGTTATCAAAGACAAGTAAATATCTAGTGTAAATATCAGATAAATACTATATGTAGATACCTAAACAGGGTGTCCAAAGAGAAGCAACTAATCTGGGGAAGGGTCTGAGAGAGCTGGTGTTGTTTAGCCTGGAGAAAAGAAGGCTCAGGGGATACATATGGTGGACTTGGCAGTGTTAGGTTTATGTCTGGACTCAATGATCTTGAAGAACTTTTCCAGCCTAAATCATGAAAATTAATGATTTTATGATTCTGTCCCTCAGGTGATACATTAAGTTTTAGTTTTTGTTTTCCAGCTTCTGTACTGCATTAGTATATAACTCTGAACTTCATATAAAGTGTTAGCAAGTTCATCTCACAGTTTAGTTAGACAAAGCAATCGTTTTCCATCCCAAAAACCAAGGATAGCGTTGCAGCTTTAGGCCCCAAAAGTATAAACAACAGCAAATTGAGGAGAGCAAATTGGGAGGATGAGACTTCATACCCTGAAGCTGTAATTAGACAATTAAGACCAATATGAAAATGGACCAAAACTTATAAAAGTGTGAAATCTCATGACCTATCATCCATCTTAGGTGGAGCCATGGCCAGGCTCTTGTACTGCCCAAGGTGTATCCTTTGAAGGCCTTTTTAATAAATACCTACTTTATTCCTTTAACACCCTGCTCTAGGTAGCCTCTCAAGGCACCACAGGAACACAAAACTTACACTGAACACCCATATTGACTGAGAGACTGCAAATCTCTTAGTTTCAGAAAGAAACTAAAAATATAAAAGCAGCTTCATAGAATAAATTCACAACCAGCAAAACTGGGATTTTCATGGGATTTCAACAACATATGGTAGGTTGATAAAAATTTCTAGCAGAATCACAGAATATTCTGAATTGGAAGGAACCCACAAGGATCATCGAGTCCACCTCAAGTGAATGGGCATAAAGGTTTGAACCCACAACCTTGATGCTATTTGCAGCATGTTCTGATCATCTGAGCAAATTCTGTAGTATGTTGCTCTTCATTTTATGACTTGTGCATAATCTGATCTTTAAAACATGGTTGTACAGCTTCCTTCTTTCCAGTTTTTGCGTGGATGAGGTCCTGTGTTGTTTGTGATTTCATGGTGGCTCTGCAGGTCAGCTGAAATTTGTTTGGAGGTGCTAATGAATTTTTGGTTGTATTAGAAATGTACGATTGTAACAGTAACATGAAATTGGCCTGGATGGTACAAAACAGGTCTCCTAATAAACATATGGCTGCCTTTAAAAATATTCTATTAAGGGAATGGCATTACAATGAAAGGTGGGGGTCTTGGTAGACTTTGGGTTTGGGATTTTTTTTTTGGGGGGGGGTGCGCTTTATGTGTCCTTTTTTGTTTGTTTGTTTCATCTAGTTTGGTTTTTTAGGTTGTTGGGGGTTTTTGTTTATTTGTTTTTAGGGGTTTTTTCCTTCCTATTCAATTCATCACATTTCCTATTGTCAGTATCCAAAAAAGAAAAAAAAAATCTACATAAAATTACGCATGCAAATTGAGGACTTAATTACATTTTTACCTACACATTAAAGTAGGTGTTGACTTCTGTTATTCTGTAAGTGTAGCTTACTGCAGATAGGGAAATATTTTGCCTATATATAGAGAAATCTTATCCAGTTAAAGAGAATGAATGTAATTGAAGGACACATCAAATCATCTTTTTCTTTTTAGCTTTACTAAATATAAATCAGAAGATTTGACAATTTAAATTTAAAAATGTCAAGCTAACTAAGGTAACTACAACCCTCCCTAATCAAACAGCATCAATACAATAAGTCATTCTTGCAGAGGTTACACTGCCTGGCACACTGCCTCTTAGTTCCTGGAAGAGTGATTTCCTTGTCAGCTTTTCTGGTGATGAGAAGGGGTGGGTTTTTTTTCATTCTTTGTATTTAGCAGGTGTCAGGATACAAAAATCACTTCTCAGCTATGCAGTTGGGATTGACATCTTATGTCAGCATTTTGCCACATAAGTGTGACCTCACTGAAGAGATTTTGGACTGTGTGTGGCCTTATATCCAATCCCACCTTACATTTATAAGAATTAACCCTCACTGAGATATTATCTAAGTTGTGATAGAAATGTCAGAATTTTCCTGAAGAATTTTCTGATTTTACATTTACTAACTGCCCTTTGCCATTTTCTGCCAAGACAGCATAATATGTTTTTTTCTTATGATTGCTGGCTGCAAGGAGAGGGTTAAATCAATATGAAGATAATGATTTCAAGGTATAAAAGTAGAATCTGTATCATGGAGTCTAGATTCTATTATATACACTAAAATGTGTATTTTTTGAAAACAGGGGTATATGGCAACCACAGATTATTTTGTGTAAATGTGCATATATTGGCAACCATAGGTCATAAGTGCAACTTTATATTAGGTTTTAGCTGAAATAACGTGTGCTGGTAAGCTGAGCATTTTGAGGTGATGATGGGCTTGGGCACATAAATTTTAACCTTCTCTCAGAGGAACACAATGAAAAACTTCATTAAATTTCTCTCTGGGTATGAATGGTTATTAGTCTTGTTTTAATAATAAAAGACAATCCGATTTTTATATAGACTGTGTATTTTTTCAGTGTCTCCTATATTATTAATCAAGAGGTGGAGATGGACTCTGACAGGGGACAGATAAAGTCATTCATAGTTATCCCATTTCTTCCTTGCTGCAATGAGATAGGGGGTAGCAGAGAGCTCACCCTCTATGAAGGTCCTCTTGCACATGGATTGATTTAATTGACTTTCCTGCTTAATACTCCAGACGATGTAATGAGCTGATAGAACAGGTGGTATTGCTTAACAGATGGATACTGCATGCTATCTGTCTTTAAAGAACTGAAGTGATGATTTTGATTTGCTTATCTAGTATCTTACTGTAACTGGGTTTTGAACGAGGTCTTCCTAATTATGAGTCATTTCACAGCTGAGTGACTTTATTCTTCTATTAGTAAGAGTCACACTAGTCCTCTTTAGGCACATGAATATTGCTAGCAAGTGTCCTTTCTTTCTTCCACCCCAATAGTTAAGGTCTTTGTTTCTAGCTGCTATTTGTTTCAGCACATTACACATCAGAATAAAACAGCACCAGTTTACTTTGTGTCTGTGAGGAGACAAATTGGAGAGTAGGAGCTCACTCTGTGCATAGGTGATTTTTGACCTTAGATGCAAACAACATATTCTCAATGCTCAATGTTGGCAATTCAATGCCAATTGGTATGTTGGCTTCCCCAGTCTGAAGAGGTCTTGGAATAGCATATAGGCTACATTATTCTGCTGTCTGCTGTAAGATTAGAAGTTTGTGAAAGGTGGTTATGCAGTTACAGGTTACCATAAAAGTAAATTGCATTTACTGGTGGGTAAAAATGTTGTGAACTAATTTCACCAGTTCATTTCAGACCTTTTCATTTAAACTGACAGAAGCAAATTATGGTGCCATAGCTCATTCATCCATGATTTCACGCTCTTGCACCCTACGAAACAAGAGGCAAATCTCAAAGGGTTTCTCCGTGGTAAAACATTTTTAATTAGTAAATAATTCTGAAACTGTGCATTCAAAGCAAATCCTCACTAAGCAAGCCATATTGTCACTTCCAATGACAGCACTTCCAGATTTCTCAATGACTATGTGCAATGGTTCACTTTTCACAGCAGCTTTTTCTCCAAAGAGAGGAGAGAGTCAGTCCTGAACACTGTTTCTGTTTCTTGCCAGTTAGACTAGCATACAAATTGAGCCAAGTTTGCCTTTGTGAAAATAATTCAGTCTGCAATCCAGGAGACTTATAAATGGAAACTAAACAGTGAGTATTGAAAAATATGAGATGTCACACAAATGTGCATTTATTTTAATGGAAGTCTGGTAAAAATACCTTTTTTCTAGTGATGGCTTTAACAGACAGACTGGAAAACAGAAATGTGGCTATCTTTGTAATGTCATTTTGCTTAAATTCATAACAAATAGAAACAATCAGAACTCCTAGGCTAGGATCAAGGGAATATAAATAAAACAAACAGGAAATTAACCTGAACCATAGTTCCAAAAGATTTAAAAAAAAAAGCTTGGCAAAGTTGTTTAAAAAAAAATGTTGTATAGAAAGCCTTGTTTGTTTTCAGTTACTTTGATTTTCTTCCCCCAAACAGGACTGTCTTAGCAAGGCATCCTCTCTCCCTATCTGTTTGCAAGTTGCCATGGTATATCCACTAAGAACATATTATATTTAATCATTATTTTGAAGTTTCAGAGTCTAGCTAGCACCCAGAAGCCATTATTAATGTTGCTTACTGGAAACTCAATTCAGCCCCCCTGTGTGTAGGAATTGCAATACAAGTATTTAATTACCTAATCATATATCAATCATTACATCCAGAGAATCTTGATCCTATTCAGTGCACAAAATCTTCAGTCCAAGTTAATGAGCTAAACTCAATATTTTGCCTTCCTCCTTGTTCACTATCTGTTGATGTTATTTGTTGCAGTGTTCATATCCTGTTTTGAAGACAGAGCTATTAGTTTTCTTACTGAATTTGCTATGACATTTATCACTACTGTTTCTGACCGCTTTGCAAATATTATGACAGTGTTGCTGCACTCCAGTAAAGAAGCATAAGCATGTCAGTATCCTTTATGGTTTTGAAGTGGCAATATAAGCCATTATTGTATGCCTGATGTCAAATCTCAGACCCCAGATTAACCATTCAGGAAGTAAAGAACAGAAACTAAAGGAGAAATTATCAGGTTTCAGTAATATTTCCTCTTATTTAGAAGAGATCAAGAAGACTGGTTTTAGTCAATGTAAAGTAAGTGGCTTTGACAGAAAAGGGATTCATCCCACCTTAAGGATGATGTGTTTAACATGGCATCCTTGGCATATGCCCGTTTCTCTCCACTGGCTTGAAAAGTAATCTATTTTTTCACCCTAATTGGTCATTTGTAGAAAATGCAACAACTTCCTTTGTACCACAGTACAGGGAAGGTAGGGATAAAATCTTATTGAGTGGGCTTCATCATAGAGCTTTTCCAGGAGCATTATTTAAACCTTTAACTGATATCTTTTAATGTCTAGATTTGGAACAAATGATCCATTCCTGATCACTGGAATGCTATTTGCTACTGAATTTTTCCTTATTCCCAGGAGGGTTCAGTCCTATTGCCATTGAATCAGGGAGTATATTCTCTTAGACATTTTCTTTGTGGATTTCTTCTTGTCTTTTTCATCCATTTCCCAGTCCAAACTGCTCAGGCCAGCTAGAGGCTTTTCTTCCAATTCTTTGTAGCATTTTCTTCCTTTCACCACCTTCCTCTTTCCCTGCTGGTAAGTAAGAATCAATATCTACCCTTACTTTGTCCTTGGCTTGTCATACCCATTTGGTCTCACCCACTATCTTTGTGTGGCCTTTCATTTCGTTCTTCTTTCCTAACTACAAGGTTTGGACTACTTCCTGACTTCAGTCCTTCTTTTTCCATCCAGTTTCAGTCTTCTCTCTGTTATGTTTGTTTTTTTTAAAAAAGACTTAGCCTTATCTCTACTGCCTTGGTCAGTGCCTGTGTCTTCCTTTTCAGTGATCTAGCTCATGTCCCCTTGGGGACCTAAATTTGCCTCTTACATCTGGCTCCAAAATACAAATGAAAGTGTTGCTTTCCCATAAATGACTGTATTCTTGAACAATGCAATGCATTAAAAATGACCTTCAGTCTTGCTTTCCTGGATTTTAGTTGCTACAAGAGAAATCGATAAATAAATTATAAGTAAAAAACCCAAAAAAACCAAACCAAACCAAGAAACTAAATCACCACATTTGAAGACATTATGAAATCTGGTTGAAAACATATCTGCCTTGCTAACTCATCTCCCCCAGATCACATGTTCAGCAATTCATAGGAATGAAGCTGTTCTATAGTGTTTACTTTCTTCAGACTTTCATAGTCTAAACTGCTGTGGAGCAAAATTAACCTCCTTCTCGTCAGTCTCCTGCTGCTCAGAGGGTTTTGAATAGCAGCAGGAAAATATGACGAAAGGCTCTTGTCAGTTTTAACTCTGCTGTAGTCTGTCAAATCCGTGGGTTATGGCAGTGGCACTCCAGCTGTCTGTCTGCTGATTTAAAAAGCAGCTACCACATTGCCTTCATTCAGTTTACAGTTTTGAGACCATTTTTTCAGAATTTTTTCAAGACCTATTCTGCAGAAGCTGATAAGAGCTTGGAAAGAGTGAATGTATTCACTTATAACTCAGAGCAAATTTCCAGGTTGACATTAATTTAGTTCACACATGTAAGTGAACTGGAATTTAAGTATTACATTGCATTTTGATATCCTGATATTTTTTTATGATGAATATCTCACAGAGTGTAATGAAATTAATTCAAGTACTTGAAACATCACAAGAAAGTGATCCTGCTGAGTGTTCAACTGAATGAACACAGATAGGCAAATGGGCTCTTTTAACATTTGAGTGTGTCTCAGAGGAATTATGAAGGCAAGTACTGGCATGTAAGAAACTAAAGCATCAGCCACTTTACAAACATTTTTTTTCAAAGATTTTTTTAAAAGATTTATTTTTCTGCCTACACACAGTTATGGTTTTTGTTATTGACGTCACTTGGGGGATCGTATAACAATGGTGCTTCATGTGGGTATCAGATAGAAGCTTCATCTTGAAATCTGTAGTTTCTTGTTGCTTCAAAACAAAATGGCAAGTGAAGGAGGATCTGTCAGCCCTGTCAGGCTTCACTAATGTATTGCAGCTCCCGTAGTGTTCTCCTTGAGTCAGAATGCTGTGCTGAGCGTAGGCAACATTAGATAATACCAGCTAGTTCCCTAATCTCCACACCTAGCCTTTACTATAAAGCATTTTAGAAATAGGCTGTTGTATTGGAATTTCTTTGTCCAAGTCCTTTAAAGACAACAATTGTGAAAAAATCAAGCTGCCCTCCCTCTCCTCGGCCTGGAAAGACCTGGGTATTCTAGCTGTCTCTGCAGCCAACTCCACTGGAATTTGAAGAATTACTTTAAAGTTTGATTGTTGGTATCCCAAACCCTGTTAAACTCTGGACAATGCTTAGGGAATTAGTTTCAGAGCAATATTTAGGGTCTAAAGGAACATGTCTGTTTAATCTGGCAAAAGCCATCTCAGCAGTGTTATTAGAGACACTGAGAGAATTTTCAAATGCTGGTGTCTTTGTTCTTCTTCCTCTTGGCATATATCCTGAATTGCTCCTAGATCAGAGAGATGTGAAAGTCCCTTATGATTAAGGGTCTCTTTGTGAGAGTGCGTGAGTGGCCCTCTGCCAGACCACTGCTTTTCATTTCTTTAAAACCTTCACCTGCAGATGACAGACAGTAGAGTGTCTGAGTGATATCTGTTAGAAAGAAAGTGAGAGAAAACTGACATTGGAGTGTTGGCAGATTCACAAATATGTGACTATTCTTCCATGCTTATCACAAGGAAAGATAGTGGCCATTGAACTGGGTATTGCTTTGCAAAACCGTGGGCATTTAGGCATAGGAAGAGAGAAAAACTTTCAGGCATTCTCTGTCATCTGCTTTAGCTAGAAGCTGTCCTTGCTATTTTGCTCTGCTGATGCCTAAGCTGCTGCAACTTGCTGATTTCAAGTGTTGGTAAACAATTTGAAAAGAGATGATGCTTTTGATTTAAGCAAATAGGGAATGATTAAAGCTTTTGATATCCTACTGCATCTGTACTCAACCAGCTCTAAAAGAAATTGAAGTGACGCTGCTGGATCCATGCAGTTTGATGTGGGTGTCCGTATACTGTGAGGCTCTAAGTTAATTAATGCATCTTGTACTTGGTAGGATTTACTCAACAGAAAAAAAAACCAACAAAATGAAACAAAAACCAAAAAAATCTCAACTCCCCCCAAAAAAAAACTCCAACCCCCCCAAAAAAACCCCAACAAAACAAAAGATCCAAAAACCCCACAAAACAGCAAGTTTTTAGAATAATGTTTAGGTACCCTTATTTTTAAAATAACATGTTAGTTCTAAGTCATCATTGCCTGCTTTGTCTTAGAAAAAGCAAAGCCTGGAAGATGGCAGAGTAATTATTTCTGCACCAAAGTGCCTCAAAGATAGGACACCTATTTCTGGAATTTACAGGGAAATTGTAACTAGGCAGAAGGATTAGGATTTTGCAAAATACTTATTAGAAATGTCTAGGTTTCAGCTCAATCTTGGTTTTTGACAGTCTCATAAAAAATGTTATTTGTAGCAGATTTTCAGAGTTTTCTGTGAAATAAAGCTTCCAAACCTCTTGCACTACCTATTATCTATGTTGGTTTGGTTTTTTTTTTCCTAAGGTGGGTGGTGCTTACTGGTTTATAAGTGAGATTCTTGCCTGATTTCCATTAGTAAGGGCCAGAACCTTATTATCATTATAGTTTTCTATTTCTAATCTAGATGTTTTAGGGAGTTTGGTCATAGTCTTTTTGCAGAACTGTTATATAAGGTTATATAAACTATGTATTTCACATAGAAGGGTGCCAAAATCATTAAAATTAGGTGCAAGTGTGATTCAGTTAAGAATATTGATAAAAAAAACTCCAACCCACCAACACTGAAGTTGATATGCAAACATATATACTTGAACCACGTTTTCTTAAGAGCAATTCTGGAAGGAGTGCTGTAGTATTGTATACAACTAGGGCGGGGTATTTTCAATGTAAAGGCTATGCAAACATGCAATTTTTTGTATAGATTGCATGCTTGCACTTGCCTCTAATATAATTGCAATTCTATAGATATGTGTGAGTGTAGAAATAGTCTTCATCCACACATGTAATTTATAAGTGCACACAGTGCTGTGCTGTGTAAGTACTTTTAGATTCAGGACTCTCTTAATCATGGAGGATACTTATTAGATAAAGGAAAAAAAAGTATATTTTTTAACAAATAAAAACAGATCTGCTCATTTCTCCAAAACAAGGCAAAATGCTGAGAATCTAAGTGTCCTAATTGCAATTCCAAAAACTTCTCATGGTATTTCTTATTTATTTTATGTAGCAAAATGCATGTGAAAATTTAAACTCCCCAGTCTAATTAATTCTGCTCACTAATATTCCAACTGGCAAGTCTTCTCTAGGCTGAGCTTTTGTGGTTCTGCTGTTCATATTTCTTAATTATTTTGCTAAAAAAAATTCTCTCTCTGCTCATTTGCCTCATTTAATTTCACTCAGTTATGACTGGATCCCAAGCAAAGGTCTTTTAAGAAGAATTTTTCACTTGTTTTTGCTTCTTTTAACCTCTAGAGCTTTCAATGGTTTCGCCAACGTGTCTGCTTTTTTGTCACACCTGCTTTTGCGCTTAGATTGTGTTAGTTCTTCCCTCAGAATCAATCGTGAGCAGCTTGCAACCAGATGCCTGATTAAAAAGTTAGCAGACCTTGAGTGCAATTACTTCAGCTCTATGGCATTCACGCATTAAACCCAGTGTTAATTGTTTCCCATTTTTGTAACGATCCTTATAATAGGATAAACCAGAAGAGATCATTTCTTGAAGTTAAAACAGCAGAAAATAAAGACATTTACTCTGATTAATCATCTCAACATGAAATTAAAAACAATCACAAGTAAACATAGAGGATCTTTGTGCTAGGTACCAGTGAAAATTGTTGTTAGTACCGTTTGAAGTATTTATTCTGGAGCATGGCACAATGCACATATGTGTTGTATTAATGTTTAGACAGAAAGCAGGATTGAGTAAAGTAGTTTCAGAGTTGCTGCTTTGAAGGAGTGTAACACCATTATTTATACAAGCACTATTTTGATATTATCAGAGATAAATGTCCATATTATGTAGTGTGTAGATTTACTCATACTTTCCCAGAAATTAATAGTTCTGTGGTTTCACTTGGATTACTCTTGTATGTTATCATGTCACTTCAGTTAATGATCTTTTTATATTTGACAAAAAAAAATTAGAATATCTTTAGAGTAGCAATAAAGGAAAACCAAGTGAGTGAGTTGAGTAAATGTTAACAGACAAATGACATCATCTAAGAGTAAAACAACTCCTGCAATGATATCAAAAATTACATTTAAGTATTTTCACAACCATTTGATAGAAGTGTTTATACAGAATATCATAGTGTCACAGAACTGTAGAATGGTTTGGGTTGGAAGGGACCTTAGAGATAAATTAGTTTCAATCCCCTCTACTAAGGCAGAGATATCTTCCACCTAGACAAGCCTGTTCAAAGCACCATACAACATGTCCTTGAACAATTCCAGGGATGGGGCATCTGCAACTTCTCTTGTCAACTCCTTCCAGTGCCTTATTACACTCACAGTAAAGAATTTCTTCCTTGTATCAAATCTAAGTCTATCCTTTTCGTTTCATTAATTTCATTTCATTCCCCATTGTCCTATCACTATATATCTTTATAAAAGTCCATTTCCAGCTCTCTTGCAAGCCAAATTTTGGTATTGGAAGGTGATATAAGGTCACCCTGAAGCCTTCACTTTTCCAGGCTGAGCAGCCTAACTTTGTAAGTCTGCCTTCAGAGAAGATGTGTTCCAACCCTTTGATCATCTCTCTGGCTCTCTTCTGGACACACTCCAACAGATCTGTGGAGTGTCCATGTTGCTGACAAAGATGTTAAACAGCACCAGCCCCAAAAGAGACCCCTGAGGAATGCCAGTTGTCACTGGTCTTCACTTGGACATCAAGTTGTTGACTGCAATTCTTTCAGTGCAGTCAAATTCCTTGCCCACTGTGGTCCATCTGTCAAATCCATGCCTCTCCAGTTGAGAGACCAGGATGTTATGCAGGATAGGGTCAAATGCTTTGCACAAGTCCAGGTTCTCTTCCTTTATCCACAAATACTGTAATCATATTGTGGAAAGCCAACAAGTTTTGCAGGCATGATTTTCCCTTAGTGAAGCAATGTTGTCTGTGACCAATCTCCTCCTTTTCCATGTGCCTTAGCATAATTTCCACTAAGATCTGCTCCATGATCTTGCCAGACAACGAGGCGAGACTGACTGGCCTGTAGTTCACCAGGTCCTTGCTATTTCCCTCTTTTAAAAGTTGAGCGTGTTTCCCCTTCCCCAGCAAGTGGGAAAAACTTCATTAGACTTCCATGACTTTTGAAATATGATTGATAGTGGCTCAGCCACTTCACTTTTCAGTTTTCTCAAGACCCACAGATATACCTCATCATGTTCCAAGGATTTGAGTACCTTCTGATTCCTTAGATGGTCTTGAATGTGATAATTTCCTACTGCAGGCAGTTTTTCATTCTCAGTTCCTCCTTTTGTCTTCTGTGACTTGGAGGCCGTGGCTGGAGAACTTGATGGAGAAGACCAAGACAAAAGAGTTTTTAGGTACCTCAGACTTCTTCATATCCCAGGTAACCAAGACTTTCATTTTCTTCTACAGAGGGATCACATTTCAATCCTCTTCCTTTTATCTCTGCTATACATTAAGAAATTTTTCTTGTCACCTGTGGTCCCTGGGAAAATTTAATTCTATCACACATATCCTATTCTTGCCATCACTTGATAGGGGTCTTCTGATATTTATTTTCCTAAAGATGCCCGCTCTGTTTGCAGGTAATTTATTATTGGATTTTACAAGGAAATATTTGTGGGGGGGGGGGTGTGGGGAATGGGGAAAAATAAATATAAGTCTTATTTATTACTGTTTTAAAAATCAAAGCATGACAATGAATATCTTAAAGTAAAAGTCATACTTACAGAACTACAGTTAAGAGATTAAAGAATATAACAATACATTATGAACATAACAGAAGAGGTGAAGGAAGATATGTTGCTTTTTCTTTTATTTTTTTTTTTTTTTGTTTGTTTTAAGAAGGAACATGTAGCCCCAGAAACAACTAGAAAGCATAATAATTTAGATCCATCAAGCAGGACACATCACTAACCACAGTAATCATGTGGAGCTGTTATTGCTACCTATGTTATTTCCCCATGGCTTTCTTGTTGTCTTTATTTCATCCAGTCTTCAATCAGATTGTAAATTTTGTAAGGAAAGAGCATTCTTTCTAATATTATTCAAGTATTTCCTCTCACAGTGCTACTCTTCTGTTCTCTCTTCCATCCTTCCCTTCCTAGCATTAAGTCTTCTATAATCAAGTGAATTGAAATTATAAGCATATTTCTTCTACTTCAAATTATAAAATAATAAAGTATTTATTCTCTGGGTAACATTTGCCATCTGAGCATCTTAAATTCATTTGCAAATATCATGTTAGCTTTCCAAAACGTCATGCCTAGCTGAAAAAAAAAAAAGGGCAATGATCTTTCCCACTTACCAATAAGCACCAATGTTAAGTGTTTCACATCACTGGCAGCTTATAGCAGCTGGTCACCATCAGGAGGTTCTCAGTACCTGGAAGATAGGCCCCAGGTACCTTATTCAGAGTTTAATTGGAAACTTTCTATTGATTATAGCGACTTACATTTTATTACGCATGAAATGTGTCACAGAGTCTGTCTTCTAACTCATGTACTTTAAGCACATGATCACCCTCCATCCCCTGGGTGAGAATGACTACTTATATTCCCTCACATGTTGGCTTCTCTGTCATTTTCATTTTAGCTTAGAAACTCAGTATCATGAATTCTTTAAGATGCCGCTTGTCTGACCTGGCCCCTGATTTTAATTGTTAAGATTCAGGCTAGCATTCCAGATGGTCCCCTCTACCAGGGCTGCATAAACTGGACCTGGTTGGTGTTTTGCCATTTCTAAGGAAAGTGCCAGCTGTTACTCATTTTGCTTGTTACTGAATATCATTCGAGATAATACTAGTGGGCAAAGTCCTGAAGGATATTTGGCATTACTGCTCTGGTGAATATCTGTAGCCAGTGTTATTGAGTAAGCAGTTTCAGCTATGCCTGATCATCATCTTATGGAAAAAAGGACTAAAGGAAAAAAAATAAAACCCTACCCAAGAAATTAGAACACATCTGTCTTTCTTTTTCTTCCATCTGTCAACCCAGGGCATGTACCATATCGTATTTTTCCTAGTGTGGGAAACATTTGGCTTCTTCATTATGAAGTTAACCATGTACAGCTTGATTTTGGATTATTTCTGATAATTTTTCTGTTCTCCTTAAGACTGCTACTCAAAATACATTATTCCAGAGGGCTTCTAATTTCAATTCTAGGATTTTCAACTATGCATTTTTCTACGAAATAATGATAAATAACCTTGCCTCTACAGAGCAAAGCTCATACCCTCTGGTCTTGTTCAAAGAGCACAGAAGGCATTTTTCTAATATATACATATATTAAGCTTTTGTTTGCATATGATGTAGAATTAATTATTTTATAATTTTGACTGTATTCCTTTCAATAAAACTAGTTACAACTAATATTACCTAAAACTATTCCCAGGAAGAGAATAATTTTCTGATAAGCACTTATCCAAATGTAGTCATACCTGCTTTTTTCCCTAGTTCCAGGAACTCTTGCAGAGAAATGCTGCATACCTAAAAACTGATTTAAATCCCCTAGCTGCTCTTTTTCTCCAATATGTGGTTAAGCTGTTGTGACTCTGCTGTGGTGCAGTTCACGTGGTGTTTCAAGGACCTAAGTGAATACATCTGTGCCAAGTGGGACTTGGCTGTCCTATAACCTGCATATATGGGAGGCTTGGTCTGACCAAAAGTGATGGATGCTTGACACCTTAGCAGTTTGGCTGGTCTGCCTTTGCATAATGGAGGCATTAACAGAGTAATTACCTGTCAATGAAATCAACATTCCTTATTGCAGTGCAAGGCCTCCATTACCTTATGAGGAATAACTGCGGGATTTGGCCTTTAATGAAGCATGCCTGTCAGTTCATACTGAAATGTCGATCTTGCTTTGACTGCCACATAATTTTTTACTACAATTTTTTTTTGACATTGTATAATTCAGAAGTTAAGGGCAAGCTTCATATATAGTTCATTAATTACACGTAAGAATTTGATCTCCATTTAGAAACTGGAGAGATAAGCTATTGATGGAATATATATTTAATTGATTCTGGGAAGTTCAGGCACAGGAACTTGCAAGCACAGACAAAACATTGACACACAAAACACTTAATGTCAAACCAAAATGATTGTTTAATATACTTAAAGCTTATTTAAGAAGCCATAATCAGATTTAATTTTTTATATCCAAGGAATACTTATTAGCACACATTAGAAAAGAAAACCCAACACCAAAGGGCAAAAAAGTAGAATAAGTATAGTGAGTGTCTCTAGTACAAAATATAATATCTGTGAGTAATGTAATTTAGATTTAAAAAGTTGGTAAATTCAGAAACAATCATAACAATAACAGTTAGCCGACAGGAAAAACTTGGAATTTTATTAAATTTAGTCTTAGCAAAAATGTTGATAAACAATCTTAATACCATTGAGATCAGTGTAAAACTTTCTGATGATTTTACTAGCTTCTAAGTTAGGCCCACAATTATTCCTTCTACTAAGAAAATTCAAAATTGTGTGAAGTATTAGAATCTCCATTTCAGAGAATTTTCTAAAACATATTTTGCCTGCTCTTTTCACTGCTTTGTTTTATATTACTAGCAACTGTAATGTAATGACATCATCTTCCTCTGTTCACCCTCTCTATAGAAAACAAACACCTTTCCACTTTCACATTTTTTGAAGAAATAGGTGTGGTTGTCTGCCATTTTTGACTGGTTATCATCCTACTTGCAGTTCCTGCGGAAATATCTCAGACTTCCATATCTGTGATCTGTCAACAACAGAGATCAAACCAGGGAGTTTGGATGCATTCTTTACATGCCTTGTCAACCTGTGAAGACCGAGATAAGGTGGCTTCCACAGGCATTGAGCTCTGTGATTTATTCTACAGTTTGATAACACCTTAAATCTCAAAGTGCCACCATGCATTTTCATCCATCTGTCATAGAAAGGATCATATCAGAAAGGATCCTGAGCTACTCTATGTGAGAAATCGATGTTAAAACAAGCCAGTTCAATTTGCCCATATACAGAAGTAATAAATTTAATAATCTTTGTAATCCTAAATTCTTAGTCAAGAAATGTGCCCTGCCTGTTCAGCAGATAGCTAGTAATGTAGAAATGACATAACAACAATATTTGTCAACAATTGGTTTAGGCTTAGACACAACCTATATGGACTTATTTTTTTTCAATATTCTCTGAAAGATTAAGACACGTAGGGCACGTGCGTATATACCTTCAAAATTTTTTTGTGAAGTGCAATTTCATTCCTTTGTGGCTATGTGATTTTCACACTT
Organism: Cyanistes caeruleus; assembly: GCF_971803275.1. NCBI lineage: Eukaryota > Metazoa > Chordata > Aves > Passeriformes > Paridae > Cyanistes > Cyanistes caeruleus. The sequence continues at coordinate 53,310,895 of NC_141703.1, forward strand.
TTATTTAAATTAGTATAGTTGCGCAAAATAAAATGTGAGGCAGAAGTTTTGTGCTTGTCAGTTTGCCTAACGAAAAACTAGTCTGCAAAACAGGTACAAATTACCCGTGAAATGTTAGTAAATGTTGGGCTCAAAAGTCAGCAGTCCTTGGCTATTTGTGTTAATTAACATGGTCATGTGTACTAGGTGGAAAGTGCACAAATAAATCCATCCATTTTAAACACTGGGATCAAAGGTAATAGCATTGACAAATTCTGTGAAATGAGAAACTTGCTGGTATACACATTAGAAAAATATATGCACCAATCATAAAATATTTTATGTTCAGATTAGGTGTACAACTTCCCGCTTTCTCCAGTTTTTTAGACAGAAAATGGAGAAGTCACAGGCCAAGGTCATATAAACTTCTTTAGTCTTTTGAGTGTGACTTAGTGAATGTCTTTCCAACAGAAGCCAAATAAAAGTAGGTGACTATTAACATCTGTTTATGCAACTTCAGAGATTTCTGCAAAGTTATTCTTTCAGGTCGCTGAAAGAAGTTCATCAGTTGGTTTTACATTACTAACATTGATTTCAAGCAGGACAAAGTAGGTTATTATACAACATGAGAATATAATGTGGACTATCAAACATTTTCTGCTTATTGTAAGGGGAACATGGCATTGGCAGCATTACCTGAAACTATCCAAATGATAGTCAGAGTTCTTGTTTTCCCTCTTTATTTCCATTTAACTTTTAATGTGTCAAGAGCATGCCAGATATAATTTGTGGAAAATACTAAAAATTGGATGGAGCCTAATAATAATAGTGATTCTTGTCAGGTTTCATTTGACTTCTGCTTGAGGCCAGCAGAAAATACATCCTAACTGTTTTTTCTCACAGTAAGATACCATTGAGAGTATCTGCTGTTTTGATAGTACAGCAATACCTCTGTCACATGGCTGATTTACATGCTAGAAGTCATTTTTTTCTTCTTTCCTTTTTCATCCCATTTGTTAATGAGGTCTTAGCTCTTTCTCTGGCTAAGATGCTGATACTTTTTTTTTTTTTTTAGTAGAAACCTCTGTGTGGAAGCATCTTCATAGGCTGATTCTTGGTTTTGTGTTTTATTTGGATTATAATTTCATGTAGCAGAGACTTGCTCCAACAGTTAACATGGCACAGGAATGAAAGACCCATTATCAAAGAAACACAAAAAAATCCCGAAAAACATTCAGCCACAGAAAATACTAGCATTCTCTGTGGATTTAGTTTTTCAAGCTTTGGCATCATAAAATAGTGCAAGGCAGATATACTTGTGTGTTATGTGTGCTGGAAGAGAAGTTTGTAGTCAGTATTTTTAATATGCATTATTCCCTGGAGAATCCTAAGTGAAAATCTGGGGATTTATTTTAATTTTCATTGTCTGTATCACATGTTTGCATATGCAAAATGAAAACCCCAATGCTTTAGGAATTCAAATTAAAAAAAAGAAAGAAACAAAAAAAAATCCCAAAAAGCCAAACCAAATAAATTCAGAAAACTGTTGTTAGGAAAGCAGTTCTTAAGGACATCCTGTCCTAAATAAGAAAAGATATGTTTTTATGGTGAAAATATATTATTGTCTAGTTATTTTTCTATTAGAGATGCAGTTACATTAACAGGTGTTTTAATTAGCTTATAGTGTGTGCAATCAATTGGGATAATAATATTAGTTTCAAAATTAAAATATGCTAGAAATTGCATCTCTCCCAGGATGCACTAGCTTAACCATATTATCCTTGACAATCATGTCCACTCAGTTTTTCCAGCGTGGATCCATTTATCTAATGTGACAGCTCCAGTGTTCCTTGTGTTAATAAATGTACAGCTGCTTTCTAGAATCATAGCATGCAAACGTTCTTGTCCACAAAGAGCAGTGCTGCTGCTGTTTCTGTGCTTGTAGGAGAAGACATGACTGCTGACTCAGAGTTAATTGTAACCCAGCGAGTTGACAGTGACAGATACCCGTACACGCTACTACTAGTTCAGGAAGCAATGTCCTAATTTACTATTCTCCAACAACATCCCTAAATTGAGAGCCTCCTTCCTTTTCCTCCTCCTGTCCCCATACTAATACAAGATATCCTTAGAGTCTTTATGAGAATTCTGTTTTTTTTCTGCATTTGTCAATCCTTGTTTTATTGAGGATCCATATAATCTTCATATAATTTCTTCAAACTCACGTGAATAACAGTGAAGGTTCCCATCATGGTGTCACTATGAACACTGGTTAGTTTAGAGCGTGATCATTTAAAGGCCTTCAGATTTTCTCCCCACCTTCCTCCCCTCCCCTTTTTTTTTCCAGTTTAGGATAGTCACTACCTTAAAAGCCCTTTGGTACAAACTTCCTAGTGGACACTGGTAATTTGTTGTTAAATCTGAGGATTCTGAAGTATGTTTTTCTTCCTTTTGCATTCATTATTAAAATGAAAGCATTCAAATCACAAGATCAATTCTAATATAGAGCAAGGGCTGCATCACCACAGACAAAAGATTGCTACCTTCACACAAGATCCATGGCCTGCTTGACTTCCAGGATTATGTGTGGTACTAAAGAATGCTAATGGAACGGAATATTAAATGGGTTTTTATCACATCTGTCTTTTTCCTGAAGATCACTGAAAAGTTTCTTGCTTCCTGGCACTGCAGAACTCTGCATATCTGCTGTAGTTACTGACAGCTATGAAACCTTAAATACACAGTACTTCTGTAAAGCAGTAATTTTAGGCTTCAGCAGTAAGATGAGGTGTCAGTAATGATTATTGACATCATACTACATGTATCAGTTTACTCAATGTAATTAATAAGCCCTAGCTGATGGAACACTTGTGTAACTCATTAAATACTATGAACATAATTTATGTTAACATTATACATTATACAAAGTCAATTTTTTCATATATTACAATAATAGGATTACTTTTATAAGCAGCCTCCAGATAATATACAGTCCTGAGACTGGAAATATTCTCAATTGTTCTGTCTCACATTTAAAAATGGGATTCATTGGTAAAAGTAAGTCCCCTGAAGCTGTATTACCCTGTTCACATTAGAGAAGCTGGATGAGTTTTATAGAATGTAAATCAGGGTAAATACATTATTATAATTTAACTTGTTAAATCTCAGCAACAGCTGTTTCTACATTTAGTACTTCATATGCATTATTGATCAACACATGTTTTTACTAATGTAAAACTTCTTAGAGTGTAGAGAAGTTACGCTGGTTATTGTTGTAATTGGTACAGTGCTTCTGAAATGCTTCTGAAATTGAGTGCACTTGTAATGTGTGTTATCTGTCATGCTAGGAGTACCTCATCACCAAAATCAAACTAAATAAATAAATTGAAGATCTCTGAAGTCTTCAAATTACAAAGATAACATAAAATGCAATTCTATTGCAACTAAATTGTTTATATGTGAGTAAGTCAGTCTAGTATCTTTTTGTCAGTGACATCTATTTCTTCGGGGTCTTGCATCTTAAATGCTTTCCTTAAACACAGCTGAAAATTTACGTATTGAATATCTGAAGTCATGTGGCTAAATAGTTATGAACATAGTGTAAAATCTAGGTAGGTTAATTTGAGGCATTTAAATGTGAAATCTCTGAACTTCATGTCTCTCTAATGTCAAGGGTTATAACAACAGAGTTGTCAAAGAAATTAATCTGTGTTACATCTTCTAATACATGCCCTAAATTTACCTTGTCATCAATAGTCAATGATTGAGTACAGGCATTCCAAAAAGACATGCTACTGTTATTTTACAATTATATATCTTTTAGGATGGCATGAATGTTCATTAGAGCTGCCTTTCCTACTCCATTAATTTTTAATTTTTAATCGGTGTATACAAATGTGTTCTGTTTTTAATAAGTCCTTTCTCAGGCTTTTTTCCCCCAGATTTTCTGGTAAGAAATATACAAAAAGTACATCAAGTTAACATGTTTTACTAACGTCTAGCCATTTGGGTGAATAATATTTCTGAACATGAGCTTAGTTTTCTGCTGGCAACACATATGGCTATTTTCTTTTATATTGTATTGCACAAGTTTCCATCTTTTCTTTCCATTTTCCTTTCCTGCATGCATCTGAGATATTAATTTTCCTAATTTTAGGCTTAGAACTGATTTTCTGAGTCTCAGACAATTCAGGAGGATGGGGCTAATATTTAAAATGTTCAAAATTTATTAGTGTTTTACGAGTCTCCAAACTTGAACAAGGTTGAATAATGCACTGATTTAGACTACATTAAACTATAACACTTAGCTTTCCTGTTATGTCAAATTTACACTGCAGTCAAGATGATTTTAGGTGGGTAGCAATGCTCACTAAGAAAAGCACTATTTGCCTTTTAGATGGATATTAGGAAGGCAAAATTTAAACGTATGATAGTCCTATGTTCAGTATCTTTAGTTAAAGGTTTGTCAGTGTTTTGAATGTCCAATTAAAAACATAACAAACAAAAACAAACCAGGAAGAATTTATGAAATAAAAACTATAGTTTCATGAAATAAAATGAAGTCACATTACTACATAAATATGGGAAGAATGTGATATTGCCTCCAAAGATAATGGAAACTACAGGATTTGACTGCAGGTTTTTTTTCATTCATTGTCTCTGAAAAACTAACACAACTCTCCAGCCAGACAGGTTCTTTGTTCTCTATGTTTAAATGTGCTTGGCTATCATGCTGTCATTTCCAACCCAGTCATGCGTCAGTCTGTAATTAATAATTTTTTTCACCTTTATGAAAAGGCCAGTTCTTTGTAGCCTTGGTAGCAAGACAAATATAATAGACAATTATATTTATGTTTCCTTTTAATACATTACAGTGTAATTTACAGATTTCTATGAAATTTTATTACTGAGAAATTGAGCAGAAGAAATCTGGTGTCTATATTGTCTGGTATAGCAACAATTTACATTCTGAAATCAGTATCAACATTGTTATCTTAAGGGGAAAAAGAAGTATATACTGAGGCACTCTGGCAATTTAGAGGGGTAGCATGGTATGAAGAAGTAGCATGAAGAGGCTGTATCAATTGCTTTTTCTTTTTTTCATTCTTAGTTTAGCTTGAAAGATTGGCCAAAACCCTATCTATCTCCATTATCTTGGTTCTGTGGCTAAGATTTCAAGATGAGCATGGAGAATGGATTATCCTGTGAGGCAAGCAGGATCCTTGCATAAGGACTGCCATGGGGACTGCACAAGGAAGTTTAGTTTAGAAGCAGACAGGAAAAAAATAACCCTAGTTCTCCTAGCAAATTGCAGGGATCTGCTGCATGATTTGTATATAACACTGACTTGAGCCAAGTTTATCAGGGAAAACCAAGAGTGGCTTTTAGTAAGAAATTAGACTGATTTTATCTCAGATTTACATTTTTTTCATACAAATTTCAGTGAAACATGAAAGAAGGTGTGTATCAGTGAGCTGAATTATACAAAGCCCTGTTTGAGGTGCTTTGTGGCCTTCTTATGAGATACACTACAACAGTCCCTGAGTCACCTTTCCAAACTGGAAGAGAATGTAGACTGTATATTTTAGAGGCCTTTCACTAAGTCAGTCAGAACTGCAAAACACAACAGATCATTGCTTATTTATAAAACAAAGTAATACAGCAACCATATGTTAATTCAAAGACCTTGCCAGTTTTTTCTGTGGAACAAATACAAACTTAGATATGTTTTGTTGAAACTGTTACTGATCTGTTTTTGTGACTTGGCCTTTACAAGCTCGATATCATAAAAAAAATAAATTCAAATCCATGTTATAGTACATGAGCTAGGAATCTTTGTTTTGATCCTGGAAGGAACAAACTTTATGGAAAAGACATCTTCCACAAAGACGTTTCAAATTAAGCATAGATTTTTCTTGTGTCTTTGTAACATCTTCATAAAATTGTGAACAAACAATATCTTCTCCATAATTATAATTTAATTATCAATAGTCCATAGGCTTTTTAAAGAATTGTTTACACTTAATTTTATTTTAATATGATTCTCCTTTGACTGCTTTATTCATGAGTGAAGTTTCAGTAAGTTATGTCATATATAGATTATTCTGTTTGTTTTCCATAATAAAGGTCAATTGGTTTTTTCAAGTTTCCCTTTTAAGCCTTCATATCAACAATCTTTCCATAAGGAGAATATTCCCAGAATGTTTTGTTTTTCTTTGAAGTTTTTTTTCTTCATAATCTTTCTTTGTCATCTTAACACAAAGAATACCATAATAGTTCAGAAAAGGAAGGAAAAGTTTTTGTTGATGCAAAATCTCCATGTCTGAAATAAAATATTTCAATGGCAATTAAAAAAATCTCATGCTTGAGTATATATTCTGATATACAGACCTAAATCCCATTCTGTAAAGTTTAATTTGACTTGCTGTGAACTGGATTTTTTAGTGGCTTCTTCCTGTCTGGAAAATCAAGGAGAGAAATCAAGGCTTTTAATTCACAACTGTATTGAGTGAAGAAGTTTAAAGTACCTAATTTGTAAACTTGAAATGAGACTTGGCTGGTTAAAATTCAGCAGGTTCTATTTCCAACTACCCAGTGTAGAAATGTTTTTTTAATTACAGCTTGGTTTATAACAATGGATAGGATCTGTAGCCAAATTTGTCCCTGTGAGACATTCAGCAATGGAACAATAGTATAATTATTTCTGGGATCCCTGATTAGCAAAAACAATACAATAGTTGTACAAAGCTTGAAGGTTTAGTTTTTGGAATGAAAAAGAAGCACAATCTCCTCTTAATGCTGATTTCTGTAACTTGCTGTATGATTCAAGTACATAATTGGAAATAAAATGCATTTTAGAAACTAATGTACAATGGAATAAATAGAACAATTTTGAAACCTAGTGCTTATAATTCCTACATTAAAGTTCTGTTTCCAACACAGCTCATAACTCACCTGCCACAGGACATTTCAAACACTCAATATCACGTGGCATGATTTTTCCTGTACTTCAGGCTTTTAGCACCCAGGTCAACAAAATACCTTACATTATTTGCAGCCCACTTTCTACCCATGTATGAGTGTGTCTGGGAAAATAGGGCAGCAGCAAAAAGGCTTAGGCTCATAAGTAGTGCCTTAAGTTCACTAATATTGGAGTACCTTTTCTAGAAATCTGTGCTGAGGTACAATTTCTACCAATTTATTTGGTTAAGTAAGGACTTCAGTGCGGTAGATATATGCTCTATGCAACTTTTCCAAAGCCAGAGATTTTTATAGAATGAAATTAGAAATTGTCAAGTCGGAGTACATTTTATACAGCTAAGATTGTCAAAAATTAAGTATTTCAGTACAAAATCATGTTTTCAGGGGAAATATGAAATTGCTTCTAATACTTCCAGATTTTCTTTTATTTTCAGTTAGAGTTGATAGAATCACTGAATCACAGAATGGCTGGGGTTGGACAGGGCCTCTGGAGGGTGTCTAGTCAACCCCCTGATCAAGCAGGGATAATTACAGCGGCTTGTCCAGGGCTGTGTCCAGATGGCTTTTGAATTTCCCTAAGGAGGGAGACTACACAGCGTATCTACACCACTTGTGCCAGTGCTCAGTTACCTCCCAGTAAAAAAAATTTTCTCCATGTTCAGAACCCCCAGTGTTTCATGTAATCATGTGCCCATGATTACCTGCTCTGTCATTGGGCACCATTGAATTCCTCATATTAAGAAGCAATGAGAAAAATAGAGCAGGAGAGTATGTGAAAGGAAAAATGACAAGCTGCAACACAAGTATATTTTAAAGTGTTTTCAGTATCTCCAAACAAAGTATTGTAATGAAGAAAAATGCAGTATGCTGTGTCAAGCACAAGTGCTACTTTGTTGTACTTGATCAGTAAGATTAGAATGTTCCTATCCTGTGTCATTCATTCCACATCTCTACAGCAGAGTTTGTGTTGCTGTTTTTATTGGCATTTCCAAGCACCGCAGCTATTTATTTATATTCCTAATTTCACAAATTACAGTTGTTGGAAATTACTAGGCACCTATTTGACTTTGTTGTAGCAAGAAAAAAGGAGCCGGACCAGTTCCATGTGTCTTCGATTTTATATAATTTGGTTGTTACTATGCTAAAAAAGTGTTGGCTGGCTGACCACCTGGTCCAAAAACAGGAAAAAATGTGTTGCTATTATGCTTGAAATGTCCTATTTTCAGCACAGGAGCTTGCTATCCATTATCACCATCTGAGATGGTGTTTCTCTTGTGGGTGTAAAGTCATGCTTCACCTAGATGAGCTTCATAGCATCTGCTGCAGTAGGTGATTAAAGGAGAATGATTCCTGATTGTTTTCCTGAATTTTAAACTCAGCCTGGGTTCAAAAACCCCTTTGAGTCAAATTGTTCTTAATTATATATTGAAATTACTTTGACACAGGTAAAATTGTATTGCTTTGACTGACTTCTCCTCTCAGTTTTGGGTTTCACATAACCATGAGGTGATGTTTTCTGATTAAAAATAAGAATAATTTTTTTCGGGACCTGAAGAAGACCCCTATCCCTCCCCACTCCCCCCCCCCCCCCCCAAATGCTTGTTCATGATTGAATATGTCATGTGTTTTAGATTTGAATTTTGGCCAAGCTTTGGGACCTGAACCATAACATTACCTCATGCTGTATATAATCCCACGTATGTTGTAGCATAATTAAAATTGTAATTACTTGTTATCGTTAGTCCTATTGTTGTACCAACTATAAACCTCATTACTCAAAATAACTTGATTCTGTCTTTAGGGAAAAAGAATTCAAAACTGGATTTTGTTACACAAGGGAGTAGATAAACACAAGCATAGTCTAAAACATGTTGGATTTTCTTCTGAAAGAAGAGTCCCTATCTTTACTGTCATGCAAGAAATTCACAATCAGCGAACAATCAGTGAGGGGCTCGGTGCTGGATCTGGACCATGTGTCACATCCTGCGATGCATGCTTCTGGGGGAGAGTCTGTGTACCTTGCCCAAGGCAGCTGTGCATGCTGTGTTGGTGCAGAGTCATGGGCAAACTCCAAACTGGACCAGCCAGAAGTAGGAGACCCCAGGTCTGGGTGGGGGTATCTGACAGGCAGGGGGGCAGTGCTGGTATTTGTGGGGGACCCATGAGTGTGGCCTGCCAGTGGGACAAGTGTGTGAGTGCTGCATGTGGGCAGCAAGCACCCAGTGAGACCAGCTGGTGAACTGGGGACCTGTGGGGATGGTCGGGGGGCTGGGATCTGGGCAGGGGTGCCGGGCAGGCAGAGGGGCTGTGCTGGCTCTAGGGAGGGCTGTAAAGGTGTTTGTAAACCTGGAGAGTGCGGTGTGTGTGTGGGGCACTTGTGACTTTCTTCCTCTGACAGCCCAAGAGAAGGAGGGGATGTATCCCTGTGTGCCTGTGCCGGTATGAGTCCTGAATGGAGGGGTTGAGGTGCCAGAGCCTTGTCTGGGGCTGTCTGTGTAGTGACAGCTGAGGCCAAGCCAGTGTCTGTGTGTGTGTGTGTGTCTGCATTACATGTTCAGTCTCAGTACTTGCAGCAGCGCTCCTTGTGTGGAGATTCCAGGCTGTACTCCTGCAGCCAGGCAGGAGCGTTCTGGACCAGGCAGTGGCCACATATCACATTATTTAAAACTTGTAAGCTCTCAGTACAGTGAAGACAGACTTTCTTCTCAATTTCTGATATGCCTAAGCTTAAACATTTGATTTGAGTCTCTTTTTGCAGAAGGCTTGTTCCCCTCATTGTTTTGATGGCACAACATAATCTAAAGTTCCTTTATGGACTGCATGTTATCCATCCATCATCTCTTGAGCTGGATCACTATTTACACAACCCTTCAATTTCTATAACCCTTTATAATGATCTCTGAATTCTTTAGTCAGTGGCTGTTGTGGGTAAGAATAGGAACATCACAAAAAGTTTATTAGATAATCCCCACTGTTGAGTCAAAGGGTGCAGAAAGGCCCTCCTTCCTTTCTAAACTTCCCAGAGAAGAATTTACATGTCACTGGACCCAGTCTTAACCCCAGACTTTGTCAATGGTTTAATTAACTTTGTCTCAGAAGATTAATGATGGCAAATCAGATAAATTTATGTAAATATTAATTAATTAGATGACAAATGATTAGACAAAATACCTCATTCAGATTTATTTACTACAGCATGTAAAAGCCAAAACTACTATCAGTGTAAAGTATAGGTACAGGTCACTATATCAAAGCTATTACATAAAGCTAGCAAAAAAGAAACCATTATTAAGCAGAGGTTGGTATAACTCACCACACCAATGCTCATGGGAAGATCTCTTTCACTCAGCCTCAAAGAAGGGGCTTCCCTACTTCAAGGGAGAAAATTTCATACACTCAAAGAAGGAATATGTGAGAGGAACCCAACTGTGCGGAAGTGGACTGGACTTCTACAGTATATAGTGATTGACTGCCAGTCTTAGGTCTCCAAGTCACCTGAGCAGCTTATCTGTCAAATCTTTACCCCACTATCAGGATTTAATTTGGAGTTGATGAGCCAGACTGCTTTTAGCATAATCCAGTGCCAAAATCAGCACATAATGACACCTCTCGGCCCACTACTGATAGCTTGCAAAATAGGACATATTTTGAGTTGACCACATTCCAAAGAAAATCACCCTGCTACAGTGGCTCAGAAGGGCAAGACAATATATTTTTCTCTCATAATTTAAAGTATGGATTTAAAAATTAATAGTACTATCAGCTAAGAAGTTGCCAGTATAAGTGTTAGGCCTGTGTCATTTTACTGGCTAACTGGTCCCTGTCACTGTCAGTATAGAGTCAGAGCAGATTTTGGCTAGTATGAGGAATTTTTGTTACTCAAGGTAAGTACTTTTATTATGTAACTCACAAAACAGGTCATTTTTGTAATTATGAATTCTACTGTTTATTAAGGTGGTTAATTATTTATAAGGGTTTTATTATTTTGCAGATCCTAAAACTTAATTTGTCATCTCTTCCCCAATTTTAGGGCTTAATATTCTTATTCATTCATGTCTTCTTATAGAATCTTTTAGGTTTAAAACCAATGAAAGCGATCTCCTTTCCTCAGATCATAGTGTGCCCTGGAGAGAGGGTGGGGGTAGAGGTAGGGGAATTCATCACCACAGTTTGCCACTTGCTGACTTTACTATTGATGAAAATTCTTAGTTTGGAAAAACAGATCTCCAAATTTATCTTTCTGAAAGTAGTTGCAGAAAGAAATGATTTTGTGTAGTTAGCTACATTTCTATTGTGCTCATATTAAAGGGGAAGAATAGAATAGCAATTAAAAATTGTTCAGGGTACAATTGTTGGTACTTCCAGACCAAAAAAAATTTTTAAGAAAAAGTAACAAACTGTGAGCTAAAGTTTTTCTTGCTGACATGTATAGAGTTAGGTTCTTTGTTGATGTAATGAATACATCCAATAACTCAGAGGATCTATTTGGTTTTCTACAGCTGGATTCTAATCCTAAAGCTAGAAAAGGAACTTAAAAGAAAAATACTAATTATAAAATCACAGCTAAGAGCAAATAGTATTACATTTATTTCTATACTGAATAACACAGTAATCTAAAGTTGACTTAATCAACTATATTCACCCAAGGGAGATGAATAAAAAGGAACCTGGTAGATTATATTGATTGCCATATAAAATGGTAGCAATTACCATTAACAAGTAGTCTTTAATAAGCAAACATACAGTTAGTACTATTAACTTGAGGTTTTTCTTATTAAAAAAAAAAATTATAAAGGAGAGAGGGAAAAAAGGAAAGTTGGGACCTGATGTTGTTTCAGGATGGATACAGGACACCTGATGTTAACTATTTTAAAAAGTGTTAATATTTTTAAGAATTTTAATAAAGTGAAAATACTTGTAGTATTTTCCTAATGTTTCTTTTTTTTCTGGCTCTATAGAAATCTTGAATCATTAGTTTAGATATTCCCCATAAATTTCAGGTGACTAATATTGAAAATAAATAACCACAAAACTAAACAGTTACTATTAACAGTTACTATTAACTAAGTTACTATTAGCTTAAGGCAAACTTTGTGAATCTCTGCTTTATCCTAAATTAATCTAACACACCAGACTATTGAAGCTGCTGAAATCTGTTTTTGGTGGGAAGATATGCTTAATTTGACCACTCTCTTGAGATACTCTTAAGTTAGTTGTTTCCAATCCTTCATAGATGCAGTATTTTGATCCATGAAGACCTGTAATATTCCTTTCATGAATCAACAGTCATGGTTGCTAAACAATTTGCAGTGGTGCTATCAGCTCTGAAACTCTTGGGGAATCACTGTATCATTCTGTGGCCACAATTCAAAAGTCAGATTATTTCTCCAGATGAGAGAGCTTCAAAATCAATAATAGTTAACTAATCTAAGATTACACTGAATGGTTTTTGTTTTGGTTTGTTTTTTTTTCCTTTTGAGATGGCTGCAGGTTTTTTTGCTAAAAAGTTCAGTAAGATGTGTAATTCTGCCTCTCAATCCCTGTGATTTTTTTGTACAAACTCTGTGCTGTTTTATTTTTATTTCTCCTACCAAATTGATAATTATTTATTCTGTCATTGCATTTTGTGGTTCTTTGCTGACTACTGTGAATTTGCACATATATTATCAGTACTAATTATCCATTTAAGGTACATGACTGCTATCAGTTAAATATACTTGTAGATAGCTATTTATTCATGCTACTTTTCCTGAAAGATAACAACCATTTTTACGGGTTTTTAGAGCTCAGTAGTTGTCTTTTTTTTTTTTTTTTTTTCTTTCTTTTTAGTTTGAATAGTGATAATACAGATTTTAAGCTCAGAAATATATAGTTATTAGATTTGCAGATATCTCTTGCTTTTTATAATATAGTTTGCAATGATTCCTGCTTCTCAGAGAGAGGTTTTTTAATAGATGATGTTTTGAAAATTTGGAGAAATATACCTAATTTTCCACTGATCAATTTCTTATAAGAAGTTTACTTCACAGATGAGCACATATAGACTTTTGAAATTTGTCCCTCCCATCTGCCAATTTCCCATTCAAAAGCAAGCCAAAAAAAGAAAACAAACCAAACCACAAACAACAAGCAAACATGGTAATAGCAATTGCTTCATAAGCATTGCCAGGGATCTATCTGTATGTCAAAAGTTAAAAAACAAAACAAAAAAAAAGTAGTGAAGAGAACTGAAAAGAAGAGCACTAATCAGTGTGTCCTGTGCTCTTCTTTGTAGTCCCAGCGCCGTGTTACATTTCACCTCCCCGATGGCTCCCAGGAAAGCTGCAGTGACAGTGGTCTGGGAGACCACGAGCCAGTGGGTGGTGGAACCCTGATCTCACACCCTCTTCCTCTGGTTCAGCCGCAGGACGAATTCTACGACCAGGCTTCACCGGACAAGAGGACTGAAGCTGACGGCAATTCTGACCCCAACTCGGGTGAGTCACCATCACTGCTCTGCTTATCTGAATTGCTTTGCTAACTTGGTTACTTCCTTTTTCATCCCTTTGAGCTTTGCAATGGTAGAGAGGTTTTTAAGCATGTGCATGAATATTTGATCATATTAGCTCATAAGGATTTTTTGGAAATAATGAAGTTTGCCTGAAGTGCCTGATGTTGTAATAATTTGACTGTGGAAAGAAACGTATATCCAGTAGAATAAATGGCTTCATACTAATTGCACAGTAAGCAATAACATCTGGGGAGAAGGATGTCCTACAAGATATCAAGTTTTTCTTGATGTTTTCAGTGCTGCAGCTATTTAGCTATAGACTTTGTTTTAGAAAAGTCATTCTAAATATCAGTTTAAAGTTCAAGGACATGGAGGTTGTACTATCTTTTAGACTAACAAAGAAATCAGTAAATCATTGAAGCACTGAAAAATTGAAAGAACACATATTTTTAAACACCCTTACAATTCCCCTTTCAAACATTAAGACTCACAAGGTTTCTTTGTTAGCTTGGAATGGCATGATGTACTGGAAGTGTGAGATACAGGTTTTCAAACAAAATATTAAGGATCAACTATTGGATTGGGGAATTTCGGCCTTTCTCTTCTTTCCTCCTCTATGATTCATTTACATTATTGTTGTGTTTTTGTGAGAGTACTAAAAATTGAAGCAAGATCTTCACTGATACTGTAACTAGTATTTTGGTGTTGGGGTTTGGAATGTAGAGGCTTAGACATCCTGAAGACAGGGAGGAGGAAGTAGCTCTTAAACTTCTTGTTTTTTTCTAGAATATGGAGACAAAGGTTAAAAGTCTTATTTGTGCTCTTGGAAGGTAATTGAACCTGAGTTCTCTTGCATCCCAGGAGTATAAAAATAAGAATTAGTTTCTGTCTTTGGCATTTCTCCCTTTTGTGTAGATGATTAAGTTGTCACTGGGCCTGTACAAACCAGGAGAGAAGGTGGCTTTGGGATCTGATGAACAATGTTAAGGTCCATCTCCTCATTTGGACAGACTGGATCTGAATGATGACATTTACATCATGGCAGATGACAACATGAACTGTGGAATATTGACTTTGGAAATATTTTTCTCATATGTATATGGGAAGACCAAGAGGTTGTGTTGGATGAAACTCTACAAAGAAACAATATGAAATGTTTTACTGTCTGAGAGTTGCAGTCTGGTTTCTTTTCCTCTATTTACCTTTTTTTTCTTTCCTGGATATGACACCTTCATTTTATTTTCTTTACCAAAACAGAAATGTTTTTGGAATTATGGTGTTAAACCCTTAATCTGTAGAAATGCAAAGAATGATAAAAGAGTAGCAACTATGACTGATTCTGGAGCAAGAATGTATGTCTATTTAAACAAGTGAGGAGCTTAAGTGGAATTATCTGGTTTATTCTCTGACCACGTATGTGACTTGTGAAAGATTTAACATCAGAGAGGAGTTTTTAATGCAGCATTGCAAGTTGGCACTGTTGCATTGGCTTCACAGACTCTGAATTGTACATCTTTTTAAAATGCAGCATAGAAGTCCAGCAGGAAAGTTAGGAAAAGAGATGTTAGTAAATTAGATAGCAAGTTATTAAAGTGCAGTTTTGGAAATTTTGTGTTAAACACATTGTGAAAACATAGTATATTAATCACAATCATCTATTCATGCCTATTATAGACACTAATAGAAGGTTAGTTAGAATGAGTTCTTAAAAGCTATATGAAAAGTTTTAATATGCTTGTGGTAGCACCTAATTTAGCCTTAGGGATGCTAAATTTGTGTCAAATATATGAAAATCTAACCATCAAGCTGTACTAACAATTAGTGAATATTGAAGTATAGGTTTTTCTGCTTTTTACCAGACATTGAAAAATACACCCTGTATCTCATCAAATCTCACAAACTAAGAAAGGAATTATATGGTCAGTACTGTGACAGAAATTATCCTAAAAAACCCAGGCCAGGATGGGAATCATGTCGCTCATTAAATGGATTTAGCTTCTATACTGTATTCAGTATCAAGCTATTGCCTAGGCACTGTATCAAAAATTATTTTGCTACTGTAGGCACAAGTTTTTTGAATGAGATGTGAAATAAGGTTGGTTATTGCTGTGGCAATTTTCAGAAGAGAAAAATGCTGGTATTGAGCAGTTACTTTGTGGGTATTTACATGTGTTCATGGCTAAAATAACTGATGTAGTATCATTTGAACATTGTATTCCTTGACACTCCTAAGCTGAATTTCTAGTTCTGTTGCAGTGAAATGTTCCCTAGTTGTATTTAACTGTAGAGGTAGTTTCATTTCAGTGGCTGTTTAAGGGGTTGCTGGTTATGAAAATACTTGGGACATGCTAAGGTAAAAGATAAACTATAAAGTAAGGAAGAAAGCCCTAGTGGAGAGTTGTAGTATTGCCACGTACATGTACTGCTACCAGTTTTGGACGATAATTGCATAACAATATTTTTATTCTAAATGCTTCAACTGAAGAGAAAGAACAGTGTTTTTGGGAATGACCTCTACACCAAAAATACAGATTTGTTCCACTGTATTTTTATGAAAGTTCATTTTAAGTAAAAGTTTGCTTCAGCTCATGAGAATGTGATGTTAATCTTGATAGTGAAGTCCTTGCCTCATGCTGAGAGCAATTTTAGTTAATGACTTTAATGCTCAGTGAATTGTGTGGGTTATTACTGTACACTGTGAAGTTAAGTGAATAAAAATACAGCCATTGTTTCTCAATATAATGTTGCTATTTTAATTATATTTGAAGAGTGACCGAGGTTCAAGTCTTCAAAACCTGAAATGGGGGGTGGGGGGGAAATGTACTAGAAGTCTTGCTAACTTGTTACACAAAAGTCTGAGAAACCTTACTGCCATATTTACTCGCAGTCATTAGCTTCTACAGAGACAGAAGAGCTACAATTACATGATTTAATGAAATAAACACACACAGTGAGAGTACATTCATCTAGCTAATCTGAAAACAGAAATCTCTCACACCGGGTGAAACCGAAATGAAGAAAGAAGCCAAATATTAGCATTGTCAGCCACACGCTGTCACTGTGCCCATGAGAAAAAGGCAACAAGATAGAGATAGGAAGTCTTTTATGATGATATGTATGCCCAAGTTTAGTTTGTATCACTGGAATCTGTCTTCTTTATTTAAGTCTTTTATTTTGAGGGTGGAATTCATTTTGCTAAGATGTATTTTCCATTTCCCTGTTGTTAATTGATCAATACTATTGATGGTCAGAGGAGTTTGATGCTAACCTATCAATTGCAACTTCCTTATAGTTCACTTTTGTCCCATTTGCAGCTTGATACACTTGATTCCTATAAAAAGGAATATATTCCAAAGATCAGTCATCTGATACAACTTCTTTAACTTTTAGCATATCAGATAAAAATGCAGAATACATTCCAGTTTGTTTGCAATGTAAAAAAAAAAAAAAAAAAGAAGAAACAGGTCAATCTAAAATTGAATTTATATATACTACTTTAAAACATCTTTCATCTCAAAAATTCCTGCTTTCTAATGATTTTAAACGTGCATATCAGGAAGTGTACTTTTAACACAAAGATCTTTATCATCAGTTGCATTAAAACTGTACAACTCTGATGTATTTTATTGTGAATTATTTCTTCAGATATTGCTCAAAAAACCCTGTTCTTTTGTTCTCCAGCAGTCGGGTGCAGAGTGTTATTTTTCATTACTACAACTGTGGTTTTCATCAGTGTGAAAAAACAACCCACCTTATTAGTGAATTCTTTCACTGTGGTTTAGTAAAGGTTGTCAGGGACTTAAATTTAGACTGGAATTGTAAACGTATCTAAGAGTTGCATGCAGCAGAGCTGTGCAATAGAACTGTATGAAGTAAAAATGTGCCTCCTAGTGTAAAGAAGGGGAAAAGTGCATTTTCATGAAAATGCTTGATAAATCACGTTTTGATAGCTGCAAGCGGTGGATGTGATTCATTTTTCTTCAAAGAGATAAAGAGGAATAGCATATATTTAGTGGAGTGTTAGAACTGCTCTAGGGAGAAAGCCTACTACACACTGTGGATGAATCTATGCAATAATTCCAATGGTTTAAAAACAGAAATATAATATTTATGTCTTCTGATACATGTTTACAAAGCTAAGTAAATGCTTGCCTAATTTCTACATCTCATTAATAAGTAGTATCAACAAAGCAATAGCTTTATAAAAACATGGAGCTGTACCAAAAATTGAAACACACCTACTGGTTTCAAGATCATATTTTATTTAGTAAAATTAAATAGAATACTCTTTTGTGTTCTGTGTTACTTCTGAAGCAATTCCATATTCTTGGAAGTAATGTTATAATGCTGTATTTCAATAATAATATTTGTGGACAGCTTTTTATTTCCAGTACAATAAAAACTGTGTGGTTAAATTCGTCTGATAAATACCTGAGTTCACACTTTTTAATAAACCTCAATACTGTGGTAGTTTATTCAAGTAATATCAGGGGTGTTAAATGGTACTCTAATTCCAGTAATAACTAGGAATATCTCTGTGGCAGTGGCTTAATTATGATTAAAGTTCAGAGTAATGGCAAGACTGCCATGTATTACACTTGGTCATATGATAGTGTCCCATGTGGAGAAGCTAAGCCTCTCCTGCAAAGAGCTTTGGTTTTACAGTGTCACTATCATTACACCCAGTGGGTGATGATGGTTTAACCTTGCAGGCATACCCTCTGCTTAATCCTGTCTTTCATTTTGCTGCCTCCAAAGTTTCTTATTTGGCAATACTGGAGCAGTCCATAGCTAAACAGCCTAAGGTATAGAAAAAAATCCTACTGTATTAATACTTAAATCTACATAATTTGCTGTCCATAGTTATTCTTGTGTTTTCATAGCATGAGACTATGAGGACTAAAATAGGAACATTTGCCTTTGAGTCATATCCTCCATTTCATTAAACACAAGTTCATACCTCACACAGAATCTAACACTGTCACATTTAGCTACAGGCAAGCAGGAGTAAGAAAAACTGGAGTCAGGTTGGTGAATTAGCCTACAGAAGAGCTGTAAAATAGACTGAAGTCTGAATTCAATCTCAGCCCATGCACTTATTTCTTTAAAGAGATAAATAAAATCTGAAAGGCATAAGAAGATTGCTATCTCTTTACATCTCTTTGATGCCTCATTGCAGTGGAGATTTAAAAATGGTCTTGCCTTAGAAAAGTCACAGTGCTACATCTGTTCCTATTCTACTCTCTTTTTCTCCACACAACAAAGCTAATTGAAGTGTAAATCAAGAGGCCATAACCATTGAATGAGCAGTAGGAGGGGAACTTGTCCCATTGCTTCTCCAAGAGGAAAAGATAACTTACCAAAACTTCCTAGCTGCTGCTGCCTGAGAAGAGCACTTGCAGGTCCTCAGCAGTGAGATGAAAAGGCTGCATGGGACAAGGGGACTATGAAAAGGGTTAGAGGATTAAAGGAAGGGGAAGCTTGCACATGAGATGAAAGCTAGTGCCTTTGGCTGCTATCACTGATGATACCAAAGACAGTTTAAAACCACAAATGCTTTTGCCAGGTTAAAACAAATGACTTAAACAATTAAGAGTTATTTTTCTCCTGTAAGTTTTTTCTGCTCACAAGGCCTTTCTTCATATCACAGCAAGCCCAGGTCTACTGCAGACATTCACAGACTTTTCTAAGTTTCAAAGTAATATCATTATCCAGTCAAACCTCTACCATGGCACAATGCTTAGTGCTTCACACAACTTAAATCAAACTGATGTTTTAAAATATTCCAGTGGTTTATTTCCACTGGTGTTTAATTTCATGTGTTATATGGGTTTACATGGCAAGTTAGTGGGGAGGGGGGCTGCAGAGAGTGCCATTTTGAGAAGACACCAGAGGCTGCTCCCCATGTTTGACAGTCAATTCCCAGTAGATCTAAAATAGATCCATTGCTGCCCAAAGCTGCACAGCAGGTGGGGGAAGGAGTGAGAAAAAAATGTGAGAGAAACAAACCTGCAGACACTAAGGTCCATGAAGAAGTAGGTAAAGAGCACTCTTCAGACGCCAAATAGATTCTGTCTCAGCTTGTGGAGAAGGTGGTGACCATGGAGGACCCCACCCTGAAACAGGCAGATATGCCCTGAAGGAATTTGCATGAAGAGCACATGCAGGAGCAGTAACTGGCCCCTGGGGAGCCCACTCTGGAGCAGTCTGGACTTGAAGGCTTACACCCTGTGGAAGGGAGGGAGCCATGTATTGCTTGGAAAGGACCCTGTAGTGGCCAGGGAGGAAGGAGCAACAGATACAAAATTTTACTGACTGACTGCAGATCGCATTTCATATCCCTTACTGCCACTTCGTGGTAGGGGCAAGGTGGGGAAAAGTGAGAAGAGAAAGGTAAAATGAAATAAAAACCTTAATTTCAGCCTGGGAAGAAGGAAGGGCTGGATAATGGGAAAAGTGTTTTTAGTTTTTTTTCCTGTTTCTCACAATCCTACTTGGGTTTTTATTGATGATAAATTAAACAAATCTTCCCCAGGCTGAATCAGTTCTACCAGTGATGGTAACTGGTGAGTGATTTCCCTGTTCTTGTCTCAACCCATGATGAGCTTTTTCATCTCATTTTCTTCCCATCCTGCTGAGAAGGGGAAGTGATAGAGCAGTTTGGTGAGCACCTGGCAGCAGCCAAGGTTAACCCACCAGAATATTAAACCTGGTGTTGTATTCTCAGTCTGAAAGCATTTATTTTCAGTTTATACCTCTTGTCTGTGTGACTCTACCACCCTTTGTCAAAGTAAAATCTGTGACTTCCAGAAGTGCAAGGATATTTTGAGGCCCAAGGGACTGTTTTGGCTAGTATAATATCCTGCATAATACAGATCAGAAGTCTTAGCCAATCACCTAAAAAAACATGTGTCTTCTGGTATCTACAGCATATGTTACAGAATGATTTTTTGATTTAATTATCTTCAGTGACTGAGGAAATAGTACTACATTGCTTACTGACTTCAACTGAATCAGCCTTTTATTTGAAAAAAGAGGTGTTTGGTATCCTTAGTTTGGATTCAAGTCTTCTTGAATCTTTAATACACTGGTTAATTCATAGTAGTATTTGGAATGTTGCTACATTTTGTTCTTAAGCACTTTTTTCCTCTCTGTATTTTAATAGTGGTCCACTGTCTGTCCTGTAAGAAAAATCATACACACACACACACATAAAAATATATATATATATATATATATATATATATATATATATATATTCATAATAAGAAAAATAAAACTTAAACCTTCTAAATTGCAGAGGTTTTGAATCAGTTGTTCCCTTTATCAGTCATTGTTTTTAACTGAGTGTTTTTTGTTTTTTTTCATTCCTCATGAACATGATGTTTAACTGTACTTTTTAGCAATTGAACAGCAAAAGATTTTTCTATTATTTAAAGACTTTCTGTGGGAAATGAAAGTCAAAAGCACAACTGAACACATGTATCTTTAATCATCATGAAATATATTAAAAAAATTTTATTAGCATCCTAGGTGCTCTATCACCTAACTGTATTTGACACAATTCACCTGCTAAAGATGTGATAATGTGATTATGACAAAAATATTTGTTTGATAACTTTGAGGCTGTTGTTTTTGAAATTCAGTGAAAGTTATTGTTGCCAGCTGTGACTCCTGGTTACCTTGATACTACAACTAATTTCCCAATGTTGCATATTCTTTTACTAACAGAGTCTTAGCAGTGCAACTCCTATTTCCAATGGCAAGTTGACAAAAAGGAAGATTATATTTGTGAGAATAAAGTGTTGAATTTAGCATGGCATTATTCATTTCAGCATTTAGGGGGTTAAAACTTTACAGTAGAATTAGAATTGTTGATGGCTGCAATGAGAGGAATAATTAATGCAGTAAGAATAACCTCATTGCACCCACACAGACTTGGACCTGACAATGAGAATGCAGCTTTGCAGTGAAAGTACTAGTAATCCTGGTGGATAGCAAGTTAGCTATGAGCCAGAAATGAACCCTTGAAGAAAATATATCAGTCTCCTGAACTGCAATAGAAAGGGTGATGCCAATAAGCTGATGGGAAAGATCCTTTCTCTCTACTCAGCACTGGTGAGACATGTTTGAAGTGCCAAGTCCAGAGGTGGTTTTTCAAGTATGGAAAGGAAATAGAAATATGGACTGAGTCCAGAAAAGGGCCACGAAGATTATTATGTGTATTAGAGCATCTGTCACATGGGGAGATGCTGAGAGAGCTGTGGCTGTTCATCTTGGAGAAGGGAAAGGCTTAGGAAAGATCTAATTAATGTGTACAAATACCTGATGTGGTGTGAAAAGGAGAGTAGAGAGAGAGACAGACTTTTCTCAGTAGTATACCAAATTAAAGAAGGGACACTTGGCACAAACTTACTTTAAAATTTTCTTTAAACATAAGAAAAAAAATCCAAAAACCAACCCATTTTCTTGCTATTGGAACAATAGAACTCTGCACAAAGTTTCCCAGAGAGATTGTGGAATCTTCATGGGTATTCTGGAAATCAAACAGGATGTTTCTCTGAGTCATGGTAACTCCCTGAGATGAGCAGGAGGGTATGACTAAGCCCTCTCTGGACTTCCCTTCCAAGCTTAACCATTCTATGATTCCGGAACCCTATAAAATAATTAGTCTCGAATAGACTGTGCAATACAGATGTGAAGAAGAAAAGGAAAGAAAAATCTGTATTCTCTAAGGTAAATTAAGTATAAACTTCTAAGTTTATGGTAGGATATCTGGTGTAGTGCTATACACAGTATAGAAATCAAAAACAAATAGGTACTATCCAGATACTCATTTCTTCTTCAGTTTATCTCCTGAGGTATATATCTGAAATGGGTCAAGTAAATCTTGTAAAGAAATGCCTTTATCCCACCATAGATTATGAATGAAGGCTGTAGAAAGGAATTAAGTAATACCCATGTTAGTTCCAGAAATTAATGATGAACTCAGCTTCATCATTATTCATCATTGGATGCTTACATGTAGAAATTGAAAACTTCATCCTAAGTGTCTAAGCTCCCTTGTTAGTTTACTGAGCACAAAAGCTTTCATTTAAACTAGGTACCTAAACCATGTTTGCTAAGTTTCACACTGGAGTTCATTCACAATATTTCTGATGAGTGTAATAGAAGCTCAAGCACCAAATTCACACAGACATTTTGGATGAAATTTATCTCCAGAATTTTTATGCATAGGACACAGATAATTTGTTATACATTAGCATTTGGTTAAATGCCTACTTTTTGTTAATTGCACGCCCTTCTTTCCTGTTTGACATCCACATGCAACCATCTTGGGGCCCCAGAATATTTCTAAACTGGCATTGCTGATAGCTAGACAGGAGTGAAGTTTAGATTGAGATTAATTCAAAAATATATGAGTGCAGGTGCCATGTGTGTAACCTCGTGAGGTATCCATGACTCATTCAGATGTGAGTTTGAGTTAGATGTGAATTAGTCTGAGATCCAGGTGCAGTCAGTGGAGACCTCAGTTATCACAACTGAGATTAGAGACCCAGTCAGTTTCTAAACTGAATGATGTGTAGTAGATATGTCTACTTTAATGTGAAAGACATTGTTTTCCAAACTATATTGACTGAATTGACACTGTGTATAGGGGAAGCTCAGACACCTAAATTTAGCTGATTCCCACAAATCCAACCTTTTGTGTGAGATGAATCTCAGCTGTTCTTGTTGCTAAGGGAATATTCATATCTTTTGGGACATTTATTAGTTTTTCTTATCTATCTGCACATAACATTTTTCAAAGGAGAAGAACATTTTTAAATTTCATGCCTCGTTTTTTACAATACTAATTAAATAAAAATAGCAATGCATACCTTCCTTTTCCTTTCTTTTTTTCCTCCTGAAATATAACATATAAATTAAAACATCCTACCTTTTTAAAGAATACTTCTAAGGAAGGATTTCTAAAAATAATTCTTGTTCTCTAATCAGTTTTTCTTTCTCCAAACAATCACCAGATATTGACTGTATTGACTGGAAAGCTCATGCCATTTTGAAAAGTAGGATGTCTTGAAGTGCAGATGATGCATTTTGACTGTTTCTTTAAGAATATCAATATGGTACTTTCATGGAATCCAGGAGTTCCTTCCTTAAAGCAAATACCTTTGTAAACTTTGTTTTCTGGGGAGGAAATCTAGACTTTTGGAAGAAAAAGTGTGTTATCTTAAGAAAAACCTTCTGCATAAGTGTCTTCAGGTTTGACCTAGACTTGTCCAGAGACTAGGTATTCATTTTATAATGTTTATCTTTTGGCTTTATATTTTGTTTTCTCAGATTTTATGTTTGCTTTTTTTTTTTTCCTTAAGGAGAAATCCATGCATAAGATGTGAGGTTCTCTGAATAAAATCTGAAAATGATATAGGTAATGAATATTCTGTTTTCTTTCAAATATTTGCCTTCCCAAAGAATGTTTTATGTTTTTGTACATACATTTGCTCTGTTTGTCTTCAGCAGGAGTAGAAGGGGGATGAAAGATGAATTAAGTAGGTGAGAAAAAAAAAAAAATAAGGAATTATGTTTGCAGTTTAAAACCTTTGGAAGTAAACCTTCTAGAAATAGGAATAAGAGTTAAATCATTTCTTAGTGTAATGCTTTATCCCCTTTCATATTAATCCAGGTAAATACATGTTAAGTAGGGAGAAGGAAAATGATAGTAGAATACTTACCTTATTTCACTGTTCTTTGCATGTTAAGTGTCTTTATTCTGTGGTTACAAGGTACCTGTGTGCTACAGAAAGTCCATCTAGACTTGGTAGAAACATTATCAACTAAACTTAGGATGTGTCTATCTGTGGCAAGAAAAGGAAAATATATAAAAAATCTTTTCCAAAACATTCAAAAACTTTTTTCCCATCTTGAAACAAACAAATAGGTAAAGACATAAATCAATCTTTAACTGTTCAGGACAGTTTGAAAATTTTGCAGCTTTGGCAAAAAGCTTTTCAGTATAAAACCCATGCTACATCAGCACAAAACCCACACTCCAAAAAAGAAAAAAGCTAAAAAACCCCAACAAAACAAACAAACAAACAAACAGAAATCAACCAAAAAAACCCACAAAAACTGTTATTTAGTAACATCTGGACACCTTTGTGAGAAAGTAGAAGAATGTTTTCTTGGGTATACCTTTATACAATTTTTATACCTTTATCAGTGTTTTTAGCTCTACAGTGAAGTATTACACAGCATAGTAGGAACAGATCTGGATGTGAAGAAACTGTTGCTGAGAACAGAGTTTGCTGAGCATACTTCTGTGGTAGTTGCTCTCAGCTTTTGTTGTCCATGGGCTGAATGCCCATTAGTTACTGAAGAATAATACTGATTTCATTCCATTCCAAAGGAATCCCATCCTCGTGCTCCAAAAGATCTTCACAAGCATGTCAAGTGGAGGTGGTTAGGAGATTCATGTCAGAAGTACACTCCTGCAAGTTAATGTAGTCTTACAATTTAGTAAGATACATCTCTTTCAACATGAAACAACTCACCTGTTATTTTAAACAAATCTGCATTACTGAACCTTCATTTAAGTACTTCATACTCAAATATTCCCAGAATATTTATGATGATTTTTAAGTTCTTCACTCTGAAAACCACACAAAAAATGTCATTTTCAATACAAATCTTAAAATTAAATTCTATGTGCCTACCATTTAAGAGAAGGATTTTTTCCCTCACTTGGTGATATGCTCCATTACTCTTTTAGATTAGATCTGTGTTGTCTTCAAGATCTAAAGAAAGTGTTTAAGTTCATTGAGAATGATTGAATAACTTATTTCTTTTACTTTAGTGTACTGAACTATTCTATTCCATAACTACATTTGTTAAATAGTGTCATGGAGATGACTATTGATGACATTATCAAGTGAAAATATCAGTTACAAATGATTCATTCATCTAAAATAACTGTGAAAAAATAAAAACCTTCTCAGCTTTATAACAATTGTGCATTTTATAATCCAAAAGCCAAATGGTGAGATGTTTACCACTCTACACATCCTTAATTTTTTCTTATGTAAAAATATATATGAATGACAGGAGAGTGTGATAGAGTAATTGACCAGTTTTTATTTTTTTTTAATGAATATTAAAAAAATCTCTTTTTGTTAAAGATCAGTGGTCAATTACTGAATTTAAGGAAAGCAATTTCTTAAAATGTACTTAAAATGTACAAGAACATATTTCAATATTGCTGAAGACTTACATTTGAACACAGCAAAGGCATGCAAAATTGATTTTCTTTTCAGTAGAGAAGCCAATACAATTTGAGTGTTTTGGGGTTTTCTTCTTTTTTAAATGTATTGGTTTTGCGAAAATGTAACAAAAATGGCTGGTATTAATTGGTGGTGTAATTCCAAGGCCCTTGAAACCCTGGCACTTAGAGTTGTTGTGAGTGTGAATGTGATCTGGCATGCACTGCATAGTCATTAACTAATGGATTGTAGCTACACTCTTTCAATAAAAACATGTAGGTGGTTAGTAATACAGTAGTGTTACCAGCAATTTTAAAGTCATTTGTAGGTTAGTTTGTGAAATTAAAAGTGTAATCAAAAATTTCCCTGCACTGCTGGCTTTTTTCTGCTGATTTAAGTGCAGATTCCTTGGATCATTCAGAAGAGAAACTAAACGACTTAAAAATAATCACCCACACCACAATGGATTAGTTGTTTGAATTATAGTTTCACAGTTCATGTATTTCTTTTAATGAGAAATTAAAAGAATTGTATAAGGTAGCTTTGTGCCATTACTCCAGGTCTTAATATATATTTATTAATTTTTCATATACTACACACACTTGTCCTTCATTATTTCTTCATTATGAATGGAAATCATATATTTCCAGTTGTAAATAGGCACCTAATAATATGAATCCCTCTTGCATGAGCAGCTATACTGTTTGGAGACATATTAATTATACATTTTGCAGAAGACTGAAAATATCTAACATATGTTATAGATGAATATAGGTCACTGTGACAGCTGTAATTGATAAATATATGCATATCTATGCATATAGACATGCATAGATATAACACTTTCCACTAGAGTACAGAGCTGTTCAGACAATCTAGATGTTAATGATATTGACCTTTGTCCACCCAACTTCCCTTCAGCATTTAAAGAGACAGCATGACTGATTTTAAAGTTGAACATCATTAAAAATAAGCTGATGCATCAGTGGTTATGTTCTGTTAATATCCTCTTCAGTCTTACCAGACCCTCATGGTCACATTCTCAAGAAATTCTAGCTATGCTCACATATTCTATTCCTGCATATCTGGACTGCTGCTTTAGGCATAGGTTCCTTGCCCAGTTCATCTTTGAGAAATCCAATTAAAACAGTCTCTTTAGGGACATGAAGATGGGGAAGCATCTGCAGGGGAATTCCTCATATCCTCATATGGAGTGGTCTTTTCAGCCTGGAGAAGTGGAGGCTGAGGGGAGACCTCATTGCAGTTACCACTTCATGAGCAGAAGCAGAGGGACAGGTACCAATCTTGTCACTCTCTTGACCAGTGACAGGACTCAAACAAATGGCATAAAGCTGGGAAAAGCTCCTCAGGGAAGTTTTCACAGCACCAAGCCTGTCTGAGTTCAAAAAATGTGGACAATGATCTCAGGGACATAGTGTGACTCTTGAAGCTGTCATGTGCAAGGGCAGGAGTTGGATTTGAATGGTCCTTGTGGATCTCCCAACTCAGGATATTTTATTAGATGGTTCTATGATTCTATGATTTTTTAACCTCAATGCACATTTAACACTGTGCACATTTCACTCCCTAGCCTATAATATGAGTTATGCCTTCCAATAAAACAAAATATTTTGCTGTTAATAAATAAATAAATAATACTTTCTATTCTGAAAGTAAAACAGCATTTCTTAGCTACTCTGTGTAAGTGGCAGAAGATGTCATGGCAAAAGAGGGGGATGAGTTAATCAAAAAATAGTGAAGAGTACTGGAATTCAAATAGTAAGTTGCTTTACATGCTTTATTCTCTTTTGGGCTGAACGGTGATCTACAAGAACGTGCATGAATAAATTTTTAAAAAATCCTTATAAGAGCACAATAACATTTAAAGAACCATTTAAGAATAAGCAATTTAATCCTTTGTAAGACATTTTAGTACAAAAGAGACTTATAGTCCACAGTCTTTAGTTTTTGGAGGAGCATTTCCTGTGACCTTTTGTATATTTCTCTCTTGTTTGCTTGTTTGATGAACAGTATATTCTATTATTTTGTCTAATCTAGTTCAACTGTTGTATGTATTTATTTGTTTATGTATTAACTTTGAAAGAATAAATCCTGGTAGCACTGTATGTTGATGTCTCTCCATAGATCATGTCCTCTGTTTAGAATGCCATATGTTTAAGTTGGTGACAAGATAAAATGCCTTTCTCGGTGGGTCATGTCCAGAAGTGACTGCTGATATTGCCCACAAGTATAGAGAGAGAAAAGGAGAGAAATTAGACAAGTGTTATTGGGGCAGCAGAGAAAGGAATGACTTGGAATATGTCAGGTAAATTGCCAGCAGGATAGATTATGCACGACAGCATAGGCATTGTGTGAAAAAATTGAGTGCTGTGGAACTGACATTGTTATAGGTAATGCTTCCATGTACATTGAAGCACTTTAGAACAGCTCTGTACTGCTCAAAAGTTAGAAAGCTCTTTTATTTATGGCTCAAAAATGTCCATGAATCATTCTGTCAACTGAACAAACTTGAACGAAAGAACGCCTGTCCTCAGAAGACTGTGAAGTTCCAGAACAATCTGGAAAACAACCCAAACTGAGAAAGAGAGTGCTTAACCGGGGGAAAAGATGAGTGCCATATTGCTTAATTCAGCCTCCTTCCTTTTTGCTCTTGTCAAATGTTTGCCTATTACAAGATGCCAGCCTACTCAGTGTTGTATTCTGCCACAAGATACATGGCATCTCACAAATCTGGCAGTACACTGACAGCAGTCTTCTACTTTTCTATCCTGGTTGCCCATTAAAATATGTATAACTAGACTGAGACTATGAAATAGGTATAGCATGTCTAGACTAGCCAACGGTGTTAAACTGTTGTGGTGCCAGATGTAATGCTTAAGAGCACTTAACATTGATCTCCGAAAAGTATTGAGGAAGTATTTGCATATTGCACATTTCTGCTAGCAACAGGGCTTTAGTGGTTTTTTTTTTATTTTCTTTTTTATATCATATGCAGTACTACTTCCTCAAATGTGTATAAGTCCTATACAGTCTGTTCAGTGAATCTGAAATTAAAATATGTGATATGTAAATTAATCTCCTTAACACATCAGGCATAGAATAGTGTATTTAGTCTAAATAAAAAGATGACAAAATACTGTTTTGTTGTGCTTTTTTTTTCAAGTAAATTTGGGAAATCTTGCACCTTAGCCAGGTTAAGTGAGAAATTAGATCATTTCACAGAATCACAAAATCAATCAGGTTGGGAAAGACGTTCGAGGTTATTGAGTCCAACCTATGACTGAGCACCGCCTCATCAACTAAACCATAGCACTGAGTGCCATGTCCAGTCTTTTCTTAAATACCTCCAGGGATGGTGATTCCACCACCTCCCTGGCAGTCCATTCTGGTGCACAATCACTCTTTCTGTGAAGAACATCTTCCTAATGTCCAGCCTAAACTCTCCACAAACCAAGATATAACCACCCCCCAAAAAAATAATTGGAAATAAACTTTTTTCTGTAGTTGAGATTTTGCTGCTAATCTACCTTGTGAAAGGTTTGTCAAACTGGGCCATTCATCTGTGTATCAAAATTCCAAACCCCGAGAAATTTGAAAATAGCACTTTCTACTGTAATGTTTGTACCCCATAATAGATACTGAGTACTTTTAAAGGAGGAAAAAAGCAATGATTTTCATTGTTAGAGGTTTTTTTTGTTTGTTTATTTGTGTTCTTTTTAGACAAGACATTTGACAAAAGTTGTCCTTAATTATCATTGTAAGCACATTTGTTTGATGATCAGAAAACATAAAAAAATCCCCAGAGAATAATTAGCAGAGATCTGAACTTCCAGTCTGTGTGCACAGACATACACAGATTTTCCTCCTTAGCCAACAAAAGTGGGTTTAGGAAGCACCAGAATGATCGGCTACTTATGAAGCCTGTGTTTTTTTACATATTAGGTTCTTTGATAAACTGTACTAATCCAGTAATTTATATTCAGCTATTCAAAGTGTAATACAGAGAAGTACCTTATCTCTTCCTGTCTCTTGTTTGCTCAGTCTTTTCATGTGCCTCTTACAAAACTTTGCCACTTGATGCCCTTTCAACTTTTCCCAAGTAGCAATTTATAAGGGTAAAGAAGGCCCATCAGTTTTATCTTCATTAGCATGTTATGTGGTAAACAAATTTGGCATGCAAGAATTTCTCTGCATTAAGATTAATTCAATCATTAGACTAACATTTGCTGCTGTACAAATACCCATTTCAACCTACTGAATTTATTATTTAATATCTGTGGGCACTGATTAGCGGTCTTGCTCATTATCACTCTGAACCTGCTAAATAAATCATGGCCTTAAATTGTTTGTGTGATTGTTCCATGAACTTGTTTTAACCTTTCTGACTCAAGTGTTTCAACTTGATTTTAAAAAGATAAATATTTCATTTTTCATATTTAATCTTGACAATTAGAACAATATATGAAAAATTCTCTTCAACTGTACAGAAAATTCTGCCCCATTACACAGGCTGGCTCTATGCAAGTAAAGAAGAGTGCACACTTTTATTTTGCTAAACACTCATGCTTTTCAACCTTATTCATCTAATATTTTTTATTGCTCACCTTTTTTTTTTCTTTATTTTATACCTATATATTGGATCTAGGTTTCCAGGATTATACAGGTAAGAATTGGGTGCAGGTGCCCTGGCACTGGCAGTGGGGGCTGCAGGGTGGCCTCTGTGAGGAGGAGTTGTTGCTGCCACATGCTGGACACAGCTGGTTCCATCTCACTCCAGCCCACCCACCTCAGGGCACAGCTGAGCCCTGCCAACAAGGAGATAGCATCTTGCAGAAAATATGCTTAAGAAAGGGTGAAAAACACCACCTGCAGTAAAAAACACTGCCTGGCAGTAAGAAGTGAGAAAAATAGGAGAAACATTGCTGCAAACTCCCAGGTCAGTGAAGGAGGGAAACAAGATATTCCAGGAATTGGAGCTGAGATTACTCTGCAGCTCTGAAGAAGGAGTCACCAGAGCAACTATATTCAGGAATGAGAAAGTGAAGTTGAACTTCAAAAGACAGAGGAGTGAGTGGAAGGTGTTCCTCTTGTTTCTTTTTTCTTTGTTTCTCACTACCCAGCTCTATTTTAATTGACAGCAAATTTAATTTTCTCAAAGTTACATCCATTTTGCTCATGGTGGTAATTGTTAATCAGTCTTCTCATCTCAATCTCAACCCAGAACTCTTTTATCTTACCTTCTCTCTAGTCCTGCTAAGGAGAAGCAGCAAGACAGGGCCTGGTTGGGCATTTAGTAGCCAGGCAAGGCCAACACACCAAAAGTGTTAGTTTAAACCAGTTGCCTAGGAAAATAGCCTTGGACTTTAGAGAAAAATATTATTCAATAGATACTCATTTTTACCAGTGAAGACCCCAGTTAAAATATTATGGCCAGGTTTTAATCAATCCTATTACTTTCTAGATTTCCAGTGTCTCAGCTTTTGTTTTATCTTCCTGAATCTTCTCTAATCTTATCTTCTCTAGTGTATTTAGGCCATCCTCTTACCTGTAAGAGAAATTTGTCAGATGCTAACTCTGTGACATTACCATATAGATATATATGAGGAATTTTGGCAGAATATGTCATAACTCTTCTTGATTATACCTAATGAAGTTTTGAGGAACTAATGATGTTTTGAATGTATATATATTTGCATTTCAGAGGATTCTGTCATGTCACTGAGGCAACTTTCATAAGTGTAAGATTTCAGAAGAGCACTTTTGCTGAAAGAAGTACTGTTCTCCCCGTGCTCTGTTCAACCCTTTACTTCTGAAGAAAATCTTCCTGAGCAGAACAGCAAGCTTTCTCCTAAAATAGCTGTACTGTTCTGTGTTTCCCACCCAGGAAGGCAAGCTTCCTTAGTGGCAAGAGAATATTATTGTAGTCATAAAGCCAAAGATAATAAGCTGTGTCTCATCTATATTATGGTCAGTGGGGAGAGCAGCAAGAAACTAGAAACTGTTACACATAGATTGTTTTCCTGTTTTCTTCCGTGAAAAAGCTGTAGAGAGTCTAAGTCAGTTTGCTATTTCAGCTCCTTACAGGGGTTGTAAACATCCTATTCAAACAAAAAATCTCCATAATATAAGGTTTTCCTTTCCATATAAGTAAAAGGGAGCCTTCAAAGAAAAAGCATAAAATTTGCCAGTCCACTTTGTGCAACAGAAGCTCTTACAGGTGGCAAATGGCCCGTGCTGTGCTATCACTCACCTCATTTACACTGCTTTACACAGTGATATAGCATAATAAGAATGTGTTGAAATATTAATATTATTTCTTTAAAGTATATTTTTCCCTTTAGTTCTTACAAAACAGCAACTATAAATAAAGTCCTTCATTACTGTCATAAACCAATATTAAGAAGCCAAATGCTATCTGAAGCAGTACCACTTTTCAAATTGAATGTAGCTCTGTCTTAAACATAGTACTGTAAGAATTTAATTTCCTTGCTTTATCATAAAAAAAAATGTTGGATTTTCATACTTACAGATTGTTTTTTTTTAAAGTGGAGCAGGAGACGTAGGTGCTTTGTATTATGTACTGTTTCCCTCTATTCCTTCTCAACTATAATACATTGCCATTTTGAATGGCTTATCCAGAAACTATGAAAATGAATTCTGAGTTTTAAATAATGTATAACTAAACCTGAAAAATGCATTTTAGAAAACTCAGGGCTTAGAGTCTTTCAATTTGCAGTACACAAACCCTTTTTTTAGCCCAAAATTACCATTATCATTTATTTACAGGTGAGTGTATTTTTACTGCATGCCTGTATCTGGAAAAGCATTCAGATCTCTATTTTTTTCTTAAAATTACTGCTCTGACATACAACTGTGAACAGCTTAAAAGGAAAACCTGTAAACAGCTGTCACAGAATACGCTGATGTTTCACAAGGCTTTGCTTGCAATCATTTTTTCAAAGTACTGTAACAATCTCTGCTTATGTTTCCATTATAGAAAGCCTCATTCTCTGCTAAATAGTGTGTGGATCTTTTGTCCCTGGTGCTTTATTATTTCATCCTTTGGATCTATTTTTCACTTGGCTGAGTAGTCAACTATTTAACATGAGTACAGATAACCTTTGAAAATGGCTTTTCCTGATGTTTGGTATGCAAGACCTGCTCCAAGTGGAAGCAACAACACTCTTGAGGTTTTTTTGGTGTGCTTTATTTTAGTTTTCTTGGAGTATGTTTCGCCTTTTTTTCTAATCTGACTACAAGGAATAAATAGGTGTCTAAGCCCACAATTGCTTACATCGCTTCCACCAGCTTGTGCAATGGGAAACCCAGATACAGAGTACAGCAGTGAAAAAAACCCTAGTAGTAAGACATAAATGGAAGAAATTGGTCAGCATGTCAGGTTCTGTAGTGTTAAAAGAGAGCCTTCACTGATTATAGTACATCCCATGGGTCAGTGTCTCAATGGTTGTGTGGAGTCTTTTGGGCCTGAGTCACACATTGATCACTGACAATGTCCTTTTAGCATTCAGGTAGATAATACTGAATTCCAATTGTTTTCATTACTACTGTAGTTTAGCTACACTGGAAGATGCTTTCTCTTTCTTCAAAAAAATCTTCAGAGGTGGATTCCCAAATGTCCCACTTACATGAAGATTCTGCTCAATTTTTTTACCTTTCTAGAAAAATTATGAACTCTAAAGATACCTCCCTTCCCATCAAATGAACCTGTTCTTGTTTTTGAATAATTGCTTACAATATTGATGTAACTAAAGGTAATATAACAGCAGTCATAAATGCAGATAAAATTCAAGTGAGTGTTATCAGGATTTGGAAAACATGTTGCCTGGTTCATATGGCAATTCTTATTTTGCAGGAAATGTTTCTGAAGCCTAGGAGAGTTCTGCCATAGCAAGCTAACTTCTGATAGAAGATTCATTCCAGCTTTTGATTTTCATTGTGTTCCTCAAATGGGTTAAATTTTAAACCAAAGATCAAAAATAACATCTGACTCCCAGCAAACAGTTAAAATGGGATTGTAGTTTATCTAGATTTGATACATGGCCATAAACACATAATTCCCCAATTAGAATTGCTTAGTGTGTTGGGTTTTACATGAAGTTCAACAGTCTTAATTTTATTTTAAATGCTATTTATTTTAAATACCATTAAAATAAATCAAAATTTACAGTCAGTGATGTGAAAATCATGATTCTTGCAACTAAATTTTTTTAACTATTCAGTTTATTGTTTCACCTGTTTGAAATTCAGCTCCAAATGAGTTGCACTGGATTTTTAGTTAGTTTAGGCAAGTAAAGCTTCATGTGCTACTCCTTTACAGAATTTTCTGGGGTATAGTGTTGTCATCATTGAGACCAAACACATGATAACCACTGTAGACAGATGATAGCATCAGTTAAATTGTGGTGCAAGAAAAGAAAAGTGTTTCTTTAACTGCTGAAAATTGTTATATAAAAACATATCTCATGACACTAAGAAACAGCATGCTTGCCTTTGTGGTGAGTGTTGATGATCAAAACAAGAATCCTGAAAATGGAAAAGTCACTATATCTGTGGCTACAAATTTTTTCACATTTCTGTATACATAATGTGTTGAGGAGAAACTATATGTTTTATTTGGTTCAGATTGAGGTTTTTCCTCTTTTCCCCCTTATCCCAACATTGTGTGTGTATGTATGTATGCATTCCTGAGGTTCTCTCCTTTGAGTGTAAAATAAAATAAAACGTAATAACACTGAAAAGCCGATGGGCAAAAATTGATTCATAAATGAGAAGGTGGCATTCATCTTGGAGCTCTTATTGGAAACCTAAATCTCAGTAAATTTGTAGCCTAAGGATACAATGGGCTTAAAGGATTTCTGTCTCTGAAGAAAAATTAGAACGCCTTTGAGGTAAGGTAAATGGAAAAGGTTGTTTGGGCAAACGTGGAGCTCTAGCACTATTAAATGTTAAGCACCATCAGGGGGTATCTCAGTCATTAACAAGAGTGGCATGTTGAAGATTGTTTCAAGCAGGAGAAGAATTATGGATGGTTGTGTGGAGGTGGCACAATGCCACAGGGAAATTATGTCAAGCAAAAGAAAGAGTTTTTAAAATATATTGTGGGAAAAATCCTACCGAAATAACATCCTTTCTTACATACTTTGGAATCTTTTGCCCAAAATAACCCTAAGTTGTCATTTAAACAAAGCAAATCTGGGACACTAACTTTGAAGTCCAGCGTACAACCAGTCCCCCCTGATCTTTGGTGTATTTTGTCTACACTTGCAGTATAAACAGAAGTACCAACTTAATCAAAACACAAGCATGTTCACTTCAAATCCAAGTAGTTAGTCTTGACTGACCTGGGAGTGTTTTATGGACCTTGTGTGTTAGTTTTGTATATAATTAAAAGGGCTCTCAGGGCTTCTGTAGGCAGCCAGCAAGTTAAGCTATCTGGTGTGAGAATAATGTGTTGCTATCTAGGGAAGGAAAGATTTAGGAGCCAAGCTAGGATCCCTGTTCTAAGCCAAGAGAGTTTGAAAAGTGAGCAGACATGAAGTGTTATATCTCTAGGCAGTAGTTACCAGATTTCTTATTACGTTAGCACATCCTCCTGGCTGTTCTGCAAAATGGCCCTGAGATTAGAAACTCTGCAGGAAGCTATCTGTGTTCTCACTGTTGGAAATATGTTGTTAGGATGACAGCAGCTACATGGAAAATGGGTATTAAGATAGTCTTCAGCATCAAGAATAAATTGCTTTCCCAGTTTGCCTTAAGGTATTGCTTAGAGAGAATAGCAGGTAGTGTGGACTATGCTGTAATCCTATTTGAGAGTAAATAGTGAGAAATAGCATAAGTTCATCTTCTAATGTATAACGTACAATAAATTGTACTGCAAAGCAACGAATTGTACTGTGGGACAAGAAATTGTGCTGTGGGAGGACCCTAATATTTTACTCAGAGTGATCTTTAGTACAGAAATATGCTTCCATATCTTCACCATTTCCTATATTATTTGTTATCATGTGATACCCTTGCAGCTACCTGCATTGGGTTTATGTGGAAAGGTTTGCTAGTGGAGGGACTGGGGGTCGCTTCTATGAGAAAATGCCAGAGGCTGCCCCATGTCAAGCAAAGCCAGTTTCACCTGGCTCCAAGAGAGATCTGCCGCTGGCTAAATCTGAGCCAGTCAGCAACATTAGGAGCACCTCTATGAAAATATTTAAGAAAGGGTAAATGCAGAGAGAAGTGAGGATATGTGAGAGAAGCGATGATATGTGAGAGAAGCACAGATCAGTGAATGAGGAGGGAGAGGAGGGACCTCAGGCACAAGAGCAGAGATTCCCCTACAGCTTGTGGAGGTCCATGGTGAAGCAGGCATTCACACTGTAGTCCAGCCTGTGCCAGAGCAAGTGGAAGCTCTGTAGGAAGCTGCAGCCTGGGAAGAGCCCTTCCAGGAGCAAGTTCCAGGCAGGACCTGTGGTCCTGTGGGGGACCCTTCAGTTAATTCCTGAAGGATTGCTCCACGTGGTAAGGACTCATAATGGAGCATTTTTTGAAGAACTGCAGCTTGAGGGAAGGATCCATGCTAGAGAAGTTCATATACTAGAGAAGCTCATGAAGGACTACATCCCATGGGAGGGGTGGAGCAGGAAAAGAGTGTAAGTAGTTGTTCTCCTGAGTAGAAAGGAGTGGCAGAGACAATGTGTGATAAACTGATCACAGCTGCCATTCCCCATCCCCCATCCTACTGGAGGGAAGGAGCTAGAGAAAACAGAGAGTAAAGCTGAGCCTGAGAAGTAGAGAGGGGAGGAGGGAAGGTGATTTTAGATTTGTTCTTACTTATAATTACCCTACTACAGTTAAATGTCAGTAAATTAAATTAATTTCCATAAGTTGAGTCTGCTTTGCCTGCGATGGTAATTGGTAAGTAATCTTCCTGTCCTTCTCTTGACCAATGAGCTTTCCATTGTACACTTTGTCTCTGTTCTGTTGAGGAGAGGGAGTGATAGAGTGGCTTGGTGGGCACCTGGTGACCAGCCAAGATCAACCCATCGCACTACTAAAATAAAAGGTTGATTATTTATAAGACAGTTGACAGCAAGGTGACCTTTTAGTTTCCTTTGAGCTGCCACTAACAGCTGTGCAGCCTGCATATTACAAAGTCTTATTTATCCTGCTGTTTCTGTACACTGGAATTTTATTTTATTTGGTTTTTGTTTTGGTTTGGTTTTTTTTTAATATTCAACAGCCTTACTTTGGACCCTATAAAAATGTCGTTTTGGTCCCCTTTATGGTGTTTTGGGGTATGTTTGATCCCTTTAAAATGATCCATGGGACAGAAGAGTTCATCACCTAACTTTTTTCTCCCTTTCTCCATAATTTTTAATCTAAAGCAGAATATAAAGTTACTCCAGTCTGTTTTTTTGTCTTTGTATGAATGACAGTGCTTTAGACCAGATTATAGACATAATTTTAGATACAGTTTCTGATATTACTATTTACTTTGTAAAGTAAATGGGTGTACATATATATATATATATATATATATATATATATATATATATACCAAGTATTGTGTCTCATTATTTTTTTCTCCAACGGTAACACCATTGACAAAAAGAGAGATATTAGTAGAAACTGGTATGCCAGCTGAAGTATGAGCTATTGTGAAGCATTGATATAGTAGTTTCAGGTCTGTCAGATACTTGCTAATGTCAACAGGGAAAACATCATGCCTGAAGAAGGTTTGAGTCAGGAAGGTAATGTGCTGGACTGTGACCCAGATTATCACAAATTGTCAGATTTCAAGATGAGGTGCAACTACACATACCTTAATACCTTCTCTGCTTAAATATTAACTACAATAAATAATAACAAACAATAACAAAAATAATAACTATTATTGACAATTGTGTTGTTATTATGTTATTTTATTATGTTATTTATTGTTATTATAATTTTTGATGTTATTAAATAATATCAACTATTATTGATAGTTGTTTTTGAGAGGTTGAGTTCATACAATTTTGTTTGCCAACTAATGCAATAGAAATGAATGTAAATTCATGTTGAGAAACGTGAATAGCTGAATTTTTTAAAAATTACTTAATTCATTCATATTAAATCTAACACTGTTCAGAAGAAATTCAGATTCAAGGAATGAGCACATCTTCACTGATAACATAGCAAATATATATAATCATTCATACAGAAAACTAATGTGGTACTTTACTGGATTTACTAAGCTCTTTTTAGTGACAAAGTT
This sequence comes from Cyanistes caeruleus, assembly GCF_971803275.1. Lineage (NCBI taxonomy): Eukaryota > Metazoa > Chordata > Aves > Passeriformes > Paridae > Cyanistes > Cyanistes caeruleus. The sequence continues at coordinate 53,348,891 of NC_141703.1, forward strand.
GCTCTACAATTCTTAACCATCTTGTTCAGGGTATTTAACGTCTTTAAAAATTAAAACTCATTAAAGCTATTTCATATTTAATACAAGCTTGAGACTCATGGACTAAAACACTGTGAAAGAAATCATCAGTTTCAGACTAAGATATTACTCCACTAATCTTGCAGAAACAGATTCAGGTGATGTGAACTTTTATACAGTTTGCAGTGAAACATACACTTGGAAAGAGGAATTAAAGATAAAGAAATGCATGTAAAGCCCTGAAGTGTTGGGTTCATTCCTTAACTAGAAGTTTTAGGCTACAGATTTAATGCATAGCTTCTGAAAATGTTAAATATCATACATATTAAGGCTACTTAATTCAGCTTTAACAGTAGGAGTTTTGGAGGCCTGCCATGTACAAAGTAAAGAGAGAGAGGTAAGCACTCCCCTGGTATTATGAGGAGCCATCACTCAAAATCATTTCTGCCTAATTTAAAACCATAGATCTGCATGCTGAAATCCTATGGAAGATTTTGTGCTTCAGTAAAAGTTTACATTAAACCCAGAATAAATTGTCCTAATTGCAGTATTTATGTATCAAAACAAGAGATTTTCACTTTGTCTTTTCAGAGTTTGAATAAAAAGGCCTGCCAAAACCAATTGAAGCTATTGGTTGATATGGGACTTTGTTAAACTGTGATGATTCAAGGTAAAGAATAGCAGCATCAACTCCTTGTTATTAATAATAACATAATATCTGTTTCTTCTGAGCAAGTGTGATATTGATTGACAAGAAGGAAGGAATATCTGTAGAGCAAACTTTAAATTACAGTATTTATTATGAATGTGACTTAAAATGAATTATTTAAGGGATACATTTTATCCTCATTTACAGTATTGAAGTTCTCTGGAGTTGGACATGCCCATTAACAGCAAAATGAAACTCTCAATTTAAAAGTTTCATAATTTATGTTTTGAATAAAGATGTTATATTTATAAATAGAGTTTAAAGCATAGAGTGCTTGTACTGAAATCAGACACTACATCTTTTTGAACAGTTACACTGAGATCAATTTCAGTTACTTGATTTATGAAGAAAGACAGAAAGACAGAAAGAAAGAATGAATTAATTTAGGCTCTATATTTGATGTGAGAGTACATGATATTGCCATTTACAGTCCAGTTTTCCCAGGTTTTGATGTTGACACCCATTAGTGTTCCCCAGCTTTGCTACTGTCTCTCATCTTGTGTACCATAATTTCCTTTATGTGCCTAACCATTAACTAACGTAGCTGATACCCTGCTGAGGAATTAAGAGACAGGTGAGGCATGTACTTGATCCCAGGAAGCTGAAAGTTTACAAAATTAGTTTCTGCACTCTTTATGTAGCTTTCACTACAAAATTACAGCATTCAAGAAGCCATTATACTGAGGAAAAATAGTCAAAGATCAGGAGTTAGAAATGTTCAGAACAAAGATTTTGTGTGTCAGTAAACTTAATTGTTCATTTGTAATTCACATTACATTTTCTCATTGAGGCTACAATTCACAATTAAAAATCCAGTTCTAAGACTTGATGTAAATAGCTTCTGTGGACCAGAATTTGTAGCTAAGGCATTAATAATCCTGGAGAAGGAAAATAAGACATGCTTGGTTTTACATAATAACCTATTAAATGGAGCATCACCCAAGAGTGTAGGAGATTGCACACAGGATTGCTTTGAGGAAGGAATGCAAAATTCATTGCAGAAGAATAGTGAAAGATTCCCTTGAAATATGTGGGATGCTGGAGTCTTGTCCTATCACATAAAACTGCCTGTGCCTTTTTTGTTCTGACCACTGGACACATTATAGTCATAATGATATAATTATTAAGAAAAGCTTTAGTAAAGAAGGGCCAGTCTATCCTATTCCTGCTTCTGGGGTATTTTCCTGGGTTACCATTTTTCACTATGTGTGGAAATCTGGAAAGCAAAGTAGAGGAGACGAATAATGGAAGAAACTGGCCATGTATAGTAGAGAACAAATGCTTTCAACAAAGTAATAAATGGGGACAACCAGTGCAATCTTTCCAGAGTACAGAAAAGATGCAGCAATATTGAAAGAAAAAGAAAAAAAAAAAAATTATAGCGCACCTTCATGGAACTTTGATGGGACAGCCCACTGGCAGCAGTCCCATAGTTTCATGACAGATGTATGGCAAGGCCTAGTTATTAGTCTTGGTCTAAAAACAACCTGTGGGCAGATTTTGTGCACCGGAGAGAGTAATAAAGGAATAAAGCTTTAAAGTATGCAGACAGAAGAGGAATGATTTTGAATCAAGAGTAAGAACCAAGAACACAATAGGCTGAAAATTGCAAAGCACTCTTCAGCTTTCAAGATACGGCCATGTAGCACTTAGTTGGAGGCACCCAACTGCTTATGAGGCATAGCAGGCATGAGTGGATTAGAATTAGTGTCCTATGTTTACAGCATCTAGGGACTGCCTGGGGAATGACTGTCCCTTCTAGCCTTCCATCTGCAGGGAGGCAATGATTTTTTATGTAGTCACACATTAAATTGTTTGGGTAAACAGAATTGAAACATTTTTTTGGTTGTTTCAAGTATATCAGTTCTAAACACACCTAACTCCTCTGTGGGCTTCACTACAGTGAAAAGGAGCAGTGAAGATGAAAGAAACAGTGGATGTTCACAAATCCCTTTGTAAATATCTCTTTTATGATAAAAGTGAGCTTTTCAGTGTAGAAACCTGCCAAGAAGGTCAGAAATAGAACTCAAAATCATCCAACACCCTGCTTTTGCTATTTACAGCTGGGGAGAGAAGAGGATTTAGTCATCAAACTGCAGTCTAATTAAGGAATTATATAAAAATGCCATGTGGAAATTCTTAATGTTTTCATTGTTCCTCTTGATTTTGCGTAGTTTCCCTTGGGAAAGGTCAGAATTATTATGCCATCACTTTATAGTTGCATAATTTTGTTTAATTTTGGTTGTTTTTCATTTTGGGGGAGTTTGTTTTTTGATTGTTTCACTTTGTTTTTTTGTATGGTTTGGTTCAGTTTGGTTTTTTGTTCCCCTTCTCTGATTTAGATTCATGCTCATTCTTCCAGTTTCACTTAAATTTAATCCCTAAAGCTTGTTAATTTAATATGTAATTATATGATCTTCTGATTATTGACTATGAATCAGATACCTGAGTGGGAATCAGCAAAGTTTGCTGAACTTCATAAATCCAAGTTTATAAAGAGGGAAAACTCTTGCTGTGTAAACATTTTTTATTTTTTTCAAACCAGAAAGTCATCCACTACTACACAACTCAAGCGGAACACCCAATCTTAGTAAAATATGAAAGCAATCTCCTGTTGCTAGAACAGGTTGCTTCTATTTCGGTTGCTATGGAGCTCTACAAGCAATCAAAGTGCAGACATGAGCTATGACACACCGCACCTGACGTGTTCCATTGATAGGTGCAGGGGGACCCAAGCCGGAGCAACATCTGTGCTTGGTTATATTTCCACACAGCCAAACCCTAACCTTCAAGCAAGAATTAAAGGTAACCTTAAAAAAGTGGTTGCATTGAATTTCCATACTACAGGCAATATACTTTTATGCTTGTAAAGTAAATTTAATAGGAGTTCAACAAAACCAATCCCAGCAGTGTTTGCAGTGTTTTCTCTTTAGTGAGTTTTAGTTGAAGAAGATCAAATATTGCAGAAGAACAAATGATGTAAACATATGTAATAGTACACTTTTATGATTTTCCTATGATTAGATGCAAATTCACCAAGTTATTTCTGTACTTCAGCATGTCTTTATGTAACAGCAGGCTTCCACTGAAGTTTTCTCTTTTTCTCAGAAAATTAAATAGGTTTTTTGCATTTTGCCAGTACTTAGCTAGCTACATATTTTTTCTATTTTCTTTTCTTTTGATGAATCTGTTATATTTGATAATTTTCTTTGGCTTTTTGCTTAGAAATTTAAGTAAAAAAATTAAGAGCAGATTTTTTAAATCTTGTAGTTAATATGTACAATATAGATGACATTTATTTGTTTTTTATAGATATGTTCTTGAAATTAAACATAGATATGAGTAAAGAAGAAATGCAATATGAACACAGGGAGGATATGCATGATTTGAAATATAAAAAATAGCTCATAAAGGGTGGTTCATAATGCCTCATGATGGAATAATTTAGTTATTCCTGAACATGTACACTTTATTTTTACCTCTAAAACATATTTCAATTTTGTCATCTTATGAGCTCATAAAAAAAAAAAAAAAACCAACAAAAAACAATTCTTCACTATATGTTATTCATAAACTCCATTTTATCAACTAGTGGATAACTGGAAATACTCTGACCAAAAATTTTACAATGGCAATTGTTCAGTAAATAAGATCTTTCTCAAACATTTTTGATAAGAATTTAGAAACAAAATCAAAGCTATTTAAGATGGGGAAAAAAAAAAAAACTTAAACAAAGAAAAATAATGAGGAAGCAAAAGGAGATCTTTTGTAATAATATTTTATTATTACAAAATATGTTCTCCCTTGAACATTTTCCTTGTAAAGCATAGCTTTTTTATTTTAATTGTATGTGGAAACTCTTTCTGACAACCATTTGCCTTGCATTTTTTATTTCAGTAGTTCCTTTTCACCGAGTATTTAATGCCACTCAGGACAGTAAAACTGAAAAGGAGTTAGGCTGTGGCAAAATAATTGATGTCCCTTAAGGTTTGCCCCATGAGAATGCTCGCATAATAATCCAGATCCCCTTGATTTAGGTCTTGTAGTTTAACCTGTCAATATGTAATTATGATTCCAAAACAAAACAGATTATTTCACAGTTTTAGTGTGGTTTCAACCATGTAGAATGGAGTGGAAATACCCAAGGCTGGTAAAAGAGATTGTCCCATTAATAGTTTTTTATATCATGACCTCAGGAGACTGGGACTATACTTGTGAGTATCAGCTCAGCTATCTGAAAGAAGAATCCTTTTCTGTTCCCCCAGTTAGTCTAAAAGGACTGGAACTTTAATTTTGATTGCCGCTAATAATTTTTAAAAAGCAATGACACATTTTTTGCATGCTTATTGTTTATTTTTCTTTATCAGTTGTTGGAAATATCTTCTCAGGCAGACTGGGTAAATAACTCTCTATAGATAATATTTTTTGTCACACCAATGTATTTTCTGTTATGGATTGTAATCGATTTTTTAAAAACAGTTTTATGACAGCTTAACATTAGTATGGATTAGCAGTGCAATTTCCCTCTAAAAAGAGAAGGGGATCAGTTAAGGTAACAGCTCTTCTATTAATATATTTTTAGCAACTCAGCAAACAATGTGGAAAATGTTCATGCTTTCTCAGTTCCTTTATCTCTGTCAGCTGTTCATCCTCACCTTCAGTTTGTCAAGTGAAGTTCTTTAATCCCAGCAGAGAGGGATTGTTGAAATGTGTTATTAAAATAGTGAAGTTGTTAAGAGCTTGTGTTTATTGTAATTTGATAGATTACATGAGTCTGTGGGCCTTCTGTTAAATCAGTCTATTGTAAAAAAGGAGAACCACAACAGTGAAAGGCAATTACATATGCACTTTTTCCCTATGCAATATCTATCAATGCAATTACTATAGCTTCATTTTAATTCAGCTGGGAAGACTGGTGGCTCAATGCAACTGTATTCTCTCCTCCAGTCTCTCCCAACTGAACCACAGCTTTAAATCCTGAGGAGTTCATGAGCTTATGATAGGAGGAAAATTCCTGCTATTATCCATTAACTTGAATACCAATGACAAGCGTCAGTCATACACTTCAGAAATCAAGAATGTATGTCATTAAAATTAAAATTATGTCATTGCCATTTCTGAGATTGACTTATGAGAGGTTGTCTTCAGGCATCTTGACAAGCAACAGCTTCAGCTTACAAATGGCTGGTTAGAAGAATAAACTCAAGGTGCATCTGTCAGAGCAGGAAGAGTGTAAGGGGGACTGTGCCAGGAATATCTACCCCTATTGTGACCAGCTTTCATTAAAACCAAGCAAACCATCATCTTCTAGGTCCAGAAATTCACATTAATAACTGCTCAAGTGCTTTTGGTTGTCATTTCCACATTCTGTTTTACCTGAAAGTTTTTACCTACCCTGCAAAGTTCTGTGATACTGAAATTGGTAGAGGACAATTTCAGACCTGCTGCCACTTATATTAAGCAGTAATAATGTACAATCAACAGAAGCATATATTAAATAAGAGAGATGGCAAGCATGTCCACTACTTTTTAATGGAACAAATCATCATGAAGGCCAAAAACATTATATGGTGAATACTATCTATTAAATAATTGCTTTTATTTATGAACTAGATTGGCTTTATGTAAGAAAAAAACATTTAAATCAGGACCAAAGGGTTTTTTAGTGGCTTTCTACTAATTAAGAGAATTATGCAAGCAATTCAGTTTCACCAGATATTGCCATGTTCTTTATTTGAATGGAAAAGCTTTCTATTTATTGATATTCTGTAAGCACTTACTTTTTAAAAATCTCATACTGTGTTTAAGTTTTTGCATTTTTCCCTGAGCATACAACTCAATAGTTTTCATTTATGCAAACATAATTATATGTGCACTGAAGCCAGAATAATTTCAAGAGTCAAGGAAACAGGAAGGAAAATATCCTTTTAAAAATACAAGTCTCATATTATGTTGGGAAATGTGATTTTTTTTTTTTTTAAGCAAATGCTTAAGTTTAATAGGCAAAGTATAGCAAACACTGCATTGTGTTTTGTTGCCTTGGTAATAGGTTTATTCCTGCAGCATATCAAAACGTAGTTGGGTTACTTGGAAGCTATGAAACTTGCTAGGAAGTGCATAACAGTAAATCTCCAGATATAAATTTTAAATTCACTTTTAATAAAATCTGCTCTACAGTTTTCTCAAACTTTTTAAAAATATTGCATTTCTATTTATTTCTTGTACATTTTCCCTATGTTTGCTACCTCCACTTTGCTGTGTTTTAGAAAGAGATGATGTGTAGTAATATTTTTCTTTCTTTTATTAGAAAGAAAAAGCTACATTAGGGGGATCTGGAAAAAAATAGACATTTGGAATTAAGGTTTATTCCCTCAACTGTCATCAGCATTATTGTTTGGTTGTTGTTATGGTCCTTAAGCAAACTGACTATGTCTTAGCAATGACTTCAATGCAATGGTAATACTAATAAATTTTGAAATCTGATATTACAGTGAATAGAACCATACTTGATGGAAATTAATATTATTTTTGGTAGAAGATACAAAGGAAATTTTCAGAATATGTGAAGAAAATATTACCTAAACAGGATTTTTATCTGCAATTATCAATCCTTTGAAAGAGGGAATAAGTATAGATATTCAAATAACCATTTGATCCCAATATGGATATTTATTTTAAAAGTTATAGGACACTTTTTTATGAAATAAACCCATAAAAAATTATATTTTAATGGAATTCTAGATATAAATATGTTTTCAGGAAATACACTTGAAAGCTTATGTTATATTCCATTGGATTAGGTTAGTTTAAAATTCTTAATTTTTGACAAGAAGGCAATTCATTCTCTCTTGTATGACCACTGCTTTATAAACCATTTACTGCTTGTGCTTCCAGCCTCTGAGTACTTGCCATCTCAGTATTTTAATATTGGCTTGTTAGGCATCTCCATCACTATAACTCCTTCAAAAATTATCCTTTTCTGGAATTTGTATCATACTTTGTGCTTTTATATCATTCTTCCTGTTGTCTTCTCTCTAAATTACAACACAAATACATTTTGATTAAGTCACTGGATTGTAAGTGTTCCATAATTGTCAGACTACTTGAATAGTAGTTTAGATCTTTGTGTCCTTGAGGTGTGGCAAACAATGCAAAAGATGTATGAATAGTTGATAAAATAAATCCTAATGGCCCCTGATTTGATCCCATCTTTTACTTTCTGGTTTTTTAACAGATTTTACAGTCCCTGTCTTGGGGCACCAGTAGATACTAAAAGCCTATTTTGTTTAAGAAATCTAGTAATGTGCACTGCAGTTAATTTATTAGGGAACAATTACTCACAGGGACTTAGAAGAGACCATTACTCCTTCTGTCCTATTGCTGGGGGGCACACAAAGGGAATGTGAATGACAGGATGCTTAGGGGTGGTGAGAGGTTTCTTGGAAATGGTCCTCTTCAAAACTGAGAGGGTGCAGAACAGGCATAGAGATACAACTACTAAGGAAGTGATTCTGTGAGTGTTTATATGTTGGAAATGTCTTATGAGAGCTGCTTTGGTGAAGGTGATTTTATAGTAATTCAAAAAGTATTATGAAATTAATATTGATTCCAAATGCTTCAGTTGACAAGGATACTTGGGGTTTTTGAGAAAAGACTTGTACTTTTGCAAACAAATGTCTGATCTTATGTAACTGTTCTGTTTACCTGGAATTATCTTTTCTGTAAAATATCTAGAAGTTTGAAGTAGCCAGAGATTTGATGTCTCTCATAGTATTAAAATCTAGTCTGTTTGCACAAAATATGTTTATTTTGCTTTCAATTTTATAATTTACATGTGAACATTTCTATTAGATACTTAGAGCTGCTGTTCTACCGCCTTCAAGTGTTTTCTGTACCATTGTCTTATTGACAGATTTCTCTGTAATCCCTAACACAAAATTAAAATCGACCTGTAAACTGAAACAAGTGTTAAGTACTCTATTCACCCCTTACTATCAGCATTTTGTTTCTCCCTATCCTTTATTAGAATACAAATATGCCTTCCTAAATACTTTGGGGAAATTCTAAAATTTTTCAATGTTAGAAGTCAAAGATGGGTTATTTTGTAACTGGATATCTCCATAGGTAACCCCTATGCTAATACTGAACTCTGCAGTAGAGAGTTTGATCTGTTGATTTGCAGCACTACAATAAGCTTTTGTTCTATAATAGCTGCAATATATAAAATTCATAAATTGCAACAGCATCATCTCTGCTGCCAGATCATAACTTCTGTTAAGTACAGACTGAATTCTTTGGGAGATATTCTCCCCACATGAATACTGTACCCCATGATCAAAGTGACATGTAATTTTCTCTGAGAACTTCTCTCATGTCTCTCATTTTACAAGCGGCTCTAAACTGATCCTTCCTTCCTTCCTTCCTTCCTTCCTTCCTTCCTTCCTTCCTTCCTTCCTTCCTTCCTTCCTTCCTTCCTGCCTTCCTGCCTTCCTGCCTTCCTGCCTTCCTGCCTTCCTGCCTTCCTGCCTTCCTGCCTTCCTGCCTTCCTTCCTGCCTTCCTTCCTTCCTGCCTTCCTTCCTGCCTTCCTGCCTTCCTGCCTTCCTTCCTTCCTGCCTTCCTGCCTTCCTTCCTGCCTTCCTTCCTGCCTTCCTGCCTGCCTGCCTGCCTGCCTGCCTGCCTTCCTGCCTTCCTGCCTTCCTGCCTTCCTTCCTTCCTGCCTTCCTTCCTGCCTTCCTGCCTTCCTGCCTGCCTTCCTGCCTTCCTGCCTTCCTTCCTGCCTTCCTTCCTGCCTTCCTGCCTTCCTGCCTTCCTTCCTGCCTTCCTTCCTGCCTTCCTGCCTGCCTTCCTTCCTGCCTTCCTGCCTGCCTGCCTTCCTTCCTGCCTGCCTTCCTTCCTTCCTGCCTTCCTGCCTTCCTGCCTGCCTTCCTTCCTTCCTCCCTCCCTCCCTTCCCACCCCTTCCCCTCCTTCCCTTACTTCCCTTACTTCCTTCTCCCCTCCCTCCCTCTTTTCATTTTGTCAGCACCACGGTGCTATATTCCATAGCTAGACACATCTTTCCAGTGCCATACTCATCGCTTATACCGCTGATGGCTCTATTTAAGTTCTATATCCTTTCTGCTTCCTGATTAACCTCTCTATATCCATGCTGGTACTGTGTAAAAACCAAAGTGAGAGAATCATGCAAAGACTTAATAAGAGTGTAATTCAATACTTGGTGCTGCTGTGCAAGCACTGAAAACTGAGACAAACCTAGGGTGCAGAGAGGCCCACAAATCTAAAATTGTAGCAACAATTACTGCTTTGCAAAGAATACTCTCTCAAGAGAAGATAAGTTTGTGGCATCCAATCTTCAGGAATTGGAAGGTGGTTGAGCAATTCAGTCATGACTGCCTTGCCATGTGGAGATGCTGACCTAGCATAGAAGTCAGACATAAGTGTACAGATTATTTTACGTTATTTTATTTCTCTAAGAACTTTGATGTAATAGGATAATATTTTGGCTAATATTAAAATATGAAATCCATTAATTTTTCTTTTAGTCTAAATTAAAAATAAAACAAAGTTAAAAGCTTCCTGCCTGACACATTTTTAAATCAGATTAGAATTGTGATTTTAAAGTTCTAATATATATTTGTGAAATTGAGTAATAATTATCATTTTAGGGACTTATTTTAATTTATTTTTCTTAACTCCTTAAAAGGAAAAGGATTGTCTTTCATCACACACCACATATTTTTTGGTGAGTGGATAACATATCCTATTTTTTATATAGTCACTTACATTTTAGAGCATATTAGTTTTTAGGTCAATGGTTGGCTCAAACTATGGTGAAATTTCTGACAGATCCAAGGCAGAACACCATTGGAGAATAGCTTTTTCTTTATTTTTGTTTTTTTGTTTTTTGTTTTTTCTTGATCAGATAATTAACTTAGGAAATACTAGCACATGCAACCAGAGAATAAATGCTTGAGTAAAATCAGATATTTTTATATAATCCCTGAGATTTTTCATTATGCAATAATATATCTAGTGACTTTCATGCCTTAAAATTGTAGAGTAAATTATGTGAAAATGACTGTTTAATGAAATCCAGATGGAAGCTTTTTGTCTCATTGGAATTTTCTCCCATTCCCTCTGCTATGTTACCAAATGTTTCTAGCAATTTCAATTTGCAAAAGATTTTGAGAATACATTGGGGACTTTAAATCAGTAAACCACCTTAAAGGAACTAATTTTTTCCAGAGGAAAAGATCTTTCAATATTTTATGTTTTGTCTTCAGAAAAAAAAAGTTGAGCTTTTAAATCTCACATAAAATATTTTTATAACTTATCTACAAATTCCAAATATTCATTTTCCTAGTATAAAAACCTACCAGATTTTTATGTTTTGGTGTGGTTTCTATTTCCTCTTAGCATCTGGCTTGCTGATCCAAATAGATGTGTAATGATATGCTGTACAGAGAAAGGGCTTTCACTGAGTTGTCTGTAATTTGTATCCATTTATCCCTCACCCTCAAGTTTTCCTTGGAAAAGTTTGTTTCTTTTCCCCTCCCTCTACTCAGCACTGCTCAATACCCTTTTAAATAAAATAAATAAATTATTCAGGTAAACAGAAAATTCCTCTTGTAAATATCCATGAGGATTTTGATATCAGTGGTGAAAAAAGGAAATATTGATACTTTAGTTAGGGGAAAGTAGTGCCAGTCTAAAAATTAAACTGCATGCCATGATGGAAATAGTTGCAGGGATTAGTCCTCACATAAGCTTGAACACAGGAAAAATGTACACAAAGGAAACCTCAGGTGCTAGCTGTCTTACCATTAGAGACAAGTAAGGATTTAAAGAGAATCTGGTTGTATTTGTTGATAGTTGCAAGTACTTTTGTATACTCAAATACAGCAATGCATTTTTAAGTATGTAGAATCTTTTTTTCTTTTTTTTTGTTTTTTGGTATGGTGTCAGAATTGATATTGTACTTTAGTACAGTGATGGACAATTATAGTGATGAAAACAAAGACAAATGACGTTGTGCAGTTTCGTTAGGCCTTTTTTGCTTTTTCTTCTAAGGAATTATGTTTTATGTTAAAATAGTCTGGTTGCAGTGGATTGAACAACTAATGAAAGGAAATTCCATCCTCCGCTAGCATTATTTTTTTCTGTATTTCAAAAGTCCATTAATATTCAAAAGCCTTTGTTCAGTCTTCCTTCAAGTACAACCTGGAAAAAACAGTGGATAAATTAAAGCCTTAAGAAAGAAAAAAAGCCTTAGCAAGTTTTACTAAAAACATCCAGCAAGATTCTCCTCGTCTTGTCATCAATTTTTTGGACCCTAATTTATTTTTTTGGCAAAGCATTTCTGTCAAGCAGGTACAGATTATATTCCTTCTACTATATAGAAAAATTTGTGCTCCTTAGGAAAACTTTCCTAGAATGCCTGGAAAAAAGTTTCATAGGGTTTTGAAATATACGTCTTTGTAACAGCTTATAGCCTTCAAGGAGTAAAAGGATATGACAAACAGTGGTAATAATGTGGGTCTGTTTGTTGTGAAAGCCAACAAAGATTAATGAAGGAAGCAGTTTTTCAAACTTATGCAGAGAACAATACCAGCTCCAGGGGGCAATGGCTTATTAGAACCTCTGTTCCTCTGCTTTTGGTTCAATTGGTTTGAAAAAAATGTTTCAGATATGTCCACATGGTAGCTGAGAGTGATTGAATATTGTACTGTGTGCTGAAAAATTGAATAATTCTGCATGATTGTAGACAGCTTTGCTTTCTAAAATGACCACTTAAATGATGTATTAGCTTAGGTAGCTTAAACAAAGCAACATAAAGCCAATTATTTACCCTACTGATAGATCCATTGCAGGAGTGTATTGGCTATTTTTTCTCAAAGTCTTAGATCTATTAGATTTTTCCTCTTTGTGAACTGCTACGGGAGCAACTTCTTTGTCTTGAAGACTCACTGCTTTTTTCTTCAATCAAATTAGCTCTTTTGTCTTCTAATTTATTCCCATTTGATAGTGTATTTAGTGATTACATTCATGCAGGACTATCCACCTGTTTAAGAATTAAACACTTCATGCATACTTTCAGATAGATGGACAGACAAACATAAAACATAATTGGAATGTTAGCAGAACTTTGCATTTACTTTAGGAGAATCTAGATTTCCATTACCGCAGGGATGCTGAGAATGTGTAGCACAATAAGGCTGCCAAATAACTGTTTTCCTAGTAATTTAATTTCCAATACTCTTATTTTTGTGTTGCCTTTATCTGAAAATATCTTCAGCACTAATATTTAAGAGCTTTAATATATTTAAATAGTTCACTAATTCTATTGTCTGCCTGCCTAACTGCAGGAAAAAAAAAGTCTTGACTGATCTACTTGGATGTTTGGTTAAAAAAATGGTATTAAGCTGAACAAAATACACCAAAGAGGTATTTATTTACCTTGGCAGTTATTTGTCATAAAATATGTAGATGCATAAGGGAGTGTTGTACAAAACATTGTTTTGGGATGTGGAGTTGTTTTTTTTTTTTGTTGTGTTGTTTTGGTGTTTTTTTGTTTGGGTACTTTCCCCCTGTTTTGGTGATGAAAAGTTTTTACAATGTAAATTCTCTTCTGACCTTCATGCAAAATTAGAATGTTTTTAATAACATAAATTAGCAGTAAAATAGCTGTTCTCGTACTGTTTTGACTCATGTTTCAGCTAAATGAAATTACAAAAAAGTAATTATTAAAAAAAAGTAAACCACCAGATTTTTAAAATTAGTTTAATTAAGTTTTTTCCTCATTCAACAAAAATTTCATTGCAAAGGCAGTTGTGACTGAAACAGTGTTAGACTCCAAATAGTAGCAACCTTTTCCACTTTGCTCCTTGCAAGGATTGGTATGATAACACAATACAATGTGGGGTTTATTTAATTAAGTTAATGCTTTGGGAATGTGGCCTTAAGCTCTGGGATGGGCCAGAGTAATTTTTTGAATGACTGTATGTTCATCCAGCATTTGGATGCAGCAACACTTTTGGTGCTGTATTAATTTCACTGCAGTGGATGTTTTCTTTGTCCATGTAAAAAATACATCCTCTGTTTATTTCAAGATAAGGCACTCAAGGGGTTAAATAGGCCTCGTTTCTATGGTGAGAAAAATAATTGGTATCGATTAGCAGTTGGTGCAACATTGCTGGAAGGGCTATTAAAGCCCTAAAGTACAGTACAAAATGATACTGAAAGCATCATGTACTCCCTAGACTGTCCTACACTAGCCATTCCTGTGTTTGAGATGTCCTCCTGACTTTGCTTATATTTCTCAGGAGCTTTGTTATACTCTGTGATTTCAAATTCTAAAGAACATTTAATTAGTTAAATGGGGGCTAGGGTGAAGGGGAATTACCCAGATGTAAAGGCGGCTGTCTTTCTCTTCAAACAAAATTTGAGAGCTATTTCATTAAGAGAAATAATTTAAAAATTGGATCTTATAGCTATATTTTTTATGCAGCTTCACTCTATGCAATACCAAAGTGACAGCAAGGGACTGGAAAGTGCATGTTTCTTTCCCTGTGCAGCTGTTTTATGTTCTCAGTCCATGTACCCTCACAGAGAGACAAGAATACAGTGGACTTTGCATAGGAGGTATTGCAGATGATCTAACCATATTTATCACTTATATTTTAAGAGCATTGCTCATCAAGAAATTACTTTAAAATTAAGCTAAATATAGAATAGCTCAAGGAAAACTTACGTTAAAATTAGAACAGAAGTTGCATATCATGAGCTTAAATCTCTTTTCACTTAAATTGATGTTAATCCAATTTTTTTGTGTATCAAACTGAAAATACTCATCCTGACATTTTCTGACTCTTTCAAGAAAAAAAATGTTGTTCAGTAAAAATGTTAAGCACAGTTAAGTGCTTTAGGGCATTATTTAGACACGAGGTAGTGTCTAAATGGGGTGTTTCGATTGTCTTTTGCCTGGGTCTGACTCAAGAGACCCTTCTGGGCTGCCAGATGGTCAGGTGGTTCTGACAGGTCAAGAATCAATGAAGGAAGAAAGTGGCAGTAGTCTGAGGGTGACAATGCATGGTCCATGCAGAGATCCCAAAGGAAGGTTCCAATCCCTGTGGCTTCCACACTTGCATTTCCTTTGTTTAGAATATTTGCAATTGCTAAGAAATAAACTGCATTTTCATTAAATGAAAATTTATTTAATTCATTTAATTTCATTAAATTCTGATTTGATTTGATTTGGTTTCCATATTAATTCAAGTTCTGTGGTAGGAATGTATCGTAATTCCCTAGCAATACATTTGGTCGAACCTCAATAAATTGTTTCCAAGACTTAACAGAGGCAACTGTTAAAATAGACTTTCTAGCAGTAGTTAAGCAAGCAAAGAGATACTGTGTCAAAGCTCCACATTTTTCTTCTGCTATTTCTCTTTAACTTCAGTGCATTGTCACCCAGTCTGCATTGAGTAGTTGGGATTAGAAAAATATTGTCCAACACATAATTTTTTAAAAGTAGATAAAAGTCTAAAAATAGAATGTGCACTCATACTATTTATGTCCGTATATGTACATTGTTGCCCTTAGTAAAAATAGTGTATTTTTTTCTCATTAGGATGAAGCTGTGAATCTTATATTTGTTAGCAGTCCTAATATAAAAACCTTTAAATATCAATTTTGTTCAAAGAAATAAAGGAGCTCTATAATAACAGTATCTTTGCTTAACCTAAATAAACTTTCATTCAAATTAAAACTAGTATTATTTAGGAGATACAGGATAGAAAGCAAACTTATCTGGAGAAAGGAATGTTACCTCATAATACAGTAGCTCACAGAATAACTAAGTAATTTACTTCCTTCTTGCAAGGTATCTTGAGAATCACCTACTTGTGTATTTTAACACACCACCAATGTTGAAGATTAACTAGTTCACCTGCCCCAAAATTTTAATGAGATTAAAACTGAAAAAGTCAATGTTCAATGAAAAGCTCTGTAATTTTGAATTAGCTTCTTCCAAGTTAGCCTTCCATAAATGAGAGGAAATGGAACATCAGCTGTCCATCGTGAAACAGACAGCACAGAAATCCAAGTGTATCTGTGGCTTTGGGGAGCTACCCTTGAGTTTTAAGTTGCTGTATAAGAGCAATAGTGATTTGCAAGAGCTTGTTCCAAAACTATGTTGCCATTTCTGATTCAATTGGTGAAGCAATGCTTACTCTGTCTTTTGAAGCTATTACTACTGCCTGCTTGCTGTCTCTTTTTGCAAACATACTTTTTGTAGTGACGCACTGCGATATTTTCATTATCACAATGGTATTGGCCTTCAGTTTTAGGATACAATACAACAAAACATGCTATGGTTGCTGGGTGGTCATAGTCCATTGGGACTAATTTATGAGTAATGCACATAGGGATCTTTTGAAAATATGGTGTGAGAGTTAATAGTTAATAGTTTAACCAAATGGCCATTTGCAGAAAAAGGGAGAGCTTTGTTGATGATGTGCAAGGTAACAGCCCAGGTGCAGAGGTCGTGAGCACCAGATGATGACCAGGAAAATTCAACCTTTGTTTAGCATGATCGGGGTTTTGAGCCAGGTGAGGAAAGGGGCCAATAAACAGCTGATCCTGTGAGGTGGGATATTGCTTTTATATTGTGCAGTCTCCCTTTCAGAACTGGCTCGGTTGTAAAAATCCCCCCAGGGGAGGTATTGGGACATTCACTCACAGGCCTGAGGGTTTTCACCTGTTCTGATGGGGCATAACTGGCTTTATGTGAGTGAGAGGCTCAGCTGAGAGGCAGCTGTCATGTCTTAGAAGGTGTCTTAAACCACCAGAGACCCCTGAAGAGATTCACAATGTTGCATTAGACACTGTAAAAATTCTAAGGAAGTATCTGGGAATTCCCACCTGGAACTCAGTGTGTATTAACCCACTGAACTTTGTGTTTCACGGGCTTCCCCCACCTGTGGCAGATCAGGGTTGCAACCATCACTTTAACTGATGGACATCAAAATTGCAGCAATCAAGTCTTGTCACTGAATTCAGAGGTGGTGGTATTTTTCCTCTCCATTATTTACTCTTATGCTTTCTCTTTCTTTTTTCTTATATTGTTTCTTAAGTGCTATTTTTACTTTTATATATTTTACAGAAAATAACCATACCTCCTTTCCATTGCAAACAAATTGTTCTAAAATAACCCCTACATATATGCAAATATTTATAAACACCAATTATCCAGTGTCATTTTACTCTAATCTTCCCAAGGTATCTAGTAACAAGAATCTGAGTTACCCTCTCCTTCAGGGACAGGTCATATCATACTGGTTTACTGCTATTTTCTCAGCCCCTTCTCTTCAACTCTATTACCTAATATTCATTTATTGCAACTTACTTTTCCAGATATTCCCAGAGTTCCCTCTATTTTAAAAATCAGCCCAAATATTGTGCTTTACAGGTGATTTAAACTTAAATTCAGTGATGAAATAAATTACTGGAAAATGTTGAAAGAACTTAGGAGTAACTTGAACAACAGAGTTTTACACTTCACATTATATGGTGACAAATCTCACTGAGTACTGCGGCAAAGTACTTCAAAAACATCTGCTAAACATAGACACAGGTAATGATAAACTAATCAAATGCTTTTGTGGATGACTGTCATCCAGCTTTACCTAAGAACAGACAAGCTGTCAAATCAAGGTAGTCATTGTTAGTATTCAGTCAAGAAAGACTCAAGAAAATAGTTCATTTGAATCTCTTTCACATAAATAATATCTTTTCTGCCAATTATTTGATCTGAATAACACATAAATAGAAATGCATCAATCCTAGATTCACTTCTTTCACTGCCATGCAAATTTTCCTGTTAAATTTCTCAAGAAAACTGAAGTCTCCCTTCCCAATGTTCAGCAATTTACACAGAAACTCTTGTTACTTCTGGAGAGAATACGCCGCATTAGTGTATTTATAAAACTTCTTGCATGCCTTTTCCTTAGTGAATGATGATTTTCAGGTCTGTAGTTGCAGTAATCTGTTTGAAGTAGTGTGAAGAACAGTAGTTTGCTTTGCGCTACAGTAGGGAATTAAACAGAGTCTACAAATATATGCAAATAAATATCCCTGTTCTGGGCAAGATTTCAGGAAGTTATACTGCCTGAACTTACCTGATATCAAGGGTACACATAGTCTCTTTACAAAAGGATGTAAGGCACTGTTGTATCAGTGTCTATGTCCTGCAGGGAATGTCTTTGACTCTTTAAATGTGAGAGTGTTAGGCATATAATATAAAAGTAGGGGGGAAACACTAACACCAAGCTTACTGATTTGCATTCAATAGATGAATTTATTACATTTTCCTTTGGAGCTTTTTTTACATTTTTTCTTCTTATAAAAAGAAAGGTACAAATACTTTAAAAGCTCCTTAAAAGTAGTAAAAAATCCATATTGAAATGGAATTCCAATGAAATGTATTTATTGTAGCTGATCAGATAATTTTACAAGACTTAATAAAATCAGGAGCCTTTTCTTACTTCATGAGCACCTGATTTTACTAGAACCACAATGCTACAAATAGTTAAAATAATAAAAAATGAAAAAAAAATCTCATTGCAAATAGCTTTATCTTCTAAAGATAAAGTCCCTAAGTTTGTGTTGGAAGAGAGATGATTATGCTTGTTGAAACACTACTTTTGCTCAGGAGCAATTTGGGTTACTGTGTGTGCCTTAGCTTGGTTGCTCAAATGAATAAGCCCACAACTATAATGGTGATATTCTTTATACACAATGAAATTTTTCCATGGTGAATTCTTTTTTTTCTTTGTAACTTATGACTTCTGAAAGATGTGAAATGATTTAATCAAATAGATAGAAGGAAAGATAGGAGAAAAATCTGATAAGCATGAAATCCAATGTAAGATGTAATTTTCCACCAATTTAGTGTCCACCTTCAAAAGATATAGTTGGGTAGAGTTTGGGGTTGAAAATAATTAGTTTTTGTTTTCTGTTGTTTGCAGGGTGAATTGGGACACAGTCTGAACAAATGATGTTTCTTGTAAAACTGTATTAAAGCAATATCTAGAAGAAAATTGTAGAAAAAGCAAAACATTTTGCCATTGGTACACAGGTCTCAGGAATTTACAGTTGAAAACATTAATGATTTTTGCATTAGTCTTAACTCCAGGAGATGAAGTCCTTCTTGACTGAGAAATGAAATGGAAAACTGTGACTTCTTAAATAATATATTAATAAGATTTTATAGCTTTCTTTTGAGAGAAACTTTTATTTGAGTTTGTTGTTTGTCTCCCTAAGATCTGATAGCCAGCTCTTGATCATTATAGGGCATTTGTGGAAAAAAATGTGCAAGTCATTTTCAGTTCTCTTTATTTTTCTGCTTAATGGAGAAACTGATCTTGTGTAGTCTTTGCCTAGTGTCACACCAAACAGAGTGAAATAAATAAGAACACAGTGATATTTCCAGGACAGAGAAGAGGAAATTTATATCCTTTCAGTTATGCAAACAAAGTAATAAAAATATTTTTTTTTTCAGAAAAGAAAAGCATATTCCTCTCTGATAATTTTCATAATTTCAGAAGCATATACAGAACCCTTTTCACCCTTGTCCTTGTTCTTCTATCTAAAAAGCAGTTTTCATTTTAAAGAGATGAGTCTTAAATTAAAGACAGCTTCAAAATATTGTTGGTCTGCCTCCTGCTGCTGACCAAGAAAGGTAAATGTGAGGCACCACATGTGGTAGAGAAAATTCAACGTTATGGCTGAATTGGAGGAGCAGCAGTGACAGGGACAGTATCAGGACACTGAGTATTACTGTTGCTATTTTATTGCTTTGTGTTTGCCTCTTGATGTTTGTCTAGTGCTGAAAGAAGATAGGGACAATTGAAGTGACGTGACCTATCACCTCATATGTGCTGTGACAGTTCTCTCTGTGTGCTGTGGACCCAATCGCACCCTGGGTAGTATAACATAATTTCAATTGATTTTGGTGGGAGCTGAACTAAGGCAAGTAAGGGCAAAATTTTTTCTTTTGGCTGCCGTGATTCTGTGCTTGAACATTCCAAAGGCAAATAAGGGTCTGTGTGATTCCATTCCTTCTGAGTAAACTACTGTTTGAAAAAGATTAAAAACCCAGAAACTTGCTGCAATGTCATTATCAGTTTGAAGCCCCAGCTTGTGTCACTGTAAAAAGAAGGGGAACATAAGCCAAGTTTTTGAAAATGTCAAGAATTATCTCTGCTTTGTCAGATTTGAGAGTGGCATCATGGGGCTTAATTAGACATCGTGTAATAGAAAATGCAGGGGTGTTAGTCAGTAGTGAGTGTCTTTCACAGAGATATAAACATTCATGCTGCTACATTATTCGACATCTTTCCAGTGAGCTTGTGAATGACCTAAAATATAAAGAAAGATTATTCTGCTATGAAATGTCAGGCTCATGCTCAGGTATAATTTCTTCCCTATTTGTTTCTAGCAGCTCTCTCCAAATATACTTAAAAATCAACTAAAATGATTGGGATTTTAAAATATGAAACCAGAAATTCTCTAACTAGGTTTTTTTTTGTTATAGGAAAACTTAAAAATACACTGTAATTTCATTTTTTTTTTCTTTGTGAGGCTTTAAATTTGTAGGAGGTTGAAGGTATTGCATTCACAGAATTCAGCTGTGCTTTCCTAAAAGTGTAAGTGCATGAGATTCAAAAAAGTCCTGATACAATAAAATACAAAAGTTTTTTCAGTCCCTTGAGTTTTGAGCATTTTTTGAAAGAACTTAGCTTTAGAGAAATGTTATCTCTGAAAATTGTATGAAATCCTAGATTTTACAAAGTCTGTAAGTCCAAGATAAACACCGGTACCAGTTTTTATGCATCATTTCTGATACTTTTTTTCCTCATCATAATTATTAGAGCTTTGGATCATACCAGAAGACTGAAATTTAAACAGTTCCAAAGGAGACATGAATACCTAAACATATTGTATCATTTGGCAGTTAATTGAAGGTAACAAGAGATGTTTGCAAATTCCACCTATGATTTATGATTGCAATACACTTTCCTTCCTGTGATGCTTGAATGGATACTAAACTGTGATAGAATGGACAGATTACAATAAGATGCACAGTGAGTGAGCTGTTAATATTTTTGCAATTATCATAGAAATAATAATTAACAAAATAAGAGGTTTCCCCTCCAGAGGTGGGACTATGTTGATGTAAAGCTATGATGTGAAAGAAGCCTTTCATAGTACTTAAAAATCTCTATACCTTTCACTTGCATTGGTTCACAAATGATTTTTTTTTTTTTAGTGTGTATTAGCAGTTGCTATTTTCCCTTGGAAATTTCAAGTACTCTTTGTTCAGTTTATGAGATTTTTTTTTTCTTACTTATACTGTTCATGTCTGCTATCACACATTTTTATTTACCAAGTTGGTATAATAAAAATATCTTGTATCCTTACTGATACCAAGGGACTAGAACATTCTTGATGGAGTATAGTTGTCAGCGGAAAGGGTGGGTGGTTACCTTGAGCCCTTTATGTTTGCTCAGTCTGCCAATGCCCCAGGAAAGCTGAGACCCTTGGGCCTCACCAGTCTGCTGTAATGGGGACTTCACCTGGCAGTCTGCTGGATCAGAGAGTTGTTTAGGGACATATAATAGCACATCAGAGTTGAACCCTTTCTTATAATTTAGAAAGAGGGACCCCTGTCTTGGATCAGGTTTTCCTTCTGCTGGGTTATTAGAGGGAATATCTGCTCAGTGATTCTTTCTCTAGTTGTTTACACCTTTTAAACATCTGGTGCATGTGGAGAAGTCCCTAGCTCTTATATTAGAGATAAACTATGCTTTGAAAAAAAACCAAATAAAGTTATCTTAGTGTTTTCTTTTACTAGGATTGAAAAAAACCAAGAGCAAAACAAAACCAATGAAAAAAACACACACAAAATAAAAGAAATGAAAACAAATTAAAAAAAAAAACAACAAAAAAAGCGACAAAAGAAAGCCACCAGCCAAACCTGAATATTTTTAACAATGAATTTCATAACAACAGCCTTTTTTTCACCAATTTTCCAAATAATGTGCTACATTGTAAGCTGTCACATTAAATTATATCCATCATGTAGCACTATAGCACCTGACTTGGCATAAAGTGATGTGAAGGCAAGTGTTACACATGAAGAGAGGAAAAAGGTTTTATAAATGCCGAGGATGCATTTGTGTGTTTGTACACCCTTACTTATCTCATAAGTAACATGTATAAGCCATGTCTTGCTCACATTAAGTGTTTGACTTAAACCCCCTGTACCAAACACATTCTGAGTGCAGAAGAAAGCTGTGTCCTTAGCTTACCCTGCCTCCCTAAAACACATTGCTGTCTCTGTTATGTAACATCAGTTATCCAAAGACTTGTCTGTTGACGTGTGAGTGATAGAAAGGTATTTTAATTCTGAAAGGAAAAAGAGGACTTTTCTCCCCACTTTATGTCATCTAGACTTCTTGTGCGTGTGTACTTCAAAACTGGGTAGTTTTTCAGACACTTGTGGGTCTTAGAACTATTTTTAATTTATTTTCAGTCTCCTTTATTTGTAATAATGCTTATGATTTGTAATAGTAGATTAGCAGAACAATTTGTAGCCAAAGGACTCAAAACTCTGAAAGTCATCTAGACTTATAGCTTCAAAACGGTGCTAAATTCAGTATTAGATCTGGTAATATGACCTTGTACTTTCCTTTCATGTGTAAGCATTGTATTACCATAGTTGGCAACTGTCATTCAGATCATGTAACAATATTGAAATTTTTCACATTATAATGGGTCCTTTCTTTCTTTTCTAACATAGGAGCTTTTATTTTTAATTTGTGCAACATCAGCAAAAAAGTATGCTTAAGCAAATAATGTATTAATAACATGGAGTAATAAAAATTATTAAGAAAATTACCCACAAAAGGAATTAATTGTGTTGTCAAATGTAACAGTTTGGTCTATGTGAGTAACTAAAAAGGTCGTTTTTGTGTTGATGTCAACTTTGGATCAAATCAGAACTGATTCTTGTTTTGTTCCTAGGATTCTATTGTTTAGGATCTCTGGAGAACTGTTCCCAGTCATTGGTAAGGCAGAAGCAAAGTGCCTCAGAAAGCCAGCCAAAGGCTTTTATTTTAGCAGTTCATACAGACATAGAGTCCCTGCTTTACTTTAAGTGCAGCTTACGTGGACAGATAGCATCAGTATCTATTTTAGTATTTATTCCTACTACTCCATAGGAAACATTTGTATTTTCATCTGTTTTCTGCATTACAGAACTATGGATTGGAAGAGTTCTCAGGAGGTTGTGTAGTTCAGCTTCTCCAATGAAGCCAGGGAGCAGGACTCTTGAATAGTGACCACCTTAGGTTACTCATGGTTTTCTGTAACAGACTCTTGAAAATCTCCAGAGATGGAGATTTTATAATTTCTCTGTGTGATCTGATTCAGTGCTGTACAAAAGCTTTTCCTAATGCTGAGTAGACATCACAAGTCACAGCTTGTAGCAGTTGCTTGGTGTTTTACAATTTGGCATTGCCAAGAGTTTGACAGCTGTGGTTAGAGACATCCAAGTAGTTTTAGGGTTATTCTCCTCTTAGCCTACTTTTTCAACAGACTGAAAAAGCCCAGTGCTCTCAATTTGCTCCATCAAGCAGGTATCTCACTATCTTGCTTGTCTTCACTGAGTACTTCACAGTTTTCCAGCATCTCTCTTGAAATGAGACACAAAATTGAACACATATTTCAAATGCAACCTTACTGCCATTGAGCTGAAAATAATAATTTACCTCTACCAGCTGACCACAGCTTTTCTAACGCAGTCCTGTGTGGGATTGGTCTGCCACAGTTTGATCCTACTTGACCTGATGTTCACTGTAACACCCAGGCCATTTTCAGGCTGGCTTGTACTGAACCAGCTGCTTCCCAGTCTGTGTCAGCACATAGGCCTATTCTGTCCTAGGTGTATAGTTCTGCACTTTGCTGAACTTTGTGAGATTTCTTAGCCAAATCCTCAGCCTTGCAGTCAGTGCTATCAGCAAGCTCTTTTAATATCCTCTGAATCACATCAAGTCACATCTATTAGGTCTATATTTGTGAGCTCTGGGATGTATATAAAAAAACTGAGGACAAATGTAAACACAAAGTAAGGGTTTCAGAGTGTGAGTAATACCTCTGCTTTTCTCATCAATAGGCAATAGCTTTTCACTTGCCTTGGCCTCACATATTCCTCCTGTGAGCTACCATCTCAAATTTTATGCTTTGATCCTCATCTGGTACTCATGAATAAAACAGGTCCAAGCAATATTAGTTTTTGTATATGAACCACAAAGAAAGTTTCATTCTTCATGGATAATGCAAACCCCAAAACTGAGTGAAGCATATACGTATTTGTTGCTGTGTATTTCTTTTTTTCATTTTTTTTCCTTTTCTTTTTACTTTTTTTCCACGAGTGCTATGGACTTTCCCTATTGAAAATCCAAAGACAAAACTTTATCATTAAATAGTTTTGACTAGCCAAGAATTCTAAAGTGTAGAAAGAGAAGACACAGACAGTCTGGAAATGCTATCAGATTTATTTAATTTTTAATCATAGTATGAGAATTGAATCTGTAAAAATACTGCTGCTTCAAAAAAGAAAATAAAAATACATAGTTTTCTGTGAATAGAGGAAAGATTGCTGAAATCCTTTCTGATTTGTATTTGTGGTACATATAGCAATGACAGTCAAATCTATCAAATTCTAAAATAGTGTATTTTCTTAGTATAAGAGGAAGAGTCAAAGTATTGCAAACAACTAGTAAAAAAATATATGAAAGACTCATTAAATAATGGTAAGTTGTGTGCCTATACTCCCTTTCTATTGATACCAGTTATGACACAGTATCCCTAAAAAATACATATACAAACCTTATAATTAACAATACAGTATCTAGAGTTATTCATTTTTAAACAAACAAATCTCTATTTTTGATGTGTCACAGAATATGCATTTATATAGATACATTTTCTTCCGAGGAACAAGTTCCTTGTTCACTTGTTATCACTCTATTTCTATTTCATATATTATTAAATATTTCCTGTCTGTAACAGTTAAGTCCATCCTTTTGTGAGGCTTTTTTGTTGTTGCTGTTGTTGTTGCTCCCTTATTAACCTCAAATAACCACTGAGAAATTCATGAGGAATTAAAGAATGACAGGACTAAGAAGACTTCTCTTCTCAGTGAAACCAGATTTTTACTAATGTTGCACTATTTTTATCCTTCCAGAAATTTGTCTTGGTAAAGTTCTGTTAGCAAGACAGATACAAAATTTTAATGCCAGAATTGTTGTGAGTTAATAACTTGTCATATAATATTTTGAAAAATTCTGATGGACAAGTTATGTACAGTTTTCATTTACTGCCTGATACCTTTAGTGATCTAGAGGAATGTGTCAGTGTTTCTACAATTTGATGTACAACTGATTTTCCCATTCCACCATGCCATTCCCTTAGGAAAAGCATTACGCAAAATGAGAAAATAGAAAGGAGGAAAGATTTTTTTTTCCCCTCAAAACTTGGTCATATAAATCGTTTTTAGCACTTCATAAATAAAAAGTTCTTGACAAGTGAAATTGGCTCTTTCTATGGCATATATTCAGGAATGCATATTCAAGGCAAGCCACCAATACAACACACTGGGAACTGAGTGGTGAACAGCTAAATGCACCAAACAACAACCACTGACTTCTCTCCTATTTGTGTACTGCCTAAAATAGAGACCATTTCCAGTATCATCCTGTTATGACATTGTCCTTGAACTGTGCATTTTGCTAATGTATAGCAATGTGATGTGTCATTTCTGAATTGTTCTCCGTCTACATGTTTTTATCATATAGTGAAAAAACTAAAAAAGTAACTATGATTGTTTTGAGAAAAACAGAGCATTAACAAATATTTGAAAGATTCATTACTTGTCAAGTACTATGACAGTTTAGTATTATAACTGAAGGATTATTCTGATAACTCAACAACAGTCCATTATCAATAATTTGGGTTCATTTTAATGCTCCTAATGTCCTTATAACACAGCAACTTTTATTTCTCTTATGGGTTGTTAAAAGTATTAATTATACATAGTGAAGTGAAATATTGTCACTGTTCAAATATTCAATAAAACATGATGCAAAGAAAAAATCATGTTTCATTTTTTTTTATTTTGGGAAAACTGCAACAATGAGACTGAATTAAGGTTTTGTATTTAGTCTTTTTACCTTTATTTTAAATATTCATATTAATAGTCTGAAAATACAGAGAGTGATGAGGTAGGTATATTTGTAGATGACTTATTTAACTTCAAAGAGATGTTCACTCAGAATCAGAGATATTGGTGGGAGGATATTAGGTATCCAAGGTAGCTGAAACAAATGCTAAATTAAACATATTACAACACATTAAAATTGTAGGAAAAAATAGCTTATAATTTTATTCAATAATATAATTTCTGTTCTGTTAAGTAGGATATACCAACTTAAAAAATTCACAACTGTATTTATGTAATTTCTAGTGGTATACAACTTAAGGAGCATTTCAGCTTAACATATCAATATATTAAAATAAAAAGGCAAGCTTTTAATATACATAAGAAAGGGAATAGCAAAGAATAGAAAATATATCATAATGCTTTAAATATCCCTTCTTGAATGCTATTCAATACTGTCTGTCCTGTATCTTAAAGGATATCACAGAAAAAGATATTTAACTATGTGTAATCCAATAATGAAATAAGTAAAAAGTTGTGTTGAAAGAAACAAAAACTACTGCAAAAGAAAAAAGGAATGAGGGATATCATAATAATATCTTTTCTGATTTATATTATGTATCACTTATTTCCACATACCAAACTCTATATGACTCTGAACAAAAGGAAACAAGGAGAGTAAATTGAAATTAAATGTTATGAAGTCCAGAAATGCTTTTAAGTTTACAGTTTGCTTTTTTTTATGCATATGTAAATGGTTTATGAAACTCATTAAGGCAGGACATGATTTAGGTCATATATTAAGGAAGTTTTTAAAAAAAGTTGTGACATTGACAATATATTTAACTTTTCTTAAATGACAGGCCATTTTTTTGAAATTAGTATTTCAGTCTAAATGTTAAAGTATGCTCTCTTTTAGATTGAATAACCTTATATCTGCCTGTTGTAGGTTTTTATATTTTCATTCAATATCCTGTCAGAGACAGGATATTGAACTAAATAACTCCTGGGCACATTCCAAAGTATCAGTTATGTCTTTTGCTCAGTGCACCATGTGTTTATAGGAAGTTCTATTAATACCAAACTAAATGCAGGTTCCCTGTAGTGATGCACAGTCCCTATTTCCAAAATTAAGAAGGGAAAAAGATGGGAGTGAGGCCAAGGACATTCCTGATGAAGGGAAATAGGTGATAGAATAATTATGTAGATATATAGAATTTATCAGTATAAGCCTAGACAGAACAGTGTGGGAGGTTCAATTTTTATTTGCCTTGACCTGGGCTTCAGTTTAAATATCTAATAACTAAAGTTGAACTAAAGTTGAACTAAAGTTAACTAAAGCTTTGTGTTATGTTTGCTTCCTTCTATGTGGAAAAGGGAAGGCACTATGTTTAAGCCTCAGCTTGTGAAAACTTTAGGAAGAAAGCTCATTCCTGGCCCAAAAGTCACTTAGTTGTACATGTCACAATTATTTGGCATTGCGTGAAAACTAGCTTGTTTGAAGTTTTTCTTATTCTAAGTTTTGCTAAAGTCATTCCCAAAGTTGCATTGTTCAGTGGGTAGAATTTATCATCTTTAAATTGTTCTTCTATCTGATACATCGGATAAACTTATGTGCATTTCACATATTTTCAGAACATACTGTGTTGGCAGCTTTACAGTTGAGACTGTTAAAAGCCTTTGTTTTTCAGAGTCTGGCACAAACTCAGAGTCTCAAATACATTCATACACATTTCTAATCAACCACTCTAATTGCATTGCTAATGGCTGCCATTGAATTTGGTGTCCTCTGAATTTTAATTTTCATACTTACTCTGCTGTAAGCTTTCTGGTCACTATCAAGGTAAACAATTAGGAGATTATCTGCCTGTTACCCAGCCATCAGCATGTGCTGAAGAGACACTGTCTTCATAACAAGAGAATAGCTTCATCCTTCATGCACAGTTAAGAGCTTGCAGCTGACTTGGCTGCATTTGGGGCTCAGTGGATATAGAGTCCATTAAATCATTAACTTTCTTTCTGGGTATAAGGTTTTTTAAATAAAATGATTACAAGGATCAATGGCCAAGAATATCTGTCCTATTGTGGCTATCCCAATACTGAAACAAATCTATGCCAGAAGTTGCTGGATAAAGTCTTCCAATTTTACAGCAGCATTCTTTACTAAGAATAAGATATACATCCCCACTTTTTTTTCTAGGACCTTTTGTTGTTTTGAGCCATCTCCTACTATTTAATTGTAAAGAATTTTTTATTTTTATAGGCAAATATTTTTTTTTTCCAAAGTGCTAAGACAAGCATTTTTGATAGAAAATATCTAGGCCTGAAATAGCAAAATGTTACTGAAGTACAATTTGTTCCATTTAAAAAAAAAAAAAAATAGTTACCTGAGCTTGGTACTAGCATCTTCTCCCTGTTCTTCATGTCCCTTAACTTCATCCTTCAGCAAATCCTGAACATAACTGGTAGATTAGTGCAGATTCCTTTTGTCCTTAAAAATTTCAAACTCCAGGTAATGCACTAGGCTACCTAATGGTTTACCACCATACCTGGAAAATTTGTGAATTTGCAGAAGTGCTGCAAATTATTCTAATGCAAATTCTGTGAATTCCATAAAGTCTGATTTAAACCTTAGATGTTTTCATTTTATTCTAGGCCACAATGATCCTAGTTCTCTTCTCTAGGATTTGATGTGTCTTAAAAGCACTCAATTCACAGGAAACTTGATGTCATGGCTTTGTTAGTTTTTACCTTGTGAAAGTTGATGTTTTCTGGTGCACTGAGAAAGGGAACCCCCTTCTCTTATGTTTTTTGTGAAGTTCTGATTATTTTTTTCAAGGCTTTTAAGGACAGAGTAATTTTCTTTTCATCACGGTATGGAAGACAGAGGAAATAGAGAAGATGAAAGACAATCTACAGTTCCCCTACCTTGTATCACTAGCTTGTTTTTCCTCAGTTCTTTCATTCTTACAGATGCTCTTTTTAATTATTATGTGTTTTATTAACTACCCTTCTAATTGAAACAGGAGGGAAAAAATACATTGCACTGAGATTCAGTCATCCATGTGATTTAATTGACTGTTCGGCAAAGTTTAGGAAAGAGTGGTCTTTTTGTTTTTTAAAGGAAAAAAAAGATAAGCCTTTATTGCAAAATGCAAAGATTTAATAAAAACAAATGCAAAAGAAATTTTTTTCTATTTTGAAAGTACTTGAAGGCCTTAGTTAGATCTCTAGTATGAAAGAAATGAGTGCAAGTTTAGATTAAAAAAAAAAGTTATTTAAATTTATTTTTTACATACTCAGTACTTTCATGTTTAAATGAATAATTTGTGTTAACAAACAGTGAGCAGAACACAAAAACTTGAAATACCCTGACATGGACAGTACAATTCATGATACCTCTTGAGAACTATGATTTTTGACTTTCAGAGAATTTTATCAATGCAGCTAATGTAATAGGCAGCACTGAAACACTATCACCAAATTATGAGCTCACACATCTCACCAATTCCAGGGGAGCCTCTAATGCTGACTATGGTAAATAAAGTTGTAACATCATTCTTGTATATAGAACCCCTTCTGGTTTTGCTCAGAATCTTATTGATGGAACTGTGGAAGCTACCTGCTAAGGGAAAGTTATATAGCTGAGCCTTTAACTTAATAAATGGTTCACAATAATCTAGATTGCAAGACATCTATAACCAAAGATTCATTAAGTCAATCTAATTAAATAAAAACAGTAAGCCAAATAATAAGGATGAGAGTCATGACCTGTAACGACCTCAAGTCCTGTCTATGACACAGAATTAATCTTTAATCATGCCTAATGGCTGCTTGCATATTTAATGCCTGCTACTGTTACTATCCTGCCCAAAGGGAATCTTCAGTTTCTTTCCTTCTTTCCTTAGTTCCTTTGAGAATGTGTGTTAATTACTCTTATAGAGGAACAATAGTGCAGATTTTCTGAGCTTATCCTTTCTTCTCTTCTCTTTTTTTTTTTTTTTCTTCCTTTCATAACTCCCTGAAGTCTAAGTGCACATAAACTTTTAGTTTTAGTTTTGCTCTGTGTCCTCAGTGAGATCACATGTAGGAATAACCCCAAGAGTTCCAGCAGTATAAATTGCATTAAATTTGGGAGTATGAAAGTGACAATTCGATACATGTTTCAGGTCAAATTGAATTTCTTGCTGAAATGTCTAAGTTGGCAAAACTGGCACAGCATATCAAATGTGCTTTGATACTCTAACAGATGTTTTTTAATAATCTTAGGGGAAATTAAAAATTTTGTTGCAAATCTTGTTTTTTCCCGCTCTGAGAAGGAGGAGCTTAACCATCAGTTTTTATGTTCTTTTTAAAATTTATTCAGTTCTTTGATTCTGTTTAGCTCTAGGAAAGAGAAAGGTGTTTCTCTTAAAGCTGTAGAACGCTGTAAGGGAGAATATGCCCTGTCAGATTTTCATAGGCTTTCACACTGTCAATGAAATTTCTATTCTAAGCTCACAGAACACTTCTCCTCTTAACTGCTGCAGAGAAAGATAAGTATCATGAACATAGTTTAACTAGACTACTGCCTTTCCAGGGTAATGTACATTTAAAGAAACTGTGATAAAGTTGTCCTTTACTGCAATCAGTAAAGGACATGTCAGTCCCATTTTGAAGGGCTGGTATTTTCATGAAAAAGTCCTAGGGAGCTAGCAAAAAAGTTTACTTATTTTTATTTTTTTATTTTTTTTTTAAAGACAAACCTTTTTTAGAGAAAGAGCTTCCATTCTACTTTCAGTTACCAGAAAAAAAATCCCAAAGAAACCAAACTTCTGAATGAACATTGCCAAGCACCTGTGACCATTAACCTTCTACTGTGTCTTCCTGCTTATGGGATTTGCCATTCAGATATTTATCTTCAGCTCAGTCCCTACAGGAATCTTTGTCTATCTGTCTGAAATCAGCTTAGCATGCTTTTTATGTGTGATTTTTTTTATTCCAAGTCGGACAGCAAGAAGGCACTTCAACAATAAATTCCATTATCATCTAATTCTGCAAATCATTGAAGTATGTGCTTAGTGTTCTGTGTCTTGTGGA
Source organism: Cyanistes caeruleus (assembly GCF_971803275.1). Taxonomy (NCBI): domain Eukaryota; kingdom Metazoa; phylum Chordata; class Aves; order Passeriformes; family Paridae; genus Cyanistes; species Cyanistes caeruleus. The sequence goes on from NC_141703.1 coordinate 53,379,975, forward strand.
CTTCACATATCAGATATCCAGCCAATGTAAATTAGCATAATTTTACTCATAACTAAAGCCACTTTGATTTACACCATCTTTAGAACTGACTTAGCCTCAGTATCAAGACCTGCAGGCGGTTCCTGAAGGGACTTACATTTATTACTTATAAAGCATAAAAGTTCACTACTCTTTGATCAAGTTCTTTTAGATACTGCATGTGTGAATGGCTAATGTTTATATCAAATTTACTAATTTGAAGACAATTGATGTTACACAGGATTTCAGCTTTAGTGGAGTGACAGAAAATATGCTGAAAACACAACGTGAATGTAATTTATGCTTAGCAAAATATAGCAATTGCAATATATAATTCAATCACAATGCCAATGTGATTCTCATTATCAGCCTCCATAATATGCTCAATGAAGTGAGGTTTATATCTTGTGTAAACTCGTTTTTCATTTCTTCCTCTATTTTCAAGTTTTCATGTATCTTCAGATATAGGAAGGTGAAGAACTTGCACTAGTTGAAACTTTGATTTCAGCAGCTTCCTTGATTTTATGTTTAGTTGTTTCCCTAAGTCATTATATTTACTATTATTACCTATTTATATAGGTTATATAAATCCAGAAAGAAAAGAAAAGTCAATTTTCTTACTTTTAAAGGACAGAAACATGAGGTCAGCCACTTTAGCCTGGCTAAATTCAGCCCATTACAGAAAGACTGCATACAGCACAACACCCGCAAAGAGTTAAATACAGATATTCATGATGAGGCTAAAACAGATCAAAAGATCTGCACATCATTATGTATACAAAAACAAAAAATATGTTCAAAGAATCCCCTTTCATTTTTTTAGACTACTTACTGATTTATCTGAGTGACTTTCAGGTCCCCATTTTTTTAGGCAGTGGGCAGAAACTGCTGATTGCATAAGCAGGCACCTGATGTGTATGTGGAAAGTCAAAACATTCCAGGAGAGAGCCAGGGATTGCACTGTTACATTGGGTGAATATATAAATATTTTTCTGCCTCTGGACTGGAAGATACTCTTCCAAAAGATGAGAATCTTTAAGTGGCCATGGTGAGTTATGGTGTGAGAAATGGTGTCAACACATATGGGATGTGATCCAAGACCTTAGTGTGATCCTGTCATCCAGAGACTCAAACACACAGGTGGAAAATAAAATAAAATAAAGTTGTTCAAGGTTGAATTTCTCTAAATTCAGGTTCAAGCCAGTTGATCCTGGTTTTCAGACTGAAAGACTGAAAATTACTGCCACTGACTTCTCTCTCTCTTGGATGTCCAAGTGCTCACAAAGAGTGGCCAAGTCACACATTCAGTATTTGCGTAGATGAGCACTGACCATGTTCCTGTGTTTTCTTGCTGCTTACTGAAGTGTTCCTGCCTGGTTGAGCTTTTATCATTTCAACCAGCTTAAAATATCTTAAAGTTTAAAGCAAAGTTTAAAATATTTTAACTGCTTGTAGCACTGAGGGCTATTATTTGCATAATTTCTCAAAACCTTGTTGAGGTAAGAAATAGCTCCCTGAGCATGGAGCAGTTGGAGCTCCACAATGAGGTCCATCAGGGAAGAGTCTGGCAGCATTCATCCTATTGCCCCAGCCAGGGGCAGGCCAGCCAGGGAGCACATCCATAGGGATGGGAACAGGTTGAGACCAGGCTATGGGCCCACAGACGCAGCAGTGCCTGTGACAGGGCTGGGCAGGATGACGGGGCACTGGAGAACAGCCCTGCTCTGGAGTTGATGGAGCAGGGTCTGATGGCTCCAGGGGACTTACATGCAGTCCTAGGCAGGGTACAGCGAGGGCCCTGGGGACCTGGGCAGGTACAGTGAATCCTGTGAATACCATCAGGGCCCTCAAAATCCTTCTTCTAAGCCACTGCTTTCCTAGGCACCTAGTTTTTAACTACAGTTTTAACTGTTAATTCCCAGGAATGTTAACATTTACTCGCGCTATTAAAATACAACTTGTTCAATACAACATTTGATACCAATGATCCATACCATTCTGTAAAAATATTGTGTTCTTAGTATTTATTATTCCATTAATCTTTGTGTCATCTGTAAACCTCACTAATAAAAAAAACTACTTACTCAGTAAAATACTAGTAAAATGTACAGAAATTGTGTTGGATTTACAAACCCTCTCTGCAGGACCACAACATGTACTGAGTCAGTAGGCCAACACTAGCAGATAAAGAAGCATAGGGAGAAAAGAAAACCTTTCTCTTTCTTTTTGTGTTTCCAGTAAGATATTGTGCTGTGTTCACAGGGAGTGGAGTTTGGCCACAGACTCCTGTCAGCTTTTGGAGCATTTAAGGACATGTGTTAAATGGAGACTGAAAACAAGCTTCTCAGTACTTGTAATTCTGGGTGGTCCCAATGCATGGCTGTGTTCTGAGGCAGCGCAGTGCTCATAAACCAGTGAGTTTGTGGGAGTGGTAAAGAGATGATGATGATGATGATGAAACAGTGTCAAAGACATTGCTCTGCAAATTTACAGTTCTGGACGACTCTGCTTGCAAGGTCAAATTATGGCATGCTTTAACCATTCTGTATAATGACGTCGGCTAATTTATTTTCTAAATCATTAGCTAGAAAGTTTTATTATATTCTGTTATTTTGTGAACTCCTCTGTCACCTGCCTAGCACCTGCTCACTGCGTGTCACTCTTGTTTCCATCACTTTGCAAAACCTATAGGGGTTTTGAAGGATGATAGGATTTCATTTTTTCAGTTTTTTAAGCTATTAAAGCTGCTTTAAACTACTGGCCTTATTTGATAAGAAGTCCTGCTGTCACATGTTTTTGGCTTTTCTAAATCAAATAGAACATGCAGAGATGAGCTGTACTTGGGGACTGAAAGAACAAACAGTTCATCTTGTGAACTGAAATGTCTCCTATGAAAATATGAGCATCTTCAAGACACAATAAAGTGCTAGCAGTAGTGGAGCATTAAAATGGATGTGACTTTATATAACTGTTTGCCTCTGTCTTTTCCTATTCTGTCTCTTTGAAGGTAGATAGGAAAGTAAGCACATAAAAGTGGGCGAAATTAATGAAAACCATGCAGAGTAGAATATCTGCATTTCTACTCACGTGTCGTTGGGATGGAAAGCTTTATTTAAGTACACCTTTGTCTCTTACCTAGACAAGTAGGATAAGTCTAATGAGTGTGAGCAGACATTGCTTGTATCTGTATAAACCCTATCAGTGCCTTTTGTCAGGCAGAAAAATAATGATAAAAAGGAAAGAAGATTAGCCTTTGACAGTGACAATTCTCTACAAAAGACTTAATAGTCATTGATGGTGTTTAATGTGTAACATACTGGATAACATTTACCTTTGTGATGAAACTTCATAAGGAAACAAAAGCATTGGCTTAGCAGGTTTTAGCTGTAGTTGGACATTATGTGCTACAGAAATCCCAGCAGAGCCTGCTGCTCGAAGAGTTCATTGTTATTCAGTTTGTTAACATGACAATGATCAAAGATATGCAGGCTAAACCACTCATTTATTCTAATTAAAATAACTGTTTCAATCTGTTATAGGTTTTATCCTTACAGTGTGTATATCTAGCAAAAGAGTAATTGGTAACCTTAAAGTGTTACAGCAAAGGGCATAGTGCATTCTGTCTCGAGGGGCACTGTGATTTGATGCAGAAGGACCGGCATTTTTAAGAGCAGCCCATTCTTGCTCCTCACTTATAATAAAAGTGGTGGTCATTTACTGAGGAGTGGTCTTCTGGCAGCCATCCAGGTAGCTTGATACTTTATTTTGTGTTACAGTTGGAAATATGACAACAAGACAAGGCACCAAGCAGAGTGATATATACCCACTGTAGGTTTTCTTTCATTTCAGAAAAACATGCAAAGACTGGCTTTATGTGCTAATCCTATTGATTTATTCAAATCAAAAACAGCTCTGTGGTAGTTGGAGAAGTTGGTTGGTAGGTAGACTTACTGAATGCCTTCTTTGCTTCTGTCTTTACTGCTAAGACCAGCTTTCAGGAATCTTAGATACTGGAGGCAAGAGACAAAGTCTGGAGAAAGACAGACTTATGTATGCTTGAGGAGTATTGGGTTAGAGATCACAAATGTAAACTTGACACCCACATATCCATGGTCCCTGATGAGATAGAGCCATGAGTGCTGAAGGAGGTGATAGATGTTACTGCTAAACCACTCTCAACCATCTTTGAAAGGAAGGCCAGTGGTGTCCTGGGATGCATTAAGAGTCTGACCAGAACATCAGGGGAGGTGATCCTGTCCTTCTGTTCAGCTCTGGTAAGGCCACATTTGGAGTACTGTGTCAAGTTCTGGGCTCCCCAGTTCAAGAAAGACTAGGAACAGAACAAGTCCAGAGGAGGGATAAGAAGAGTTAGGGGACTGGGACAGCTCTCTATATGAAGTAAGACTGAGAGAATTGGGACCATTTAGGCTGGACAAGACAAAACTTAGATGTATTGATGAAGAACTCATCAATACATGCAAGTATTTTAAGGGGATGGGGCTAGACTCTTCTCAGTTCTTCCCAGCTACGGGACGAGGGCCAGTGAGCACAAACTTAAACACGAGAAGCTCCATTCAGATATAAAGAAATTCTTTAGTATGAGTGTGACAGAGCACTGGGACAGCCTGCCCTGTGACATTGTGGAGTCTCCTTCCCTGGGGATATTCACAACCCCCTTGGACACAATCCTCCATAACTTGATGTAGGTTAGCCTGCTTTAGCAGGAGATTGGACTAGCTATCCAATCCCACTAGGATCTCTAGATGTCCTTTCTAGCCCAACCATTCTGAGATTCTGTGATTCTCCATGTTGGTTCTTGGTACATTTTATTTGCTGTGTGTCATGTCCTGCAAATTAATTGTATTTAATTTAAATACAATTTAAATTACCTGGCCTTTTAGTATTGCAGAATAACTGTCTTCCTTACAGTGAGAGAGGTGCTGGCACTGAACTGATCAGTTTGCTCAGCAGCTTGAACATTATCAAAATATTCAACCAACTGCTCCAAAATGAAGAACTGATGAGTGTGCATATTCTTTTCCATTTATATAATCTCTTACACTGCTCGCATCTCAGAATCAACCTCAGAAGCTGTAATTAGATTTGAGAATGATAAGTGATACAGTCTGCTTTCTTTAAGAACCTAAATTAAGTTGCATAATTAAAGTTTTGCACTGCTAAATGTTCTGATTTAAATCTTTACCTTTGGTTGGGCAGGACTACTGTTTTATCTTCTATATCCAAAGGACAGTTATTGCACGGTGAAATGGATGAGGTATGGTGGTGATCCTTTCACTGGGAAAGTAGTAACTGAAACTACCACCACCATTGTAAAAGTTTTCTGGCTTTCTTCCTTTCACTACACAGGAACCAGACCAAGTGCCCTCAGAGAGTCAATGTGATGCTTTCCAGCTTGAAGAGAAAGCAGCACTAGTGTAGTGTTTATGGTCAGATTGTAGTGCTGGTTCACACCTGAGCCTGCATCTCACCTGGGTGGGTGCATGCATTACCTAGGAAGTGCAGCTAGGCATCAGGCTCAGCTGGGAATTCATACTTTTAGCTGTTATCTTCAATGCATGAAGCAAAGCAGGAATATTCATATACCTGGGCTATGGACTCAGCTCTGAAGCAGCAATCACTGCTGAGGTAGCTACAAGCAGATTTCTGAGTGCTGCTGCCTGTAACCTGAGAAGCTGAGTCAATATCAAGACATTACATCTACAGTCTGGAATTAAAATGTTCATTTTAATGTGAATTAGGGTGCCGACTTAAGACAAATATTAAGCCATGGCCTATTTCCTGTCCTTGGCTGCATCTGGGAACCAGACATGGATAATAACCATAATTGCAATAACTGTTGTGATAGCAGTCTAAAATAAAAGTGTCACAGTGACTGAATTGGAAGTATGAATTGCTTTATTGATCTTTGTTAATGCACTTTCTCTTTTTTTAAATTTTTTTTTTTTTTTTTAAACAAAGATTTGATAATTCTTTCTCCTTTCATCAGGAAGAAAATACTAGTTGATATGTTACTGTTCTGCTGAGATTATGTCTTTTCTCAAAATAAATTGTCTAAATACCTGTCTAATGTGTAATACTAAATATAAACTACATTTACACATCTATAAAAGCAAGGTCAAACCATCTGCTTGCTGTGTTTTTAGCAATGAGATTTGTAGAAAAGAAAGTGTGTCTTACAATATTAACAGTGTAAATTTCCCTTTATTTTTGAAATCACAATTATTTTTCATTTATCCCTTCCCTGCTTTTTCAAACCCCACATGGTTTTATAATCACCTTAAGTGAATACTTACTTTCCTTAAGAGCAAAGTCTAAATAATACTTTTATTATATATATGAAGTGTCACTGAGAACTGACTAATTATATAAAACTCAGAATGGCAGAGATTAGCTGAGTTCCTTAGCTTAGCTAATACTGTGAAACAAGAAAGATTTTATTTGTGACAGAGACCCTTGTTCCTCAAATATTGTCACTCTTCATATATGCAGGAATATATCATATTCCTGCACAGAACAGAGCTGTGAAATAGAATTTATATTTAATTTCCTCTTGCAGTGGCTTTCTCTTGTAGTGTTGTCATAACAGGTGGTGGGAAAAAAACTCCAACAAAATATACATTGAAAGACAAGAAAATCCTGAAGACCTGAAAGTAAGCCAGAATAAAAATATAGCAATGTTATTTATTTTTACACTGTACCGTGATATAAATTAACAGTAAGAATGAATGATGGGAATAGGAACAATATATTAAGTATAAAGGACAGGGACATTTCAAAAGAACTGCTTCTTTCTCTGAGAAGCAAATCACTCTTACTTTTTACCTGACTTTTTCATCCTTTCCCTTTCTTCTCACCCTCCTCTGCCACTCAAGCTTTCCACCCCATCAGTTAGGCCAGTGGCTGAATCAGCTATTGATTGAGATAAACAATAAGTGAGCGATTAAAACTTAGCAGTGAGCAGGAGCTCACTGGCTGGGCATTGAGAGATTAGTAGATAGAAATAGAATAGCAATCTCTTAAAATGATTATGAGAGAGAAAGTGTTTATAAGTCATGAAATGGTAATTGGAAGATGCTTATGATTTTATGGCTTCTGATGGCAGCTTAGAATATATTATGCCAGAGCACCTCAGAACCATCCATCCTGAGGTCTTGCTTTAGCGTTTTCCGGTATTTTTTTTCACTATTAAGATGTAATACTAGCCACCCAGGTGTCAAAGAGAAAGGAGTAATGTACTCACAGAAATTATCAGCTGTGTTTTCTTTATATCAGTGACTTGCCACTACTCGATCACCACGTTATCTCCCTTAAGCATATAAAAAACTAAGGCTCATATTCTTATGTTCTAACTTATAGAGTGTGGGTCAATGCAAATAAATTCTTTAAGGGTACAGTGTTCATATTGTGTGCATTTTATTCTGGACTGGCTTTATCTTCATTTTTTAGGTTAAATGCCTGCTATGGGTTGCAGTGCATAGAAAATATGTCTGTGGTAATAAGTGAAGTGGCCCTGTAGAAGTAGATGCATAGAGTGAAACAGGTGGTGTTGAGGACTCTGTGTCCTCACTGCACATGTTTTGGGGATGTGTGTGTGCTCTTGAGAGTATCTCTGGTTTGATGATGTGGTCTGAGTACTCATTACCGGTGTCTTAATTTAATCCAAGAAAAACTCTCTTTGTGTGCTCTAGTAATTCTCTGTGCTGTGAGCTGAAGAGCAGTAAAAGGGAAATCTGAGAGATTCCCTTCAAAAATACACTTCATATCAAAAGTAAAATGCTAGTGTAGATGTTCCTTACTTAAAATACCTAATTAAGACTACATGAATGCATACTTAATAGTTAATTATTGACTAATATTGAAAAACTATTAATAGACCTATTAAAACCAGTAATGAGACTGCTTCACAGTGAAGTGCTACACTGTATGAATAAGAACATTAAAATCTATCTTAAACTAGTAAATTTTAAACAGTGTTCATGATCCATAACTGATGGACTCATTTGCAGACCAGAATTAATATATGAGCTTTTGTCATACTGAGAAAAGAAAAAAATTACGCTGTTTCAGTGTGTTCTTAATAACATTTATTCATAGATTCATACTAGTTGTCTGGACTGCAATTGTTTACTTACCTATTGTTTATGCAAACTTTAGGGAAGAAAAGGCATCCCAACGTTAAACATTCATGGAAAAGGCTGGTTACTGACAGCCATTAATACAGTGGTGATTAAAGAGCACTTTGAAGGTATATTCTCCAAAGCAGAATGTTTAGGACATTTAAGCTTAAAGGAAATGGCCAGTGGCAAAAAAGATTTGTCTTATAACAATATTTTTAAGTCACTAGTCAATGCCAAGCAAGGTTGACAAGAATAATAATATATAATTCCTTTTTAAAAAGTAACCCCAAAACTCAAGTGTTTAATTATTGATCCAAGTAATATTTTCCTTTCAAACTCATCCGGGGGCTAAGAGCTATTAGTTAAAGCATCTGACAGAAACTCTTCCTAAAGGATTAACAAAATGAACTCTTCAGCATTTTGTGAAAAAGGAATTTTACACTAGGAGATTAAAGAAAACAGACATTTAAAGCATACTGAGTCACTTACAAAAAATAATAATTACACTAAGGTTTCTTCCATTCCTTCTTTCCCTGTACACTGCTTCCAAGTGATAAAAGGTACATCAGTCTAATCAAATAGTAATTGATGTTGCATGTTAAAACAAAATAATTTTCAGGCTAATTTTGCTACCTTTATTCATACTTAGTTACTTCACCACCCAACATATCTGTATATTATATATATACATATACATATACATATACATATACATATACATATACATATACATATACATATATATGTTGTATAAAAATGAATTAATTAATTAGTATTGATTAATGAGGTACTACTCACTCTAAGGAGAAAATATCATAATTATGTCATATAATATAATATTATAATAATATAATTATATCAAATACCCATTTGGTATTACCTTTCTCTTCTTCTGACTGTTAAGATATTCATGAATTATTTGTACAGAAATATTTTACAATGTGTTTGTGGCATGTGTAAGATATTTAAATTCTGTTATGGCTATTTCTGTTAGAAATCTCTACTTTTTCCCTCGTTCTGTAAAGTCAGCATAAAAGTTTAAAAGAGTTTGATACCCTAAATGTTTTTTGAAAATCTATTCTCATGTCCATCTGTATTTCTTGAAGCCTAACACCTTTGAAAATCAAGTCCACAGTGACTTCACCAGCCATTACTGGGAGAGAAAGGACTTAAACAGAGATCCCAGCTTTATGCCTCACCCTTTAGACCATTTCTTTACCCTTTCAGTCTTTCTGTGCTCACAATTCTTATAAATGTCAGTGGGAGCAAAATTACTAGTGTTGGAGTTGCAAGCCAAGAATGAAAAAAGCTGACTTAGATAAATTTTATTTTGCACTCTTGCAAGCCAATTTTCAATAATCCACTTTATGGCCATCTACACCCTGTTGAATTGTGGGATAAAAAAGTGCAACTGAAATAATTCACCACATTGCATCTAAAGGCAGACTCTCATTTGGAGAGAGGTGAAGTAGAAAGTCAAAATTAAATTGGTTTGGTTTATTTCAAGCCTCAGGAGCTCTAATGACATATGCCATTTCACCCAAACAGGTATTTTTATCGTTTCATATAGAATCAAAAAGTATGCATTGGAGTTCCTATCTATTGTAGAATTAAATAGATATTTTCACTTGGGTATACTCCAGGAGTGAAATTATAGCCCCATTCAATCTGGTGGAACTTTTTGCAATTGACTTCAAGAGGGACTAGGACTTCACCCCAGGAGTGTACTTTCAGGCTAGCTAACATCTTTTTTTAATGTACCCCCTACACAGCCTATTAAATATTCTTGTCATTACAGAATACAGAAGAGCCCATTTTCCAATTTGTCTCGCTCTGACGAGCACTGTTTCATAGAGCTCCTCTCAACCCCTGTTGTTTCCTACTTACTAGTTAGAGCATGAAAAAGCCAGTGGGTCAGAGGTTGCTTTCTCAGTCATCACGTATACCTTCTAGCAGCTAACGGAGCATGAAGGCTTCCTAACGGGCAACCTGAATTTAGTTACAGGCTTTTGACATACTTGGTCCATCTTCTATTTGAAGATTTTTATTATAGACATGGTTTGGTAAAAAAAAACCCCATGATTTGAAACAGCTGGCCTATGGAAGTCATAGAGAGAGAAGGCACTGTGGGAAAGGACACGGAAAAAGGGTTCTGAGCATCTCTTATGTAACCACAACAGAAAGAAAAATTATTCTCTCTTTTAATTACTATATCTTTTGTCACTCCTTACAATAAAAGCTGCTTAAAATTTGTAGTGCATTTCAGTAACCCTGTAAACAGATTACCTTGGTACATGCAGAAGCACCGCAGAGTCTGTGTGTGTTGCCATCTCTGCAACAGCGCTCTGGCTGCTGCTGTTCCACAACACTGCCTACAACTAACTGGAAGACAGAACTGAAAGAAAAACACATAAAACAGGTTATTTTCACCCAACAGTTTACTAAGGGATACAGCAGGGCTGGACTTCATCACAATTAAATTTGAGAGGATAAAATAAGACAGCAGAAAAAACACTGAAGCTGACTGCAAGTTTTTGTGTGAAGGATTTAATCTGCCAAGAGTTCAAAGAGATTTTCTTTGGATTTAATGGGAAAATTTAGGAGCCTCCTTGATGTAGTTAGTTTAGCGAACATTTATCTTCTACCTAGATACTTTGTGTAAATAGAATGAAGATCAAACTCTTAATGATAAATTCAGGGGTGCCCAAAATCTGAATTAATCGTATGCAAGAAAATACATGTAATATTCTGATCATATCAAGAACCACATAAATTTAAAAAAAAAAAAATATAGAATCCCACGTGATTAAATACCAGGAATTAAGATTAAGTTAATTAAGATTAGATTAAATTCTATAGGTTACATTAAACATACACCTTTCCTTAAAATCACTCACAATTGTCTAGTTGTGATACAACTATGTGCAGGCCTGCACTGTATTTTACTGCTTGTGTAGATAAAATGCTCTGCTTAGCACTTACCTTCAAAGCATTTTACAAACAAAGCATTCTCCTAACTTGATTCAAATATGCAATTATTTCTTGAGCCTTAAGTGATTCTTGTTTAATTTGGGAAGGTTTAGGGACTTTTTTTGTATAATAGATATGGCTAATATAAAGCACTAGTATGGTCCTGATCCAACAAGAGGATGAAAAAACCCTCTATGCCCTGCATATCCAATGCACTCTACAGTTTTTAAACTGACTTACTCAACATACTGTATTGTTGCTATGGTTACTCTACATTACACTGTCTCATACATGGCCTCTCTATATATATGTATGTATAAAGACCACTACAGCCTTACATCATAGGATTTCATACAGTTTATCTTTTGGGATGCTCTAATTCACTGACTGAAAGCTATTTAATGCATACGTACAGTAGCCATGATGAAAAGAAAAGCCTTTGCTTTCCTTAATTTGCATTCAAGAAACACCAGAAACCTCAAATACTATTGCCAATTCACTCTGTGAGTGCCTATATAAATACATATAGTAAATATATATTTCTTTTTAAACACTTGACCAAAGGAAAAAAAAAAAAAAAAATATTGTAGAAGAAAAATGAAAAATGTTTATGTGCCTCTTTTACATCCGGGTTGAAAGACTGGTTCATTCAATGAAATAACATGTTAAAAGTTTATTATCTCATTCTTGCTCACTTTTGCTTCCAAAAAGAGTTACCAGAAAAGTGGGCTGCTGAGCTGGGTGTGTGATTGAGTATGTTTGTGATTTTAAAAGTCTATTTTAATTTTAGACTCCTATCTAGTAGGTTCACTGCTACACTTAATTTTATAATACAAATCAACCATGTTTATGTTTTGCCCTTAAAAACCAAAATTAAAAGAAAAGCTTTCAGGATGTCTGGGAACAAGATCCTAAAAAAGTTCAGTCTGAGCACTTTTCAAGAACATCATTTTAGCAACTTCAATCTCTTTTGTTTTCATTATTTATCGCATTTTAGACAAATGAAAAGGGTGAGATAAATTAAAGATAACATCACAGTGATTCTCCATCCAAAGGGCAGCAGTTGGATACTTGAACTGAAATACTTTATAGGCAGCGATAACAGGTCAGGCTTTGGCTGTATTGGTCTGTTTAGTGTCTATGTAGTTAATGAACCCTTTTTATCATAATTTAAAAGACACGAGATTAATTCAGTTGCTGTTGTTGAAGTGAAAGAAAACTGGCCATGTTGAATATATGGATGGGTGATTATCTCACAGTGCTGAAAGCCAGATGGGACCAGAAAGGCACAGGACAATATTTGTAAGCAATGCAAAGCTATCCTTTTGCACTAAGAGCTAAAGCAGGGATTTGCCTCTCCAGTAGGCGATCATCCATCACCTTTTATAGAGATTCTTTTTGTTTTTATCCACATTTTCAAGATTTAATGTGAGTGTACAGAATTGGGTAGGAAACAGAATATAATTAGACTGTTCTTTGAATATGCAAATTGTAGTCAGATTTAAAAGGACTCTGAATCATTTCCAACTTGCACTTACCTTTCAGGATTACAGAAACATATTTGCAATCACAGCTTAGGCAGGTCTTAGCTGCACAACCTTCTATAGTATTTATCACTGGTTTGAATAAAACAGAATTATTTTTGGTACAGTGTATGGGTCTAGTTTTATGCTACTACATTTACCATGAACTTTCCAGTATGGCTAACTTACTGTTAGAAGCATTAGTTAATGGGATAAAAAGAGTGAAGGAAACAGTTTAAAAATCAGCAGTCTCACAGGGATTTGGATATCATCCTACTTAAAAACATCTTCAGTGTATTTTCTTGAGAGATTTCTATTGGTGACTAAAACTGCAGCCAATCAATTTCTCATTCTCAAAGCATTTCTCATACACCTTAAGTGCACAAAGGGGAAGTGCAAGTATTTTCCATCCATCCCTATCTCTTTTCGAAGCTAGATTACCTCTGTTGTCCCTTAAAAACCTCTGCAATCATTACAATGAAGAAATGGCAAGTAATGAGGCATGTGAACCATGAAGAGTAGGATACTCAGCCTTTCCAGGGAGAAGTTCAATTCCCAGTTTGAGAAATTAGAATATGCTTGGAGGCCTAGAAATATTTTTAGTAGGTTGTGGAACAGTAACTGCAGAAGAATAATTGAATATTCTTATAAAGATTGTAGCCACTTTCTGCTTAATCAAAATGGTTCATCTAGCTTCTTTCCTGTATTACATTGCCATCTGTCCCTCAAATATGAACATTCAAAGAATGAAAAGGAAACAGGGTGACTAGATTTTGGGTCATGCCAAATGAGGTGTTCTTTCCCATCCTGATTATGGGAAAAGAGATGTCATTCATAATTGTCTTGTTTTTCCAGGGTAAAATTGACTGTACTAAGAAAACTGTAGAGATTTACGAATGAAAATATAAGAATCATTATTATTTAAAAAGTAAATTTTTGTAGTATCTTTGCTGCAAGTTGAAATATAAAGATATCACTGTTTTAAGGACAGAGTGATAGCCTAATACATATGGCATTCAAAATATGCTTATAATTTTTATTATTTTAATGATGTTTCTGGAAAATATTTAGCATTGCATATGGACTAATTTGTATGGGTTAAATATAACTAATTCTAACATTATGATTACAATGTTCAAGTCTGCAGCCAAAAATCTAGCTCAGTTTCTCCTTTTGAGACTAGCAATCAAGAGAGAAATCATTTAACAAATATTTGTTTTTCCATATCCAGGTATATATGAATATGTTAAGGAAGACTGACCAATGTTTGCTGTTCTAAGATTGGAAGCTGTTTCAATTGCACAAATGTGTTGACTTAATCCACCCTAAATATCATGTGTTACTCTATATGTCATTAAAACATCTTTTAGGATCTGAGCATTAGCATTTAGTTGTCATAAACCTCCCATCACCTACTTCTCTAACATTAAGTCTCATCAACCCCATGCTAAGGTTAGATGTTTTTATACCTCTAAGTGACTATGCCAGTGTCTCTGGCCACGTATGTTACAGGGTGAATGAAGGGCTTTATGTCACCACCTTTACTTCGTAGTGGACATCTGCTATTTCTAACCATTTCTGACAGTGTTTCCTATAACACAGCTGTGGCAAAGTCTGCAAGCACCTTTGTAACACTTAGGAGTTGCTGTACAGCCTGAACTCTTCTGTGCTTGGCTGTGGTCATCCTTGGTCAGCAGAACTACAGAAACATGCTAATATGCTCAGTATTTTAAGGAACTTGGGGTACGGGCATTTCTGAACATACCCTTGAGCATTTCTGATGTAGCAGGGAAATCCAGCCATAGAAGTTGGCATGTATGCTCATCAGACTATTGGCAGGCACCATGTGTCTGTCTTAGTTCCCCTTCCACAATGCTGTACAACAAAACAAAAGAAGGGTAATCAACACTCAGAAATGCAACAAAAATCACAGATGGGCCCTTTGCACTACTTTCACCTAAAATTGTGGGTAAAACACTTTCTGGCTCATTTTCTTTGTCTAAAAAGTGGTTTGGCTCAGGCTGAGCATCTTCAGCAGACAAGGACAACAGTGCAAGGAAGCAAAAATTATAACCAAGGACATTCTGTCTATTATTATATTATACTGAACTGTCAGGAAAAATTAAATCAAAAGGTTGTCTGCTCTCAGAGGAGAATCACACAGAACTTTAGCGAACATATATGCTATTCTGACTTATTTTTTACTTTAATCAACTCTTTTTTTCCTTTTCTCTCAATTTTCACTGTTATGACTGACAAATGGGCAAACATGACAGATACAATTTCAAATGTTGAAAGGCAGGCTAAAATCTTCTCAGAATGCTATTAGGTGTCATATTTTGTTCAACATTGTTTTAACTGCTTCATGAAGTTCAACAAGGACAAATACAAGGTACCACATGTGAGTCAGGGCAACCCCAAGCACAAATACAGGCTGGGCAGAGAAGGGACTGAGAGCAGTCCTGAGAAGAAAGACTTGAGGATGTTGAAGGATGAAAATCTTGACACCACCTGTCAGCGTGAGCTTGCATCCCAGAAAGCCAACCATATTAAATCAAAAGAAGTGTGGTCAGCCTGTCAAAGGAGTTAATTCTGCCCCTCTAATCCACACTTGTGGAGTGCTGCATCCACTTCTGGGACCCTCAGCATAAGAATAACCTTGATTTCTTGAAGTGAGTCTAGAGTATGGCCAAAAAGATAATCAGAGGGCTAAAACACCTTTCCTGTGAAGACAGGCTGAGAGAGTTGGGGTAGTTTACCCTGGAGAATAGAACACTCCAGGGAGACCTTATTGCTGCCTTCTGGTAGCTAACAGAGCCTACAAGAAAGCTGGAGAGGGACTTTTGGCAAGGGCATATGTTGATAGGACAAGGGGCAGTATCCTTTAACTGAAAAAGGATAGACTTAGGTTAGTTACAAGAAATTAATTCTTTTCTGTGAAGGTGGTGAGATGACCTGGGCCAGTGAGACACTGGAACAGGTTGCACAGCAAAGCTGTGGATGCGCCATTCCTGGAAGTCACGACCAGTTTGGATGGGGCACTGAGCAGCTTGGTCTAGTGAAAGGTGTCCTTACCCAAGACAGGGGGGACTGGAAATATAGGACCTTTAAGGTTCCCTCTTACCCAAACCATTCCATGGTTCTGTGATGATTCAATGCTATGACAACTGAACTATTGTCACAGTACAAATACTGGTGAGGGCATGTTCCGGTTCAAAATGCTAGTGTGAGTTTTAAATGCTGCATTAATCCAGTAAAAAATAGAAAATATACCTTGGTTAGTCTTACAGACTGTAGACATTCAGATAGATTTTTAATAAAATATACCTAATACATATAACTAAGTGCTATCAGTCATTGCTGCAGAACTTCAGAAAGTCAAAATTTAATAAAGAGTAAGTACCTTTCTAGAAAGTGATATACAGTGAAGCTTTTTTAGGTTGAGCAGTATTAGCAAAGGTGCCCTCTTCAAAGTCAGGAAATTTTGAATGGCTATTTCAGGATGGAAGAGATGGCATTTAAAATGCACGTGGCAGCTTTCTGAATTTTATGCGACCTTTCTGTGTCTTAAATAACATTGCTGTATCTTCCAAGCATCCTCATTCCGTATTCTCAGTTATGTTGCAGTATTATTATGTACTTTGCTGATGTCCGATTGCAAACAACCATTGCTAATCGGCTTACTCGAGCTTCCACATATAACTTTTAAAGAGCTTATGAAGGTAACCCATTGAGATTAAGAAGGCATAAGGCCTGTTGTTTTGAGGTGCCTGACAGGGAGATGGAAATGAACCCACCTTCCCATACAGTGCAGCAAAAGTAGAACAGCTTTCTATCAGTAATTCTCATTTATCTTTACCGTGTCAGATTCAGCACTTTATCATCAAACTCACTGTCTTATCACTGCATAGCATAGTAACAGGGATAACCCAAAAACTGAGATGCAAGAAGTTCAGAGGTTTAATATTTGGTTCAATATGAAGCACTATGTTTTTTCCTGTACTGATTTAAAGTTGCCCTTTACACAGCTTAAAAAAGACTATTGGTATAG
Organism: Cyanistes caeruleus; assembly: GCF_971803275.1. Classification (NCBI taxonomy): domain Eukaryota; kingdom Metazoa; phylum Chordata; class Aves; order Passeriformes; family Paridae; genus Cyanistes; species Cyanistes caeruleus. The sequence continues at coordinate 53,396,675 of NC_141703.1, forward strand.
TAATAAGTATTTAGGAAACAAATGTGACATTAAAAAGATAATCAGTGTTTCCTTTAGAAATGCAGTGTGGAAATACTGAAGGTGAGAGAGGAGAAAACAAAAGCCTTTTCTGAAAATCAGTTTCCACAATGATTATCCAAATGGTGCAAAAGAAATAGTGATTATATTTCAAATATTTCAGTAAACGTGTTTGACACTTTTCACCCAGTAAAAACTCTTTTGGGTTACGGTACAAGAAAAGAGCACTGATATGATACAATTTTACTACACAAAACATGTAACATTCTTTTTGGGGTTACTGTTGAGAAAAGACTGAAAATATTTGTAAATTTAGCAAAAGGTAATGTAAAATATTATACTCAAATGACACTTGGTACAGTTTAGAACACATACACTTTTCTGAAAGCAGACAATTTCCTAGTGTCTTCATCTTATTCTAAATTGTGCATTTTCTCTCCAAAGGGAAAGTATTTAAGAAGATAGTATATTTACTGCATTCATTTTAATTTCCTTGGTGGCCAGATATTTTCTCGGAAAACTTAATTTATTTATATAAACATAAAAATATGTTTAGGACTTAATACAACATTGCTGGGCTTTGATCGTGTAAATATGTGCAATTGTGTAGCTGTCTGTTTGCAGTATAATTAAGAAGAAACACTTGTTTTCAAAGTTTTTAAATTGGAGTATTTGGGGATAAAGAAGGGCTGTTTTGTACAGCATTAAAGTTTTTTTCAGCACAATTCAGAAATGTAAGCATTTCCCCCCAACACACACAGTCATTTGGTGACACTAATGTATTTCCACATTGACTCCCTGTATTGTTTCTGCGTTTCTGGCTCATATATATGTAGCCAGGCTAAGTGAAGTGCCAGCTATGTCAGCACAAAGCTCAGAGAAAACTCATTTACCTTCTTCTTTTGAGTGTCCTTCCTCTGTCTAACCAATTAACACCAGAGTAAAATATAATTTTTTCTCCTACCCATGAGGCATATGAATGCATCAGAGTAGGTTACTCCTGTCTTTCCTGTCATCTCAAGTTTGAGGTGTACACAGTGACATTCAGGTGTTCTGAAATGATGCCAGAAATTTTGGTTTGAAATGCCAAATGAACTGAATTTGAGCTATGTTGAGAAAGTACTTGTCAAAAAGAGGTAAGAAGAAGGAGTAATCTCCTTTCTAGCACACACATATGTGGTATAATGTCCACTGAATGTGTCCTGTTTATTCATCTTGTAGCACTGATTGGAGAAAATTTTCCAAGTTTAACATCTTTGCTGCAACAACTGTAATAGTACCTGCATCATCCATTAAGTGTCAACATGTGACATGTGCCAACAAGCGACGTGTCTTTTTCTGTGATAAAAGGAAAGGAAATTGCTTTACATAAGGAAGTACTTTATACTAACAAAGTTAAACTTTCTGAATAGAACTTAAAGAAACATAGATAGCATGACTGAAGTTTTAATTTCTATCTCCATCTCATCTGTGCATGCTGATTGAGCCTAAGGAGACAATAAAACATGGCTGCATGAAAGTAATGTTTGATGTCCGATTGTTTCTAAGATATCATGAAAGGAAGATTATTTTTTCTCTGTGGATTTTTTTGTTGTTATGTAAATAATTGCCTTCCTCTTTATCTGATCAAATCCAATTACCTCAGATCTCCAAATGCCCAAGAGCTTTTTGCTCTTTGTTTTTAAATATTTCTCTGTATTAAAACTTTTTAACTCTTGGGCAAATGTCTCCTGTTTCCTCTACTTTTAACAAATCTAGAGGTTCTGCTGCTGAATTAAAATCTTTAATACAAACCTTTTGAGTCTAAATGTGCTTTATTTCAGGTAGCTAAAGAAACTGTAGATAAGAGATTTCTGTTCCCCTTTTTTTCTCTCATGGTACTGTCTCCCTTAATGTAACTAGGCTTGTGACCCCCACTGAGCAGTCTTACCAATAAAGAGAAAAGAAGCACAGACATCCAAATTTAATTTACAAGAGTCACTGCAATTTTTGTTAATGTTGTATTTTTAAAGAATTAACTGAAAAGTTTTTTATATTTAATGTTTTGGGTTTTTTTCTTCTTTTTCCCCTGTACTAAAAAGAACTAATCTGCTGATTAGCTTTATCCTGCTGATGGTGTCTTGAACTGTGAGCAAGACCCCAGCAAGGCCCTGTAGCTATGCAAGATGAGGCAACTGTTGTGGGAGCATCTAGGAAATAACACCTAGGGTTGGCAGGTTCTGTTACTATTTAGGCTGAAATTTTCCATTCTGGCTAGCTGCGTCAGGACCATGACTTGAGAAAAGTCCGCCAAAATGGTTCAGCTGTTTACGGCAGCTAGGCTGCAAAACAGTGTGTTGCTTTTCAAAGCTGAATTGTAAGTGACCTTGAAACTTGGCAGAGGAGTGGCATTTGTGTCATGAATGTTTCTTTTGCTATCCTGTGACAATCCAAGCAAATTTAGCCAAGATGAAAAAGCACATATGTTCGGTAGATACTTACCAGAAGTTCACTACTGTTACCTCTAAAAAAAGTCACTGAGCATGTTTTCATCTCTTACAGTTCCTATTACTGTCCAGATGAGATGGTCTGCTTAAATACATCAAAAAATGCTCCATTCAGGTCAGAGCTGCAAGGGTGAAACTAAGCACACCTGCTGTGATCTGCTTTGAGGAAAGACTGGCTAGGAACTCAAATGGGAGCAAGGGAGTTTATCTTTCACCTGCCCTGTCCCTATCTTTCACCCAGTCCCGGTCCCTTTTCTTCTCTTCCTCCTTAAAATGGCTTAGAAAGCCAGCAAACTCAGGTACACGGAATTTAAGCAGCCAGATTGCTGCATTTGTAATAGGAGTTTGGGGAAGGTTTCCCTGGATAAGGAGCAATTGAGAGAGAAGCTGGAGAGAGGGAGCAAGTGAACTGAATTAAATTGAATGAGGAATTATGGGACTCAGAAGTACACAGTTGCAGAGTAGGTGGAAAGAAAGGAGGATATTAAAAAAGAGAAGTTTACTTTAAATAACGTGTAATAATGATATCTGACATAAGAAGCTGCAGCCCCATGACACTTTTCTCCAGAAACTGGCTGCTTTTCGTAAAATGTTTCCTCTAAATCACTCCTGCTGTTGCTGTAATGTTTAACTATACAGCTAGAATTTTCCATTTCCCTTAAGCAGGGTATTGGTTTCTTTGAAGAAATGGCGCATTTCAATCCCTTTCAGTCTGTCAGTATCTGAGGAGTTATTAACTTAGTTTACTTTTTCTTTGCCTTTCGAAATCTGACACGGATTTGTCCCACATCTCCCAGAGGCTTCTGTGTGCAATTAGCCATTGGATTCACTGAGTAATTACTTCATTTTTCATGTAAAATGCGCTTGATTTATTGTATACTTGGGAGTGGAAGGCAGAGATAGGTCAACAACAGTTAGAGGAGATTAGCAGAGAGATTCTCTGCTGCTGTGGTAGCAGTCAATCCCTGGGGAAGCTGGCTGTGCGGAAGCAGTGCCACTCAAGCCTTGGCAGTGGTGCACCATTTGACTTTGCCACTCCTCGGTGGAATTAATATGAGTGACTGCCAGGCAGATTTTAATCCCTACCTAGCTACAGACGCCAGCAGATTGTGGAAGTGGTGGAGGTCTTTAAAGAGTGTGCTGGTAAAAAAAGCAGACACCTTCTTATCAGTGGGAGATGTGACCTGTCTTAGAAGCTGTCTGCCAGGTAGAATAGTTTCAGTGTACTGGGGAAAAATGTAGACTGCCATATCATTTCAGACAGGTGTTATTTGTACTCACTCTTCTGGGTTAATGACTTTTTAAATAGTGGTTTCAAAATAGTTATGCTGTAAAAACTTATATGGAATAATGTGACTTTTTTTTTGTTTTCTTTTTTCCCTGAAAAACAAAAAGCATGGAAGGGCTTCTTTATGAAGAAATATGAGCTGCTGAAGATATATATATATATATATATATATATATATATATATATACACATATGGTAGATTCTGATAAATAATATAACAAAAATAACTATGTGAAGAACACTCAAAAAATTTCAGCTGTTATGGAACTCACCATATTTATTGTACTTTTATATAAAATGTATCAGTGTTGGTAATGATTATTCCTTTATTTTTGTCATTAGTTGTTTTATTTTAAAATATTTCTAAGAAGAAGAGAATTATAAGGAAAATTGAATACTTTTGAAGATGAAATTATTTAACCACAGGCACAATTTACCAAGAAGCAATAGCAACCAGTCCTTGTGAAATGTTATTGGAATTAATTTTATTTAAAGATAGTGAGGAGTTTAATGCACAGAAATATGAAAAAAATAGGTTGTTTGGTGAACCGCTACTGCTTTTGTATAGGAGATCAAATAAGTGACTAAAATAGTACTGTTAAGCTTTAAAATTAATGTATTTTGGATGGTGCTTCTCAGCTAAGCCTGTGCTGTCAAGTCTGTCTCTCATTATTCCTTTCTTTTGAGAAACCAGTCAGAAATACTAGGCTATGGTGGTAGATACAAGCTTTCCAAAGATAATGAAGATAATATCTAATAGGATTTTTTTGTTTTGTTTTATTGTTTTTTTTTTTGTCTTTGGAACACACTTAATCTTTTTTGTTTTTTTTCTACCAACTTAATAATTTTAATCAATGTCATGATATAAAAAGGTCATTGCACTGAGAAGCCTTTTTGCAATCATGATATTCGTGATACACAAAACATTTGATGTGCACATATAAACTCAATATTCCACAAAAGCTCAATTTAAGCATTAAGAAATGAGAAATTTATATGTACTGATTACAAAGATGCAATACGATGATATGATTTTAAAACAGGGAACAGTTCAACACTGTGTATTCCAGTATTCAACTAGCTTATGCTCCAGCTAGGAAGGGCAACTTCCTGTCCTAAGGACCATCCCCACCTCCTCTCCCTGAGAAGTAACCAGTTATTACAGTATTTTTATAAGAGGATGACCAACTAAATCTCTCACCAATACCTACTTACAGTACTCTGGGAGTTATTACAAACCATACAGGATTCATAGAATTACACAACAAAACTTTAGATAATAACATATTTTCTGGAAATTAACCAGTTCTGTGAAGCAATTTTGTCAGGAAGGCTTTATTGAGCATTGGTGTGTGTCTGTGATGGCATGTAGACATGAAACTGTCCTGTCTTGGACTGAATAAATCCAGTATTTATCTACAGTCAAGTAAGTGTATCTGGTATTTTCAGTGCATAACTTTATTTTCTTGGTTTTGGTTATTTTTCTCTAGTAATATTTAACTATTTTTTCATTTAAGGTTTTTTTATAATTGTCTGTGTTTATGATTTTTTTTTCTCAACAAATAACAAAATTAAAGCTCTTTTTTTTCTCTTCCTCTTCTCTTTATCCTAACTCCAAACTTTAAAAAGAAAAGGAAAAGATAGAGTCCTAAAATCAGTTTCTATAAATTTCTGTGACATAAAACACAAAATGTATAAGATTGTTAAGTTCTGTCAGTGAAAGTCTATGAGTATAATTTCTGGTATGCTGATGGGGTTTGACTGTCTGATTTATGTGCAGCAAATCCAGACAAGTGATTAAAGTGCAAATGTACCCTTTTCTTCTAATCTTATAACTTTTCAAATTTTCCTGTGCAGTAGAACAGAAAGACAAAAACTGAATTCCCGTGCTAGTAGTAAAAACCAGCAAAAAGTTTTAAAACTCTGAATTGTGAATAATGTGTAGAGCAACTTGCTTGGTTATTTTCATTGTAAGATTTGAAGTCCATCAGAGAAAACAAAAGTTCCTTAAAATAATTTCAAAAGTCAGCACTGTTCAATAGTTATGACTATGTGGTATCAAAGACTTTCCCATCTGATTATAGTGGGCATAATCCATGGTTAGGATTTTTTTATATAAAAAGACTGACTAGCATACTAGCAGCTAATATAAAATCCTAGTAGTAAATGTATCTACCAGAGACAGTACTGGGTGTTTGTAACTAATACACAGGTTTTGTATTAGGCCAGTTTCAGACTATAAGTTTCTAAGGTTCCTTATTCAGTAATTGGTAGATAAAGTTAGCCTTAGCTATTCAGTCTTTTCTTGTAACATTTTTCAGAAATAAGAAGTAAATCAAAAAAATCCCATGTAAAAAAAAGAAAAAATACAAGAAAAGAAAAAATTATCTTATCTATAAGGGAATTAAGAAACAAAGAAAAACAAAACCCAAACATACACCCCACTTCTTTAGAGGTTAGTTGTCTTCCATATTTGCTATTTCCTCAGTTATGTTGCTTGTTTTTATTTCTCCTTTACTTCACTGGAGTTCAGTGCAGTTTAGGGGGAAAGTGAGATGCAGAGTATATCTGTTTCTTCTCCTTTGTCATCTTTGGCCAGCTTTCTGAAGGGTAACTCTTTATCCAGCATTAGTGCACATCTGAGGGGCACCAGAGGATGCCAATGATATTGACTGCGAGGGTGTAGTCATGTCAGAGGCCTGATCTTATTCTCACTCTATTCCTTCATGATAAAACTAGCCAAGCTATATTATTACTACAGTACCTGCAAATGGCATAGCCAGCCAAATATCTTCTAATTCACCTTTTTCCATCACCAACGCAATATCTGCTGCAGGACAACTGAAGAGATGAATATAAGATTTTTCCTTTCCTTTGTATTTTCTCAGGTTGTTTTCTCTGTAGTTGATGTTTGTTTCGATTATTATTAATCTCGAAATTTGTGTTTCCACTTTTCTTGAACTATTTATGATTATCTTGAGCTGGAAAGGATGCTATGACCTTCCTTTTACACAAAATTTCAGGGGCTAAACATTCAACAAGGAAGAGAAAGCAAGATCCATTTGTCTTAGGAGTTTAAATTGTTTTTTTTCATTCTTTCAGTACAGGTTCCTAAATGTTAGAGTCTAATGATTTTAGACTTGGATTTTATTCAGTACATCTTGCTGCAGACATTCAGCTCAATTGTGGGAAGTTATTCAAATACTTATAGGACCCAAGAGTGAAAATATTGCTATTGCCTGATGATTAGAGCATCTACCCAGGAGATAAATATGCAGCTTTTTGTTTCTCTTTCCATTAATTTTTAATTGTTTATATGGAGTAAATTGACAGCACCTCCCAGAAATGTTTCTAACATATCCTTTTGTAAAAAAGGAGCAAAAAGAGTTACATCTGTTCAGGCAAACAAGAAGCTGAACCTGGGTTCTGTGTGTTGTCTCAAGACCTAACAGTTTCTAACCCTTTTTCCTCCTTTTGTCAATTTTGAAAATGCTGTGATTTATGGCTTAATTTAATCTGTTTTTCTTAAAAGTTTCCCATATAAACACTTAATTTTACATGTTTTTAAGGTTTTATAGCAAAGAATGTTAAATTTATTCCATGTGTCAGTAACAGACATACATTGACATGCATGCCCAATTTAGTTTTCTTTTTTTTTTATTTTGTTTTCTACATATTCTGATTATTATAATCCTGTAAAATATCAGCATATCTACAATTACTAGGGTAACAACTGTTTCAAGGTAAGAATTTTTCCAGCTATTTTCAGGGCTGATTACTCATTTTCAGCATCTATTTAGAAGATTAATCTGTGTAATACTTTTTGTATAGATCACTTTTGATTTGCTAAATATAGCTTTTTGTACTTTTCCTCAAACTGATGTCAAATTGATTAGACACTAATGCCCTAGTATGTCACTAGACTGTTTTCATCTGAGAAACAGAGGTAAGAGAGTCACTTTACAGCCCTCAGAGATTTTCAGCTGAAATGAGTTAACGTCTGAAAACACTGTCCCTACTTTCTATCCACTCTGCTCAATCATAAGAACTATTAACCTTTGATTAACCTTTGTGTTAACTATATATTTTCAAATTCCTTATAAGCTCCCATGAGAACCGAAGGCTAAATTTCAGCCAATGTTCACAGTGTTTGATTTTCAGGCAAATAATCTAATTTTCAACAATCAGACAGTAAACGTTAGAAAAAAACTTAAGTTCATGGGCCATAAACATTCAGGATAGCTGTGTGTAAAAATATAACTAATTAAACCTGTGGATATTAAGTAAATTCATTAAAATATGATTCTTGGTCTGTCTGTCAATGGTCTGTCTTTAAAAAGGAAAGTAAATGTAGGCTCTGAGCAAGCTTCTGAGCAGTGTAGGCAAATTGAACTTTGCCTCCTCTGAGTAAAGTGACGCATAATTTATTTGGTCTTTACTGCAAGTGACATTGCAATTACATTTTGAAGGTGATGTTCTAGTCTGTCAAGATAAAGTGTTCTTCAGCCAATACATTTAACCAGTAATTTACATTGCTACATAAATTCCTCATTTAGTAGTTTATTACCAAGTCCTTCCTTCTTTATGCTTACCACTTATTTCATCCTTCCTTTTTTGGACAAGTTTCTTTTAGTTTTACTCTAGGGCTATTCTGATATACTTCAAAAAGATTTTCTCATTTTATGCACCACTCCTTTCTCGTCTCTTTTTTTTTTTTTCCTTGTTGACTTGTCTCTCTAGTTGCTCTGTAAAAATTCCTACTATTACACCTTATGCTTCATCTCCTCAAATTAATCTGTTCTGACACGTTCTTCTCCTAATCTCTTCTTAGCTCACTTGTTTGCTCAGTCTTTTTTTTTTGTCTTTTCCTTTAACAGTGTCCCTGGTTCTTTTTTTTTTTAACCTTGTGTATCTCATCTGTGACTTCTCTGGAGACTTGTGGCTGATCTGCCCTTCAGAGCTGACCATTTGTAGACAGAGATGATGAATGGGACAGAGAGCTGGCAAGGAAGTGCCAATTAGAGAAGCACAGCACTTGCTGTTCTTGTGGCAACTACAGTGGGACAGCAAGGTATTTAGCGTAGTAAGTGAATAAATGCCTTGAGCTTTCAATCATGGTTTATGAGAGAAACAGACTATATTTCTGAAACCTCACTGTAATGCTGGGACCAGTCTTGTAAAATGGTATATTCTTGGCGTGCTTGAATAACCAATCACCCAGAGTAAATAAGCTCCAACAAGTAATGAAGATCAAAATACAAACTTTAATCTGTGTGTGAGACCATACTTGGTTCTAAAGGAAATTAATAACCATTGTACAACATTGTTGTTTATTAGTCTGAATCTCTAGCGAAGAAAATTCTCTTTTTTTTCATTTCTATTCATTTATTTGAATATAAAACAGTAATTTCTCTTCCACAATGGTGATAAATAATGTGAACATGAAGTTTTTAAAAACAATAACTTTCTTTTATCTTTCTCCCTATTTATGACTCATATTTCTTGTTTATATAACTAAGTAGTGATGGATAAATAAATTGCTTCCATTAACTTTTGACGGGGAAACTTAAGCTATCAGTAATAAACATTTCATGTAGTGAGCTATATGAAAATACCTTTAGGAAAATTTGTAGTGGTCTTTCCTGTATGTGGTGTTTTCCAAGAAAACACTCAAAGATGATGTAATAGAGTTTTTTTCTTCCTTGTTTAGCATTTATGTACTGAAACCAGACATGTACAGAAAATTATTCATGAAACTAGATGTGCAGGAGATCCTGACATGTACAAAATCAAGGTATCAAGATACCAGATACAGTCTCTTGGTTTATCTTTGGTGCAATGCAAGTCTTATCTTTTTTTTTCTATTCAGTCATATATAAATAAATAAATAAATAAAGATAAGTAGGGAATTTTGGTAGGGAAACTCTTAAGGTGGTATATCTTGGATCTAGAATAATGGGACTATATTTTTTGCACAACTCTATGCCTAACTGATAACTCCTGACAGGAGTTTGAACACAGACATAAAGTTGCTGTATCCCAAGAATGCTGTTAGGATGAACACAGATATAGAGGCCCATTACCCAGTTTGGATGAGCGACATAGGTCCTAGGCTCTAGTTGAGTATCTCAGGATTTTAGTATGCTCCTAGTAATGATGGACATTATAGCAGGGTTATTTAGCTTACCTATCACACTCAGACTGTGATTAATTTCACTAAGATTTCATTTCTTTAGCTTGACTTTAATATTAATTGCTGTTTTAAAGAAAATATATGTATGTTATAAATGTATGTATGCTTAAAAAATCACTGTAAATAGCTTTTAGATGACTATAAGGAAATTATCAGAAGTTGGCCATAAATGTTTTTCCAGATAAGAAAAAAGCTAGACTTTTGAAGGCTCCTGTATTTTGTACAACAATTAGCACATTGTCAATACTAAGTAGGTTGAATCAGTTCATGCACTTTCCACTAACTCAGAAGTGCTTCCCCTTATCTATTTCACAAAGCTCAAGAGTGTATTTTCAGATAACAGCTGAACTCCGTATTATATATCATATTTCATGTAACCACTATCACCTGGTTGACCTGTGATAGCTGTATTGTAATACTGTTCTAGTATGTTGTAATTTTCACAGTTTCTTGGTTTTTTTTTTCAATTATTTTCATTTAATAGAAGGCCTTTTGTTAGAAGTTTCTTTGGATGTACTACTTTAATGCCCTCTACTAACTACTATCAACCATTGTGACTGGTAATTTTTAAAATTAATTTGCCAAACCCTATTACATTCTTAATACTATTTACTCTGATTCATTGTATCTTAATTAATCTCAATATGTTTAGAACCTTAGGAGATTTAAATCTAGCAAAATTATCTTCTGTATTTTTGCTCTTTACCCAAAACAACTAACAGGTGAAAAACCCAATTTGATGGTATGTATGCTTGATTCCTGCATTCATACATGAATAATAAACCATGAGTGGAAAAATGAGGCAAATTCACACAAGAAGGAAATTACCCATCAAATTAATGTGTTCTGAAAGTTTTCTTAGAGAGTAGCTTTTGCATGTCTGATCTCTTTGACAGTTTCTGAGGCATGTTTGAATTCCTGTTTTATTCCTATTTTTTAGGCTGGAATTAAGGGAAGAGGAAGGAAAAAAGAGGTCAGGTAGAAAATTAGAAGAGAAACGTGTAAGAAATTGATTTCTCTTAGTTCTGCAATCTATCCAAAAGTAGAGATATTCTTATCCTAACACACCTTTACTTAGACTATTCTAAGAACTACCTTGGTATTTACAATATGTAACTAGTGTTGCATGCTTGTACGCATGTGCAGCTAATACATAACCTAATCAATATTGTTCACTGCATCTGTGCTACACTTAGAAAATGAACTGGTGGAGAGGGAGAGGTGCTGAGTTACAGAGATTGCATAGACACAAAGAAGGTGCTATTTCCTGAGCTGCTGCAAAGCTCTCCAATGACTCTCCTTCACGTTGTTCGCTATTGTATTTGTTTCACACTACACCAAAGCCTCGTCAGTCATTAAAAACTGAGCTCAGTATGAAAATGGTGTTTCAGAAATCATGAGCCTCACAGATCTAATACTTCTGTTCCAGTTCCAAAATAGGATTGTATAGTTTCTAGAAATGAGTGACAGGATACTTCTGTTTATAATCTGGTGCAGAAGCAGAAAACCTCACATGGTCCATTTACTTTCGAATTGTTCAGAAAAGTAAAAGCTGAAAAATGTGAAGGAAAAGCTAAAGAAGCAATTTTTCACTCTGTTAATAATGTTCTACAACACACAAAGCCAAATACTGCATTTTATCTCTGTGTGTGTAACTCAAATTTAGACTTGTAAAGGGTGTTAGTGAGAAAGATTTAAACATAGGTCTTGGTTTAATTTAGAACTGATTGCTCATTAATCTTTGGAATAGTTATCCAAACTGTCTTCCAACTGCAGGGGAGGCAATTGGCTGCTATCATCAAACCCTGCTGTGCAGTATTCAGTTCTTCTCTGGCGCAATATTTAGCCTTTTGTTCAATGTTTACATACAAAAAATTATAGAGAAAATATAGCTTAATGAGCTAGTATGGTTTGATCAAAGGAGTTAGGCATTCAGTGTCTGCAAGTCAGTAGCCTGTGTGAACCCACTTGAGTTGTTAGATGTAAAGCATAATTATTTCACACTTTTGATTTGGTGAGGCAGAAACCTCTGACACCATGGAAACTGAAGGACTGCTTGAGCTGCTGATTCAAAACCAGGAATAAGATGTTCAAAGTCTAGATTTAATTGTGAATTATTATTTTGTCCCTGTCTGAACCACAATTTGATTTTGCTCTTCAGTAAGATAAAGGAGTAACACTTGGTAGCTATGGACTGAAAGACTCTGTGGGATGGTTAGGTCTTTTTTAGCTTTTGGCTCTTCCTGATTAGGAACTCTGATGTCCCCTTACCAATAAGCAGGCAATGAAGTGGTAAGAGTGATTTTCAATCAAGACCCATATTGTATGTTTTCTTGGGCAGGAATGAACCGTTCCTTTCCTTTTGGCTTATTTTAAAAAGACAGGCTATTTGGTGACCTGTATAATTCTTTCTGAGTTGACTGAGGTTCTTCTTTAGTTTGATTGACAAAAACTGAATCTTTTTGAAGGTCACAGAAGTGTTAAGTGATGTAATGTTGATCACATTAGGAACTAGACTATGAACTGTCCATCTGAGAGCAGAGCTGCTAATTGAGCAGTTCCTCTGGTGACCTTGTTCAATATCACTCTTTTTAGAATAAAATTATCATGGCAGAGCCCAAGTTCATCAGCCTTTACTTTCTGACTCGGCAGAGAAATAAAATACAGCAGAAAAATAATAGCATACTGTGCTGAATAACAGCTATTTTTAGATTGTATCTGTGGTTGAAAGAACAGCTCTGCACATGTGCAAAAATATCAATATAAAACTGTTAATGAATTATCAGTTGGGATGGTATTTATTTCTGAGAAATATATTAATTTACATGTTAGTATTATGACTAGAAAACAGCATACTAACAAAACCTAAATAAAGAATACATATGAATTTCAGGACTGCTGGCCTCCAAGTAATGTCAAGGAGCCCAAGGACAAGGACTTTTCATGTTATGTAGTTTTTTATATCCCTGTTGTGGCAGCAAAAAACAAATTGAGTAATAGGAAACTCATGCCAGTCAAAAACATTTTATTTAGTGTAATCCCTTGTCAGGCTAATGTAAAAACATATATCTTATTTTAATGGGACTGCCACTGATCTGTCAAATATACAAGAGTAAGTTGTGTAGCTTAAACATGTTAGTATTTCTGTCTTAAAAAGACCCCCAAATGCAAACCATTGCTTCTGTCTACAGCTATCCCACCAAAATGTCTGACAGTGGCCAGAGAAATTAAAACATGTGGTCTACCATGCAATCAAGTCAGAATTAAAATAATTTTATCTGTTGTGAGATGTATTATTGCAGAAGAAATAATTAAAGGAAGGGATATTCTACAAGAATATAAAACAGTATAGCCACAACATATACTTTCAACATATTTATGGGATTTTAATTATTATTTCATTATCATTGAACTGTGAATTCTGTAAAGAGATATTATACTGTATTAGTTGTCTATCTGTCCTATTTGCAATATAAGACAATGTTTTGAGAAATAAATAATACATTTGGGTTTCACTAGTGAAATATTTAATCAATTTTTTTTCTGCTAATTCTGCAAATTCAAAATTTTCCCTCTGAAAGTAATCAAAGGTCATTCTCTGTTCTTTGGTGATAAAGAGTGATAGTAAAATTGCATGTCTGTTTGAAGCATACATTCTGCACCACATGCAAATATTTTTTATATTTATAGTATATAATCTAGTATGTACTATATAGTATAGTATGTTCTATATAGTGTATATACTATTGTATGTATTGTCTCATATGGGATAAAACACATCTGTTGTCCATGGAAAAGTTGAAATTTCTGTAACGTTTATTTTAGTGAAAGCCAAGAGCTTCTGTGTGAAAACTCATTTCCATGATAACTGGAATAGGAAGTACGTAACCATGTTTAGTCTGGTGAGGGGGTTTCATTTTGCAGTTTTATCCCTCAGATTTCTGGCTATGAAGGAAGGTGTTAAGTTTAGGAGTGAGAGAAAAATCTGACTGCCTAGGCCTGTTTGTTCAGACCAAGTGGCTCAAAAACTGGCTGTTGAGCGCTTTATAGATGGTAGAAATAGACAAGCTCTTATCTCAGCTGTCTCACTTCAAATAGTCTTCTATTATTTTCAAGCCTATTATGTTCCTACCATGTTTACCTTCTTATCATTTCATTCTCGTAATCTGAGTAGCAAGTTCCAGTTCAGAAAAGAAAATACTGAGATATTTGGGTTTTGTTCTAAAGTTTGCCATCAGACCAGATAGATTCTTTTGCACTCTGTACTATTCCCAAAACATTACTATTTTATAGTCTTATCCATGGCTGTCAGAGTAAATGCACGAAGCCATGTTTATGGGTGTTATCAAATATATGAAAATATGCTAAGCCCTCATTTTAAAGTATTGTAACTCTAATACCCCAGAGCTGTAATGGGAATAGTGGAATAGCCTTTAGAGTTCACATTTTTGAGAGCTTCTCCTGTACTGTGAACACTGGGAAGTGACAGCCAGTGGGTTATTTCAGTCTGTAGATGAGATCACATGATCTGTATTAAACATGAGAATCCTTGTGAAAATACTCATATTAAATTAAGCATTAATTATTTTTAATTCTTTTTCATGGTTTCAGATATTCCTAAACTAGCAGTATGGGCTTGTTTTCTTCCTTCTTTTACTTTTTTTTTTTTTTAATTCTTTCATCTTTTTACTGACTAGCCATAGAAAGGGGCATCCCAGAAAGAACATGTGTCAAAATTATTTTTGAATATAAAATTAGAACAATTAACACGGAAAAGGTGGTGGGTTAGAGGCTTCAAAGTGGTAATTTAAGGCTATAAAATCTCCTTATGCTTAGGTAGAGACAAAATAATGACTTTAACCTATTAAGCAGTAGGCATGTTTTAAAAAAAATTAATGAGTTATTGCTTATCAGAAGTGATTCTTTTGAGTCCTATACTTTTTGCTATCTTGTGTCCCAAGCACTCATTCTGTAGAGCTGCTCTCATGAATTTTTCTCACTGTCAAACACCACAACTTGACAAACTCATTTCATACTTCAATTTATAATCAGAGCTTCAACTCATTGCTTGGCTTCTGACTGCAGCTTCATGTGACTGACTGAGCCAGTGATCCCTGCTCTTCTAATGTGTTGCTGCTTAGATGGAATATTTCATTGTTAATCCCACTTGATAGGATAACTCTCAGTGTTAACAAAGGCGTTGTTGAATGGAGATCAGTGTCAAGCATCATTTCAGAGTAATGATTACAGGGAAGACAGTTCTACTCCTCTGTGGGTAGCATTTCTCTACAGCTCTCAACTTTTCACTGTTTCTACAAATATATACTATATGGAATAGATTTTAATCTAAACTACAAATTTTACTCCTACTTGGATTAATACCCAAATATTGGCAAATAGAAATACGTGAAAATGTAGAACTCTTCACAAAAAAGATATTTTTCAGGTATCACAAAAGACCTGGCACAGCAGTAATGCTATTATGTTCTCTTAATAGAAGGGTTAAGCCAAGGAACATTTCATGAAACATGAAATCATCAATAGTAATGTAGACTAATCTCAATTTGAACATAGAATAATCTAAAGTATAAATCACAAAAGAAATATGGCCTCTGGTATTAACTAAATAGCACAGACAGTGTTTCTGTTTTCTCATTAATATCTTAAGCAATATAATTTAGAACAGCAGCTGAACCTACCACTTTGGGAATTATCAATAGTTTTAATCATAGCAGATAAATAAGTCCCTCAGCTTTGCCTCAGGGTCCATTATTTTCCTAAGCAGTACAAAACTGCTGATGTAAATGCCTCTGTCTCAGGTCTTCCTACTTAATTGTAACCACTACATGCCATATGTATTCTACTGTCTCCAGCTAGGTGCTATTAATACAGAAGCTCTGCATTTATTATCCACTGAATTGCACTTCTTTGGGGAAATATAAATTAAATTGAATTATTATATACTTCCTTAGGTTAGTAATAAATGAGAAAGAAAAATGTAGCCTTTTTTTGATACACTAATTCCTTGTAAAACAGGGGGATTCAAATCACATTAGGATGGCATATAAAAAATTCTCATAATATTAGAAATATATGCTCTTAACCTTATCTTAGATTGGTTAATTTAATTTAAAATCGTCCTAATTTGCCATACATTATATTTATCTTAGCAACAATAGCCCCATTGGGTAGAGGAATAAAAAAATATTATTCTTAAAAAAATATTTAAAAAATTATAAATTATAGAATCCACTACATATGCCTGATTAACCAAGAAACCTTAAAAAAAAACAAACAAAAAAACTCCACCACAACAACAACAAAACTCCCAAACAACATACGAACAAAAACCCAAAACAAACAAACAAAAAGACCAACCAACCAAAAAAAAACCCAAACCAACAAAGAAACAGAGATTGAGTACAACCCTACTGAGAAGGGTTTGGGGTTGCTGGTGAATGAAAAGTGAGATATGAGCTGGAAATATGTATTTTTGGCCCAGAAAGCAAACAGATCCTGGGATGAATAGGGAAAAGCAAAAATTACTGAAGCAAATGGTAAAATAAACCTATTTCAAATATTGCATCTAAATATTTACTTTGATAGCTCAAGATGAGCAATGTCTTATGCACTGGGGACAGGACCCCAAAGGCTGTTCAGTGTGGAAGATGAATTCTTAATAAATAGTAATTTCCTACCAGAACTTTTTTCCTTATGTTTTCCACCACTTACTAAATGATAGAATGTTGAAAGTGAAACAATTTTTCTACTAAGTCATATGGTCTGCTCATATCTGAACTGTTCACTTTGCAGTGTAGTATCCCAAACTCTTTTATAAAGTTAATAGCAATATCTGCCTGAGGCAACACACTCAGAAGCCTTCTACATAGACTTTAAAAGAGGGATTACCACCAAGTAGCATTTCAGTAGTTCAAATTGTGGATTTCACATATGCTGGCAGCAAAGCTCTACTGAGTGATCTAAACATAAGAGAAAGGTGCTCTGGAGTTGACATCACTAGGTCAGGGTGAGGTCTGATTAAGTCAGGTTTGCTATACACTTTTCAGCTGTTTGCAGGAGATACTGTCCCTTCTTGCCTGTGGACCACTTGTGCAGTTTTGCATTTTGAGCTAACTATTGCTTCAGTCAAAAACAAGAATTCAGTTTGTTGAAAAAAAACTTTGTTCAATATAATATCCACAACTTGGTATTTCTCATTGCAGTCAAGTGTTCTATCTGTTCCTTCGTAGAGGGTGTACATAGCTCAGCCAACGAGATCCTGGTTTACATCCTTGTTATTTCAGAAAGCATACTTTGATCAGAATGGATCTGTTCTTGCATTTTTGCCCTCTGTGCAAAGTCTATTTTTGAAGACATATCTCAGCCAGCAGTGTAGATTCAACCAAAGCATTTATATCCTTCTGTAAGAGCAAAACTGGACAAATGACCATGATCCATCCCATACTAACGTAGAAACTTTTCTAATCTGAGCAAAAATCAAACCCAGGATTTGTTTACAAATTAGTGTAGTTGAATTAACTAAGGTAGGCATTATTGTGGTCTTGCAGTGCTTCTTAACCTTGTGATATTTGTGCAATACTCTTTTAGTTCTACAGATAGAAACTGGTTTTTTTCTTTCCCATAGGTCTTTGTGCCTTAGATAAGTCTTAGCTTTCATTTTTGCTTTTGTTTTGGGCTTTGACTTTGGTTTGGAGATTTTGCTTGTTTGTTTGTTTTGCAGGTTTGTTGTTTGTTTATTTTTTAACAGAGAGATAATTATTTTGTTAATGAGGGAGTAGATCAGACACTTACAAAAAACTTAATAGAATTTTGAATGTTGTCATGTCAGGCTGTGTGAGTGCAAAAAGTACAGAAGCACAGTGGGGCATCAGGTCTAGGAGGTGAAGGCTAAAAAATACGGTTTTTATTAACAGAGATTGAATGTCATACTTTTTTTTTTTTCCTCTGCATATATTAGTCTTGAAAGACAGAACAATGAACTCATATTTTTCTAAGTTTTTTTTTTTTCCAAACTACAGAAATGTCTAAATTATAAAATAATACATTGAAACATGTTGATGGAATTAAAACTATGTTATTCCATTAATAGAGAGCTCTTAGTTTGCTTAAGGATGTACAGTAACAAAAGTAAAGCAGCTATAACCTGTTGTGCAGTGGATACAGACAGTAGAGAAAGTATCCTGTATCACCAGCTTCTTCAAATTAAATCTACAGTTTATTAAATTTAGTCCACGTAAAATTAGAGACTTTTGTTTTATTATGGAGATTTGAGATAAACTTTTTCTTTGAACTTTGTGGGAGGAGAGGTAAAAAACCTGACTTCCACAATTTCAAGGACAAAGCAAAGCATACTCTTTTCATTTTCAGGATCTTTTTAAGCTAAAGAGGGTCACGTCATTTGTATGCTGACATCCTACCTATTGTTTTCATTAAAGAAAGAAGAGTGAGACTCTGAGAAATCTTGAGCTGTGCCTGATAAGAAATTTTTAAAAGATGACCCCAAACTGTGGAGGATGATTTATGAAATCATGGTTTTCATTATTAGAGTTAGTGCTGACTGTGTTGTTTTTGATTGATATGCCTGGAGCTTATAGGTTTCATTTTTTTCTCTTAAGCAAAGAGCAAGGGCATTGGAATTTTACTGGAGAACAAAGTTATGTAAAAGACATCCAGGTACCAAAACAGGTATTGCTGAAGACAAAAGGGCTGCAGAGAAAAAATATTCATGCTTTTTAAGTTGCTATGTAACGTATATAAAGCTTAAGATTTTAACAAAACTTTAGGGACAATAATATTGAAAAAAAGAGAACAATTTACTTCTATACATAATCACTGATGAAGATATTCCAGATAAATTAATTCCTATTTTCATATCTGTCACTAAAATTAAATTAAAAAGATAATAAAAGTCCCCTTAAAATTCCTTCCCCCAGAAAGAAATCCCAAAGGCAAAAACTGCAAGAAAGTGTAGTAATTATAGGTACTATATTGGCATATGTGTGGCGCCTAAATTGACAATACAGGCCATATCTCCTCTATTGAGGTTACAGAAAGATATGACTGCTCTTGTAAACACATAAGATGTCTAAACTGAGCTTACAGCAAAATATATGCTACATTAAGATGTAGTTTATATTTCATAAATAGTTCACCCATCCTGTTGTCAATGTCCAGGTAAGTGAGAGTGTAATTTGTTTCTCATTTTTAAAAGTCCAAATTGTCAGAATAATATTTATCTATCAGAAACAAAGCAAAACAAAAAAAAAAGTAGTGAAATTTTGTCTTGTGTTAAATTCAAACTAGAGAGAGAGAGGATTACTTTGTTTGCAGATGTAAGGGAAAAAAATTAATGTATTTTTATTAAATGAAATTTTTGACTGAGACTGCAGTATATTTGTGGAAAACAAAGTAAGAATATGTTTTACAGTAATATTTCCTTTAGTTGTTATTATAAACTTGCTTTCTGGAATTTCTTGTACAAGTTAAGATATGGAGGAACATAACACTCTAAAAGAAGAATGATACTGCAACTCACCTGTCAGGGTCCAAAATCACAGAACCATAGGGTCATAGGACAGTTTGGGTTAGAAGGGACCTTAAAGATCACCTAGTTCCAACCTCCTTTTCTTAGGCACAGGCACCTTCCACTAGACCAGGTTACTCCTAGCCATGTATTATCTTGTCTTGTGATACTTAGTTTCAGAAGTAATGATATATTATGGCACCTATTGCTAAACATCATGCAGCTGAGGCAAAGGACACTTCACACTGGAGTTTCCATTCTCATCTATCTGAAGAAAAAAAAATCCATTTACTGCAGAAGCCACTGGAAATTACCAGAAAGCACAGTGGAAGCTAGATGTAGAATGAAACTACTACTACCACAGCCAGAACATGTTATCATAAATCAGTTTACTTGTATTTTCTGTGAGCTAAGAGCAAGCAGCTGGTTACACACGTGGGTTGACTTGCCCATGTGTGTAAAATCTCACTTGCCTGATCATATGGTTGAGCTTTAAGGAACCCTTATTGCACCAGTAAGAGGTAAAGTGCATATAACCACCTAATAATAAAAAAAGGAGATGAGGGAGATGTGGAGAGATGAAGAACAGAAAGGAGGTTCTTCTGGTGAGAGGTTTATTTATACCATTTATTGCATATGTATGAATATGTATGTATGAATATCATGCACATTAGAGCTTTTAGACACCAATGCATTAATAATTGTGTTATTAACGTGTGTTGTGTAATATTAGTTTCATGGTGTAAGTCAAAACCTAATAAGCCACAATCAGAGCTACTGATTTTGGGGAAAAAACTTTAGACTTTAGTTGCACTCTGCACTGCACACAATGCAAAGTGTCATTTGCACTATTAGTAAAGTTCAATACAAATGCAAGAATCATGGTGTAATTTTAGTATATGCAAACTTTTATACTTTTATGGGTTTTAAGTTTTGTCAAATTGGTATGAGCAAATTGCTGCCATGAAATGTCACTGATAATAATTAGAGTATTGCAGAAATTGCTTTGTACAACTGTCTCTTTTTAGCAGAGATTCTAAATAGTGCCCATAATTGCAGTGCTAAGCATAGTACTAAACACTCATTATGCAGAAGTGTGTGAGGAATTGGTGAGCTTCAAGAAGCTGAGGATATGTTCTTGACACCTCAATTAAACATCAGGAATTTTCTTAGATTATTAAAATACTGAAATGCACTATTCTTTTAATGCCTAATTGTGTTTTATTGGTTCATTTATTAAAAATAAATATTTTGTTTTTTGTTCAATTCTGTTTGCACGCATGAATTTTCTTTTGACAGAATAGGTACACAATTCAATCATGTTTTGTAAATTTTTTCAGTGTGACTTTTACTGAAGCAAGCTATACTGAACTGTATTCAATATTGGGTAGTACACATTTCAACTTTATTTTAACCTGCAGTCTTGAAAATGAGTTTTGGGGACCATGAAAGGTAGCTTGATTGATATTTAGCTCCTAATACAAAACTGTCTCTGGGCTGGAAGATTACAGAATCAGAGAATGGTTGGATTGCTTGGAGATCATCTAGTCCATCTTCCCCCCAGGTTACACAGAATTGTGTCCAGGCAGGTTCTGAATATATTCAGAGAAAGAGATTCCACAGCTTGTGTCAGTGTTCTGTCACCCTCCCAGTACAGAAGTTTTCCCTCATATTTGGGTGGAATTTCCTGTGATAAAATTTGTGCTTTTTGTCCCTTTTCCTGTCACTGGATACCACTGAGAGGAGTCTGTCCATGCTACATTCCTTTTAAAGTAATTGAGTAAGCAATTTAACTAATTTTTAAACAAAATATCTCAAACCACATTTATTCTAACACCAGAGTCACAACCCACACATTTGTGATCTAGTAGCAATTTGTATGAAAGAATTTAGATAGAGCCAGATGTAAAATATCTTATTTCTGCCACAGAACAATCTGTTTAGGCAGAAGATGTTTTATTAGTGGGGTTTACGAAATCTGGATGCTTCATTAATCCCCATCTATTGCTTTTTTGCAAGAAGCTGACTCTTTGTGTTCTCATTAGGTATGTTCATTCCACTACTTTTCAAGAAAGGGAAAGCCTTTTTCTTCCCACTCAAATCACATCTCTGGACAGTCCTAGTAGAAAAATGTGAATTTAGAGCTATGTCAGGTACTTATTTATTTATTTTTTTTAAATAGTCTTTTTATTTCATACATTATTTATTGTAGTGCTAAATAATTATTAAAAAAAAACCTATACATAATGCAAACACTTCCTTTTTCAGACAGTCAGTATGACTGAACTAAGGACAAGGATTCTGAACTAGTACAAGGCATCTGTGACTTCTCACAAAACTCACCTGTGTAGATGTGTTTTCAAACTGTTTAATAAAAAGTTTGTTTAATACTTTTAGTCCTTTTTTCAAAAACATAATGCTGGTTTCAATAGCTTAACTGATTTCAGTGGTGTTCTTTTTCTTAAGATAAAACAGTGACATTTTGTACAAACAAAGGAGATTCCACTTTTTGCACCAGTAAGAGCTGCAATAATATAATTATCTATATATTTTAATAATAAATAGTTCTCCATTTGGTATTTCAGAAAATTGCATTACATATCAAGCTCTGTGTTTTATACACCCTGGGATATATTGATCTATATTAAGGTAGATTTCTTAAACACAAATGTCAGCCATGGAAGAAGACATACTAAACCATATTTCTGTGAAATAAAAGGAATTCTGCACCATAACTCTTCCAGTCTGCTAGTTAAGTACTTAAAACACCTCTGTATTCTGGTATTCCACTTTGATTGTAAAAGACACTTTCATGACTACTTCATACTTACATGATTAACTTTTAAGAGTTTTAAAGTTAAGTGAGATTATTCTCTCTTTAAGTTGCAAATTTTCACTTTAAACTAATAACAGTTTTGTAACACATCTGAGAAAGCAGAGAATTCATATGTTCATTAATTTTGTTTTCAATTTACAGATTTGTAAAATAGCAAAAAGATGTTATAATTTTCCCTTATAGAAGTATTTCCCAATTTATTCTAAGCATTAATTATACCAGGAGATAAGATAAAACCATTCTATTGACAAAAACCTCAAAATAAAATGATCCCCTCTTTTTTTCCTATTTTTTGTAAAGGACTTTCAAAATCTTCAAAATTTAGTTTAGATTTGTTGTAGATATGATAAAGATATGATTGTTATGTAAAAGAGTGACAATTTTTTATAGAAAATAGTTAGGTACCAAATTTCTTCACCACTGTGTTTGAACATAGTGTTATTTCTGAGGCTTCTAAAGGATTGAAAATATGATTCCATGAATTGAAAAAAGTTTGTCTATTCAAAATGATTATTTATGGAATTCATAAACCCTGAATCATTTTATCTTTTATGAAATCCTTTTGTAACATTTTTTTCCCCTCTTCTTGCATGGTAAAGTACAATTCTGTGCTGAAACTCTCTGAATCAAGTGGAGGCAAATTATAAATAGTGGCATGGTAAACAAGTAACCATTTTTTTCCAAATACCTATCTTTAGATACTTTAGGCTTAGCCCCAGAATGTGGGAATTCATTTTTTTGTCATGTGAAATGGACATATGATAGCTAGATGTTGCTGTTTTTATAATTTCACACTGGAGATGAAAACTCTGTTGGGATTTCAGGTACACATACAGTTTAAGAGAATGTGCTAATGATTTAGGGACAATTCATGATGTCAAGGGATAAATAATTCAATCACATTATTGGTACTTGTATCCTCTTTAAATAGTTTCCCTTTTTAAGTAGAAATTTTGATCCTTGAGGAACAACAAGCTATTTTTTTGTTCCTGATATGCGTATAAATTAACTGGGGCTATGGGATGCGGGGGGGAAGACAGGGGGGAGTATCTCTAATGACAGATAAGTTTATGTATTGCATTCTCTGCCTTGACAGCATTGACTAAAATTTCTTTCCCAGAATTCATTCCTGGAATATTACAGCTTTTGTACATACTTCTAGTAAACATAATTAAACAATAATTAAATATTTCTAGCTGTGCTGTTCATCAAAAAGAAGAAGAGATAAAACATGTTTTCTGCAATTAGTAATTTGAGTTGATCCTTTCATAATTTTGTTCTGACACCTGCTTAGACAGAAACCAAATTTAATCCAGAAGTAATTTTCCAGCACAGCATTTTGTACTGGGAGAAAAAACATGAGGCCAGGACTGACTTTCATGCAGATGAGAAGCCTCAGGAGAGACATACATCATACAAAGCAGATTAGCATGGGTGTCATTGATTTAAACACAAAAGCTTGTCTGAAATTTTAAAGTCTTAGAAAAGCAGAAGTTGTGTGCACAACACGGATCAAAGACAAAGCAGAACATCAATTTAATAGGAGTTGGAAATTATTATAAAGATGGGAATGCAATCTAGAAGAAAAATCTTGCTGACTGTACTGTCTCATTGGGTTGAACTTCTAGAAATTCCACAAATTAAATTCCATGTAATCATACTGAGTCCATCATTAAAAAATAAAGAAAAATTCCATTATAAAGGAAAAGTTGACCCAAAGACTCCTAAACTAGGTTTCAGTGCTTTTCTTAGTCTTTTTGACCAAGCAGGATAAATCAAAACCCCACATTTTATTACTCAAACACATCTCCCATGACCAAAATCATAAGTTCTTAAGCAAGGGTTAGAATTTGTGCTTGAATGTGGAAATTTGCTGGTGCATACTTGACCTTTATGGTTTGTTTTTTTTAAATTGGAAGTTGGAGCTTTACTCCAGAGCTAGAGGAGCCAGGACTAAATAACGGCATCAGCTATCCATTATATCCAGTGGTTCTCATTCCAGTACTGGCCTTATCCCTGAATACTTGTCCTGCATTTTGCTTATTTTTCCAAAAAATATTGTCTTCATTATGGCAATTACCTTATACTCCACCCCAACTTTACACATTGTCTGTATTAAAGCAAGAATGAACCCTGCAAAATATGTCCAGAAGTGTCTTTATCACAAAGTCATCTTGCACAAAGAGAAAAAAACACTGTACTAATGAATTTTAAAATGGAAAATCCTTACACACACAGAGAGCTGGGTATCTGAGATAATTGTAAGTTTTAGAAAAATATGTGAATATATAAGCATATATACTTGCTTTTAGTGTCACATGTTTGGGGTTTTTTTTGTGATTAATTTTGGGATTCTATAATATTTGTATTTGCTTATTATTATATTAACTAAATGATGGTAGTAGCTAAAGAAGGGAAAATATTAAATATTGTCATATGCTTCTCAGTGCCATTTGACAGTGGTCACAGAAGAGCAGACATGAACTCAATGTTTTCCCAAATCTTCTGGCTCTCCTCTGTTTTGCTGACTGGGTAACAAACATGAGCCTGTGTGGAACAAAGTCTCTTGATGACTTTGCCTGTGTTGGTTCCTGCAGTATCTGTCTCACTCTTTATATATGGATTTGGGACAGAACTGAAATGTAATGTATATCTGAGTAGAATTTATTAATATGGCATTTAAAATGACCAAATTCCATGCTATATTCCCAGTGTTAGAGCAAGAACAGTGAGAATAAAACAAGAAAATTCTAAACAAAAGAGTGTTTTTTTCAACTGAGCTCTGTAAAGGAACCAATTTTCAAGTCTGTGGGTGATTTTCAACTAATTTGTCTGTCCAAAAAGAAGAATTTCCTTTGTGAGGAAGAATCCTTTGCTTTTACATTCTGGATCGCTGAATTTTATCACTTTTAGTATTCAGAGGAAATCTTGTCTAGGGGGGACTATAGTATTTTATCTTTATTTGCTGAGACTATTTTGGTTCCAGAGTGGGTAAACCCTGAAGGGAATCTCTAAATTGGAAGCTAAGTCTCGAGACGTTACATCCATTTAAAGATTTAACTGGGCTTTTGTCATTACTGTAATTGTTTACCTTAATTTCAAAGACTGCTACCTATAGAAATGCCCACCGATGTAAAAAGTTCAGATGACTCAAACTTAAGCTCTTCCACCACTTATTGTTTGATCTGAAAAGCTACATGTTGAAGAGTTCAGTCTGGATGTTCAGTGTACTAAAATTAATCCAGGTTAGGAAGTTGCTTACCTAGCCATAATAATTAAAAACATGCTGCAAAGCAGGGAAAAGAATATCTGTGTACAAAACTTCCAGATAAATGATTTTTTGACTGTCCAGCCCTGATAAATAGACTTCCTGAATTTTTAAAACTAAAAAAAAATTCTTCTGTGACTTAAGTACATTCTGCCTTGAGGAATTTCAGTCAGTTTGAACCTGAAATGCAGTCTAAGGATGAATATTTAATTTCACTTTCCTTATAAGTGAAGTTGAATCACTTCTACAAGTCTGTGGGTGACAGTTTCAAATTTCAGCTCAGGCAAGCAACCATCAGAGAATAACATTACAGCAGAAAAAAAGCTGATGTCTCAGTAATGATATTTTAATATTACAGAGCAGTAGTAAAGAGATCTGCATTCCCTTGTGACTGCTTCTGTTGACTTAGTAATCAATATCACCATAACAAGCAGCATATGTAAAATCATACCAAGAGCCAGTGCCTAAGGATAATGGAGAAATGCATTCTTCATATTTTCCTGGGTTTGCAGTTTATTACTTTTCACTATAAATGATTCAGAGCAGTACTATTTCAACCTGCAAGCCAAATTGAGTACTGGACAGTCATGATCCACCCTTGGGACTTTCGCGTTTGTGGTCAGAATTACTCACATTTATCTCAGTTCCAAGGAAGTTTTCTTTGGGGTATCTCCTTGCCTCTTGTAGGACTAGGGTCAGAACATGTTTGAACAATTTCTGCAATTAGCATAGTGGAATTTACTAGGCAAGCAGTTGTTGTCACTTCTACCTTCTTAGGCAGAACCTTCATTAAGCATGTCTACATCCATGACTGAGAAAAAAGGCTGGTGCAAAGAAAAGGGACATATCACTCTGGCCAAAAAACCAAAAAAACAAAAAACAAAAATAAACAACCAAACAAAACAAACACAAAAGAAATAATAAATTACATGGAATTGAAACAGCGAGAATACAATCATAGGATCATAGAATGATTTTGGTTTGGAAGGGACTTTAAATATCAACTAGTACAACCCCCTGCAATGACAGATGAGCCCAGGGCATCTTCATCATGATCAAGTTGCACGAAGCCCCTTCAACCCATCCTTGAATGTTTACAGGATGGGACATCTGCCACCATTCTGGGCAGTCTGTGTAAGTGTTTTACCACCCCCACTGTAAAAAACTTCTTCCTTACTGCCAGTCTGAACTAATATTCTTTTCGTTTAAATACATTATCCCTTGTCCTGTTGCAACAGTCACCACAAAAAAAGTCTGTCCCCATCTTTCTTTCCCATAAGCCCCTTTCTATTACTGAAAGACCTCAATGAGGTCTCCCCAGAACTTTATTCTCCCCAGGCTGAACTACCCCAGCTCTGTCAGCCTGTCTTCATAGGAGAGGTACTCCAGCTCTCTGATCATCTTCATCTATGGCCTTCATCTAGACCTGATGCAACAGATACACATCTTTTTTGTGCTGAGGACCCCAGAACGGGACACAGCACTCCAGGTGGGGTCTCACCAGAGTAGAGGGGCAGAATCCCCTCCCTTGCCCTTGCTGGTCACAGTGCTTTGGATGCAGCCCAGAATATATTGTGTTTTCTCAGCTGCAAATGAACATTGCAAATGTCCCGTTTTTCATCCATCAACATCTCCAAGTCTTTCTCTGCAGGGCTGCTCTCAAACCATTCAATACTGAGCCAGTCTTTCTACTTGCAATTCCCCCTCCTAAAGTATGGCACCTTGCACTTGGCCTTGTTGAACCTCATGAAGTTCCCATGGGCCTGCTTCTCAAGCTTGTCCAAGTCCTTCTGGAAGAAATCTTATCCCTCAGGCATGTCAGCTGCACCACACAGCTTGGTGTCATTCTGCAAACTTGCTGAGGGTGCAATCAATCCTGCTGTCTATGTCATTGATGAAGACATTAAACTCTACTTGTGCCAGTACAGACCCCTGAGGGACACAAGTCACAGGAATTTTCACACTGTGCTTGGTTTTGCAATGTTTCATTGTGATATAACAGAAATAAGAGACATAACTGAGTCCTGATGGTGCAATATCATGGTATAAATCTGACACTGACAAGTAGTTATGGTAAAATAATTATATAGTCTTAGTTGCAGTCTAGCTGCAATTTTACAGTGTGCTTTGAGGAGTCACAAAAATGCATAAATAATTATTATTTGTGTTTAATAAAATAGCAATGAGCTGTGAGTAGTTAAAAATAATAATTCTGTCTAAAACAATGAAAACTCAATAAATTATGTTTTTAAAATTGATTTAGAAATGCATCTTTGAATAGTTTCAGATTTTCACTTACTGCCTGCTTAACTTCATTTGGTTTCATAAATGCTACCTTGCCTGTACACAGTTATTTGCATCTGTGTCGGAGGGGTAAGCTTGTGTGCAATCTTTAATATTTTTCAGGGGATAGTTTGCTCACTTCACTAATAAGACGAATGAAGAGAAATAAAATGTGCTAGTTTTTTCAACTGGTTCCATTAGATTGACTCATGTAGCTCACTGAAATCAGTGGATATATTTTTATATTTCAAAACTGGATATTAAGTGCTTTGCTGGATATGGTCCTAATCACTTAGCAGTGTCTCAGTAGTCATAAACAGAGAACGTTGAAATCAGTAGTTGGGTGTCAGTGAGAAAAAACAGAAACCCAACCCTCCCTCCCTCCCTCCCTCCCTCCCTCCCTCCTCATCCCTTAATACTTGTTCTTGAGATTTTAAAACAATTTTTAAACAATTTTCAGTTTTAACATAAATTGTAAAATAATCATTTTGATAAGAATTCTAAATTGTGGAGTACAAGAATGTTGGCTCATCCACTGATCAGGTGGTTTCCTAATTAACGTACCAAATGTAGATGACTGTCAATACAATAGATCTTGCGTGCTTCACAGTAAGGGAAAATGTAGGTAAACCAAAAGGGAAATGGAGCAGAAATGAAATGCTAGTGTTAATTTTAATACATTTTAACAAATTTAGGAGACAGCAGTCTTCAGTCTATAATACTCTTCTTAGATTAAAAGAAGCTTTAACATAAAATTAGTTTAAACTCCAGCATAAAGGTGAATACATAAGTAAATCTGGAGAGACTTTTAAATATTATCATTGATGTAATTTATAATTCCTTTTTATATTTTTTATCAAATCCCATTGGTCAATTTTGTACTTCAAAAAGTCAATTTTCCTCAAAATAAATGTGTTGAGATCATGGTCTGTCTCACCTCTTTGAAGGGTAAGTGCTTAAATAAAAAAAAATACTGGTTTTGCCAAAAGGATGAAGGAAGACAGAGACTTCTTGATGTGGTAATAATTAATCAATCACCAAAGGGTAAATAATATTTGCACTGAATTTAATGTATTACAATATTGGTAATATATCCTTGAAACACATACCTTGGGGACATTGATAAAATATAAGTTCAGAATTAATTAAGAAAGAAGATAATTATTTAGACCTTTGATCTTCATTATGTTTCTACACATGTTCTTCTACTGAGATGTAACCAAGAAGACCTTCAAACAATATTCTGTACCTTCATAAAACTTCTTGCTCTCAGGAAATTTATATTAATTTGTCATTTACTGGGACTGTGCTGTTGCACCTGAAAATTCATAATCTCCTTTGCCTGCGGGTGAAAAAGCTTTTTGCTATTAGGCTTTTTCTTTTTAATTTCTGGCTTTTGTTTTACTATACTACTTTATTTCTTTTTTTTTCTTTTCTAGTCAGATATCTTTTCCACACACTATTCAACAGCATAGAAATCTGTTGCTATTTCCTCCTTATACATAGGGAAATGGTTGCTTGAGCTTCTGTCATGAAGTATTTGGGAATCAAATCCAGGTTGTTGGTCAGATAAAACTATAGCATTTCAGAGGCAGTGAGTTTGTAGGTGACATGTGAACTGTATGTGTTTTTGGTTTTTTTTAATTTAATGTTTGTGATAGTCTGTCTTAAGAGCCTTTACTGATAGGATGCTATTGTGCCCCACTAATGTAATACATTTATGTTGGCTTAGAAATTGAAATTTCTGAGCATTTTTCAAAACCAAACTAGGAGTTCAAATATCATCCAATTATTGATTGTGAGCTCATCCCTTAAAACTATTAATGTAATTCTTACTGATTTCATTTGAAGAATACTGACCACAATTTTTGTTTTGATTCATGCCTTTGCACAAAAAAGGACAGACCGGTATGATACAGGCAAATCATTTTTAAAAAAAAGAAAATTAAAAAAACACAGAATAATTTTTTGTAATGGGTGTATTTCCAGAAAACATAATTTTGTTCCTAAATAGTCTCTTTATTGCAATTTTATTTTCCCACCCAGTAAACGGGATAGCTACATATTAGATGTTTGCATCATGTCTACATATATACGTGTATCTATCTCAGCTGTAACTGTTTTGTTCTTCTACCAAATCACTGTGTACACCCACAATTACCTTGAATATTTTCTCTATTCTAGACGGTACTGTTACCTAGTAAGATTTTGGAAAATAAAATTTTATCTAAAAGTAAGGTTACTCTATTTCTCATAGTGCAGAAGACTATATGATATGACTGCCAGTACTCAGCATATGTCTTGAAACATGCTAAATTCCCATTTTATTTTTCTTTAATCAAGGAACGTGTATTTCCTCATTAAATCTGTAAGCAAGAAAAATCAGGACTACATTCTGCTAAATAGTGTTCTTAAGTTTGCATAAAATTATTCAAACAAATAATGATATAAAAGCTTAGTTAATAATTCTGGAGACAATCTTCTGAAGAAGATTATCTGCCTATGCTTTGTATTAATTTAGGAATTTTAGCTATAGTCTGATATCAGTAACAATATAGAACACAGGCAACATAAATATTCAGTAGATTTACATTTTTCATATGGAATGTCACTTATTTCTCATTAGAATGAGAATGCTCTGCATCTGCCTTGCAAAACTGAAGATTATGACTGTAAAACATCTATAAACAAATTCAGAACAGCTTCAAGCCCAGTTTTGGTTTAATTAAAGACAGTTCAAAGTAACTGGTCTTGTAGCTGCCTTGAGGTTTTGCATTTCTCTAAGTGCCCAGACCCACAAAGAGTCCCACAAAGAGCATTGCTGTGTCTGTAGTAAGTGAGTTTTGCTTTATGGCTGGTCAGTTATATTAGGAACAGCAAGGGAAATGAAAATCTGTCGTGCACCATGGGAGGCGGACAGCTCGTTTCCATAATCTCTTGACCTCCCAATCTGATATTGTGTTTTCAGTCTTTTCAGAGCAATTTGTGTTTTCAAGGCACTTGCATAGCTGCTCTCCTGCAGAGCCACTATCCCTGGTTTCTGATCTGGATGTGTTCTGCTAGTTTGAGCACTAAACATTTTAAAATGTATGAATTCTGACAAGCAACTGGTGACACTATGATAGAAAGTATATTTTTAAAGCTATTAAGTACTTACTGCATATATATTCTATATTTCACTTATCATTTGACAGCAGAGTAATTGCAAAATGAACATTTAGATTGGATTGAGGACACCATAAGCTGCAACAGCTGTGGGTGTGAAGAAAGACTTTGTTGTACATGCTTTGCAGTATGTCAAAATAAATAAATAAATAAAGTTTTGCACGCTAACAGAATGCATAAGGTAGCATTTGTACTTTCTTGATAAATCCTCATGACTGAACTTTCATAAGACTTTCTATATGAGAGGTTAATTTCTGAATCTTGGGCGAGCGAAATTGCCATTTGGAGTGCGAGTTAAAATATGTGCTATTCATTTACTATGGAGTAGGCTGTATAATATCTGTATCCCACCCTACATTTCTTAATTCAGTTTCTAAGATTGGTATTTGTTAGATAATTTACTTAAGCACAAGCCTCAATATTTTGCTGGATCAGCAGCACACCAATTTATCAGTTATATTTTATTATATAATAGGATTTTCACAAATATTTACAAATAATATTTGCTCCATTTATTAGTTGTTCTGGATACATGATTGTTATATGGCCAGCTTTATTTTCAGAAACCTTGGTCAGGAATGTTGTTGGGACTGTGCCAAAAAAAGAAATTTGTGAACAGTCCTCAGAGTTTCCCAGAAAAGAAGACACAAAAATCTCTATGAACAGTCAATCCCAAGCTTGTTTTCAGCTTGAATATTAGGTTTTGCACAAAATATTTTTAAATTTAAATGTATTGAAATTACTGTAACCAAAACATAGGTTTTGCAAAACATAGGTATATCGTGTAAGTATTTCTTAATGTTAATTTTCTTGTTTTGTCAGCTTTGGTGTCAAACACAAACTCAAAAATTATCTTTTTTTTTCTAATTTTGGAGTCTGCCTAGTTAAGCTCCTTATAATAGCATGGGCTATTTGCCTCATTATTGTAATTTCATTGTTATTCTCTGTTATTATGTTCAATACTAGGCTGTTTTCCAACAATTGCTATACAAGTCATACTAATTTGTACGGTCTCACTGCCCTAATGTTCCACTGAGATACTACTTTAATTAAAACATGACCTTAATATTCATAACTGAATGTGAAGCATAACCTTTTATCCTCAAGGAGTGTCATCAAAGGTTGCATCTTAGTTCTGAATCAGATCAATGGCTGTCATGCAGGATGAAGCTCTTATCGTCTGTGAATGGCACCCGATGGTAATTTATAACAGTACCTGCCAACTCATCGATCTTTAGCGGCACACTGCAGTCATTCTCAACCTGCTTTAGATGCTTTCATTTAGCACTGCCTAGCCATCACTCCCCAATGATAGTCAGGAAGCAATTCATAAAATCAGAGTGAATTACCGTGTTTATATGTGCCTTAGCATGAAAGGCAGCAAGCAATTCTCTGAAGGCTGAAATAAGTTTGTGTATGCTGTACCATCAATTTATTTTGTTATTGTACCTGGAGGGGAAAGACTTTTGTTTTAAAAGGTGAGCGTTCTGCTTCAGAGTTACGGGACTGTGAAGCAAAACTGAATAGTTGTACCTATCTTGGAGAAAGAGTGAATGGAACACCCTGCAATAAAAAGAGCTAGCCTCAGGTCAGCATAAAAATTAATTACCGTGGCAATTGACTATACTGTGAGAAAAAACAGCTAACAAAATAACCAAATGAAGTGGGTGCTGAACTGTATGGATGTTAAGTAAGCATTTTTTTCTGTAACAAAGAGACTTTAGAAAGAGTTAAAGTCTCTTGATTGGAACCCCCTACATGGTCCATGAAGGATATTGCTATCTGCATCACTGTTCACAGTCCACTCCACAGCTGGTTCTCTAAGACAAAGCCTCCTTATGCAAAGTGTCTTTATATTCGGACCTGCATCAGTTCCTTGGTCTCCTGTTTTGCACTTAACCTTGACATTGAATAGATGCTATTGGGATGGAAGGGATAAGGGTGATGGAAGAGGAAGGGCTACACAGGAAAATGCAGAAACCATTGTAAAAGAGTTACTGGATTTAGATAACCATTGTGATTTTGTGCTTATTGAGTTGGACACTCTTAGAGAGAATTATTCTGGTTTTCTGTCACAACCAAACTAAAACTAAAAAATACCTTTCTTGAGCTAACACTGTTTTAAAAAAGGTCATTTAATGAAATAATTTTGTTTGCTTGTTTTGCTCATTATTTAGTACCAATTGATTACTCTCATAACATTTAATAGGACTAGGTCTAATCAAAAGGTCAACTGACAATTACTGTTACTGTCTGGTACTGTTTAACTCAGATGGTAGAACACATACAGCTATGGAGCCAAGCATTTCAGTAACCTTTTGCAGATCTGAATGTATTCTAATATTTTTTCCATTACTTGCCATTTCTGTGAGGATTATCTACAATAAAGCAGTATTTTGTTTTTTTCGAAGCATAATGAAATAAGATTATGGAAACTTCAGATTACAAATAAACATAATAAAGTTTTAATATTAAAGAAATCTTAGTATAATTAGAAGGTTCAGCAAATTGCACGTTATAGAATACCTAAGGTGTCTTTAAATTGACTGAGATTGAAGAAAGAAACACACACCAAAAAAAAATAAACTAATTAAAAAGTCTTTTTATATAATTTTTTTTTTTTTTTTCCTAAGAATCCATTAATTTTGCAGTCAGGATTCAGAAATCAAAATGAAAAAAAAATATTTCATTACAAATATTTAAAACAGTAATAAATAAAATCTATCCATCTCAGAAAAAGGAAAACAATCCAGTTCAAAACAGTAAGTTCCATTATATGTATTGTGTCAGCTATACAAGAAGCTATCTTCAAAATCTTTCAGAGTATCTTTTTCCCTTCTGCGTCTCTTTTTTTCCCAAATTCAGTCATTGCCATTTCATTTCTTATGTAGCCCCCCCACCATTGCAAAGCGTATAATTCTTTAGTATAGGATCACTCCATTATTTTCATTTGACAGCTTAGTGATTCCTTGTTGAATTCCTTTTACAGGTCTTAAAAACAAAAAAAGGTTAATTCTCCTCTGAGAATGATCTGTGGATTAGTGTTACACACTACAACACTAAACTTTTGTCCTTGCCTTTCCTTAGTTTAATTTTAATCTCCAAAACATAGCTCACCTGGAATGTTTCATGTCTTTTTTATTGAATCTGTTTCATACTAATCTTCCAGTTAAGAAGGAAACCACTTTTTCTTCCTTCAAGGCAGAAGGTTTTCTAAATCTTAGCAGTATGTCATTTTGACAATGTACTTCAGACCAGAAAAGAAAAATTGTAATGAAGCATGTTCATGTCCTAAATACTGGCTTTTAAGCTTCTTGCCAAGTTCCATTGATTTTTTTTTACTGAATTATGAAATTTACCTAATTTTTAAGTGAAATATATGTATATATTTCTTTACTTTGTGGATTTGAATGTCTGAGCTTTAATTTTGAGGGTGAAGATGCAATAGTCTAACATTAGCCTTGGGTTCTGTACTTGACTCAAGGCCTTGAGAGTGCTGCAATAAAATAGTCAAGTGCTTTAATAAATATCTACTAAAGTAAGCTTAGTCTCTAGTCCATCAGGATTTACAGGTCCTGCTCAGCAGAAGCGCTACCAAGCCAATCTGTCTGTACCAGCACAGGGGTTTCTGCCATTGCACATGCACATCTGTGACTTTTCAGTTCCCAGCCACTCGTAGGATGAATGGACAATTTCATTCTTCCAGCCTGTAGAAATCCTTCTGAATGGTAGTCATGTTCTCCAGCATATTGATTACTCCCGCCAGTTTGGGGTCCTCCACAAACTTGCTGAGAATACATGCCATACTTATTTGGACTTATTCTTGTTTACCTGTTCACCTGTTACAGATGTAATTAAGTCATAGACTTATAGAATGGTTGGGTTTGTAGGTGACCTTAAAGATCATTTGGTTTCAATCTTGCCTGCCATGGGTGTGGTCACATTCCACCAGACCAGGTTGCTGAAAGCCCCATCCAACATGGCCTTGAACACTTCCAGGAATGGGGCATCCACACATTCTCTGGGCAACCTGTTCCAGTGCCTCATCTTCACTGTTGAAGTGAAGAGCTTTTCCTACTATCTCATCTAAACCAACATTCTTTCTGTTCAAAGCCATTCCCCCTTGTCCTATCACTACATGCTCTTGCCAATTGTTCCTCTCCTGCTTATTTTGTAGGCCCCCTTTAGGTATTGGAAGGCTATTGTAAGGTCTCAAAAAAGAAACACCTAGAGTGCTATGTGTTGTGTTTTTAGAATTCCTTGGTTGTTTCAGGTTAACTGCAACAAGCATAGAACATTTAGGAAGAAACATTAATTTTATTACATTCTTTTCTCCAATAATTTTTAGAAATCACAAGGACCGTGAGACTTCCAACTGTGCCTTTCAAGTTGAAGTCACACATTGTAATGCAGTTTCTCCATTTCTGCAGCAGAACTCAGTGAATATAGATTCCTAGACTTAAGCTGTTGGTCAATTAAAGACATCTGCTAATGCCTTGTCTAAGCTTTTTGTTGATTTTTTTGAATATGAATTTGTTCATGTTGATCATTTGTTGACTTGTTTAGAACATGAATCTATGAACATGCAAAACATTTTTCTTCTGAGTTATCAGGGAACTCAGGTGCATCCTTTTGATAGAAAATGACTAAGGTTAGATTTTTTCTTACTAGATCCTGCCTAAATCCAGTATATCAGTGATTTTAACATTTTATGCATGCAAATCTTCCCATCAGGTCTCAGTAATACTAGCTAGATCATAAAAGAGCAATTCCAATTCCAATTTCTCTTTTTTATTATCCAGTCTTCTACCATTCATATATAGGCAACTAAAGTATTTCTATTCAAGCTTCTTGTTGCCTTGATTAATTTTATTCTTGACATCTTGATTTTGCACTAAATGACTGTTCATTTGTTTCGCCTTTACACCCTCCTTGGCAGTTGCTCATTTATGTACTTTAACTGGCTGAGTCAGGTGATTCCCTACAAGTTCTATGAATTCAGATAGATAAATAGCACATGTGCTAAAAAGGACCATCACCAATAAATTCTTGCACAGTGACTAGAGAGGCATAAATAATCCTGCATTTATGTTGTGATTAATATTTATTTTAGTAATGTAAGTCAGGAATCTGGTCTAAGCTGCTCCACAGACTTTCTCCATAGTCCATGGAGATAGATATGTCCATTCCCTAAACTTAAAAACAGTCTTGAAATGAGTAATCATCTGGACTACTCTGCTGATGCAAGAAACAGCCTAGATAAAGTTTTCCCAACTGGAATACCATCTCTCATGTTTAGGGATAGAACTCACTTAATGATTACCTGAGTCATCTGGAAATGGTTATTTCTTTTCTTTCACTACACATTCCAGCACATTGTTGCCATTCCCAATTGAACATAATTAAATTTTACCCAATGGGCAAAAAAACCTCATCCTACTAGCTGTCTGCTAATGCATAGTACTCTTTCTATCCTCAGTAATGAATCCTTAAAAATTTTTTTTCTCTTTTTTCCAGCTCATTAAGTTCTCTATGTTTTTGAGCAGCCATGGTTAACCTGCTAGACCAGCCAAATGACTGTTTTCACCAATTTTCTCTTCTTTTCACTGAAATAGGATTAATTTCCATTATAAGGAAATTTTCCACATTTCCATATGGACCTCTAAGCATGCGTTTGTCTTGCCATGTTCATTCTCATCTCTCTCCTAACATCTAGAATATTTCTGTATCTCCTAACCTGTTGGGATAAGTTGTCACTCTCTTCCTCTGGTTTCCACTCTTTGTTTAGTATCAAGTAAATATAATTCTTAAATCAGCTTATCAAATTCTCCTCCTTTGTGATTCTCTTCCTTATTAGAAGATAGTTACAAACCCTAATCTCTGCAAATGCCTTCTTTTTTT
The DNA here is from genome assembly GCF_971803275.1 of Cyanistes caeruleus. Classification (NCBI taxonomy): domain Eukaryota; kingdom Metazoa; phylum Chordata; class Aves; order Passeriformes; family Paridae; genus Cyanistes; species Cyanistes caeruleus. The sequence continues at coordinate 53,433,657 of NC_141703.1, forward strand.
TTTGGAATATAGCTCCTGTTTGTGCAAAGAAAGGCCCTTTTGACTTCAGAAAAGATCTAAAATGGAGCACCAACTCCTCTTGTAGGGCATATCATCCAGAGTTATTCTGATTTTACATTTAAATCACCTTTTTTTTTTTTTTCTCTCTCTACTACTTTGTAACATTATTTTAGGATGTAGAAGGCAGGGAGAGAGGGCACATACTGTGACTAAATTAAAGCTTATTATTTGATTAAAGAAGTGGGTATTACAGTCTAGTTCATAGTCAGGAAACATACCTGGGACTCCATTTCAGTGCCTGTACTGTCTGACTTCATTTTACCTATGTTAAAAATTTTGGGAAAAATTTGGTCAGTTTTTAAATGACCTAGAACAAGACATTTAAAACAGATTCTCTTGTTCTGTACCAGTTCTTAATCAGCTGACAGAATACTGAGAAGAAACCGCATTGAATCAGCACCCACTACAGGCCTTTGTAACACTTTTGTTTCAATTAAACAGCTGTAGTCTCCTGCAATAAAGAATTTATGAAGGAGCAAAACTTAACAAATTGGTTTGCAAACACTGAAATCCAGTCTTTATATTCCTTCAATGCCTCAGTTTCTCCATCCATAAAACAAGAATAATTATCTCTCCATTTAAAACTTACTGAATAATGTAGATAAGAGAATGCTATAGGACAACCAAGTATTATTAACATCACTATTATTGTTACATTTATAGACTGCAATCTGCATAGTGACTCATGACACAAAGCAATTGCTTTGCATATGGTCCTGTGGCTGAAAGTACAATATGGTATTAAAGGCAAACGTACAATTACAGATTGTCAGCACACCAGAGGGAAAAAAAAAGGAAAAAAAAGGATTACTCACCAAAACCTAGAAAAATCCTTTCTTTGCGGATAATATATGACTCAAAGTCTTCTTTTCTCCTGATAGCTCAATTCTATGTCTTGTCTCCAGGGGAGATCAAGATCTGCATTTAAATAAAGATATTAATAACTAGAGCTAGGTTTATTTCCAAGGATGGTAAGTGTTATAAGGTACTTAGTATAAGAGAGAATGTGAATTGAATAGTGAATGATATTCTAAATATCCTGACGAGTTCATCTTTTTTCATTTATCACATCTTAGAGATAAAATTATAGGTTATATTGTAGGGAGTCTAATAAGTCCATTATTCAGGTGTTATTGGTGGGGTTCTGTTAAAGCAATTCAAGTTTAACTATAGTAGGAGTTCTCAAATACTAAGAGGAAGCATATGTTCATTAAGGCTTGTCCCTATTACATAAAAGAGAAACAAAAAAGACTCCCCTAAAAAACCAAGCCAAGCCAAACCAAACCAAACCAAACCAAACCAAACCAAACCAAACCAAACCAAAAAAAAAGCCCCAAAACCAACAACAAAAAACCCCACATAACAAAACAACAACAAAAAACACCAACCAAAAAAACCAAAACAAACCAACAACTAAATAAAATAAACACACAGCAAAAGAATTTTAGCAATGGAAGCAAGCAGCTGTGTAATTTAATTCTGGAATAAATTTTTAATATGAAATGAGAGTAGCAGTGTTCTGAAGATTATGTAAAAGTTAGGTTAAGGAGACTTTTCGGTGTTATGCAAACAAAAATTTGTTTCCATAACTTTTAGTGCGAGGCACAAGAAGCAGTAATACTGGACTATAGGGTTCTGAACAGTGTCAGATGCCTGAACATATATCCATAATTAACTTGATTAGTAGGAAATCCTCCAGAACTATGACATCTTTCTGGATGTTAATAGGAAGAACTAATTTTTAATGGAATGCACTGGGAGAATTAAAAACTGCCCACTATAGGAGATCACATTTGAGACTGCCTCAGTAACCTGAAGGTCCGTGCAATCCGATCAAATGTATCTGAGGGTCGTAAGAGATGAGGTGGAAGATGAGTTGGCCAAGCCACTATCTATCATATTATGAAGTTGTGGCAGTCTGGTGAAGTTCCTAGTGACTGGAAAAGGGGGAAACATAACTCCCATTTTTAAAAAGGGAAAAAAAAATCCTCCTGAAGACCCAGGGAACTGCAAGCTGATCAGTTTCATCTCAGTGCTTGGCAAGATTACAGAGTAGGTCCTCCTAGAAACTGTGCTAAGGCACACAGAAAACAAGCAGATGGTTGGTCACAACCAACATGGCTTCACTAAGCTCATGTCAAGCTTGACAAACCTGGTGGCCTTTTATGATGAAGTTACAACCATGGTGGGCCAGGGAAGAGTGAATACCATCTCTCTATCTTTCCTGTATACAAAGCATTTGATACCCATTGCATCTGTCTTGTACGACACCCTTGCCTCTAAAGTGGAGAGACATGGTTTTGACAGATGAACCGCTCAGGATTTGGATAAGGATTTGGCTGGGTGATTGCATTCAAACAGTTGCAGTCAACAGCTCAGTGTCCAAATGGATACCAGTGACAAGTGGCATTTCTTAGGGGTCAATATTGGGACCAGCACTGTTTAACTGTGGATAGCAGGATCAAGTACATCTTTGGCAATTTTGCCAATGACTCCAAGTTATATGGTACTTTTGAAATGCTGGAGGGAAGGGATGCCAAAGGGACCTGACAGGCTTGAGAGGTGAGCATATTCACACCTCATAAAGGTCAACAAGGCCAAGTGCAGAGGGCACATTCTGCAGACAGAGAATGGATTGAGAGCAGCCCTGCAGAGAAAGACCTGGGGTATTGGTGGACAATACACTCAACATGACCTGGCAAGGTGCACTTGCAACTCAGGAAGCCGATCTGGGCTGCATCAAAAGAGGCATTACCAGCAGGTCAAGGGAAGGGATTCTCCTCTTCTCTGCTCTTGTGAGATTCCATCTGGCGTACCATGTCCAGCTCTGGAGGCCCCAATACAAGAGAGACTTGGAGTGAGTCCAGAGGAGGCCATGAAGATGATCAGAGGTCTGGAGCACCTCTCCTTTGAGGACAGGCTGAAGACCTGGGGCTGTTCAGTTTGGACAAGAGAAGGCTTTGAGGAGATCTTGTAGCATCCTTTCTGTACCTAAAAAGGGAGCCAGGAAGGTGCTGGAGAGAGAAGTTTTTCAAAGACATGTAGTGATAGGGCAAGGGGGAATGGCTTTGAACTGGAAGAAAGTAGGTCTGGATTTGCCATTATGAAGAAATTATGAAGCTGGTGAGGCACTGGAACAGGTTACCCAGAGAAGCTGTGGATGATCCCTGGAAATGGTCAAGACCAAATTGGATGGAAGGTGACCCCACCTATGGCACAGGGGAATTGAAACTTAATGATCTTTAAGGTCCACTCCAAAGAAAGCCACTCCATGATTCTATGAAATACTAGTTTCTGTCTTTATATCTAATCTCTTTAGCTAATGGTGCAGAACACTGTGCTGTAATTGGGCCTTGTTACAAGGTAACGAAGTAAAGAATCAAAGTCCTCTTTTCTTTTCACTAAATCTTGTGTAATACTTCGTTGCTGAAATTCTGCCTTTTTACTGTTCTGGATCTGTAAGTTTTTTTTAGTTGTTTCTTAGGGGTTTTTTGGGTTTTTTTTTGTTTGTTTCCTTATGGCACTTTGAAATCATCATTTTTAAAGGTGGCCATGAAAGATGTAATTTCTACTTTCAGACTGCATAACTCCTCTGTTCCAGCAAAAAGTACTCTTAGGGATTTAATTCTCAACAAGACACAGTCAGCATATTTCCTCCTAATGTTGCTTACAAAGAGTATTTCCATCTGTGTAGACTGGGAAACTGAGAACTGGGAATGTTCCAAAATCAAATTGTTTATATTCTGTCAACTTACAATGTCTTTTGATTTTTCATTGTTTAAACTATATAAATCTTTTCAAAGCTTTGCTGTTTAAGATTGATTTTTCAAGACAGTGTCCAGCAGTGCAATTATATTGAGATGATCATACTTCATGCTGTTTTTAATCTGTTTTAGGAAATACATTTAAAAAAAAATAGCTGACTCAGCTGCTCACTAAATTTCCCTGGCTGTAGCTGGGCTGGCTTGGATATCAGCAAGGGTCCTTTTTAATGGTCCAAGATCCCCTCCTGGTGTTATCACCACCCCACAGTGGTTGCTGTGTATCAAGTGAAGGACTAAACAGATGATGATCTTTGCCTGTGAGTTTCCTCTTCCGGCTGCAGAGGTGGACAGAGAAGCAGGTGGCTCCCTACCTTCCCTTCTACTTGTTTCAGCTGTGGAACTTGGCCAAGAGAAATAAAATGGTGCAAATCTTACTGTATTTGAGCTTCAAATCCCATGAACAGTACCAGAAACATTTGGCAAATATCAGGAAAAAAAAATTAATATTGAAAGCTGGGAATGATATCATAATCTAGGGAATACGTTATGGGAAATTTTATTCTTTAACTAGAATAACAAAATTTCTCAGGATCATGCTTAATCTGTTTGTTTTCGTTTTTGTTTTTTTTCCCACAGAAGTTGAAATGGAGATATATAGGTAGATACTAATAGAGTTTAGTAGATAATCTAGTTTCAGCTGAGTTTATCTTATCTACTGTTCAGTGATTCTCAACATGTATTAACTACAGCCAAGATGAATTCCTGGGCTTGCATAAGATGTCATGTCAGTACATGCAGAAACAGGCCTTGTCTTTGGCCTGCCCTTGTTCTTATAGACTTGGCTCTGCTGCAAGGTAACTACAGGTAGCAGGCTTTGGCTTTATCAATTCTCTATTATTTTACCACTAATAAAATTGTAGCAAAAATGAATTGAAGAATGCTACCATTTCAGTGGTTAAAATAATATTTTAAAGTAGATTAATACTTATTCATTCACACATGAGTGGGAGGAGCTGTTTAATGTATTCAAAACTTTGTGGTTTTTAATTTATGATCCTTCTCTTCTCTAGTGAATCTGTAAATAAAGAGTACCATGCCCCAGCAACCTCTGATCTGTAGGATTCATTAATAAAATGAATCCTACACATCAGTAAAAAAACCAGTAAAAATAACTTTGTCATATTTTCACTTTATATTACATTACTCTCAATAGTTGTTTCTGCAGCACTTCCATTGTGAGACAACATAATGTGCTTTTGTCAAAGCACAATGTTTCTTTGTGCTGAAACCAGGTATTTTGCTGTCCTCGTTAAAACAAATTAGGTTGTCAACCACGACTATTTATCCAATTATTTAATTTGCTGGCTTTTTCTAAGGAGACATTGTGAATGGAAATGATATATAAATCTGAGTGAAATGCTTCTTTCCAGGTTTCCAGATTTGATATATACTGATGTATGTCCAGGTAAAGACAGTATTTTCTTTCTTGGCTTTTCTTTCTTGGCTTTATTGTTCTTGCTGTTACAGAAAAGACTTGAGGTCAGACCTTTTGTTTGCATAAATCAACAGAACTCAGCTTGCTCTAAGGCACTAGCTTAAATTCATTAGGCATTTTTTCAATAAATACTACTGGTTGAGATATGTTTCTAAATAATTTAAAGAACATTTGAATATTTTCACAAAAGAGTGAAAGTAGCCTAACTTTTTACATTGAAAGACCAAACATTTCTCTTTCTTTTTCTTTTTTTTTTTTTAATCATTATTTAGATAAAAATGCTCAACAACCAGTGATAACAATACAAATTTAAGGATGGATTTGGAGGAAAGTGACAAAATAGTCTAAAACTAGGAGGTAAATACCAAGTGGCACAAAATATTATGGAATAAAAGTACTGAATAGCTTGTAAAAAAATTGGAAATAAAGATGTACCATTTCTCTAATTATAAGCTACACTGGGGCAAGAATTCATGTGCTAAGATCTGGCCCAGTGTGGTCTGCTGTCAAGGCTGATGTTGTTTTCTAGTATAGAACTGGGACAGTAAGAATTGATTTTTCAAGAAAGCGTTGTTTTGGTTTTTTCTTTGTTAGAAAACTAAAATTCAGCAAAAAGTTCTGAAAGCTGTCAGTTCCAGTGAAGATTGTCCCAGGAAATATTCCCCACATCCATCGATCTTTTTCAGAAAAGAGAGAGGAAAACACCTACTCCGCAATATTTGGTAACCGGTGTTCACTGGCATGTACAATTCATGCCCCTGCTTTGTGTCATTAGTGTAAGGAACTAGAACATAGTCCTCTTGAGTCATGCATAGCTCCAGTTCCTGCCAACCTCTTCTCTGCCATTGTTTGTCATTACAGAATGGAGATAGAGCTCGCTCTACTCCTGAGAAACTTTGCTTCTTCAATTGTAGAATAAGAAAGTTTGAGAAAACTTAAAAAGTAATTAATGATGGGAAAATAATTTCCCAGGCAGCACTATTTCTGATCAAGTCTGGTTTACTGCCATGGTATGTCCCTATCTCAGCTCAGAGCTTTCTCCCAGTAAATGACTGATTAGCCACAGATTCTTTAGAGAAGTTTAGAATTTTGGATACAATAGGAAAAATATTTATTTCTCTGTGTTATTGCTTTCTGCAATTTTGTGATGCTCTGCTAAATGCAAATTGCTCCTCATTACATTATTTGGGTGGCTTGTTTTCTTGTGTTCATCCACATGTTTATTTATAAAGAGATTGCTATATATGATGGCAATTACAGTGTCAGTAAGAATAATAATTCAGCAAAGCAAAGCCAATATTCATTGAAGAAACATGTAGAAAAGGCTAAATGATACCAGAAAAGTGTACTCAGTGAAAAAATACTCACTTTGAATAATCTGCTTATGATGTCTCTAAAACATTAGTAGCTACATGCCCACAACAGGAAAATTTTACAGTTGAAGGAAAGAAGTACTAAATACCTATTATTACAGCAATGCATATTATTAATGAACATAATAAAATATGTAAGTTAATATACAAAGCAAAATAGTGTATTAGAAAACTCAATGCTAATAGTATTTTGGAGGAGAAGGAGGAGGTGGAAGCTCCATTGCTTGAGTTATTTAAAATGGGAGAAAATAGAGCATTTTAAAGAAATAGACTGTTCTGCAGGATTTTGTGCCAGACCAAATGCTACACTGTACTTGCAAAATCTGACAGAATTGGATTTAGCAGATGAAAATGACAGTGTGAGTCAGCTGCTGAGTGCCTAGTATCACACAGGTAAACGGATCTTTTGAGAATATCATCAGTGAGTCCCAAAGGAACTGCCATCCAGAAGACCTTTTCTAGTTTATTTAATCAGTGTTAATGAACAGACAGTGAAGAAAGACAAGCTTTCCCAGTGACTGTACCCATTTCTATTCTGAACTGCCCTTAAGGTTATTCTTTTAGTTCAATGGTTGTACAGAGAAGGCAAATTAACTTAAATGCATTTCTTTAAAATTATCTAAGTGCTTTATGTATCTAGTGTAATTTGGAGGTTGGAAATAACTTGGGGCCCTTATAAATCTTGGTTGCTTGACAAAGAGAAAGTGACAGTACCTGTGGAGGCAGATGTACTATCTTCCTGTTGCTATGTGGAAACAACACAAGAAAGAAAATACTCCATCAGGTTGTGCAGGTTTGCAACACACATTTTGTCTCCCTTCATTTGATACTATATCTGATAATATTTCCTAGGGAAAACTGGTATAGAATATTAATTTTTCAAAGGTTCTCAGGGAGTATAATGAATAGTATTAGATGGGGCTCGCATACTCAAATATATGCTTACTTTGTAATATAGTCAATTTGTATTGAATTACTAAATTTCAAAACAATTTTGTTTCAGCTTGAACTGACATTTTCAGAGTCAAGGCAATTTAAATTTAGCAACTTGACTGCACTTCTTAATTCAAGTGCACGTTTGAAAAGATTGAAAAAGCTGTTACAATAGCTTAACTCTAGCTCAACCTAGTTCAACAAGATGAGAGCCAAAAGTAATGG